>NC_073236.2:130956538-131567307 GCF_029281585.2 Gorilla gorilla gorilla | reverse complement strand
CCCAGCATGAGGCCTACATCTGTTTTCTTTATCAATAGAAATGCATCCCTTATTTTTAGACCTAAAGGGGGAATACTTTTGACTACTTTGTTTTTTTATTTATTTTTTATTTTTTATGTATATATTTTTATTATACTTTAAGTTCTTGGGTACATGTGCACAACCTGCAGGTTTGTTACATATGTATACATGTGCCATGTTGGTGTGCTGCACCCATTAACTCGTCATTTACATTAGGTATATCTCCTAATGCTATCCCTCCCCACTCCAACCACCCCACAACAGGCCCTGGTGTGTGATGTTCCCCTTCCTGTGTCCAAGTGTTCTCATTTTTCAATTCCCACCTATGAGTGAGAACATGCGGTGTTTGGGTTTAGCCTAACAAGGTTGATGAAGGTGAGAAACGCCAGTTCAGTACCTGGAATTCACCCCTGGGGCTGCAAGAGGGTGACAACCCCTGACAGACAACCAGTCAGAAGGAGAAGTGGAGGTGTCCAAAGAAAACGTGAAACTATTCCACGGTTGTATACAGGATCAGTGCTGAGGATAAGAACCCTCTTCCCACTACAGCCAGCTGATTAACTGCCAAGACAAACCTGGACTCCACCTAATCCAAAGCTATCAAGTGGTGGCCACTTCCAAGTTTCCCTACTCTATGTCCACCCCCAAACCCACTATCACCCAAGCCTGGGTGGCTTTCTGCCCTGATCTCCGCCATCAGCCACTGGCCTGTCCTTTCTGCCGCGTTTTCCATTTCCTCCTCCCACCCACAGCGTGGGAGGGAAGAAACTCCCAAACAGAAGCCACCTTAATCCTACTGGCCTTCAAGTTTAATTCCACGCATCCTCTCCAGATAACCTCAGCCAGCACCCATCAGCTTCCCTAGAAATTGCCAAGTCTGAGCTTCTGTTTATAAATTCCCCCCCAGCCTGCAAGGGAATGCTCTCTGTCCTGGTCTTCCCGGTCTCCTCCCTCATTTGCCCAGGGGCTATCCAGTCCTCTTCTTGCACAAGCTGGACATGTCACCACCTCTCCCACCCCCTCGTCAGGGTCTCGTATTGGTCCAAGAGTTGCCACACAGAATTTGAGTCCCTCTGAAGGCCCCCATTCTCTGCTTAAGAAGTAAGCCCCCAAACAGATGGATGTAAAAAATCAAGGATGCAGAAACACTCCATAGAAGTTGGTATAACTAAAATACTTAATTCATTGATGTGTCTCAAGAAGGGAGAATTGATAAAGCCATGGACTTAAAAAAAAAAAAAAGTGAACTCTGCATGCTTGTAATGCAGTGGCCAGCACATGCCCGATGTCCCCTGGGAGAGGGCCAGGCTTGCAGTCTGTTGGGATACCCTGGAGCTGGGCTATCAACTCCTCTGGGAGGAACTCCCCAGCAGATCCACCTGCTGCAAAAGCTCCTTGTGAGAGCAGACAGATGAGGGGGCCACTTCCTCAAGTGGGCAAGCAGCTGCCAAGAGTGTGATTTAAAGGATGCTATGAAGACACTGTGCCCCAAACATCTCCCCGCTATGCCCCCCAGCACACCCTGGCTGGAACTAAAGTCCCCATCATTGGAGCTGCAGGCACCCAGCCTTCTCAGTTACTGAGCAGATAATGCATAGATGTCTTCACTGACCTTCTGATCCCCAGAGCCTAAATGCAGGTGAGGGGTAAAACAAGCCCATTTCCTGCAAGGACAGGTGGGGCACACACAAAGAGTAGGATCTCACTCTGTTGCTTACTTCTGTTCCTTCCATTTTCTCCCCTCTGCCATGCCACATTCCACACAGGATTCAAGGCAGCGCCAGGCCTTTTCTGGCCTCCACCATCATGAGCACATCCCAGGGGTCAGCATGAAGAATGCTGTACCGGTCCCTTCAGAAGGTGACTGAGACCCAGTGCCGAGGGAGCCAGAAGAGGCAGGAAGGACACAAGAGCCACAGGGGCTGTGCTAAAAGCCAAAGGCTAAGATGGCCCAGGCCATGCCAGGGAGGGGTTATGAGAATAAAGAGATGTTATTTTGCAAGTCTCATCCCATGCTTTCTGTATGAGCCACCTCTGCAGAAGACCAGCCACCCCTTCTTATCTCCACTCTACCTCAAACCAGCTCCTACTTTGCCCCAGCAATTACTTCCCTGTATCGTCACTTTACACATCCAGTTCTCTACTGCCTGGCAGTGATTGTTGAGCAAGAAAGTTATGAAAGCATTTTAACGATTTTAAAGACACATTAAAAATGATAAAAGGTGGAACACCAAATATTTGCATTCATGGCTATACTATCATTTTGTAATATAAGAAGTGTATATTCAATTTTTAAAAAAGAAAAGTCTGTTAGGAGAATATAGCACTGAATAACTGTAAACACTCCCCAGGGATTTGGAAATGAATAACATAGACCCTCTCTCTTTTTTCTAAAGAAATTTAGTAATTATATTGCTGCGAAGTGCAAACTATTCAATATACTATCTGGCCACTGAAATTCAACCAAGAGACACTAACAGTCACCTGCTCCCTTTTGGAAGGTCTGTTACATTTCTACCTCCATAATGAGCGGATGTGTAAATGTAAAAGAAAAAAAAGTGTTGAGGCCACAGTTATGTGAAGCTCCTCATCCAAGCTCTTCAGGTAAGCAAATTACAGAAATCATTTTCCATCCAAGGGTCGAGGCTAATGCAATAAGCCCGAATCAAATACGACATGGAGAAATCACATATGCTGATGCTAGATAAACAAACTAAGCAAACTTTAACTTACCAAAGAACAAAGGGGTAAAATGATATTGAAGGAAGGTTATGTAATTTCTGTGTTAAATATTGGATAAGGTACTCACAAGCAGTTCTTTACACATGGCCACAGACTCACTTTTGCGTATGATGCTATTCACATTGAAACATTAAAAATGCTGTTGATACTTAATATATCTCTGTAGTTTGTGTAATGACATTAAACTGTTGTACTTTCTATTCATACTATTTTTAATTTTTATGCAATAATCATGTCAGTCAACCCAAAGATCCTAACTCAATTAACTATACATAGAGAATATTCCTGAAAATTTTATCATTAAGATTTTGACATATTTAGCACCACCTGATGGTACAAAAGAGAGATGGGAATGGGTCTTAATATCTGAACCACAGAAAGGGAGATTATGTCTTCTTATATTAATGTATATGTTTTAAAACACAAAATATTTTGAGAATTTTAGGATGGGGCATCAATTTAGAAGAGTTTCATGTAAAATCTATCAAAATTATATTTATATAGAAAAAGGAAAACTGAGAATAAGAATTCACAAATCACATCATTATTTCTTCATATCAAAACATTTTATTTGATAATCTAAGTTATAAAGAATAACCCACATACAATTATGTATTTAAAAAAACCCTTGAAATGCCAAAAAAAATGCCAATAGAGAATACCAAATATCACACACGTTGCAACATGACGCTTCCCAAAATTTGGACTCTTCCATATTTAAAATACAAAGACTTAAAATATGATGGAGAATTCCAGTTTTACTATGAAACAGAAAAAAGCTATTTTAACCCTCTTGCAAAACCAATCGGCAAGTTGTGACAAAATTCAGAGGCTTAGGCAACCCAAACTATAACATATGAGGAATAGAAGCTGAGTCTACACTCAAACAGGAGAGAGGGTTCCAGGGCTACAGAGTTTAGACAAGGGTTAGAAGGCAAAGGTCCCAAAGGAAATGGCATACTCACAGAGTCAAATGAACCTCCGTTGTTGGGGACAGCAGGGAGAGGTGGGGAGTGGGTGTCTTCCATGGACGCAGAAAAGGAAAGCAAGACATGGTGAGCTAGATGGGAAATCTATCAGACATGCCATAAATGCAGGAAGCAGACTGTCAGTGAGGCAGGAGGCAGAAGAAATAGTATTATGGGCAGGGTTGCATCTACACATTTCAGATGACTTTCAAAGTAAAGCCTGGAAAGAATGCCCTCAAACAGGCTGTGTCCTATGAAGAATTCCTGCTAACGCATTCATGGCCCTGCCCTCCAGTGTGTCACTCTGCAATTAACTGGACCAGAAATAATTTGCTTCATTCAAATATAATTATAAGAAAAAAAAAAGCCAGCACCCAGATGAATGAAAAGAAAAAATACTGCAGGAAAAGAAGTAAATCTTACATAAACGAACGACAAACATCAACTAGAAATATGTTACTATGGAGAAGCTCAAAAGTGTGATCTATAACATATAACCGTGTGTTTAAAAGAATTGAGCAAATCACCTTGACAGAATATGATCTCAAAGTAGCTGCAAGAACTCAGGAAAACTATATTTCACCAACAACAGGTGATAAAATGAGTTGGTAGTACTCAGAAAATATTTGGAAGAGAAATTAAAACCATCACAGAAACAAAAGCCCCACTGACAGCAGTTTTGAGGAACAGAGAAACTGGTAACCTAGCAAGACATAGCAATCAAAAGACTGAGAAATGCAATCAATCAAAATAAAGTTAGAATAAGCAAAGGTTTAAAAGAGCCAGAGAGAAAATGAAAGATAAGAAAGACAAACCAAGAGATCCAACATATGCCTAATTGTTATCTCCGAGATGAAACAGTTAAAATATGTTTATATTTGTATATATCTAAATACATTAGGAAAACTTTTGAAAAATAAAATGTTTTAATCTACAGAATCAAAAAACATATCCCAGAGAAAATTGAGTCAAAAAAAATTTAAGAAATTGAAGACTAAGTGTATTCTATAAAGTAATAAAAGAGAACATTAAAACAAATACAAACTTTGAAAATTGTGGAAACAAACACACAGATAAGAAAATATTAGGTCACAAAGAAAACCTCAATTAATTCCTCAAATTAGAAATAATAAAATGCCCTGATCACAATGAACAAAGCTAGAAATTAGTAATAAAACTAAAACATAAAACTAACAAACAAATTCCTACCACTTGGAAACTTAAAGGCTTTTTCTCAATTCATAGTTAAATAAGAAATCAAAACTGAAATTTTGTTATAATTAGAAAATAGCAAAAATTAAAATGCTAATCAGTAGAACCAATGGGTTACATCTAGAGTGGAACTCAGAGAAACACCCATAACCCCAAATACATATATTAATAAACAGAAAAAACTAAAAATATTTGAACAGTTCATCCAAAGGAAAATAATAGAAAATAGATCAAGTAAAGTCAAGAATAACAGAAGGAATGAATTAGTAAGCATAAAATGTGAAATCAATTAGGAAACTAAAAAATGATAGTAATGATAAATCCAAGAGCTATAAATAACTGAATATATATATAAGTTAATTATTTTCTAACCTAATTTTAACAAATAAAAAATACACAAATAAACACTGTAAGACATGATAAAGGGAGAAATTTTAGGACTCATAAGAGATCACTTTACTGAATTCTCTGTAACCCTAAGAATCTGAGTAGGTGAAATTATTTTCTAGAAAAGATAAATCACCAAAACTTTCATCAAAAAATTTAGGAATTCTAAGTAGACCAATTACTCTAGAAGAAATAGAAAGAATTGTTAAAGTGCTAATACCTCCCCAGAGAAGTGAGTTCAGATAGCTTGACAAGAGAATTCTATGAAACCTTTAAAAAACAGAAGTCTCCAGCATTCTTTCAAACTATTCTAGATGGTGAAAAAATAAAAAAGACTCTTTTTTTCTTTTTTTGAGACAGGGTCTTGCCCTGTTGCCCAGGCTGGAGTGCAGTGGCGCTATCATGGCTCACTGCAACAGCCTCCGCCTTCCAGGCTTAAGCAATACCCCGACCACAGCCTTCCAAGGAGCTAGTACCACAGGAACATGTCACGACGCCCAGCTAATTTTCCGGATGTTTTGTAGATATGAGATCTCACTGTGTTGCTCAGGCTGGTCTTGAACTCCTGAGCTCAAGTGATCCACCTTTGCCTCCCAAAGTGCGGGGATTATGCGTGAACCACTGTGCCCAGCCTCCATTCTTTTTAAAGCAAGCATTATATTGATGAACAACAACAAAGAGGACCCAAAATAAGAAAATCTCGTTTTAGAAGAAAAACGAAAAATCCTTAACAGAAATATTAAAAGAACAATATATGACAACCAAGCAATATAAATTTCAGAATGTAAGAATTATTAAATATCACTGAATCTATTAATATAAATCATTATATCAAAAGAAAAATCAAAAGATCATCTCCATATGTGATGGAAAAGACATTTTACATAAGTCAACATCCATTTCTATTAATTAGTCTTAAATATGGTAATAGGTAGATGATTCCTCAATTTGTTATAAAAATATAACATTTATTTTAAAATGCCAATTAAATATGTGTTTGTGTATATTTAGTTTGTGCGGGTGTGTGTTATCTAAAAGTCAGACTTTCTAATAGAGGAAAGCTAGAAGCTTCCAATTTAGTCAAGAAAAAGATAAGAAAGCTCATGATCACAACTACTGACTTTGTTTCACAGGTATTTGGCCATCCAACTAATAAGAAAAATACATATGAAGTATAAAACTTGGAAAAAAGAAATTCAGATTATATGACTTTTAGCTTGGAAAATAAAAGGAAATCATTGAAAAACTATCACAAACAGATAATTTAGTAAAATAGCTGGATGCATATTTTATATAAAGAAATCAGTCACTTTCCAACTCATGATCAGATTGATGAAATTCAATATGCTGCTATAGACCAAGTTCATATTGAACTTCAGCATAGGATTTAAAGTGAAAATAGCAAAGCACTGAAGTATTTTTACGTAGTAAATTACTGGCCAGGCACAGCGGCTCATGCTTGTTATCCCAGCACTTTGGGAGGCTGAGGCGAGTGGATCACTTGAGGTCAGGAGTTCAAGACCAGCCTGGCCAACATGGTGAAACTCCATCTCTACTAAAAATACAAAAAATTAGTTGGGCATGGTGGCAGGTGCCTGTGGTCCCAGCTACTTGGGAGGCTGCGGCAGGAGAATAATTTGAACCCAGGAGGTAGAGGTTGCAGTGAGCTGAGGTCATACCAATGTACTCCAACCTGGGTGACAGAGTGAGATTCAGTTTCAAATAAATAAATAAATAAATACATTTGTGCCCTCCCCACCAAAAAAAATTGAAAATAACCTATGTAGACACATAAGCTTACATATGCATAAAATATCTATAGAAGGAAACTCCTAACACTGGTTGCCTCTAAGGAAGGGAATCAGATATGGAAGGGAGGCCGCCTTTTCACTGCACTCTCTTTATACTTTTGAGTGTTGTATCATATGCATATAAGAACTGTCCAAAATATAAATAAAATATATTTTGACCAACATGAAGGAAATATATACTTATTGGCAGTGTTTCTCATTCCACAGTTAGTTCTTAAGGATTCTTATCTTTGGAGCCTTAAAATACTCCTAAAAATTCTGGGTCTCAAAATTTATATCTTGGAAACTGTTGAGAAAAACAATAACTATTCTAATCATGATTCTAACATTTAAAGTTGTTTTAAGCTAAAAGCATAGCCTCATATCTTTTTATGTTGCTTTTAACCACAAAGCATCTTAGCATCATTATAATGTGACTGTGTCATCCATTGTGTGGCATTTTGCCCTCCTCAGAACGGAGGGAGGGAGGCAGTGGGTCAAAACAACATGAGTCTGCATGGGACCTGCCCCCCAGATCACCAGGACTCAAGCCACAGTGCTGGCACCTACAAGCTGGTGACCCTGAGCAAATTCTTAACCAAAGTCCCCGTTTGTAAAATAAGGATGATCATAGCCTCCCTCTCAAAAGGCTGTTGTGTAGACATTGAGTGAACTCACTCTTACAGAACACCACACAAGTTACCAGCCCGTGGTAAATGGTATAGACGTGCAGCTAGGATGGTTTTTCAGATTTGGGGTCTCAGCTCAGTTCTTTTGGAAAGTGGTATGCCCTCTTAGATGGCCCTGCTGAGGAAGACGAGCCCACGCCGCTTGACTCTTTCAGTCCCAATTCCCCGTTTGTGGTTTCTTTGTGTGGGAAGGTAAGAAGTCTGAAAAGCAAGAAACGCGTGCCCTACTTCTGAGTGTGGTAAAAAGGGTACCCACAGCCTGTGGGCTCCTCCTATTTTAAAATTCTAATTCTCAAAAACAGAAACCACTGCTTTCTTCCATTGGGTCAGCGAGGCAGTGGATCACTTAGCAAAATTATTTTTCACTTTAGAAGAATCATGCTGATTTGTATACAAAGAAAAAATAGGCTTTTTCAATGCACAGTAAACTTAACTAGAGACTGTAAAAAGATCATCCTTATATCCAAGATAGCCATTAAATTACAAACTACAATTACATTTTCTTCTACTACTAATTGTTTAGTGTTAAAAAGGGACCAAGGAAATAAAAATTTAAGAGTTAACTGATTCTCCCGCAAACACGAACTTAGCCTCTGTTCTGTGCCAGGCAATAGTGCTAATTATTGAGTATGGAAAACAATATCAGAGTTCATTCTTTTGAGCAGTTCAGCCTAGCACCCCCTCTAATGTGCCTCAATAATCAATGTTTTAAGATATCAATTAAAGAAGGTTTAATTTTGTATCATATTTGCATTTTGGAAAACATATCTTACTCAGATATTGTCTTTACAAATCCTGGTTTCTATCTGTGTCGCTGAAACACCCTTTTCTACTTTTTGCCTAAAGAACAAATCAAAAGTGGGTCAAATGTCTTCTTCAGAAACTTGTCCCAATACCCCTCCATGCCCCCATCAACTCCGCTAGGTTGGCTGGTACAGGGCCTAGGCTCTCTGGGGTATCCTTGCCATAGCCCTGAACGTGCTCTGTTACCAGAGTCTCTCTTTCCTGAGAAGCCCCCACTCCTTGAGGGCATAGATTCCATTGTCCTCATCACTAGATTCTCAGCACCAATTACAATGCCTGGGCTGCAAGAGGTATTTCATAAACGGTGGATGAAGGAATGAATGAGCAGTTTCAGAAACATTCTGGCTCTCACTTTACCCACCTGGCTCAACCTCAGCTTCCCCCTGGGATTTCTATGGCATGGCCACTGTCTTAGCTAAAATCCACTAAGCACTGCTGACAGTGCTACCAGCAACTATATGCAAATCTAGAAAATCCTGACAATCTGTAGGACATCTTTAGGCCATATCATTCTCTAATAGATTCATATCATGATTTATCATTTGAGTAGAAACAGAACATTTGGGATTCAGTGAAAATAATTTGTTTTGGGAAAAAAAAGGATAAAAATATCCAAGAATACCCAAAGCGATAGTAATAGCATGCAGATGTTCTTTGTTATGAACTTTACTGTCAGCGCACTGTTAGGAATTCCCTTCTGTCCTTGAAAGAATAGACTTCGAGTTCCACCTGAAACCGCAAAGTACACAAATGCAAAACCGCACACACTAATGGGTACAAAATCATCACCAAACCAAAAACAGGTAGTAGCTTACAAGATGACAGTCCATCTCAGTCATTCTAGGCAAAGCCTCCCATGCATGGTTCTCTGAGCCGTTTGCATCTCTTTCCTTCTGTTGGTTTTTGGGCATTTTTCTACTCTCTTGATCATTTCAGTACCAGCAGGAGGGTAGGAGAGGCAAATAGAGATGAAATCATAATCCTCTTTCCTTCCCCCTCATGGTATTTATGATAAAAGGCTTGAGGGAAAAGAGAGCTAAATTTAAGAGCTGAAATGAGGGCTTTGAATAACCCTAGGGTTTTGATTATTCATGGCAATGGCTCTCTCCTGTTTTCACAGACATTTGATTCAAGTCAACAAGTGCATCCTGAGAATCTATTCTTTCCCAAACAAAGTGCTAGGCATTTTGAGAAATACAACAGAACCAAAGATTTCAGCTCTGCTCTCAGGAAGTTTTTTGTCTCTTGAGCAGTACAAGGTTGACATATGTGAAATAACCATGAGCCATTAAGACAGTAAGGATAATCAAAGATCCAAATAAATAGAATAAATACACGTACGATGGAAATTCCCAACGTCAGTTGCACACGCTCAAACTGGCTCTTCTCTCTCATCCCCAGCTACGCAATGGCTGATGAGAACTGGCCTAGAATCTTGTCTCCCTCTTTTATAATATATTAATACCAAGAGCAGCAATACACCAAAGTTCAAATATGGTAAAAAAATGATGACAATGCAAGATTTTTTACTAACAAAGATACCCTGAGAGCCTGGCAACCAGGCCATGCCAACATTGAAAGGAATTAATTTTTTTGGTTTCCAGCACTGAAGCTTCTCACTCAGGATTCCAACAAACCACTCTCGCTGGTGACCTGAAGACCCAAACAGTCACTATCTCATCCCTGCCCCGTAAAGAACGCCACACAAGGGCACTTGCTCTACAGTCGTAGTCAAATAGCCAGTGGGAACGCTTTGTTCCAATTTGGAATCTAATTCTGTGATACGCGTAGATTATAATACATTGCAATTTTTCTTCATTCTCTTTGCATGTAAATTAATCCACTGCACTGGAACTACTACTTAAAACAAAGGGTGTTGATTTATAGTCAGTCTCTCCCTCATAAATCACACCTGCAGCGTGGTGCTCAGGGCCCGCTGGGCTGTGCTAGCACTTACCTTTTATAAATGATTTGGGGTGACCTCCCATTGTGAAGCAGCCTGATACAATCCCATTCTCCCTTCCCCCATTCACTTTTCCTTGGCTGGTTATTCCCACAGGGACTTCAGACCCTGTGTTTGCAAGCATGCCAGTTGTGTTCTGTTTTGTTTTATTTTTTACATTAAGGAGTGCCAAAATTAAAATCTATGGCTTTGCCCCCCTGTATTTGCTATCTATAGAAATACAGCTGTGCCTCTTGTCCCCTCCCTTGTAACCACCATGCCTTTCAGCATCTCATCTGGGTCACTTTTAGAGTCAGAAGTCTGACCTTTCAAGAGCCTAGAGTGCGAGGGGGCAGCCGGCTTTCTCGTTCAGCAGAGGAAGCTGGCTAATAACCACAGAAGTTCCCCCATGAAGTGTTCTGCTGGGTCTTAGGGGAGAAATGCTCAAAGTCCATCATTTCCCGTGCATCTGGTTTCCCTGCCACTTTCAGAGACCTACAGGAAGCCAGGCGGAAGGCGTGTCAAGGAAGCAGGGACTCAGGATAGCAGCCATGCCTGGGAGAGCTAAAACCAGCCCTCACCAGACCCTTTCCTGATGGAGTAGGCAGTGTCAGGAGAGAAAAGGGTAACAACATGTTCTTAAAGCCCACGGTAGTGACAGCAGGTCCCTGAGCCCAGATCTGAAAACTTATTTATCTTTCCTGAAGTCTTGAGATGTTAAAGTTTCCTAGTACAATACGCACAGCAGAGCTGGGAGAATCCCCTGTACATATTGCCCTGTTGTTAACGGCTGTTATAATGGTAATGGTATTGTTACAAGAAAAACTTTAGATAAATTAATTCAACAGAGTTTAATTGAGCAAAGAACAATTCTCCAATTGGGCAGCGCTTGGAACCAGAAGAGAGGCTCAGAGAGCTCCCCACTCTGCAAGTGTGCAGGCAGCATTTATGGGCAGAAAACAGAAGTGTGGTACAGAAAGGGCCTGACTGATTACAGGCAGCCTTTGCCATATTTGAATGTGGTCTGAACAGCTGGCGGTCTGGGATTGACTGAAGTTCAGCTGCTGTGATTGGCTGAGACTCAGTTATGATACAAAAGTATACTTCAAAGGTGGGCTTTCAGTGAGTTTACATACTAAGTTACCTTGCAATTTGTTACCTAGGGACTCAAGGTAGGGAGGCCTCCTCAGGCCACATTTAGCTTAATTTAACAGTGTCATTATTAACAAAAGTGAGGGGTGGGCAGCTTCACCTTCCTGGTAAAGGGGATGGGAGCCTCTGGTCGGCCTCCACTGGGTCACCTCGGGCAAGCCACACAACCTCAGCAGGCGTCACTTTATTTTCTAGTGCAGTCAGCACAGGGGCCATGTTTTAACTTACTTCTAGCTGTAAAGTTAAATTATTCTGAGATGTATGCAATCAAGGAAGATTGATGTTTATTAGGAAAGCACTCCCCCAAAAATTTGGTGTAAGAACCAGTTAAGTGTTACCTAGTGGGAAACATTTGGGACATACTAGGTTTCCTTATGGCAGGCCTTCTCAGAACCTTTTTTGGGTCTTCTTTTTTTTTATTGTTTTATTTTATAGGATTATTTAAGTTACAAAAAAAATACATGCTCCTTATAAACAATACAGAGGTTACTTAATTAAATATGGATAACCTCACCTTCGTTACTCCAATACCAGCCCCAGAGGTAAACAACACTAGGGTTTGGTATGTCTGCATCTTCCCAAAATCTCAGGTCCACCAGGACTCTCTAGGAGGAGGATGGAGCAAGAAACCTTACCCAAGTTGTTTGACCATCCTACCGTTTTTCACATAGCATCTCACAGGTCTATGTCTTGTTCTGGTTTACATACTAAGGGAAATCTTGAAATAAAGCTAAGGATTGCTTTTGATGGAATAAGATTCTTTTACCAAATCTGTAAGAAATCCACACAGGTAAGAGGTCAACAAAAACAACACTGTTTAGACCCCAGATCACAGGACCCAATCATTCCTTTTTATTTTATTTATGTATTTATTTTGAGACAGAGTATTGCTCTGTTGCCCAGGCTGGAGTGCAGTGGCACAATCTCAGTTCACTAAAACCTCCACCTCCTGGGTCCCAGCGATTCTCCTCACTCAGCCTCCCAAGTAGCTGGGATTACAGGCGTGCATCACCACAACCAGCTAATTTTTTTTTTTTTTTTTTTTTTTTTTTTTGTCAAGACGGGGGTTTCACCCTGATGGCCAGGCTGGTCTCGAACTCCTGACCTCAAGTGATCCACCTGCCTCAGCCTCCCGAAGTGCTGAAACCACAGGTGTGAGCCACAGCACCCAGCTGATCCATTCATTTTTAATAAGATTTGGGAGAATCTTTAAATCACCAAGATGCCGCAAATAGCGTCTCTGAAGTAGGCTCTCAGACCCAGTGTCCAGGTTCCTCCCAGCTTGGGCTATCACTTACCCTGTGTGTCCTCAGCTTCTCCAAGCATCAGGGATGGAAGATGGTGGGACTCAAAACCACCCCTGCCACACATACAAAGGCTGGCAGAGGCTGACACTGTGATCATTAGGTTCCCAGCTCCAGCAGCCCCTGGCGCAGAGCAGGTCCTTGGCAAGCACTGTTGAATTTGTGGAGGAATAAATACAACACTCATTAACAAAATGAGAAAACAGCTAACAAAAATGTAAGGCCCATCACCTGGCCTGGCCACTGGTCAGAGCCTCTGTTCTCCAGCTTGTAATATTTTACTTAATCAACACAAAAATACCTCTGAATTCACCAGTACTATTCCTGTTTTGCTGAGGGTTCAAGTTTGCGTGACTAGAAGTCCAAAATCTTGGTTCTATAGCTTCTGATTACAAGCCAAGTCATCACACTCCACCACAGTTGCCTCTATCCTTCCTTCCCCCAAGTCCTGCAGTCTAATCCTTAGGGATTGTGGATTGGGCACGACAGAGTGCAAGACAACTGGATGCAGGCAGCACACCTGAGGTCTGGGCAGATTGAAGGGTAACTGTGCGGTCTTTAGCCTAAGTGAGCTGTCACAGGTTTCACTCTATCAGCACCCCCACGACACTGTCTATTTCATCCTATCTTCCATCCAACCTTCAGCCTATTCTCAAATGAAAGTGATTCCATTATAGTGGCAACCTTGGACATTTTCCAAACATAAATAGCAACATTAACACATCATAACCGAAAACACAGGGAAAATATTACTACTACTGTATGTCTTCCCAGGTCACAGACTGAACTTGATTACGTACTGAAATACAAAATGTCCACGTTGGCCTCTAAACCATAGATCATTGAGATGCACTATCATTTATTCACTGAACATGTACTACAACATGTACCTGTGCCGGATCCTGAGTGAGACACCAGAGATACAAAGGTGAATAGGACAGGTGCCCTGTCTTCTCGGTAGTCACAGGCTGGAGAGGAGGCCAAACCTGCATTCAAACCATCACAGCACAGTGAGTACCTAATAGTGGAGGAATTAAACCCAGGTGTAGACAAAAACAGAATCAAAACAGCGACAAAACATTTGCAATAAAATCCAGGAAAAAATAGAAAATATTTTTAAACTGAACCCTAGGAACTGTATCTTAGGCCCAACTATAAAACCTGCTCTGGTTTAGTTTCCGTAGACTTACAAGTTTCCATTTTCCACATCCAAATGTGCACAGAAGAGATTCAATACCTGTGAGGTTCCAGTGGATTTCAAAATGCACTCACCTCTTGGTAGTGAAACAAAAGCTTATTCTGGCGAAGAATATCTCATGATATGTATGGAGAAGATTTCAAATATCCAAGATTAGATTGACAGATTAAATATTTGGTGTTGGAGTAGTATAAAGGGTTCTGAATCTTCAGAGGGAATGTTCTCAGCAGAGGACACAGCAAATTCAAAGTCCCTGCAGCAGGAAGGGGCATGGCCCAGTACAGAATATTAAGGTCAGTGTGGCTGGAGACAGGCAGCCAAAGGGAAACAAAGACACAAAGGCAGAGAGTTAGACAGCACGGTAGGTAGTTGTTTTAGGACATGAGGACATGTCATCCTTTTAGGACATGTCATCCTTTTAGGACATGAGGTGTAGTCCTTTTAAGATATGAGGCGTGGGGGAATTTCACCTTTTCTTTTTTTTGAGACAGAGTCTCGCTCTATCACCCAGGCTAGAGTGCAGTGGTATGATCTCGGCTCACTGCAACCTCCGCCACCCGGGTTCAAGTGATTCTCCTGCCTCAGCCTCCCGGGTAGCTGGGACTACAGGCATGCACCACCATGCCCAGCTAATTTTTTGTATTTTTAGTAGAGACAGGGTTTCACCATGCTGGACAGGCTGGTCTCGAACTCCTGACCTCATGATCCTCCCTCCTCAGTCTCCAAAGTGCTGGTATTGGCTTGGTCCCGGGTGGTAACATTGGAAATTGTGAGAATGGTGAGACTAGAAAGATACTTTGAAAGTAAAGCCAGTAAGGTGGGGTGTTAGATTAGATGTGAGGGTAAAGGAAGTGGTTAATCCTCAATGAACCCTGGGTTTTTGGAATAAGAAACAGGGTGGATGGTGATGCCATGAAGCAAAATAAGTTTTGAGGGATGAAAGTGGGAATCAACAGCAGAGCTTTGGCCTGGTTAGTTTTGAGATGACCCTAAGACATTGAAGTGGAGCTGCAGAACAGACAGTGATGTGTGAATGTGACCTCCTTGGCAGGGTCTGAAGGAGGGATACCTTTATGGTTCATCATCATGCATCCTTTCACTGAATCTGCTAAGCAGTGATATGGTGAGTCTTGTAGAGTAAATAATTATCCACATTTTCCAGGGAGAACACTGAGGCTCAGAGAGATTGAGTTAATTCAACAAAAGCCGCATCAACAGGTAAATCATACCTCTGAGAATACAACCTCCACCAGCAAGTCTAGTGCCCTTTCTACTATACCACAAAGAAAACCACAGAGAACGTAGCAACAGAGGGCTAAGAATAATCTGAAATTAGCATATCGGAAATTCCTGTTTTGATTACTTACCCATTAATTTAAATTTTGGGCACTAAACTCAATTATAATCATTTTATTATTATTATATTATTATTATTATTATTATACTTTAAGTTCTGGAGTACATGTGCAGAACGTGCAGGTTTGTTACATAGATATACACATGCCATGGTGGTTTGCTGCACCCATCAACCCGTCATTTACATTAGGTATTTCTCCTAATGCTATTCCTCTCCTAGCCGCCCACCCCCCGACAGGCCCTGGTGTGTGATGTTCCCCTCCCTGTGTCCATGTGTTCTCATTGTCCAACTCCCACTTATGAGTGAGAACATGCGGTGTTTGGTTTTCTGTTCTTCTGTTAGTTTGCTAAGAATGACAGTTTTCAGCTCCATCCATGTCCCTGCAAAGGACATGAACTCATCCTTTTTTATGGCTGCATAGTATTCCATAGTGTATATGTGCCACGTTTTCTTTATCCAGTTTATCACTGAGGGACATTTGGGTTGGTTCCAAGTCTTTGCTATTGTGAATAGTGCCACAATAAACATACATGTGCATGTGTCTTTACAGTAGAATGATTTATAATCCTTTGGGTATATAACCAGTAATGGGATTGCTGGGTCAAATGGTGTTTCTGGTTCCAGATCCTTGAAGAATCGCCACACTGACTTCCACAATGGTTGAACTAGTTTGCACTCGCACCAACAGTGTAAAAGCGTTCCTATTTTTCCACATCCTCTCCAGCATCTGTTGCTTCCTGACATTTTAATGATTGCCATTCTAACTGGCATGAGATGGTATCTCATTGTGGTTTTGATTTGCATTTCTCTAATGACCATTGATGATGAGCTTTTTTTTTTTCATGTTTGCTGGCTGCATAAATGTCTTCTTTAGAGAAGTGTCTATTCATATCCTTCTCCCACTTTTTGATGGGGTTGTTTGATTTTTTCTTGTAAATTTGTTTAAGTTCTTGTAGATTCTGGATATTAGCCCTTTGTCAAAATGATAGATTGCAAAAATTTTCTCCCATTCTGTATTTTGCCTGTTCACTCTCATGATAGTTTCTTTTGCTGTGCAGAAGCACTTTAGTTTAATTAGATCCCATTTATCTATTTTGACTTTTGTTGCCATTGCTTTTGGTGTTTAAGTCATGAAGTCTTCGCCCATGCCTATGTCCTGAATGCTATTGCCTAGGTTTTCTTCTAGGGTTTTTATGGTTTTAGGTCTTATGTTTAAATCTTTAATCTATCTTGAATTAATTTTTGTATAAGGTGTAAGGAAGGGATCATTGTTAAGATGTTCTACTAGCTATCCATTATCCCTTCTTTGAACTTATAATCAGGCAAGTGTCTATAAAAACTGTGTAAGACTTTGAAATGGACCAGAAAAAAAAAGATTGTAGTCTGTCTTGCCTAGTTCACCCTTCCAAGTTCTCACTAACTTTCCTTGTCTTTGAGCTATTTTACAACTATAAACTGTAGAAAACTGATAGTAATGCAGGTGATTTGTGTCCATAGAAATGCAAATTGTGTTTGGTGGTGATGCACTTGGTTACTTCTCCTGGGATATTGACCAGTTTTGTATCTATTTGTAAATTTACTTCAGTGTCCCTGATTGCCTATGTATGCATATTTTAAATTCTCTTTTGAACTGGTAGTAATATCTTATTGGTTCTTTTATTAATAAATGAGTTAAAGTAAAGCTTTGATAGCCATTCATTCATGTTTGTATAAGTCATGATTTCAACACTTTTTAAAAATTATGTTTAACATAGATTACTTTTTAATAATAGAAATGTTAAAATCATTTTAAAAATGTTCCCCCAAATTTTGAAGAATTTATTTTTCTGAAATAAATTGCTTACATTTTAGAAACCACTTTTCGAATTTTAGAACTATAGGTCAATGTACTAGTAAATTACCTGTGAGATTTTCTTTTTTTTTTTTTTTTTTTTTGAGATGGAGTTTCGCTCGTTGCCCGAGCCGGAGTGCAATGATGCATTCTCGGCTCCACCTCCCGGGTTCAAGTGATTCTCCTGCTTCAGCTTCCCAAGTAGCTGGGATTACAGGCGTGCAGCACCTCGCCTGGCTAATTTTTTGTATTTTTAGTAGAAACGGGGGTTTCACCATGTTAGCCAGGCTCGTCTCGAACTCCTGACCTCAGACAATCCACCTGCTTCGGCCTCCCAAAGTGCTGGTATTACAGGCATAAACCACCTCACCCAGACAACTAGTGAGACTTTCTTATATTGAATAGTTTGTAGTGAGATTAAGTTTTTCCATAGCCCACAGATCATGAATGCTATATTCAAACCATTTTCTAAATGGTTGTGGCCAGGTGCAGTGGCTCACACCTGTAATCCCAGCACTTTGGGAGGCCAAGGTGGGTGGTTCACTTGAGATCAAGAGTTCAAGACCAGCCTGGCCAAAATGGTGAAATCCATCTCTAATAAAAACACAAAAATTTAGCTGGGAGTGGTGGGACACACCTGTAATCCCAGCTACTCAGGGAGGCTGAGGCAGGAGAATCACTTGAAGCCAGGAGGTGGAGATTGCAGTGAGCCGAGATTGCACCACTGCACTGCAGCCTGGGCAACAGAGTGAGTGAGACTCCATCTCAAAAAAATTAAAAATAAAAAGTTTTTAAAGTGGTTGTGAGTCTTTCATAGCTGAATGCCAAAAACTATTTGCTCCTCACCAACCACTTAACTCTTCATTGAACGAAGAAGATGGGTTTTGAAGCAACTTCATACATCCATTCTGACAAAGAAGTGTTGTGTAAGTGTGGCTGCAGTGATGGATAGGGGTTGGTGATCTAATGAATATTTTATATTAGAACAAAAACAAATATCTCCTCCCCTGGGTATGAAGAACTGGCCACAGAAGATGGGAGTTGAAAAATTTGTAGAAGAAGCCAAAAGCCTATTAGGAAAAAAAAGACAGACCCAGACATTCAAAATTGAGAATCTGTCAAGACTAATAGTGTCCCTGTCCCAAGATTCCCAAGAGGAATTGATCAGGAAGTCACTGAGAGTTTATTTGCTGGCTTGGACTCAATACAAGGCCTGAAGTCTTGTTGAGAAGGGCTGCTCCCAGCATAGCTTGTGCTGGTAACTCCTAAACATAGTCACCCAAGCACTGTGTCCTGTGGCAGGAAAGCTTGGCTAAGCCTATCTGTATGAACTGTGGGAACTGCATCCAGGAAGGCCACACATAGACCACAATCTCAGCTTGTGCAGAAATGGAGAAAACAAGGGCATCAATACAATGGATGTGTGTTCACCGGGCTGTGCAGGACAGATCTTCAACAGTGCCACCATGTGGTTGTAAGGAACAACTGTTAATAGTGGCTATTGAGCATCTTCCCAGTTCCTTCATGGCTGAGATTTAGAAGCGGAATTGACCGAACCTGCATTATGTTTTAACTGGACCTCATAAGAGATAATTTAAAAACCAGAATTGGAAAAAAAGCAGTTGACAACTCTTTATAGCTTTTCAGCTCTTTCAACTTCAGCTCCTGCCCTTTCTGAAGGACAGAGGAGAAAGGGGGCAGGAATTGCCATCTATTGCTGGTAAAGCAGTTAAGATTTGAGCCAGGGGCCCAGGCCCATCTGATCAGAAGCCCCTGGTCTCAGATTTTAAGACTCAGGTATTCTGGTCATAAGACCAGGACTCAGTGACGTTCTGCCAAGGGCCATAAAACTTGGGACAAAAATGCAAGTTATGGAAAACTTTAGTTGCAGATATCTTTACTTCTAATGCCAATAGAGCTTCTTGGGACAACTGAAAGATAAGGCTACATATAAAGGCTTTTTGAGTTCCATAAAGAAAGACACTAAATAAGTCCATGCCAAGCCAGCCCTTCAGATAGGTGAGCGGAGAACCAAGTCAGAGCCCCCAGAATAGACACTGGATGCCTACCACTGCAGTTTTCACTTCCACATGACCCAGAGTTGCACTTCCAGGTAGGCCTGGTGGTTACTGAAAGTGATCCAAGGTGGTGAGGCTGTTACTCCAGGTTCTCCATTAACTTTGGCCCCACCTGCAACCATCGTTAGGTTAGGAGAGGAACTTCAAGTACAGACTTCACCCAGAATGAAACCAGCTCAAAGCAAGAAATTCTTAGTAACACCATCACCTCCTATTTCATATAGACTCAGGGTCCAGTCTCTGGGTCAAAGTCCCTTTTGTTTCCTTACGTGCCTTCCCAGTGGTCCCCTGTCCTTAGTCTCTGTAAAATGGAAACAATTAGATGGAACTCAGTAGCTCACTCAAAGTGTGCATGTTTTCTTTAATATCAAAAAGATCTAGACTTCTGGAGGGTTATAGAACTAAAGCCAGAGAATCTTACAGTGATCGAAACTGGTCTAATGCCATTAGCTAAAAATCTTTCAGGGTTTTCTCTCTAGAGAAAACAGAAACCAGGCAATTTTCAGCATTTTTATCTGTCCTAAATCTATCCAAACAAATATGCTGGGGAGAAGAAGATATAAGCACTTAATCATGAGAAACATCCTTGACAAAGAAAGATCATAATAGGAACTGAGCAGGAAAAGAGAGCACAAGGTAAGGGGGCAGGGGAATAAAATAGGATGACAGGAAGAATGAATTACTTCCCTCTTGGTCAGTCATTAAATTTCACCCAGGCTAGTGGTGAAGGAAAGTCATTCCCACACCATAAATAGGAACGGAGCAATCCTTTTTCACCTTCAAATTTCAGCTAAGGGTCCATATCACGAACCTTCCTTCAATGTTTACAGGAAAAAGGAGGTGTTATAAAATATATTCTCCTGAATAAATCTTAGATAGCTTCAGCTGTAAGATTGTTAAAATTAAAAGAAACAAGTGGTTGAGCAATTGAAGATTATCAACGCTAACTGGCAAAGGAGAGGATGGCTGGGTATGAGTCACTTTGAAAATACTGGGTCTAGTTTCCTGAATGCAGTATTATTCATTAATTATTCCTTCCTGCCTGCCTTCCTTCCTCCCTGCCTTGTTTCCTTCCTTCCTTTCTTCCTTCCTTCCTTCCTTCTTTCCTTTCCTTATTGTGCTTTAAGTAGTTCACAGCTTCATGGGAGAGAGGTACCTAGTACACAAATAGCTGCATTAAAATGGGAACAGTGGTAACAGTCACAGAACGGGCCTGTTAAGATACCTCCACTGCTTGGCACGTTCAAAAAGGGCAGAAACTGAGGTTGAAGTAGCTGAGAAGTTATCATTATCATTTAACTCCAATTTTACCTAATTTGATTTTTTTAATTCTCTCTCCTGAAGCCCAGGTAGGATACAAAACCAAGTCTGGTGGCAGGTATGAGGAGGAGCTCAGGACACGAGCAGGACCTGGGTAGCAGGGTTAGCTTGTCCTTGGTGGGAAGAACAGGTACTGCCTTGCTCATGGGCATGACAACCAGCGAAACAGCAGTCGCTGTCATTTATTTAACATGAACTATGTCCTCCGCATTTACTTACCTGCCAAAGGGGATGACCTTGCCAATTCGCCTTTTATAGGTGAGAAGACAGAAGCTAAGAGGTTCAGTAGCAGCCCAAGAATACATACCTTTGGATGGGATGGGATGGGGTGGGATAGGGTGGGAAGGGCTGGTATGGGGCAGGATGGGATGGGATGGGATGCCCTGGGGTAGGATGGGATGGGAAATCTGGGATAGGGAGGGATGGGGTGATGGGATGGGGTGGGGTGGGATGGGGTAGGATGAGATGGGATGGGATGGGATGGGATGGGGTAAGGTGAGATGTGATGGGATGGGGTGGGATGAGGCGATGGGATGGGGTGAGGTGGGATGGGGTGGGGTGGTGTGGGCTGGGATGGAATGGGATGGGGTGGGATGTGGTAGGATGGGGTAGGATGGGGTGAGGTGAGTTGGGATGGGATGGCATGGGATGGGATGGGATGGGATGGGGTGGGGCAGACTGTACTGGAGGGAGTTCTAGGGGACAGGGATGGATAGTGCAAAAGCACAAGGGTAAGGAATGCACAAGCTGGCTCAGGTTGCCCAGATCTCAGAGCCACGACCGGAGCAACAGATGAAAACAGGGGTCAGCTGGCGCCCATGCCGTGGGAGCCTTGATGCTCCCTAGCTTGCATGCACCCATCACTGCTTCTTCACACAGATATCTACAAGAGTGAGGTACAGGAACAGTTGTCTCTTCTTTCTTGAGAATGCAGCACAAGTTCTGTTTTTGTCTTCAAGTATTGCAAACAGCAAGACAAGATCACCAGTTTCCTCAGTCTGAGCCAACGTGGAGGTGGCTCGGAGGTCACTTGATGCCACCATCAGCAAAGCCTGAACAGGGTCCCTGAGGCCCAGGGACTCAACGGAGCCTCAGAGCTGAGAGTCAGATCAGAGCTGGGATTAGGGCAGCCTGGGTCTAAATGGAGCACCTACTGCTCAGGGCAGCCTGTCAAACATGGAGACATTGGCCTTTCCAAAGGGCCAAGAAATGGGAAACCCAATCTAGGCCTTCAAAGGTAGGGAAAAAAGTCACATCTGGGCAAACCAATCACGAAAGCCTCTCTGTGCAATGGGCAGAATGTCCTTCAGGAAGCTGTCCTCCTGGGTCACTGACAGGAGATCCTCTGCTGCCTTCAAGGGTGACAGGAGCTCAGGACAAACACAACTTCGGATCACACCTTCTTCCAAATCAACCCCATGCTCTGCAGACATCACTCACAACACAGGCCTAAGGCCACTCTCCACACACAGCACACACACCAACAGGCCGGCTGCTGGGAGGAGACACAAGCTGTGTGGACACTGTGGGAAGGAAGGTGTTGAGGAAGTTTAAGAACAGGCCTCCCTCCCAAAAAGAGCTAATGTGTGGGGTCCCAGTGGGGGCTCAGCCTGCCCAGGAAACCGCTTAGTGACTAATACTGTGGGCAGTCAGAATTCTCTTACCTTAGGCAAACTCCTTGTAAGAAAATCTCTTCTTAGAATCAAAGAATCACAGGATTTTTGAGCTGAAAAATCCTTTCGTCTTTGTCTTGTGTAGTTGCTCATCTCAAATGGTGCTGAGAGGAACTAAGGACTCCTGAAATGAAAAAAAAGAAAGGAAAAAAAAGAAAAAAGAAAAATACGACCCAACAGGGGGCCTAGGCAAATTTGCTTAACTAAAGGATCCCTGTGAATAACACCTACTAGGCAAAGAAAGTCACGTTCCATCAGAAGACACCAACAACATCTTTGGTTAGGAATCAGCCAGTCTCTGCCAGCCTCCAAATGCTAGCCACGCAGCCTGCCTCGGGAATGCAGGAGGTCCACAGGCCATGCCTTCTCCAGCAGAGCCAGGAGGCCAGAAGCCCCTCAAGGGGGTGTTGAGCCAGAGGTCTGAGGCCTTGCAGATCTGACGCTCCGGAACCAGGGGTCTCCTCCCTGCCCCCCCCCCCCCCACTATGGGGAATGGAGATGTGAGGTCCTGAAACCCAGTTCAATCCAACCTAATTCCTTCAGGCCCTACCAGGGTCCAAGCTCCAGGGCTAGGCCTGCAGGGTCAAACACAGACATTTCCTGCCCAGGAGGTTCCTGTGAGCCAGTGAGACACCCCAAGACAGCGTGGGGTGGGGCTCTGGCCAGAGCCCGCCTGGCCCTGCTCTCCTCAAGGGACTTGATCCAGTGCCTCACACTTGCCCTTTGGTGTTTTCTGGGCCTTGCACATACCTTGTCCACGTGATCAGTGCTTGAAACAGAACCAGGTCTGGGCAGGTCACACCAAGGGCTGATCAACAGGCTTCCTGAGCACGTCCATCTGTCTGCTCTGCCTTGCAAGCCACTAACAGTCCATGAATACTGATTCAGGGTCCTGGCTCCAGGGAGATGAGCAGTCAGGAGATTGGAGGGGTAAGGATTCCCAGCTGCTCAGAGGCAGAGTGTGAGAAGGAGATGCTGAGAAGCTCCCAGGTTCCCAGTGCCTGTCACTGTCACTGGAAAGAAAATGATGCCATTGAGAAAGATGTGTGGAGGGCAACCTGAGGAGCCATTTATTTGAAGAACTGGCACATTAGCCAGATAGCACCAGCAGCAGGTATGAGCTGAAGGGCCTGTCACCCTCCCCAGGACCACCTGTCCTGCTACCTGAAACTCAGTGGCCCGGGCCATTGCTCTGGAATGATTCTGGAGCATAGACATCAACACATTCATGTAAGTTCTATCACAGACTCCATGTAACAAATCTCAGGTCCCAGTTACCAACTGAGGAGAAGGAGGATTAGGCTCTGGGAAACCTCCAGGGACTTCAAGGAGTACAAGACTATTCTGAGGCTAAAACAGTTGCAAATTCTAAGATGGAAACCAATACTGTGTAAATTAAAAAATGGAGGGAAAAGAAAGTTCCCTTTCTTTGCAGGTGAAACAGGAAGATGTGCACTTTAGTTCTGAAGTGCACCTCTTTCTGTGTGCAGTCTTGCCTTCATGGGGTTTCTAATCCACAGGAAAGCTACACTGCAGCCCAGCATAAGCAACTCATAATGAGGTAGCCGTGACTTAAATGCTAGTGGTGTCCCCGAGCAGTTCAGTCAGTGAGTGAGCAGCGTCTTTCTGAGATTCCAGGTCTTTGAGTTGACTGGACCCCGCAGGCCTAGCCCTGGAGCCTGGACCCTGGCTAGGCCTGAAGAAATTGGGTTGGATGGAACTGAGTTCCAGGATGTCACATCTCCATTCCTCATAGTGGGGGCAGCGGGGAGACACCTGGTTCTGGAGCTTCAGATCTGCAAGGCTTCAGGCCTGTGGCTTAGCACCCCCTCGAGGGGCTTCTGGCCTCCTGCCTCCGCTGGAGAAGGCACTGCCTGTGGACCTCCTGTGTCACCCTCCTTTGGGGTCCCATGATAGGTAGCCTGTATTACATGCTCAATAAATATTTGCCAATGTTTAAAAATTCTTTGAAAATACAGAAGAGCCCCAGAATAAAGGGATCTGACAAATTAGAAGTTTCTCTTCAAGAAATTCACATTTGCAAAGCAGAGTCTCTCCCTTGAAATAGGCTCACTGTTGTGAATGTGGAAATGTGAAGTGAAGGCTTTCTTTGGAAATCACTTTGTACGCTGCCAACACCTTCCTGAGCTTTTGCTCCAATGGCTGATCCACAGAAAAAGCAGGGTGACAACCTCATTGTTCCTGGGAGACCAGCACCTGCCTGTGGGGTGGCCTTTCTTTGAGAAGCCGTGGAATACAATGCGTGGTCCTTTGTCAGAAGCTCCAAAGGGAACCAACCTTCCAGAAACAGAAATGCTCCCACAGCTCCCTTCCCCCTCTGCAGGCCAAGAGCCCAGACCACAGCCTTCTGAGGGTCTCCAGCTGCCAGGTCTGTTTGGGGGGAAGTTGATGAGGTCAGGCAGGAGAGAAGGAGGAAGTGGGGAGCCACAGGGAAGCTGGGCTTGGGAGCTTCAGGGCCTCTTGCTGTTTCTCAGAGGTCACCTGCCCTTCACCTTCCCCCTGCCCAGCACCTGACACAAAGGACCTCCCTAAGGCTGCTCTCCCAGGCTCACGTCAATGCCAGAATGAAATGCAGAGGAAGGCTTCCTGTGCAAATGCCTCCTAGAGGGGTAACTGGCCTGAGCTCTCCCTAAGGCGCAAATAGCTGATATCTCTAAGGCAAAGATTGATGGGAGAATAGGGAACAGGCAGGTGTGGGTAGGTAGCTCACTGGGGATACAGAAGAGGCAGCATTGCCACCTCATAATTCTATCTCAGGCCAGTCCCAGGGAATCCACAGGGAAGGCCAGCTACACAGCCGCAACACCAGTGGGCGGGCCGAGCTCCCAGGTCTGGCTGTCTCGGCATGGCCAGCCGGCCCCAGAGTTCCCTTGTCATTTTGTCTTTTAGGAAGGCCACATCAAATTATCAACCCAAGGTGTTATTGTGATGAGTCCATAGCTTAGGTCCTCATTCCTCCTGCCTGCCTCTACATAGCGTGTGGCTTTGGGCAAGTCACACCATCTCTGTGGACCTCAGGTTTGTGAGGCTCTCTAAAGTTTCACTGTTGAAAGGAGCCCTTCATTCCAGGGAGAAATCCTGGTATTCCCAGAATGGGAACAGCTTTCCCAAAAGACTATTAATTCATGTCCCACCTGGTCCAGACAACCCCATGAGGGGGTTACCGCTGTCCTCATGAGAATGAGGACAATTTCTGGAATGCCAATCTAGAGACATGTGAAGAGCTCCGCCTAGGCTGGGCAGCGGCTGCAAAGTTGAGGTTTGCAAAACACACATCCTCTCTACAGCTTCCCCTCCTCTTTCCAGCTCCCCTTTCCATTCTGCTCCTTTCCCTTCTCTCCCCTTCTTTTTTCTTCCGTTCCTCCTTCTTTCCTTCCTCCCACCTCTCTTTTGCTATTCTGCCTTTAATCCTACAGCGGATCCCCCATGATTTCCATACAGAATGTTCTGTATTTCCAATACACTGAGGCTGAAGCCACACAGAAATTGAGCTGTGAGGCCGGGTGTGGTGGCTCCCACCTATAATCCCAGTACTTTGGGAGGCTGAGACGGGCAGATCACCTGAGGTTAGGAGTTCGAGACCAGCCTGGTCAACATGGTGAAACCCTATCTCCACTAAAAATACAAAAATTAGCCAGGCATGGTGGCACATGTCTGTAATCCCAGCTACTCAGGAGGCAGAGGCAGGAGAATCACTTGAACCCGGGAGGTGGAGTTTGCAGTGAGCCGAGATTGTGCCATTGCACTCCAGCCTGGGCAACAGAGCAAGACTCTGTCACAAAAGAAAGAAAGAGAGAAAGAGAGAGAGAGAGAGGAAGGAAGGAAGGAAGGAAGAAAGGAAGGAAGGAAGGAAGGAAGGAAGGAAGGAAGGAAGGAAGGAAGGAAGGAAGGAGCTATAAGCTACTAGCTCAAGTGTATACCTCGTACTACAAAAGGGAAAGGCTTCTTTAAACTAACTTAAGAAAAAGAAAGACAAGGCAATCTGGTTGCTCATTCAAGGGTGCAAGAGCTTTACTGTGTAAGCTGTCCACCTGAAGGGTCTGCAGCTCCCATTCTGGTGTGAACAGCTTCTCTGGGAGAAACACCCATCCAGGCCATCCCTTCCTCAGAGCATCCCATCAGAGCCTAATAGGGAAATTATTGTTATAGTTTATTTAGGGAAAAACATAATTCAACACATGACCCTGCAAAACTGTACACTATAACATGACATTGAAGTGACTTCTGCTCTGGCACAGAGGAGCACTGAGTGAAAAGATCTCTGGATTCTGAAGGCCCAGTTGTCCCGGGCTGCCACTTAGGTTGGCGTGCTCGCATTAATGTTCTGCAGCAACATATAGTCCATGAGCAACCACGGGACTTTTATTGTCTGTCTTCCTAAATCTGTCCTGCTATAACTTAAAAAAGAAGTTACAGCATCTCTATAACACTATTTGGTTTTAACTAGGTTGCTAAATGTGTTTGCTGAAGTCAGCTATAAGGCGTTAAGCACTTCAATGGTACAGGATGTCAGAGATAAATTCTGCAGTCAGTGTATGGCACTGGATGAGATTTATTTTGCAAACTTTGCCAACCCCAAAAAGGAGATTATATGTTTTGGGAGACAGGGCACCATCCTGTTAGTGAAGTTCATTTAGATGTATTTCTTATACCAAAGGGCATTAAGTATGTCTATAAATATTAACAGAATTGTGTTGCAAAGTATAAGTCCCAAATCGGGGTGTCATTTGGCAGACTGTGCCCGCCAGGTATGGATTGTGCCATCCCCGGAGAGAACTGGCTTCTCTCTCCTGCATGGCATCAATTTTATAGGCTTTCATTCCTCCGAGAGGATTAGAAAACATCTGGAGTCAGCACTTCCACAATCTTAGTTTTGTTTCTCAGAGTAGCTGCATGTTTGGTGGCAATTAGGATGTTCAGGTACTAAATCAATGATTTTCTTCATGGCCCATGACTTACGTTTGTAATATAATAGACATACCAAGTGTGCCATGCCCTTACAACTGTTTATAAAGATAACCAAAAAATGAACCTATTAATTTTATTTCTAAAAATGATTTTATTTAAACCAGTGGTTTAAATAAACTGGGGGCAATTTTGCACCTGCTTTCCGGAGGCATTTCTCAATGTCACTTTTTGTGTCACATCTTAGGGGCATGTATTGGCATCTCCTGGATAAGGCCAGGGATGCTGCTGGACATCCTACAATGCACAGCACACCCCAGGCCGGAATCATTCAGCCCAGGATGTCCACAGGGCCAAGGTGAACAGACCTGGCAGAAAGCTACTACGAATTCTCTTTCTTATAGAAACAAGAGACAGATAATTCTCTATGTATGAGTGTTGAGTGTTTCCAACGTACCAGCACTTTGCTGAGGTTGTCTTATTTAATCCTGTCTCCATCAGAAGCAATCTTTTCTGATATGACCTGATAATTGTGTTGTATAAAGTCCTGGTATGATCAAAAATGGCCAAAGTCTTCAGTATCTCTACCTCCAACCCCAAATTTCTCTCCTTCATCTCACTTAACTTCCTGGTGGCATTCAACACTGTGGACCACATTTCCCCCTGAGAAACCCTCTTTTACTCTGTCCAGCAGCTACCTCACCAGCCTGGCCTTGTCTGCAGCCTTCACAGATCTTCTCCAAGCCAGTCAGCGCTGCAGCGACTCAAGGTTCAAGCCCAGGTCCTCTTCTTTAGGGCCTCTCAAAGGCAACTCAGCAAACACCCAACACTTAACCCAAACTCCTAATCTTCCTCTCTGAATCCTTGTCCTCTTCCAGGTCTCCCAGGCTTGGTCAGGGATGGCCCCACATTTATCCACTTCTGGTGTCAGAGCCCACAGGTCTTCTTTACCCCTCAGTTCCCGGCTGCCCATAATCCAACCATGAACTAGTCCTGAGCTTGACTTTCAAACATCTTCAAATCCATGCATTTCTCTCCAATCCTATACCACCACCTTTGCACAAGTTACCATTACCTTTAACCTGGACAGCTGAGGAGACTCTTGCCAGATCTGCCTGCCTCCCCTCAGCTCTCTCTTACATGTGGCCACAGTGATTCTACCAATCATGCATTACATCATGCTCTCCCGTCCTCACCCAGCCTACCGACATGCATACATGTGCACGCGCACACACACACGTACATGCACACACGTACATGCACACCCACGTACATGCACACACGTACATGCACACACACTTAAATGCACACACGTACATTCACAATGTACACGCATACACATACATGCACACACGTACATGCACACACGTACACGCACACACGTACATGCACACTCGTACATGCACACACACTTAAATGCGCACATGCACATTCACACACGTACACACATACACATACATGCACACACATGTACATGCACACGCGTACATGCGCACACACGCGTACATGAACACACATGTACATGCACACACTTAAATGTGCACACATACATTCACACACGTACACACATGCACATACATGCACACACACGTACATGCACACACGTACAAGCATACACATACACGCACACACACGTACATGCACACACGTACAAGCATACACATACACGCACACACACGTACATGCACACATGTACATGCACACACACATACATGCACACACGCGTACATGAACACACACACGTACATGCACACATGTACATGCACACACATACATGCACACACACACGTACATGCACACACACTTAAATGAGCACACATACATTCACACACGTACACATACACATACATGCACACACATGTACACGCATACACATGCATGCACACACAGTACATGCACACACACGTACACGCATACACATACAGCACACACACGTACATGCACACATGTACATGCGCACACATACATGCACACACACTTAAATGTGCACACATACATTCACAAACGTACACACATACACATACATGCACACACGTACATGCACATGCACACATGCATGCACACACATACATGCACATGCACGTACATGCACACACGCGTACATGCACACACATACATGCACACACGTACATGCACACTTAAATGCGCATACATTCACATACGTACACACATACACATGCACACACACGTACACGCATACACATACATGCACACACACGTACATGCACACACATGTACATGCACGCACACTTAAATGTGCAGATACATTCACACACGTACACACATACACATACACGCACACACACGTACATGCACACACGTACACGCATACACAAACACGTACATGCACACATGTACATGCACACACGTACACGCACATACACGCACACACGTACATGCACACACACTTAAATGCGCACGCATGCACATATGTACACACATACACATACATGCACACACACGTACATACACACATGCACACACGTACACGCATACACATACACTCACACACGTACATGCACACACGTACATGCACACACGTGTACATGCACACACACGTACATGCACACACACTTAAATGCGCACACATATTCACATACGTACACACATACACATACATGCACACACGTACACGCATACACAAACACGCACACACGTACATGCACATGCACACATACATGCACACACATACATGCACACACATACATACACACACGTACATGCACACACATACATGCACATGCACATACATGCACACACGTACATGTGCACATGTACATACACACACACACACATCTTGAAGCCTGTTTACTGGCTTTCTGTGGCTCTTAAAACACAACTTCTGAATTTGGCCTACATGACCCTATGCATTCTGGTCCCTGCCACTTACTCAGCCCTTCAGACACACTGGCCTCACATCCCTCACATTCATCTTCCCCCTCTGACCACAGGACCTTTGTCGAGGCTCCTCCCTTGGCTGAGATTGCCTTTTCCTGATCACTTTCCCCCTTAGCTCATACCTGTCCTCCAGATCTCGGTTCAGCATCATTTCCTCCTGGAAGCTCTCCTGCTCTCCCAACCAGATCCCTGTGGCAGCCTCTCAGAGCACCATGCTCTGCTCCTCTGAAGCTCTCAGCAGCTGCAATTTGATCTGTTTTCTTTGAGTCATTGTTTGGTTGTTCTCTATCTCCCAGACTGGACTATGAGCAACTTGAGGACAGGGAAACTGAGGCCCTAGAGACACTAAAGAACTTGACCAAGGTGAATGAGTACATACAGTGGCCATCTGACCCTTCGGTCCACCGTTCCTTACCCACTGACTATGTGATGCTGAGGAATTGCAGTGAAACATGAGTAAATATCTAAACTCTGGTTTAATCTCAATGTCACCTAAATAACAATAGGACAGATCTTTTAAACAGGATGGATGGATGAATGAATGAATGAAGACTTCTGCTTTCCATTTGTCCTCTTCAGATACTTAGTTGACTTTTAAAGTTTGCAAAATTCAAGAATTGGCTACCTAGGGAGACACATGCCCACTTTCACCATCTTTATTCTGATTAAGCGTTGAGTCACACCTCTCAGCGCCATACTACTTAATGGATGTTCTTCCATCTCAGTCAGTAGCAAGAAGGACCACTTCTGAGTCCATATCTTCTTGCAACATTCACCATTTGTTTCCAAGTAAGGAAGCCACTTGGCTTTTAGTGTCCAGCATACTTCTTGTTTAAGATCACCCTGACTACCACAAAGGCCTTTTTGTTGTATCAGCTTCACTACAAGGAGAAATGCTTTTAAAATAAACCATGGAGTATCCCTTAATAAAGGAATAATTGGCAGCCAGTAATTCTGCTGTACCTGAGGAACACTGAAATAAATCATGGTTAAATCAAGTTGTTTCCATAAAGGAAAAGTGTAAAACCCTGGAAATATCTATGTAGTATAGAAATAGGATGAGAGGGAAACACAACTCTTAAAATAGAGCCCGTAGGAAAGTTCATCAAAGGCAGATGCTCGAGAAAACGTAAGTTTTATGGTTTCAAAAGGACAGTAACGTGCATCAACTGTCCAGTGATCCTACCCAAAACACAACCACAGCTCCTTGTAAAGTGGTGAGTCAATAAATAGGTGGCTTTGTTCTAATTTTCCGTCTCTAAATTTAGATTCATTGCAGTATACAGCTCAAGGTCTTAAAATGCATACCAGGGAGTTTTTACTAAATTCCAAATTGACTTTATTCATTTTGTTCTGTACTTAAAAATGTGAGATGTATTTTGCACAGCCCATGAATGACAGTTACCTGCTGGGATGGGAACGGATCTTTAGTTTTTCATTTCTGGGACCACCATTGGATGGTGTCTGACAGCTTTGAAAGACAACACGGAGCTGGTTGGAGGTGGGGGCGTGTGGGCAGGAGTGCTGGTACCTCTTGGCGCCACAGGGCGATGGGCTCCACTGCCTTGGCACCAGAACTGGCGTGAGCCCTGGGCTCTGTAGGGTGGGAGTTAGCAAACTCTGTAGATAGGCACCAGTTAAGCCCTTGTTTTACTCCTTGCTCACAGGTCTCCTCTCTCCCCCTTTCTTCCCCTGCCTTCTCCACTCGGCCCGAGGGAGCAAGACTGGGAAGCCCAGCCCTTCTGTCAACCAGGGTCAAGTAGACTCAAACCAGAAGCCCAGCTCTGCCTGGCTTCCCTTCCTCAGGTGCCACATCTCCATCTGCAAAAGGACATCACACTGCTGGCCTTGCGAGGCTTCGTGAGGATTTCATGGGAGGACACAAATGCGGAACTGCCGACCATCCACATTGATTCACGTCCCCCGCCCCCACCCGCCTCCCTGATACTAAATTCACCTGAGTTGTTCTTATGACAATTTCCCGAACTACCACCTGTGTAGACCAAAGCTCTCCTCTCATCCATTCCTCCCCTTCTTCTCCCACAACCTCATGACCAAGTCCGCTCCTGCCTTCTGTGTACTTTGGAGTCTTATTTAGCTTCTAACACTTCTGGACCAGAATCACAGCTGGTACAGTGTCTACTATGCCTAGATCACAAAGAGGCAGAAGTCATCAGAATCAGCTCCCCACAGAATAACTTCCAAAGGCAGCACTCACCAAATGCCACTTGTGTAGGTCATCTCCTACAAAGTTCTGCATGCAAGTTATAATTTGTTTTAAAGGCAGTGTTTCCACTACTGAATCATACACTATCTCAGGCAGTCCCAGGAAAGACCTGGGCAAACGCAGACATGTAATATCATACAAGGACGGAGCTGGGGGAAGGAGAAGCATTGCTGGGCTGGGGGAGGCCGCTTTGCCCAGTCCAGGCTACAGTACCCGTGAAGTCACTGCTGTCCTAAGAGCACTCCCATTATAACAGACTGGGTTCCAGGGGTGCAGGCAGAAGGTGAAAGGCCAGGATGGGAAGAGGAGAGACCATTAGGAGTTGGGAATGAAGATGGGAGGAGGCAAACCAAATACAGTCCCAGAGCTTAGTTTTACTAAACAGCTGCCCTGAGCCCGCCCCTCACCCCAACTGCCCAGGCAGCCCGTTCTAGATGGTGATGGTTCAGGCTGGGGAGGACAGCTGTGGCTCAGCAATTAGGGGCAAGGACAGGCCAAGACACCTTGATTTTTCACTTTGGTACCTGTGATTCGAACTATTTCTTTCCCTTTTTGGAACATTGAATGATGCCATCAGTGAAACTGCAAATGACAGGCAGGTCCCAGTTCACCAACAGATTACCCCAGTCACCAGCATGATTCTTTGCCACTCATTAAGGAGGGTTGGATTCACTTGCTATGAATGATGGTTGTAAGGACTCCCCAGCCACATAGAATTCAAAATTCCAGCAACAGTCCCAGCATAGGCACACAGGGGGAAGGCCCCTGAGGATCCTGGTGCATGCCCACCCTGTATCTGCCAGCCTCTCCCTGCACCAGGCCTGCAGGGAGGAAGGAAGCAGGCAGCCTCCCCAGCACCATTCCTGAATCAGGGCCTGAAAAGCAGTGGCCCCTGGCTGCAGTGACAGCTTGACTCCAGAACTACACCCTAACAGGGCCCCTTGTAGGCCACTCTGTCGTGGAGGCACACCTCACGCACAGCCTGGCACGGGGGGGACTCACGGACTCTGAGGGCCTCACACCATGCAGCTCAGCCATTCCTGTGAAAAAGAATGTGCAGACCCCAGGTGTTGGTACGAAGAGGAGGGTATTGTCTTTTACAACCACAAAACATCCACAATGCAATCATCTCACAACCTCAATGCCAGAACCCCTGCGGCAAGCTGGCCAGGTGAGGTGGGTTGCTCCAGGTGGCCGATATCACCTCTGAAGCTGCAGCACAGCTGCAGAGGGGTGGCCCTGGCCCCAGCATGGTGCATTTGCTCTGCAGGAAGAGGCACTGGAGCTGAGTCCCCCGAATGATGCAGTTCTCTTCTCCCCTGCCTCTCACAGGCACAATTTGATATATTTTTCAGAAACCATTAAAAAGCTTAAGCTCATTTAAGTAAATGTTGCCCCACCTGCCCTCTCCACCCAGGTGCCTGGTCATGTGCCAACTGGCAACTGTCAATGATAATTGCGCCAATTCACCAGGGATCATCCTACCAGCTCCCTGTGCCTCTCAGCTCTTCTCCTGGAGGTAAATGGCTTGGCTGTCTGGAGGGCCCTGGAGCATCAGCAGGTTTTTGGAATGGGCAGCCTCTAGTTTTGAATCAGTCTATAGCAAAATCCCAGAATGGTGGGGGCAGACATCTGGGGCCTCTGCTCCACATCCACCAGTTGGAAACTTGATCTCAGCGTTCCTTTCTAATCCACATTCTGCCCTGACCTTCAGCTCAGATATCATCTACTTAGGGTAGATGGAGAGAAATAAAATGGCCAACGACTGTTGACTTGTCATTGGGCTTCTAATGCAAAACACCACGTGCCCTTCCACTGAGACCAACCCTGGCTCTTCACTTTAGAAGCAACCCAGATTCAGCCAGTGACTTGCCTTAATCCTGGTACCTGGCACACCTGATGATAGAACTCAAGAGGGAAAAAGAAAAACATAAGAAATAACCAACAGGGGGAAGTAACTATAGTCCTAAACAGTTCAAAAATAAATGATCTGGGCATTACTGTTCAATGGAAGACAATTAACAGTTTAACAATGTTCATGGAACTGGAAAGCCACTTCACACTACCAATATGTCTGGGTTCTTGAATATGATTTAGGTCTATGTCACCACCAAATCTCACGTGGAATTATAATCCCCAATGTAGCAGATGGGGCCTGATGAGAGGCTCACGGGTTTCCCCCTTTGGTGCTGTTCTCATGACAGAGTCCTCAAGAGATCTGGTTATTTAAAAGTGTGTGGCACCTCTCCTCTCTCTCTCTCTCTATTCATTCTGCTCCAGCCACGTAGCTCACAGTTCTGGCGCCCGTACAGGATTCAGAGTGGCTTCTGCTTCTGGGGTGGCTTCAGGAAACTTTCAATCATGGTGGAAGCCTCCCCAGAGGCAGAAGCCACTATGCATCCTGTACAGCCTGCAGAACTGTGAGCCAATTAATCCTCTTCTTTCCAAGTCTCAGGTATTTCTCTAGAGCAGGGCAGGAATGGACTAGTACATCCTTCAATTAAAATCACAGTGTGAAACAGAAATGGCAGTCTGTTGAGGACTGCTTTGCAGTTAGTTTGATCAATCATGGCTGAAAGCTGGCCAAAAGAAGAAAAGGAGATCAACTCTCTCCTGTAGTTAATTTCTACACTAGAAATCCACTGCATTCATACCACTCATTGTCCACTGTTCTAAAACTGCATCTATTCTTCCAACCTGATTTTGCTGGTTTTATCAATTCCTCTTACTTTCCCATTTCCTTTTCTTTCTTAAGGATTTCCACCTTTACTTTCAACCCTAACCCTCCTCCCTCTGAGGAGCAGTATCAGCAGGTGGGGCAGTGAAGGTCAGTATGTGCCTTTTCCACTTGAGCCTCCCAAAAATATAGTCTTTGATTAGGGACTGCATTTTTTTTTTCTTTTTAACTTGTGTTTGAGCCACTGTGTTTGCCCAGTTTCTGAAATTGTCCTGTGAGGCTCAGCTGTCCACCGTCCTTCCAGCCTCATGAGCAACATAGTTCACTGTCTCAAGAGGGGCTCTGGGAAGTCCCAAAGCCTTCCCAGGCCATGCCCCAGTGCCAGTCCCTCCCTGCTGGCCCTGACATGCCAGCCAACTCTGCTCTCCCTATCCCCAGCACCACCCAGCCAGGCTCTGGGATGCCTGTCTGGCCACATTCCAGGACAACCTGATCGTCCTTCCTCTCTGCCTGTTCTCTCCACCTGTCCTCACACACTCGTCTCTCCTCCTCTGACCTCCACTATCTTTTCCATGGCAGTTAGAAGTCAAAACAGACCAGATAGAAAAGATATGCTGACCGTCACTCGTCCACTCCCTCCCTCTTTGTGTATCACCTACAGCGTGCTGGATAAATCTCTGGTGCATGTGCAATTTGGAGAAATTCCAGAGGTCTGCCCTCCTTGTCTCCCTGGGTCACAGGGAGGTAAATGACAAGGAGTTGGCTATGGTCCCCACTTTATAAATGAGGAAATGACTTCTCAAGGGCACTGAGAAGTCATTTTTTCATTTATAAAGTGGGGACCATAGCCACTTGACTATGGTCCTGACTTGAGCAGGGCCACACAGCCAATCATTGGTCACTCCTGTGCTCAAACCTCAGGTGTCAGCTTCCAATTCCTCCAATCTATCAATGTCATCCTGCCCCTCAGTTGCTGGCAAGTGAAGATACGAAGTAAAGTAAGGCCTTAACCCTTGAGGAACTTGGGCTTATAATGGGCCCAACAATAGATAGGTGAAAGTAAAATTTGCAAAAGCAGCAACAGAGAACAGACCACGATTACATGCCCAAGGAGTGGTGCCCACCATGGGGCATGGAAATGATGAGATGCAAACATGACAAAAGTAAGATTGGACCTGAACCTTAGCCTTAAAGGGAAGCAGTAACCAAATTGATGAGAAGAATGACCGTGGTGGATTGGCAGGTAGCACAGTCTGGGGAAAAGCAGTAAGACAAGAGTAGGTAGAGCTTAATCAGAGAACAGGGAGAAACCAGGCTGTCTGAAGGAGAGTGCCCCATCCATGAGCAGCAGTAACCAGGTTTGCTAGGCTGGCTGGGACATAGGGACTGAATGGCAGACTAAGGATCTGCCCCGGGCCTTCCCATGTCATTCTGTCTCCTTGGTAGGAATGACATGTGTAGCTGTTCTGTTTTACAAATGCTACTCACATTGAATTTTTAAATATTTTCCTCCCCTATTTTTATTCTGTTGCCTGTTTTCTCTTGTTTCTAATATCAGTGAACCTCCACAATTTTAGAAATCTTAATGAATTTATTCACATGTATTTAACATCAATGTAAAGAAACTAATTTCCATCTTCTTGTATTAGCTTATAGTCAAACTAAGAGCTTCAGGCCTGAGAATAATCTTCCCCTAAAAAGAGATGTACTTTCTCTTTTCTGCTGACAAAAACTACATAACAATCCTCTTTCCCTTTTCACCCTTGCTGGTAGGAAGCTCAAAGATACATTTTGACTCAGCCACAAAAATAAATTAACCCCCCCGGTTGTCATATTTGCTTTGCCTCCTTTCTCCTTTATTTCCAGTGCCTTGTATGTTTATAAAGCTTATTGTCTCTATATCCTTTGTTGAAGTTCACCTCAAAGCCTTTGTGGAAAGAAGCAAAGTAAATAAACATCAACCAACCAACAATATCACTTTCTGTTTCACTCAACTCTTTCCTTCATTCACTCAACAAGTATTCAGTGAGCCTCGACAACATGCTAAATCTGTGCTGGGAGCTTAGGATTAAGAAAGAATGGGCTGAGTGCAGTGGCTCATGCCTGTAATCCCAGCACTTTGGGAGACCAAGGCAGGAAGATCACTTGAGGCCAGGAGTTCAAGTCCAGCCTGGGCAACATGGCGAAACCCCCTCTCTACTAAAAATGCCAAGAAAATTTAGCTAGGCATGATGGCACATGCCTGTAATCCCAGCTACTTGGGAAGCTGGGGCACAAGAATCATTTGAACCTGGGAGGCGGAGGTTGCAGTGAGCCAAGATCACACCACTGCACTCCAGCTTGGGCGATGGAGCGGGACTGTGTTTCAAAAAACAAACAAACAAAAGAAATATATACATATATATGTCATAAGGCTTATTGCTTCTTCACTAAAGGAAGATAAATTGATTTGAAGTTTCATTAAGTGAGGCATATGGGAGAATTCGCTACATAAGGAAGCAGGAGAAGGAGTCCATTTCCTTAAAGATACTTTTTAGAAGCAGGCAGGCATCTCTCACACATCTGAGACAACCTGGCATCCAGGCATCCTATGATCTTTCTAAATTTGGTCTCACCTAGATTTTATTAGAGAATTGATCTAAGCAATACACTTTTGGGTCTGTTTTTTTAACTGACAAATGAAAGTTGTTTATGCCTTATATTTATATTTATATTTTTCACAACATCATATGTGTATATTGTAAAATGGCTAAGTTGAGCTAGTTAACATATGCAATACACCTCACATACTTCTCATTTTTGTGGTAAGAACACTTAGATATGGCCTATTAGTAAGATAACATAGTTATTGGTCTATGTAAGAAGCTAAAATCCTCGGGCCAGGCGCAGTGGCTCACGCCTGTAATCCTAGCACTTTGGGAGGCCGAGGCAGGTGGATTGCCTGAGCTCGGGAGTTCGAAACCAGCCTGGGGAACATGGTGAAACCCCGTTTCTACGAAAATACGAAAAAATTAGCCAGGCATGGCAGCATGCGCCTGTAATCACAGCTACTTGGGAGGCTGAGGCAGGAGAATCACTTGAACCTGGGAGGCAGTGGTTGCAGTGAGCTGAGATTGCGCCATTGCACTCCAGCCTGGGTGACAGAGCAAGACTCCATCTCAGGGAAAAAAAAAAAAAAAAAAAAGATAAAGCTAAAATCCCCAATAAAGGAATCCTTGCTCGAAATTAGAAAATATTTTATTTAAAAATTATGCTTAAAAAAATCCCAATTAAAATGATGCCATTACCACTGTCCACCCTCAACACACACACAAATTAATTTTAAAAATAAAGCTTATTTCTAAATCCTTACACAAAAGAACTGATTTTAAGTGACACGCAATTGGTAGCAGATCCGAACCACACAGAGCCCCAGCTTGGTGCTCCGTCTCCCCGGCCATGTGAGGACACAGCCCTCTTGAACTTCTAAACTGCCCCTCAGGAAGCAGAGCAGCATGGAAACAGTGTGAAAACCAAGCCAGCCTTTCCATTCACCAGGGGTTTTCATTCCTATTCAATATACTGGACAAAGTCACCCACAGAGCAACTGAATTACTTCCTGGTCTTTCTTGAAGTATTTCAGTTCTCAGGCAGACCCGGGGCATACAAAGTTGTGTCCAAAATCATCACTCTACCTCCAGGTTTCTCTGTAACCAGCAATTTACTAAAAGTACTTCCTGGGCCTCAAGGTGGGAACTTTATGAGCTTCAGATTCTGTACCTCCCAGTCTAACCAAAGTTATACGTGATCATTAATTTCATGTTTCAACTTGACTGGGCTACAAGATACCCAGATAGTTGGTAAAACAGTATTTCTGGGTTGCCTGGTACAGCGTTTCCAGAAGAGATTAGCATTTGAATCAGTGTGCTGAGTAAGGAACACCAACCGTCATCAATGTGAGTGTCACCATCTATCCAATGAATAGAGTAAAAGGTGAAGGAAGGGTGAGTTCACTCCCTCTGCTTGAGCTGGGACATCCTTCTACTCTCGCCTCCTGACATTGGCACTTCTCGTTCTCTGGCCTTCAGACTTGAACTAAATTCCCCAGCAGCTTTCATGGTTCCCCAGCTTGCAAAGGGCAGGTCACGGGACGTCTGGACCTCCACAGCCCTGGGAGCCATTAACACTGTAAACCTCCCGTGTGTCTGTCTCTGTGTGTCCTATAGGTCACGTTTTGCTTAGAGAACCCTGACTAATACTGTATACTTCCCAATGCCTACTTTAATCCCCAAAAGAAAGCTGAATCCGATTCGCACAGTTTTATTCAATGAAGATCTCCATGACAATGTCAATTCAGGTGACTGGAACAGTTAAAACTGAGCCAAAATGCTGTGTGACACTAAAAATCCAGAAAAATTTACAGAAAAAAAGTTATTTGTTATTATTTATTTATATTTATTTTATTTATTTTATTTTTGAGATGGAGTATCACTCCCATTGCACAGGCTGGAGTGCAGTGGCACAATCTCCGCTCACCGCAACCTCCACCTCCTGGGTTCAAGCGATTCTCCTCCCTCAACCTCCCGAATAGCTGGGATTACAGGCTTGTGCCACCACGCCCAGCTAATTTTTTTGTATTTTTAGTAGAGACAGGGTTTCACCATGTTGGCCAGGCTGGTCTCAAACTCCTGACCTCAGGTGATCCACCCACCTCAGCTTCTCAAAGTGCTAGGATTACAGCTGTGAGCCACTGCACCCAACCAGCAAAAAGTTATTCTTACTCTGTTTTTCAATGCTACTGTATACCAAGCTGTAATGGGTATACATACATAGATTATAAAGCAATGAGACCCCTTGTTTATATCCCACAGTGATGCCCAAGTTATCTACGATATGCTATATTCATTGGTTAATGTGAGTACTTGGGGAGTTTCTAATATAACCTTTAATGTGTGTGAACAAATTGCCAATAAATCCCAGAATAGACTTTAAGAAGTCAGCATGATCTTTCCCTGTTAGATATCATCTTTAAAAAGGGTAAGAGAAAGTTGTCTGGGAAAAAAAAAAAAATACTTCAGCATGTAAATTAATTTTAAAATGGGCATGGTAGTTTTACATTTTGAAGATAAGAAGATTAACCAGAAGGAACTGAGAGAGAAAATTATCAAACCTGAATGGGGAAAAATGCCTTAAAAAATATAGCTGTGAAGAGAGCTGAGTCATTTGTGACAGAATTTTAAGGCCCTGCAAAAGTCCCGAACATGGTCACAAGTGGTTTACATAAATCCATGTGCCCTCTTCTTCAAGCCAATCAACTGCTCTCCAGCCCTGCGGTGAGTGGCATCACTAGGATGAGCCAATGACACTGTCGCACAGTAGAAAACACAGCCTCCTTTCATCTCCATGATGTGCTTTCTCGCAACTTCATTAAACTGAACCAGAAATCACATCAGACAACAGGGAAAAGTCATGGGATGACTTTTGACATGAGACTGAGAGACAGGTGGGTGAGACTTCAAGAAAAATGACACAAAGATAAGACAGTTTCATATTCAAGATGATCTTACACTTCTGAAAACCAAAACATCAACGTCTTAGGGCCAGAAAGTAAAACTTCTAATGAATAGGATGTGAAAGTCGCCAGGCAGACTCCTTGCCTTTCACCATGACACTAAATGAAAGCACAGAAAGTCCAACAGCTAAATGAATGTGTAAGATTTCTCAGACAAGATCTCTGGGGTCGCTCTAATTATAACACCCAAATGTTGTTAGCAACAATAGAAAGCACAATTTAAATATGTGATTTGGTGATTTTTTAAAATACATTTGGGGCTCTTTTGAGAGTTCTGAAATTTCCATAGCAGCTGCGTACTTCAGACCTGGTGGCATTTGGGGAAACACTTGTCAAATCCATACTTGGAGCCCAAGCTGCCTGGTGAAAACGGACTTTTTTCCCTATTGGTTTTTTTTTTTTTTTTTTTTTTTTTTTTTTGAGGCGAAGTCTCGCTCTGTGGCCCAGGCTGGAGTGCAGTGGTGCAATCTCGGCTCACTGCAAGCTCCGCCTCCCGGGTTCACGCCATTCTCCTGCCTCAGCCTCCCGAGTAGCTGGGACTACAGGCGCCCGCCATCACGCCCGGCTAATTTTTTTGTATTTTTAGTAGAGACGGGGTTTCACCGTGTTAGCCAGGATGGTCTCGATCTCCTGACCTCGTGATCCGCCCGCCTCGGCCTCCCAAAGTGCTGGGATTACAAGCGTGAGCCACCGCGCCCGGCCTTTTCCCTATTGTTAAGTGAAAATTACATGAGCAAAATATTCTTACATTGTGCCCAGTAGAAATATACCTTTACACTGAAAATATTACCCTAATGAGCTTGCTTGTAATGTTCACACTGGAAATAACAGAAACATGCAGGCCCTCTCTGTGTTTTTCTTTTCTATGACCTTCTCCTCCACTTTACTGACAGAGTATGAGTAAGCTGGCAGAAAATCAACAGGGACAAAGGGAACTGCTGGCCTCTTGGTTACAGAGGGCCCTTTCGATACCATCCTACATCTACAGTACACCACCAGTTTCCTCCTCCATGATGTGGCGTTCTTTAAGGAATAGTTTAGAAGGGCCTGACTTAGAACTATGCCAACAGCTCTTGGCACCACTTATTTGCAGACTCTGGCCCAACTGGCTGAAATCAGTCTTTGCTAATTTATCAGCCAGCACAGGTCTCAGCTGCAGTTTTCAGCTTTGATCAAAGCTGAAGCCCATATCATCGTAACATCATGTGTGAGCCTGGGTCTGGATCAGCAGTAGCTGGGAAGACTAAGGAGAAGCACAGAAGGGACCCGGAGTATGGCTGGGCCACCTGCTCCCCTCATTAGGATGGGATGAAATAGTGCAGCTGATTGGCCCAGGGAGAAGGGGGTGTGGGCTGGAGATGGAACAGAGGAGGGTTAGAGAAGGGCTCCCAGGAGGCTGGAATTCTATCTCACCGGCTGCCATCTATTAACCTTGACTAAAGACCTGGCACTGGCCTTGGCACTTACAGATGGTCAGGAACCCAGCCCTCAAGGACTCAGAGACCAGAGACTGCTAGTTCTAATATAGGTCAGACCTGTAAATGCATGAATGGGGAAGAAATAAACAACAATGGGACTACAGAGAAACAAAGAAATATCAGAAGGACAGACTACAAGGATAGTTTAGCTGCAAATTCACCCAAAAACAGGGAAAATTAGAGGAGGAAAAAAGGTTCCAGGACCTTTTTTCCCTTCATTCGAATCCACTTATTAAGCACCTACTAATGCAACCATTTATTAAGCACCTTCTACATGCAAGGCACACAAATATTAATAGATAGAGTTCCAGCCCTCCAGGACTTCAAGACACAAACACAAACAACTGTGGAAAAGATTGCATGGTAATAAGATATTTCCCTGTGCAAAGTACTGTGAGTGAGAGACCCTGTCTGGGGGAGGATCTGGAGAGCTTCCAGGAGAAGTTGCCATTCACAATGAGCCTTCCAAGGTGAGTAGGGCTTCAATTTGCCAAGATGGGAGGTTAGCTTTGGCTCAACTCTTGGAAGCCTGAAGGTAACAATGCCAGGTGCAGAGCTTTCTTCCCTTTCCTGGAGGTTTGAAGGGGGAGGCTCACAGCCTGCAGGCAGCATGGCCTGCATTCTCTTACGAGATGTATCTCTTTGAGATACGGCTCCTTGCCCTGCAGAAAAGTGCAGCAGTTAACTGGAGCAGCAAGGAGACCCGGAATTCTGGGAGAGCACCGGGCAAAACAGAGGCTGACCCAACCCAGTGGCTCCCATACCACAACTGCCCCATGGATTTCAGTTCAATTACAGGCTTCTCAACCTCCTTCTCTCAGTCCTCCTGTAAATGACCCACACTGTGTCCCACCCACCGCTCTTCTTAACAGGCTGTGCAACCTCAGGCAGCTACTTGAACTGCTCTGTCTCAAATTCATCCTCTGTAAAATGGAGACCATTAAAACCAGAATCTCATAGGGTCCCACTGAAGAGTCAATGGAGTAGTGCTTAGTACAGGATTTAGCCCAGAGTGAGCTCTCAGGAACTTCTGTTATATTTAATGATCATTTTGTACCTATGTGATCTCCACCACACCCACGACTTCGCCATACCCCCACATCCGCATCTGCAGCTCCCTTCTCTTCCCCATGGCCTGCCCTAGAAGTCTGACAGCCTTATGGGCATCACCCCAAAATTACAACGAACACCTCTAACTTTTCAGACTCCTCAAATTAATCGTCTTTCCTCAACTGTGCCTCCTTCTTCCTTGATCTTGGGGATGACATCAGCACGCAATGCTTCCCCAAAAGAGAACTCAGACGCCAGCAAAGACTCGCCCTCTCATTTCATCCAATAAATAGATCTGATTTACTAGAACCCCTTGGCTGGATAATCTCCTTCCCCTTCCCAATACCATCTGGGGACTCTTTCTCACCTGCCCAGCCCCAGTGCCCCCCGGCTGGGGTCCCCAGCATGTCTCGCACACGATGGCCGACACACACGTCTGATCATGTCCATGTCCTGGTGAGATCCTCCCTGGCCCTCCATGGCTTTCCGGATAGGGCCTGTGCTGCGGTCAGCACCTCAGGCCCTCCCGGTCGCTCCTGCTTTTCTAGCCAGGCCTCCATAAATGTCGGCCTCACATTTAGTAAAGCATGATGGGTTCTCCATGAATAACTAGAACGGACGAATGAATGAACCTGCCACTTGGTGCCCTGAAAGAACCATTCCTCTGGCCATTCTGAACTATTAATATTTCCAATTCCCTCAACGTGGAACCCTTGAAGACAGGCCTGTGCCTGCTGCATACCCAGGCTAGCTGGCTCCCTGCTGGATTGTCTGCTTCCCGGGCCCTTCCCAGGTGGAGATGGTGGCCCTCGGTGCCTTCACGGCGCTTCAGATCTGTCTCCCCACTTGGGAAGTTATTCCCTCGGCATCAGCTTATTGCTGGTCTTCCCACTAATCTCAGAGTTTCCTAAAGTCAGGAATGATGTCATATTTGTCTAGGAGTCTCTGAGCACTGCCCGGTCTAACACCACGTTCTGTTAATGATTATTAACCTGCGAAGGAATGGGGCACATGCCAATTGTGTCATACAAACAACACAAGCGAAGACATCAGTGTGGCATCTGTCTTTTTCCTTTTGGCTTTATTTCCATAGGGCTTTCTAGTATATGCCCCATTCTGTCTTATGAGAAGAGAATGGACCTTGCAGGCTTTTTTTCCCCTTCCTTTTTCTGCCAGACGCACTTCCTGCTGCATTGAGAGACTTTTGGAAGGTTCGTCTTTCCCTCAAATTTCTCATGATGATGAAGAACTATAATCGCCCCTGAATGGTCCAGTTTAGCACAGAGAAAGCCAACCAACATTCACCAGCAGACTTTAAATGCTGACAGTTGAAACAGCCAACAAAAGTTCATTAAGTGCTAAGCAAGAAAAAGAGCAGGAAAATGAGACAGAATCGCTCCCTGGGGCATTGCAAAAGCAGGCCTTTGTGAGGAAACATTCCTGAAGGAATCTGGGGAAATGACATTGTAAAACTGCAACAGACAGCAGGATAGGACAACAGGCTCCCAAATAACTGCATGGCGCCACACCAGTGCTCCTTGGGGAGGGAGAGCACATCACAGAGCCCCTTGAGAGGCAGGCTGGAGAAGGCTGCCCCAGCACACCCGAACATCAAGGCGTTTTCAAACTTCTCAATTTTCTTTTCTTTTTGTTTTGTTTTGTTTTGGAGACACAGTCTCTCTCTGTCACCCAGGCTGGAGTGCAGTGGTGCCATCTCAGCTCACTGCAATCTGCCTGCCGGGTTCAAGCAATTCTCATGCCTCAGCCTCCCAAGTAGCTGGGACTACAGGCACACCACCAAACTCAGCTAATTTTTGTATTATTAGTAGAGACAGAGTTTCACCATGTTGGCCAGGTTGGTCTCGAACTCCTGGCCTCAAGCAATCCACCCGCCTCAGCCTCCCAAAATACTGGAATTATAGGTGTGAGCCCCCGCATCCAGCCTAAACTGTTTCTTTAAAGACCATTTGTACTCCCCTTGCCTCAGCACCAAAGGGAATGAGAATTCAGGGAAGCATGCTTCCCTCCTCTCGGTTTGCAGTTGAAAACTGGTCAAGAGGAACCAGGTACATTTGGGTTTTTTCTAAAGAAGCCAAGGATAAAAACCATGGCCACTATACCACGGACAGCTTTGAAATGAACAGAATTGTTTTCACACACAGGACCAGCCAGAGGTAAATTTGCCTCTTCAAAAAATGTGGTGTCAATGCAATGTGCAGAAACTGTCAGGGGTGGGGGAAGGGGACTCTAAGTAGGATGGTCATATCCTGTATTGTCCACACAAGGTCATTTTTGAGAGCAGAAGGAGAAGTTACTACTTACAACACCTGGACAATTCGTTGCAAACCAGCACTACCCAGGCAAATAAGTGAGTCTGGCCACCTCACCCTGAGTAATGTACTCTGTGAACAAATTGCTGAGGTGAGGAGAAAGAATATCTGGGTTGTAGAGGCAAACACATACTTTAAAAAAAATAAATAAAGAGGCTCTCTCTGGACTTAGTACTTTGACTTTTTCCTGATGCAGTTTCAGTCCAAATCACATAGGCATTTCTTATCAGCAAAAGCAGCCAATAAAATACAGAAGGACCGTGAGAGAGATGGGCCAGAGCTCTTGTGAAAGTCTTTCAACACACTGGCAGGCTTCTGCCAACAGGAAAACATTTAGCAAGAGGTGTGCAAGCTATTTGTAGATACAACCCGATCATTCAAAGGTAACTACGATCTGGCACACAACAGCATGTCCCCTTTAAAAATAAGCCCATAAAAGTGAAGCTTTGCTTCACATGTCTAAGTGTTTCTGCATCATATATATATATATATATTCCAATCAGGTGATTTTGAAAAAGTGAGAAACAGATATATTACCTGGGCACTGGAAATGCCCAGGTTCCTCAGACTTCAGAACTGGCTGAGCCCACAGCACTGCCCTTGCCGGCTACTTCAAGGACAGGTGATTTGAGGCAAGCCTTCTTCAAGTCTGCACCCCAAAAAAATCACCTGGAAAAATCTGAAGTCAGGATAACTACAGTTAAAAAAAAAAAAAAAAAAGCCCAGCAGATAGTGCGAACAAACAGACAACAAAAATCAAGAGCATTGTCTTGCAGCAGGTTCTTCTGTTCAGTGGCCAAAATTTTACTCCTGGGTCCTTCATTTTAAACATAAATAAATATGGCCAGGCGTGGTGGTTCATGTCTGCAATTCCAACACTTTGGAAAGCTGAGTGTGTGGATCTCTTGAGCTCAGGAGTTCAAGACCAGCCTGGGTGACATGGTGAAAGCCCATCTCTACAAAAAATTCAAAAGTAGCCAGGCATGGTGGCATGCACCTGCCTGGCTACCCAGCTACTCAGGAGGCTGAGGTGGGAGGATCAATTGAGCCCAGGAGGTCCAGGCTACATTAAGCCATGATCGCATCACTGCACTCCAGCCTGGGTGACAGGGGGAGACCCTGCCTCAAAAAAACAAAAATAGACCTAAGTCCCTTGACTCATCCTCAAATGCAAACCTAAAGGAGAAAGGGGGCTTCCTGCCCATCTCAGATCTCCACTTCTGTGCAGCCACCTTGCAGTGATGCTCCTGGTGCTGGAACATAATGAGGGGTCATGAGGAAGACATTGTCAAAATCCTCAGAGAGGGAAGAAGGAGAGGTTGCCTCCCAGCACGGAGGCCAAGTTGCAAGTTGACGCAGCCTAGCTGCAAGGCAGCCACACAGGCACACAGCACTGGGTGGGAACAGTTGGCCCTCTGGGCTCAGCACACCTACTGGTCTTGAGCAAGTCCTTCATCCTCTGGAGACGAGCTGTGACTTGGCTCATCTCAGATGGAGACGATGTGCAAAGAGCAGGTTGCTGAGCACTCAGGGCCAGACAAGCCCACCAGTTTTTAACATTGTGTTAAAAATTGTGTATTCTGTGTGTTCTGGGTGTGTGACCCACAAAGAAAATGGAAGCTCCTGGAATTCTGCTTTCTGTTGACTGTCCTCACAAAGTCTATTCACCCCGAAACACTGCCTACACCACTTCCCTTTCCCCAAGCATAGTTCACATTTTGGCAGAGTAAACCTGTTAGTGTGAACTAAGGTAAAATTTCATTAACTTGGAATCGGCTGATTTGGAATCATTCACACTAGGCCGAAGTTTAACTTCACATCCAGCAATCCTTTTCTTCTTTCACACAGCAATTTAAGTGTATAAACAGTATTTGGAGGGGGAAGTGTCAAAATGCGTCAGAGAATACATTGTTTCAACACATCCAAAACACTCACTCACAAATAATTGTTTCAGGAAATAAGTCATCGCTAAATATTCGTAATTGTAGCTCCCTAAAGCCTCCTAATAGGCAACATTTCTATCTTAGTTTTGTTACTGTAGCTCATTCAATTCCTCTACTATTCAGACTGGTGTTTCCCTAAATTCTCCCAAATGAGTGTCATCTTATTCCATTTGAAATGAAAAGGGTCCTATGTCTAATAAATGTTAACTTTACAGTGCTTCATTTAGTACCCAATAAGAAGGTGGTATTGACTGTGCTGATTTTTATATTTAAAAGTGAAAATCCAAAAGTTTCCAGTTGCTCTGCTACCAAACACTTTCTTTGTGCCCCATACCATGCTCTGTGTCCTACAGGAGATACGAATCCAGCTAGTCAGGCAAGTCTAGCCTTTGCGAGAATAATCCGATCCCAAAGTCTAGAGTATTAAATCCAAGCAAAATAGAAAATCTCTGAAGGCAAGTGACTGAGCAGAATTCATACCTGAGCCCAGAAGACTGTTTCAGTCCTCTTGAACTTTGCACATGCTGTATTTCCTTGGGTTAAGAGAGTCCTTTCTCACCACCAGCTCCTGGGCTGCCTGCAAAAGTCAGCTCAACAATGCCTCCTGAAATGTCTTTGGGCCATGGTACTCTTGATCTAATAATAGCATCAATATGCCTGCCATTTGCCTCACACTGTACATGCCTCTGCCATCGCACGTTACATTTCACATTCCCCTGCTCATGTCTAGTTTCTCCACAACTGGACTGTGCACTTCTTGAAGGCGGAGACCATGCCAGTGCCTCTGGGAGTGACCACCATCTTCCAAGGAACCAGGAACTCATTGAGCTCTCGATAGAACTTTGTCAAATGAATGAATGGATGAACTTATTCCTGTGTTCTCCCTCTCTGTAGAAATGTCCTGGCTTTAGACATTAAGAAGTAAGTCAGGGCTGTCACATGGCTGCCCAGTAGCCCTCCTGCATCAGAGGTTGTGCAGCCCTGCTGAGTGTGGTCATCATTTTTAAACATCACCATTGCCAGACAGTTACAAAGGTGCTACCATTCTTCCACAAGGGAAAGTCCCTCAGCAGAGTGGACAGTGAGCTCTCTGTCTCCATGACCCACACCTACCAGCCCTCAGCCACCTTCAGCTGGTCCCTTTGAACTGCTAGCCCGTCTTCAAGCATCCATCTGTAATCATCTCCATGGCAAACACATTGCTTACATGATAGTACCTGTTCATAAGAATAAGCTCATCTTCTGGAAAGAGAAAAGCCAGTCTCATAAATATCCTGAGCAGCTGAACAAAGTACTAGTGTTCTCGAGGTAGGCTTACTTCAAGAGCCTCTAAAATAACAGTGTGGACTATGATTCAGCCCATGAATGCAAATAATGCATGAATGCCTAAGTAACAGATATTTTGCTGCCTTCTTTTCATGTATATTTTAGTGTTTTCACTTACTGGATCTACATAGTCTGCTGGACTTCATTTCTTTTTTACTTCAACTTTTCTATTGTTACCCTCCCTAATACGTCTGTTGCCAAAGAACCTGTACTCCAACGCCAAAATCTTACTTAATAGAAAATTAATCAGTCTTTAACCTTTCCTAACTTCATGTGGGTGACCCATTTTGTTCCTGAGGTTTGAATTGCTCTTTAACCTGAATTCAAACTTTCAGTGTTCTAATTAAACTTGATTCTAACCTAAGCTTCAATTTAAAAAAAAAAATGCCCTCTAGAACCCCTCACCCTGCCAACATATGGTCAGATTTAATCACTGGATTTATGAGGCAGGGGACTGTACCAGGCTCTGCCTCTGATGTGCCAGGACCTCCTGCTGGTGCCACCACCAGGGAGAGGTGTCCTATCTGCACGTTCCTACCCCCACCCCACACTTCCCTTGAGCCCTGTGCAGGCAAGAGACCAGAAAGTCAGCCTAGGAAGACAGAGGCTCCAGTGGCACCCAGATCTCCACGATGCTCACTGCCTCTCCACAGCAGCTTTCTCAGTCCATCGTCAACCACATCCTAGACTAACCAGAGAGCTGGGCCTGCTGCAAGCAGGGAAGCGGGGAAGATGAGGTGCCGATGTGGCACATGGGAAAAACCACTGTCTTCACATCATCAAAGCTGGCTCTGAATTCTGCCTTCCTGCTTAATGGTCACATAAGCTTTGACAGGTGGGCCACCCTTCTGTGCCTCAGTTACTCAGATGTAAAGGGACAATAATAATAATAATATCAACCCCACGAGGTGGTTGCAAAGATTAATTGAGATTATGTAATGAAGGCCCCAGAGCCTGGCACACTATAAACACTCAATAAATGTAGACTTTATCTGTCTGTCATCTATCTGTCTATTATCTCTATGTATCTATATCTAAATATGTCTTACTCCTCTAATCAATTATCCACTTCTTGGGAACAGATACCATTCTGATTTATCTTTTCACCCATCAGAGAAGGTAGTCACTAAGTGCTAATTGATTTAATGTTGTTAAATTCTCAAGCTAACCCAACTTGCTGTCATTTTCAAAACATTTTAATTATTATAAGATATTGCTAAACAAACATATGGACTTCTCTTTTTCCTTTCCATACCAGGCTTCCTGGGATAATCTTTTAAACCTCTATACATCTTGCTTCTTATGAGAACATCTGCAAGCCAAAGCAGCCAGAAGCTTGGGAAATAGTCCAGCAGAGAGTTGCCACCTCACATAGGTAATGTCACATGCATGGAAGCTGTCAACATAGAGAGACAGAGACAGAGAGAAAGAGAGAGTTGGAGGAGACAGAAAAAGACAGACAGAGACAGAGAAAGAAAGAGAAATAGGAAGACAGAGTCAGATTCAGACATGGAGAGAGACAGAGGGAGGCCAAGACACAGAGAGGGAAGGAGAGAGACGGAGAGAGAAGGAGAAAGAGACAGACAGAGAGAGATCAACCAAAGTGAACTACTGAATTGTAAACAGATGTGCGTCTTACTTTGGGAGTACTTCACACAACCCTTCACTACAGACTACACCGTATCTGGCAAGACCAATAAGTTGTTTATTTGGGCAAAATGGAGGCAGAGGGTGGTTATGCATCAGGTAAAAAATAAAATTTTCCCTAACATACAGAGACTGTTAAAGTCAAGTTTAATTTTTTGGTTTGAAATAACTGGGTAATGTTTCAAACATCTACTTCATACCATATGTGAAAGATATACTCTAGAGGAATCTTGAGCATTAAAGGCATTTTCAGCAAAATGCTTATGAGTGTTGACTATGTGCCAGATGCCGCAAAAGGTACGGGTGGCAAAAAGATGTTCTTGTCTTAGCAGAGGGGAAGCAGCAGTGAAACAAGGGCATTGCAGTAAACAAAGCCCATCAGTGCTGTGATAGATGCTGTACAGTGTGTGTGTTAGGAGAGGCGGATAAATTAAACTTGCAAATGAGCTCTACAAGTGGGATCCTTTTTTATAGATATTTTGAGATGGAGTCTCACTCTGTTGCCCAGGCTGGAGTGCAGTGACGTGATCTTGGCTCACTGCAACCTCTGCCTCCCGCATTCAAACAATTCTTCTGCCTCAGCCTCCCAAGTAGCTGGGACTACAGGTGCATACCACCACACCCGGCTAATTTTTGTATTTTTAGTAGAGATGGGGTTTCATCATGTTGGCCAGGCTCGTTTCGAACTCCTGACCTTGTGATCCACCCATCTAGGCCTCCCAAAGTGCTGGGATTACAGGAGTGAGCTACCGCGCCCAGCCAAGTGGGGTCCATTTTAAAAAGTAGATAAAGTAAAAATTAAAGTGTATTCAAAACCATACTTAGGCCGGGCGCAGTGGCTCACGCTTATAATCTCAGCACTTTGTGAGGCTGAGGTGATCTGGGATCAGGAGTTCCAGAACAGCCTGGCTAACATGATGAAACCCCGTCTCTACTAAAAACACAAAAATTAGACAGGCATGGTGGTGGGCACCTGTAATCCCAGCTACTCAGGAGGCTGAGGCAGGAGAATCGCTTGAACCCAGGAGGCCGAGGTTCCAGTGAGTGAAGATGGCACCACTGCACTCCAGCCTGGGCGACAGAGTGAGACTCTGTCTCAAAAAACAAAAAAACAAACTACACTTGGCATGGTGCCCAAGTGTTCCCATCTAAGACCAATTCATCAAAAACCCTGAGAAAAATGTTCCCAAATCATCCCTCTTCCACTGCTGTAATTGTCTGTTGGGGTGGCAGCCACAGAGGCAAAAGCCCAGCCCAGAAAGTGAAATGCCTGTCTCTCACCAGTTTGTTACAGGAGGATTGAATCTACCCTGGGACAGAAGAGACTCCTGCAGCAGGATAGTTCCCAAACCAGAGGCCAGTCCCTCCAGCACCACCATCAAGGAACAACAGCTCCTCCTCTCTTAGACTCCAGCACTCTGTCTCGCTTCGGCTCACCAATGTGTTTTTCCAGTCAATCAGCAAACATTATTGAGTGGCCATCATAGGCACCCCGGGTTTCCCCTGGAAACACCAAAGTGAAAAGACCTCTCTACCCAGGATGCAAGCACTGATCCTTGATGTAGTGTTTCAGTAACACATGACTCACGGTAGGCAAACTACAGGGATACAAATGAAACTGGGAAATCCATGCATGGGATTCTTCTTGTTTGGCCTTGTCTCCCAGATCAGTGAGCGTTCCCCTTGGAGCTCTCTGGAGGGCAGAGCAGAGCTCATCTTGTGCCAGAGTTATTGGGGCTGCTGCCTCCACTCAAGAGGCTCCTATTTCTCCATCATCCAATCCAAGAATCCATCAAGTCTGACCCTAGAAGGCGCAGCACAGTGACTTCCAGGACCTCCTGCCCTGCTGAGCCTCACTCCAGCCCTTGATGGCTGGAGCACCCGCTGACCTCCGTGTTTGTGCTGCCTGCTTCCCATACCCTCAGATACCCAGGTCTCTCACAGGAGAGTGGCCAGCTCTGTCTCAGAGCCAAGTGTCTTCTTTCTACCCCATCATTGTTTGGCCTCCCATCAATCAATTTCTGGCTCATTATAAAATTAGCATACCCACAGTTGCCACAACCTACAGATGACTGTTTTTGTCTGAAGCTTTTTAAAAAGCAGATTCTTCAGAAGCTATTCTAGATAAACATATGCCACCCTTATATATAACCAGGATTTTGGAAGAGGGCTATGCATCTTACCTTCTGATGAGAAATGTCATTCTTCCACCAATCACCAGTGCCCGTCAGCCTCCCCATCCCAAACCAAGTCTATTCTGGTCCCTGAAATTCTATTCACTCCTTGGAGTTAAAACTTACAGGATCTTTGGGAAGCTGAATATATACCAGCTATAATTCTTGCTGCTGTGGGCTTTAGTGATCAGGTCAGTTGTCCGTGACTGTTGACGAGCAGGACCCTGCTAGAAGGAGGAAGAGAGGGTCCAGAGGGACCCCAGGACCAGGCAGTGCCAGGGAGCCGAAGAGGGAGGGGTACGGAAAGAGCAGTCTTAGGACCCGGCCTCACACCTGCATAGCAGCACCTTGGCCCCGTGGGAAAGCAGAGAAAATGTGAACATTCTCCACTGTGCCTAATTCATTTGGAAGGCACCTCCCTTGAAAATCACAGCTCGTGAACTTCTGTCATATCTGCAATGCCCTTTCCCTCAATTTTACACAAGTTATCGCATGTCATTATGTCATTGCGTCACACACCTTAAAGGGATGGGGTAAATTTTTTTTAAAATTCTTAGAAAAATGGCCATATTTTAGCATCTTGATGATGGTGTGGAGGAAGCCCACCTTGCTTTCCTTTTCAGGTGTTTATCTGCAGAAACCATCCCCGTTCTCAGTCAAGAGCTTCATAATGCATTTCCAGAAGCAGGAGGCCCCACGGGAGCCCAAGCAAAACTTGCAATCCTGATTGAGACGTCTGGGCAGGTCTGGCTGAACCATGGGGTGGACTCTCTAGAACTCCATTTGCACCAGAAACAGAAAGCCTCCTGGGAGACTCCTCCTAAGGTTCTGGAAGGCCAGGAACACAAGGTTCTTCAAGTCACAGTGCAGTGGGTTCACAGGGGAATGAGCATCCCCAGTACAGAGTGGCCTCGGCATATCTTCACCCTCCGCAGTTCCTGAGGGTCCCCGGGATCACAGGAGGGGGTGGTGCACCCACGAGGAATGCTTGGGGCTGAAAGTGACAGAACAACCTAACCACAGTGGCTTAAACAAATAAGGGACTTATTTTTCGGTTTAGTGGCCAAAGCTGAGGTCTCTGAGACCATCTTGGCCCCTCCCTCAAGGTCTCCAGTAGTGGGAACTGCTCCACCTATCACATCTGCCTCTCTTTCATAAGAAGAGAGGAAACAAACCCTGGAGCAGAAGTTTTCAGGAACTCTAAGCAAACTGTGCTTTCTTATATCTCTTTAGCCAGCTGTACCCACATGGCCACCCCCAGCTGGGAGGCAGCCAAGGCAAAGGGGATTGGAAATGGAGGTTGGAACAGTCAGCCTGCCCCAAGGGGAACACAGCAAGAAGGGATGAGCTTGGAGTCAGCAGCACTGCTTTCGTGCCCAGTCCCAAACTGAGAAAGCAGTGCCCACCATCTGCAAAGAGTACAGCGTAGCTTGGACACATGGTGGACGGCTTCACATTGGTGCCACCTCATGGCTGTGACCCTCCCTGTGCAGCAGTGGGAGGTGGTCCTGGGGCTTTGGGACAGCCCCACAGAGACGTAGGTGAAGCCCTGAAAGCACCTTTGTGGTGTACATGGGTCTCCTGAAGGAGCTTGAGTAGGAAAGGGGGGGCAAAGAGGATGCCACATAGGAAGAGAAGAGGAACTGCCACCATCCATATGGGAGCCCCTGGGTCCTTCCAGGAATAACTGAGTGAGATTTCTCCTGGGCTTGTGTTCCCACGGTAGCAAGAGATCATGTTGGTATCCTTGGCTTCTCAGCTTGGGGAAACAGTGAACTTCAGCAACTGGAATCCACTAATCGTGTGACTGAACAAATGAAAGACCAAAGGACCATTGGTTAGGGCACTAACTTGAGAATTTATTTCTGAAAAACAAAGTTTTCTTTTCAGATGAAATGGGATATGAAACATTTATAGAGGGTCTAATGCATGCCAGATACTTTACACAGATTGTTTTATTGAATCCTTATAACCACCCTATAAATAGCCATTATTTTCATTTACTGATAAGAAAACTGAGACTCAAAGATTTTGAAAAACTTATCTAAGATCATGCACCTAAAATGTGGAAGAGCCACATAAACCCCATAGATTTTCTGAATCCAAAGTCCACAATCCATCCTGAACAGTGCTTGGATGCCAATTCCTCAAGTTTTATCTGAAGAATTATTTGTGTTCTATGTAATACCCCACCTATATCTAAGAAGATCTAAAATAGCTACTCCTATAAACATCTTGCCACCAGCTACCTAGTCATGCCCCTCAATGTTGAAGATAATGAAAATGCTGGGACTTTTCCCAAATGCATAGGAAGGTGGGAAATCCAGGTCAGACCCAGACTCCCAAGCTCTTTTCACAGTGCTGTCTACACCAAGGCTAGCATCCTGGCTGTGAAATCCACAGTCCCCCATTAAATGGCTCAGGGATACCCAGGATGAGGGTCAACCAACCGAGATACAATTTAAGGAGAGCCAAAAATCTCCATCATCAAGATAAATAATATTTTCATGCCACATTTGTTTTCTTAACTATTATGGATACATAATAGTTGTACATATTTATGGAGTACATGTGATATTTTACTATTAATAGAAGCAAACGATGTGTGACGATCTAATCAGGGCAATTGTAGTATCCATCCCTCAAGCACTTATCATTTCTTTGTGTTAGGAACATTCCAATTTTTGAAATTGGAATTTTAGTTTCTTTTTAGTTTTTATTGAAATATTCTTTTTTTTGAAATATACAATATCTGAGTTATTTTTGAGTTTTTGAAATATACCATAAATTATCGATTACTATAGTCTCCCTATTGTGCTAGTAAACACTAGATCTTACTCTTTCTATCTAGTTGTATTTTTGGACTCATAGTGGGGAGGGGGAACCAAAAGAGGGGATGGTTAATGCAATATTTTTAAAAATAAAAATTAATGCAAAAAATCCATGATGAACAAAATATCAACATTTTAAATAAAGACAAGGTGTTTGTGTGCTTGTCTGTTTCCAATCAGCTGTGGTTTCTGGGCCCCATGGCCTCCGTGTCCCCATGAGACTGCTTCATGAGGGCTGACAGTGGCATGCTGTATTAGGCTGTTTTCGCATTGCTGTGAAGAAATACCCAGGACTGGTTAATTTATAAAGAAAAGAGGTTTGATTGGCTCCCGGTTCTGCAGGCTGTACAAGCATGGTGCTGGCATCTGCTCGGCTGCAGGGAGGCCTCGGGGAGCTTTCACTTGTGGCGGAAGAAGAAGGGGGAGCAGGCCCTTACATGACAAAAGCAGGAGCAAGGGCTGGGGTGGAAGTGCCACACACGTAAACAGCCAGATCTCATGAGAACTCACTCGCTATCACAAGGACAGCCCCAAGCCCTGAGGGATCCTCCCCCATGACCCAAACACCTCCCGCCAGGCCGGCCTCCAACACTGGGGATGACCTCTCAACATGAGATTTGAGCAGGGACAAACATCCAAACCAAGTCACGTGTGGACAGAACAACACTGGGCTTCATATCTAGTCATGGGTTTTGATTCCAGAGGTTCTATTCACGTTTTCTGCTTGGTTCAGAATACGGGAGGACATTCTAACAAGTACATATGGGGGTGCATGTGCTTCCTCTTGCCTCAGGCTGCAGTTTGGCCCCATGTGGCATGGGCACAGCTCATCATTTAGTCAGCACAGAGAGGCGACAGGAAACTGAACAAGGAAGAGAACCTATGGTGGAATTAGTATGTTCACAGCTTCTCATGGGCTAACAGCATCCACGCACACGCTACATGATGTGAACTGCCACGTCCCTTGCAAACATCCCTCTGTTGGGAGAGACTGTAATTTTTAAATGACCCTAACAACGTTGACACAATCTTTCCACTCTAAAAGACACTAGTGTGTCACAGGAGCAGATGCAAAACATGTTCCTTGTTCATGGGAGCAATGATAATTACTTTAAGGACAATAGAGAAGCTAGAAGGTATTAGGCTGGGAACAAGACAATGCAAACAGGACTGGATTAATTTGCATTAAAAAGATTGCAAGAGCAATTAGCACCTCATTAATATGACATAAATGTTAATTTATACAGATCCCAAGTGACCCTCCACTTCCTTCCTCCCCACCAGTGTGAGTGTTACGGTAGGAAGCACTCCATGAGAATGGCTTCCAAAGGCTGGGAGCAAGTCCATCTGCCCGGCCTTTCCAAGGAGGTGCAGATGAGTTCGAGTGTCCACTTAGCTGAGGCCACAGCAACCTTCTCACACGAACGGGCCGCCTGTGGGAATTACACTGCAGCCCGCAGAAGGCTCTGCGTTCACAGGGGAGCCTCAACACTGCTGCACACAACAGTGCAGTGGCCGTGGTGGCCCAGGAAGGGCTGCATCCACGCTGGGAGGGGCGGAGCCCACAGAGAACTGCACAGCTAAGGTTTTCCACCACAAACCTGAAGCTCGTTAGGATCAAAGCAATTGCCTTGAATAATTGATTTCTTCATACCAGTATGAATAAAATAAAATAAACCCTGGAGGGTTGTGAATGGCATGAGATATAATCGCACCACTTGAGAGTGAGAGGCACTTAGCGCCCTGAGGGTGTGATTAGGGCATCCTACATCAAAGGACGGTGTCCTAAAATAGTTCACCCAGTAAATCATTTCACACAATTCATTGTAAATGACACTGCCAGGAAGAGGAGATTCTGGAGAGCTTCTACCACCCCTTTTATTCTCCGCTGACCCTTAGAAGGAAAGAGACAGGATGGAAAAGGAGTATGAGGGTAACTGGGTGTGGGCACCTCCCTGTGGGAAAGAAATCTCACTGTTATTCTCACTTTGACTTGCAGGGACACTGACCTCCAGGATGTGGTTAAACACACACACAGTCACAAACAAACAAACTCCCACATATTCTCCCACACATGCGCACGCACGCGCGCACACACACACACACACACAGCTTGTGCCAGAATCTACCTCCATTCAAGAATTGTCCTGGGTGTTCGTCACCACGTCAGTCTTGCAAAGCCTTCTGCAACTCTGCCTAGGGACATGATGGCAGCACCCCAACACCTGTCCCACCACCCCAACACCTGTCCCACCACCCCAACACCTGTCCCGCCACCCCAACACCTGTCCCGCCACCCCAACACCTGTCCCACAACACCACCTGTCCCGCCACCCCAACACCTGTCCCACCACCCCAACACCTGTCCCGCCACCCCAACACCTGTCCCACAACAGCATTCACAGGCTCCATGGTGCGTCCATGATGCAGGAGAGTCTCCCAAATCCAACTTAACGCCAGAGATATGCAGAGCAACCGGTGTGTTGAGAACACTCTGCCAGGCACAGTGGGGTGCAGGGGATTCCGAGCAAGTCCCCAGGGGAGAGGTTAACACAGTGACTGAGATGGACGGGCCCCAAGAAGCCATTCAAGGCCATTACCAGGATAAAGAGGAATGAGGACACTTAGGAGGACTCCACGGAAGAAGTCAAATCTGAGATGGTCCTCCTGAAGAATGAGGGAATTTCAGTAGCCCCATGTGGATAGAAGCACTCACATGAAGGGAAGAACGCAGGCCAAGGCACAGCACAGGTGACTCGAGATGGGTGCTCAGAACCCAGGTCTGGGCCGCAGTTCTCGAAACCCTCTGAGACGTGTCACATAGCAAGCACATGGACAAGGAAGCAGAGTGTTGGAAACGGGAATCGACTCAGAGAATGTGAGATAGAGTCACTAGATTGGTGTTTCTCAAACTCAGATCCCAGGAAGTATTCTCAAATCTGCAGCTCTTCCTTGGAAAGTTAAGAGTTGACTGTTTTCCTCGTGATAAGCATCTTAGAGGAAACGCTGCTCTATGCCTATCTTGCACCGCCTAGTTCACTTCCTCACAAACCTCCGTCTTAGTGCCTGTGTTTGCGTCTGTGCTTATGGGGGTGTTTGCACCGTGGAATTCTGCTTTAATGGATGCAGGCTAGGAGAAAAGAATAGAGGCGACTTGATACACAAAGAGTGAAGTTGAGCCAAGCAAAAGGTCAGATGGCCTCGCAAAGCACAGCGTGAATGAAAGCTTCACAGAAGTTCACATGGAGGACTCTGGTGGGAGAAGTGAGTCTCCAGAGACAAGGCAGATTACGAGGCTGACTCCACCAGGCCTGGCCTGGCCACCAGCACCAGGACACAGCCGGGTCAACAAAGCATCATCTTAAACTCCAACGGCAGTGGGTTTGGGTTTGGTGCATACTTCATTAGAAAAACTCTCTAGTTTTGTAGACGTATAGGACTACACACAGAGGTTGACTCCTGGTTGTGTTTTTGCACAAATAGAACATATTTAAAATAACACCAGGGGACTGGTTTTTTTTCCCCTTTTCAAAGGAGTTGCTACATTACTCCAGTCCAAGAAATGCTACCCCAGACAGTGAGCTTATTGAGGGCAGGGACCAAGTCTCACTTATCTTTGGACTGCTGTTTCCAGCTGGGTGCCTGGCATGTGGTAGGGATTTGACAGAAACCGGTTGAATCACATGGACATCTGGGTGTGTGACATCTGTTGGAGGCAGGGTGGATTAATCCTCCAGGTGCTGTGGTCGCCCTTGGGCAGAGCAGCTTATGGCAGATGATAGTGAGCCATGCACTTTGGATGGCACAGAGTCACCGAGAGGAACAATTGCACCTCACTTCAGGACAGCTGTCCACACTAATTTAGAGGACAGCAGTGAGCAGAATGGAAACTCAGGAATGGGGACTCCAGGTCAACGAAATTCCAAGATACTGTCCCATTTTCTCAAGGGATTCTTTATGTATATTTTCAATTTTCTGAATTTTTACGAGTGTATATTACTTATTTTTAGGAAAGTTTAAAATACTAAAAAGTACAAGGAGTAATAGAACAGACACTCATATTCTCAACATCCAGAATTAACAATTACAATTGGCCCTCCCTATCCACGGGTTCCCAAATCTTCACAGATTTAATTAACCCAAGATCAAAAATGTAGTTAGAACTACCATGGTTGCATCTGCACTAAATATGTACACTTTTTTCCCGCCATTATTCCCTAAACAATACAGTATAAGAACTAGTTACACAGCATTTAGATTGTATTTGGTATTATAAGTAATTTAGAGATTATTTAAAGTAGAGGGGAGGACACGTGTAGGTTATATGCAAATACTACAGAGTTTTGTATCGGGGACTTGAGCATCTGAGGATTTTGGTATCTTGGGGGATCCTGGAACTAATCCTCCGTGGATACCAAGGGATGACCTTATTACCATTTTCTCCAATTTGCATCAAATCTTTTTATGTATACACATTTTGAATTACAGAAGTAATATGGATATAGTATCTATTAAAGTAGGAGGAGGAAGAAGCAGAAAGAGAGAGAGGGGAAGTAAGGAAAGGAAGGAAGGAGGGAGAAAAACAGATAAGGGTAGAGAACTAATCACACATAAAGCAGAAGTGTGCCAGGCATGGTGGCTCATGCCTGTAATCCCAGCACTTTGAGAGGCCGAGGCGGGCAGATCACGAGGTCAGGAGATCGAGACCATCCTGGCTAATACGATGAAACCCCGTCTCTACGAAAAGTTCAAAAAATTAGCCGGGCATGGTGGTGGGTGCCTGTAGTCCCAGCTACTCGGGAGGCTGAGGCGGGAGAATGGTGCGAACCTGCGAGGCGGAGCTTGCAATGAGCCGAGATCGCGCCACCGCACTCCAGCCTGGGTGACAGACTGAGACTCCGTCTCAAAAAAAAAAAAAAGCAGAAGTGACTTTTCAACCAGTTCCAGGACTATCGAGCTTATCTGCCTCACCTTCTTTTCTGAAACAACCTCCCTCCTAACCTTTTTATGTTCACATGCATATATATGAATCCATCTATGTACGCATTGTTTTGTGTGTGCTTAATTTGCATGAATATCACACTCAAAGTTCTATTCAACTTGTTTTTTCACTTATCACTATAGTTCTGAGTATCTATTCATGTTGACGTATACAGATCTATTTCTGTCCTTTTAATACTGTGCAGTATTCCATCTTATGAAAATACCACACGTCATCTATCCAGTTCTCTATTAAAGGACAGGTAGGCTATTTCAAATATTTTGCTATTAGAAACAACGCTACAATTAACATCTTTGTCCATGAGTTTGTATGCATTTGTTGAAATGTTCTTCTAAACTGTATGCCTAGAAATGATATTGCAGAGTAGCTGGGCCTGCATGTTTTTAGTTTTACCAGATATTGTCAAATTGCTCTCCCAAGTAGCTCTGCAAATTTAAACCTCCTCCAACAATGTGTAATGCCCATATTTGTGCAAAAACTTGATACGATCATACTGAAATGTTTGCCGACTTCCCTCATGGCTTTAAGTTTTGGTATCTTGATTTCATATGCAATTTAGATATACAACTAAAAGTGAACATTTATGTGTATGTTTACTAGCAACTGTGTGTTTCTCATCCATGAGATGACTTCATATCCTTTACCCATTTTCCACTGCATTTTTTCTTTTTCACTTGTAGTTCTTTACATACGTTAAGTCCTAAACTTTTGATATTGGTTAAAAATTAACATTTTTATAGAGTCGTTGATCATGGAGAGAGTTTAAATATTGATATTGGCTAATCGCGTCTTGTTTCCGAAAGTTCCCTCTGTATCTTCTTCTGTAATTTTACATTTTTTATTTTTCAAATTTAGACACTGAGTCCTCCTGGGATGTCTGTTTTGTATGTGGTCTGAGTTAATGGTGATCTATTTTGTCCATAAGCAAAGACAGTGATAGCAACATCATTTATTAATAGTCCATGCCACTGCACTCATCTCCCAAGCTTCCCTTTCACATCACAAACTCCCACATGTGTCTCTTGTGTGCTCTTCCTCCACCTGCCTGGCCACCCCTGTGCTGGCTCATCCTGCTTCCATTCCTATTGCTTTATAACATGTCTTGATGTCTGATAGAGAAAAATCTCTCTTATCCTTTTCCTTTATAATCGTCTTGGCTATTCTTGCCTTTATTCTACTATACACATTTTTTATAATTTCATTTGGACGTACGAATAAAGGAATTACAATGACTTGGATTTAAATTGCATGTGAATTACAGGTTATTTGGAAAGACCAACAGCTTTACAAAAATAAGTCTTTCAATCCACCAATGCCGTATGTCTCCCTCCATTCTTGTCCTTCCAGGTGGCCTTTTATCATTTTCCCCATGAAGATGTTATATCATTTTGTTATATTTGCTCCAAATTTGTTATACTTTTGTTTCTTTTGTAACATAGATATTTTTTCTTACATTTTCTGCTTGGTTCTGACATATACAGGGGTGGTTCAAAGGGAAGTAAGATCAATTATTTTGCAGAAGCAAAGAAGCTAAAGCTAGTTCTTTGGGGGTAGAAAGCAAGTGGTTGGAAGATGGGCCTTCCAAGCAGAGGTAACAGAAGACCCCACTCAAACTACTATAAGCAGCTTGGCTGGGCTGAGTGGAGTGGCATGGAAGCTTAGTGGGAGAAGGTGAGATCCAGTACGTGGGAAAAGGCCAGGCCGCAGTGGGACACAGAAGTCAAGCCCATGACTGTGATGACGGAAGGGCACAGTTTCTCTCCATCAATCCCCCAGTTTGACCAATGGGGCTTTCTCCAAATTTCTCATGGCCCTGACTTGTTTTGAGTAGCCAGACATGGACGCAGCCTTGGCCTTAGAGGGAGCACTACCTTAGTAATGCAGAAAGAAAGAAAAGAGCTAATTACTGGACTTTTAAAAATGAAAATACACTTTTGGACTTTATAGAAGAGATAATAGTTTCAGAGAGTAGACATAAAAGTAGCTTGGGACTAGACAAAGATTCTCAGACAGGGCAAGAAAGAAGAGAACCAGAGGGGAAGCCAGAGGGTCCAGACAACTGGAAGCAGATGCTGGAGGTGTTTCCAGAAGATCTGAGCATCAGGAGGACCTGGGTTTGCCTCCAGAGGGTCCCTGTGAGCAGTAGGAGCCCAGAGCCCTAGGGGAGATGCATGTCCAGGCAGTTGGGCCCAGGACAGCCTTCTGGGGCTTCTGGGCATGGGCCTAGGAGTCTCCCATAAGACGTGGAAAAGCTTTGGTAGTTTCCCAGTTCCCAAAGACCCAGAGGTATTTAAGAAAGCAGAGCCATGTAACCTGTGGTCCCAAGATGGGGCTGAAAGCAGCTAAAGGAGAGTTACCCGGCAAGGCCCTCTGCCTGAGACCGTCCATCAACAGCTGGGCCCAGACCACATTACACAGTCACAGTTGTCAGAGCTAGCACTCATTCAGCTCCTACCGTGTGCCATTGTTTTACGCACTGACCATAAAGTGACCCATTTAGCCAGTACTGCCCATGAGACACGCAAGAGAAGAAAAGGAGCCCCTGCCTAGGCCCACGCATTAGGGAACAACATGTCACAAGTGCAAACAAAATTACATATAAAGAACATACATGGAAATGCCTTGTCATTCATGATTGGTACTCAACACTGACACAGTGTGGTTCATCTGTGGTTGGCTGAATAATGCCCCCCCTAAAAATTATGTACATCCCAATTCCCAGAACCTGTAAATGTTACCTTAGATGGGACTTTGCAAATGCAATTAAGGTAAGGATTTTAAGATGGGGTCATTATCCTAGATTATCAGGGTGGGCCTGAAATGCCATCATCACAAGTATCCTTATGAGAGAGGCAGAGCAAGATTTGACACACAGGGGAGGGGAGGAAGCAATGCAACCATGGAGGAAAGATTGGAGTGGTGTGGCTAGGAGCCAAGGAATGCAGCCTTCGGAAGCTGCAAGAGTCAAGGAACAGAGTTCCCCTGGAGCATCTTGAGAGAGTGTGGCCCTGCCAACACCTTGACTTCAGCCCAATGAAAGTGATTTCAGACTGCGGCCTTCCAGAACTGAAAGCAAAGAAATACCTATTGCTTTAAGCCACCCAATTTGGGTAATTTAAGAGTAATTTTTTAAAGGAAATTTAATAGGTCATCCTCAATCCTCTGCTCTCATGACTAATGCCATTCAGGCCCGGGGAGGCTTCTTCACACATTTAGACTTGTGTCCTTGAAACAAAAGAAGACTGTACCCAATGGCCATGAAAGTCTGAAGGCTAGATACAGATGCCACTTAGGAGCACTGCAAAAGATGAACAGTGGAAACAATTAGATGAGAGGAAAGACAGAGGGAGGCCTCTCTCCAATCCTCCCTCTCAGAGGGCAGGTCTACCGTAGATCCCTAGAGGTGCCAACTGTCCTCTCCTTGCTTCTACTCATGTTCCAGTTCATGGTTCCAGAGATATACACAAATCGGTATGGTGTCTGCAGCAGATGGTGACTGAGGAACATTCTGCAACATTAAATGATTCATACTACTGTCATATTCGTAGACAGGTGGATATAGACATCATATGCATATAACATGACACTAATCTTTTACATGGGCAACCAAAGGACTATTGAACACTAGAATTGCAAGGAGTTGCTATTAAAACTGTAATAAGGTATTTATTTTTCAAAAGTAACTAAAAACTTCACCTGTATTATTATAATTCGATGTTAATCGTTGAAATGTATTAATTATAACGTATACTTTTGCGCAGATTATGTTAAACAATTTGAAAGAAAAATAACTTTTTGAAAACATACATGGAAAAGAAATAACTTTAATATCTTGAATTAAAATATTTTTAAATTTATATTTTAATGAAAATGTATTCAAATTTTATATATCTTGAATACAATTGTATTTGATATTTTAATCCTTTAGATCTTTACTGTTACCAGAACCCAAATTCTGTGGAAATCTTAAGTATAACAATATAATTTGTTATGTTGCTAAAATGATGACAAGAAAATTAAGTTTCACGTGGAATGAATATACGATAATACATAAGTTATGTGTCTTTATTGCTCATCCAAACATCACTGGCTCCTTCAACAACACAAGAGTTCCAACATGGAGGAGGCTTCTTTCAAGGTAGATACTTAACAAATGTTCACTGAGTGAGTGAGTGAATGTGGGTGAGTTTACATGGCAGTAAAGCCAGATAGTGCAGGTCCTTGATCACTGGTCAGACTTTAGCCAGGATGTGATCAGCATAGAGACTCCTCTTGCGCAGGGGAGAGATGCTATTAGAGCAATGTAAGGGAGATTAATCCAACATTTGGATGCAAGAGAGGCTGGAATTAGGAGAAATCAAAAGTAATATAACTATGCACTTTTGCTTTCACTTTTAACTTTTATGTTTTCACTTTTTTTTTTTTTTTTTTTGACAGAGTCTTCCTCTGTCGCCCAGGCTGGAGTACAGTGGCGGGATACGGGCTCACTGCAGCCTCCACTTCCCAGGTTCAAGCAATTTTCCTCCCTCAGCTTCCAGAGTAGCTGAGATCACAGGCATGCGCCACCACTCCCAGCTAAATTTTTTTGTAGTTTTAGTAGAGATGGGGTTTCATCATGTTGGCCAAGCTGGTTTCAAACTCCTGAGCTCAAGTGATCCTCCCACCTCGGCCTCCCAAAGGCAAGGGATTACAGGCGTGAGCCACCGTGCCTGGCCTGTTTTCACTCTTTTTAAGCTATGGTTCTTTTTTCTTTTGAGCCATGGGCAGGAATGCCCTGACCTCTCAGGTGCAGGTGTGCAGTACTGCCCTCTGGAAGAAGGCCTCTGTAAGTACTGCCCTCTGGAAGGAAGGCCTCTGTAAGTACTGCCCTCTGGAAGGAAGGCCTCTCTGTAAGTACTGCCCTCTGGAAGGAAGGCCTCTCTGTAAGTACTGCCCTCTGGAAGGAAGGCCTCTGTAAGTACTGCCCTCTGGAAGGAAGACTACTCCAGCTGTTGGGGGTGGCTTGGTGCTGGGGAAGATCATGGACTTGGAGTTTCTCAGGCCTCATTTGAGTGCCAGCACCACCACTTCATTTACGGGGATTCTCAGGCTCCCATCTTAACTTCTCTGGACCTCAATTATTTCACCTGTAAAATAGAGACAAGGCTACCTCCCTCACGAGGTGGTTGTGACATGAGAAACGGTGTGCAAAGCACAGTTAGTGACTAGGAAATAGTGGGTGGTCAATAAACAGCAGCTGCTACATTCCTTCAGGCTCCAGAGCCTGCACACTGTGTGCAGATCCCATACTCCAGACCCCTGCCGCAGAAGGGTGGGCCAGGAAGCAGCAGCTTTGCCTTAACCATAGCGAGAAGCTTGTCAGAAGTGCAGGGTCTTGGCCATTTCCCCCAGGCCAACGAATCAGGGTCTGCATTTCAACAAGCTCCCAGGTGACTGGTGCACAAGATGGAGTCAGAGAAGCATCTAGACCACTAGTTTCCAGTCCTGACCACACATTCAAATAACCTAAGGAGCTTTAAATAACCAGTGCCCCAGCCCCACCCCAGACATATTAATTCAGAATCCCAAAGAATGGTGTGAGCCTGGGCTTTATTCAAAAGCTCCCCAGGTGACTTTACTGTCCAGCCACAATTGAGCCCCACTGGCTGCATCAAAATACATGAAGCCTTAGGACACGGTCTCATTATGGCTTTGGTGGACTCTAGACACCTTTGCCTCCAGAAGTCCCTTCCTATGTAAAATAATATTAAAAATTAGTTTACTATGTCTTGGTATAAAGAGAAATATGTTAATACTATATAGTAAGATATTTTCTTTAACGTTTCCTTTCTAAAAATTTTTTTATTATACTTTAAGTTCTGGGATACCTGTGCAGAACGTGCAGGTTTGTTACATAGGTATACACGTGCCATGGTGGTTTGCTGCACCCATCAACCTGTCATCTATATTAGGTATTTCTCCTAATGCTATCCCTCCCCTAGCCCCCCCCCACCCCCCAACAGGCCCCAGTGTGTGATGTTCCCCTCCCTGTGTCCACGTGTTCTCACTGTTCAACTCCTACTTAGAAGTGAGAACATGCGATGTTTGCTTTTATGTTCTTGTGTTAGTTTGCTGAGAATGATGGTTTCCAGCTTCATCCATGTCCCTGCAAAGGACATGAACTCATCCTTTTTTATAGCTGCATAGTATTCCATGGTGTATGTGCCACATTTTCTGTCTCCAGTCTATGATTGATGGGCATTTGGGCTGATTCCAACTCTTTGCTATTGTGAACAGTGCTGCAATAAACATACATGTGCATGTGTCTTTATAGTAGAATGATTTATAATGCTTTGGGTATATACCCAGTAATGGGATAGCTGAGTCAAATGGCATTTCTGGTTCTAGATCCTTGAGGAATCGCCACACTGTCTTCCACAATGGTTGAACTTATTTATACTCCCATCAACAGTATAAAAGCGTTCTTATTTCTCCACATCCTCTCCAGCATCTGTTGTTTCCTTTTTTTAATCTTCTGATTCAAAACACAAGCATTAACACATTTCATAGGTCTCTGAAAGTGTGCAGGCCTGAGGCATTGAGCCCCTGGATATGTTGGCCCTGCTTTGGGATATTATATAAAGGTAAGGGTGGAAAACATAGTTAATGAGAGAAGAGAGTTCTTCATGGAGCTGTAAAGCTGATGGCTCACAGAAAACCTGATCCAAGGTAGAAGAGGGAGAAGGAGAAGAGGAAGAAGAAAAAGAGATAGCAAAAAAGAAAGGAGGAAGGGAAGGGAGGAAGGAAGGTCCAGATTTTAATAAAATTCTAACCTAATGGAGGAAGTTCTGGGCGGGGTGGTCAAGAAACACAAACACCTGCATCTGTACAGCTATGATGAGGAGTTAATGCAAACAACGTCTACTGCACACCTCTATCCACTCATCCATTCCTTTAATCACTCATTCTTTTGTTTCTCCAGTTCACAACAGAGCCCCACACATATGCAAAACCCTAGCAATTTAAAGATGCAGAAACTATCATCCCTTCCTTCTATGGGCCAAACACTTGAGTCAGGCAACCCCATCCATGCCTGGTTTATTTCATTACTTTCTCAAGAATGTTAATGCAAGATTGCTGGAATGACCACACTTAATTAAAGCAACATGACCAAGAAGAAATCCCCAGGAACCATGTGGAAGTGCAGCGAAAGCTTCAGATATTCCCCCTGTAATTATAAGTTGTGTGGCCTGACAGCTGCTCCCAAGAGAGGCTTTTTGTAAATTATTTTTATTATTTTTTTTTAGAAATCTGGCATGAAAGAATTGGTTATAAAGGCGAATCCTTGCTGGTAGAAATCTTGAGTGGACTGTCTCCACCCCATAGCTGTCCAGACATAGAGATGAGGTTGAAAAGAGAGCAGAGAACTAAACAGAGACCACCCCACATAATGGTGAAGTCAAAACCAGTGGAAATAAAAATTCGCCTTTTCATGAGCACTTTGTTAGAAGAGGAAGGGAAGAGAAAAGTAGTATTCAGAAGTTGCATTTAAGCTGAGTAATTAGAAATACAGTACCACCATTCAATGCACAAAAGAGCAGGGAGTTTGGATGTGAAAATTAAACATTTTGAATGTGAAAGTTTCAGTAAACAAAAGATTAATTACTGTATGCATCGACTTTTGCACAAAAAAACAGCCGCCAGGCCTGCATGCTTCTCTGTGATTTCCTGTGTAAAGGATAACTCTAAACTATGAGTTTTCCATAATGAGATTTTTTTAATATGAGGAAATGTATGCAAAATATATGCAGGTGGTAACATTTCATAACTAAGATGCCTTGCCAGGCAACATGCTAGAAATCACTGAAACTCAAGAAAACGTGTTCGAATCTAAATTCACATTTGGTGAATACTTTGCTTGTTCAACACACTTTATAAATACTAACTAATGCTCCTGAAATTGATGTAACGTATTATTTCATCCATTATAGAAGCAGAGAAACTCATCTAAAGAGACCCAAATGCATCAGAGAAGGAAGACGGCAGAATGGGGCCTGGAAATCTCAAGTTCTCAGAAGCCATCCTCTCACTGATGAGATCACTGGGAAAGGACCAAACAGACCACTGCAGCTTTGTGATCCCCAAACCAGATCTGCACCTGGGCTGGGGTGGGCCCTCAATGAATGTATAAGGAAGGGAGGGTGGGAGGAAGAGGCAAATAAGGGAGGGAGGAAAGGAAGGAGGCAGGAAGAAATGAAGTGGAATGGGATGGTAGAACAGACAGGTTTGGGGGTGTCATGGTAAACACCTCAAGAAGTTATCCCAAGGTCTTTTCCAGGGCAAAGTGATACCGAATAGTGTAGCTTTATTAGCTTGATGGTGAGTATTAAAGGATTTATTGTATGTTTTTTAGAAATCTTGAAAAAATATAAATTTCTATGCAACAAAAAGGCTATTGATTCACCAGATCTTCAAATCTTGTCTTTCTCTATCTTCATTGAAGTAAGTCTTTATCCACTTCTGCCTTTTAAAATGAGTCGATTCTCGGCCTAAGTTTCTCCTCTCTTCTGGACTGTGAAGGCTCCTAGGTCTTTCTCAGAGCCCTGGTCACTCCCAGTGGGATTACCATCTCCGGCACTGGCAGGTGTCTGCCCTGACCTCCGTATACACGCACAGACACGGATTAATATCAATGCAGAGAGAACGCACGTGCATCATGTGCTGTTCATTCAAGTGAGAAGTGAAGGATGGCATCCCCATCACATTCCCAGAGTGCCTGATCCATTACAGAGCATCTATAAATAGCCATCGAGAGAGAATTTGGCATTGGAGAACACAGCATTCACCCCCCAAACATGCACAGCTGGCAATAAGGCCCAACACCATGGCAGGTGGAATACCGGAGGCTCCCATCAGGCTGTGGTGTGCAACTGTGAGAGCTTCCACCAGTGGGGAACTGGACAGACACCACGAGTATAATGCCTAAGACTCTGGAGAGGTTCTGGGGAAGCGGTCATCACAAGGATAATGGAATTGAATGGCCGTTGCTAAGTGGCATCATTTATTGGAGAAAGACAATGAAAGCCTGAGAGTTATTAATCACCAACCTCAGGTGAAGCGTGCAAGTCAGAAAACCTTCCTGGCAGCATATAAGTAGGTAGACTCACATCTCCTTCGGCCAGATGCAGGAAAAGCTGAAGAGCTAGCTTAGGCTTGAATTACAAGGGCAGAAGAGCTCCAGAGATGGCTGAACTTTCAGCCCTGACAAGTCTGCCATGCCAGCTGAGGACCTGGTTGTAAAGGAGTGGGACTCTAATATTTGGGATGGGGACATCCGGGTCAACATCCCCCCAACAACTGTGAGAACACTCTGGCCTTGCAGAAGGGTCTCTCTCCTCCTTGTTAAAGGCTAGTGCTCCCCCTACTTGAAAAATGTTGCAAGGCAGGGGTCCCCAACCCCTGGGCCATGAACCAGTATCCATCCATGGCCTGTTAGGAACGAGGCCACACAGCAGGAGATGAGCAGCGGGCAAGTGAGCATCACCACCTGAGCTCCGCCTCCTGCCAGATCAGCGGCAGCATTAGGTTCTCATAGGAGCACAAACTCTGTTGTGAGCTGCACAGGTGAAGGATCTAGGTCACATGCTCCTTATGAGAATCTAATGCCTGATGATCTGTCACTGTCTCCCGTCACCCCCAGGTGGGACCATCTAGTTGCAGGAAAACAAGCTCAGGGCTCCCACTGATTCTACCTGATGGTGAGTTGCATAATTATTTTATTATATATTACAATGTAATAATAATAGAAATAAATTGTACAATAAATGTAATGTGCTTGAATCATCCTGAAACCACCCCCCACGCCCAGTCTACGGAAAAACTGTCTTCCACAAAACCAGTTCCTGGTGCCAGAAAGACTGGGGACCCCTGCTGCAGAAGCTCTGCCCCACAAGACAATGTGGGCATCTCCCTGATGCATGCACCCCTGGGCCTCTGCCCCCACTTCCCCTCCCACTAACCGGGCTGATCATGAGGTTCAGGTCACAGCAGTACATAGATGGGGAAGTGCAGGAAGTGCCTGCTACAGGAAGAAAGGCCCCCAGAGAAGGGGCAAGGCCTCATGGAGAGGCATGGGCAGAAACCAGGAGAATGTGTGGGGCTGGGTTCTGAGGGTACAAGACTAAGACGGGCAGAACCTAAGCTTGGAATAGGGAGAGTTTATCAGTGTGGGCCTGCCCTTCCATGATCCAGGGTTGTAAACTCTGGCAAGGCCCCTAAGCGGTGCTAACGTGCTCTAGGAGGGCTCCTAGGAGCTTGAAGGAAGCAAAGGTCCACACTAAGTTAAGCAGAAATGCCTGGGCCGCCCTCCTACCCATGAAGGAAGGGACAGAAAGGCTCAGAGGAGTATGCCCTCTAGAGCAGGTCCAGCACATCAGCTCGGAAAGCCAGCCACGCCCTTCAACCAGAGAACATGCCAGTTACCAGCTAGGTAAAGAACGCACTGCTGAGAGGGAGCCTGCGGAAACAAGCAGGGCGGCTATGCTGTTGTTACAGAATTGGACTCTTGAATGCAAAGGAAGCCAATGGAATCCCACAACAACAGAAGCTAGTGTGTCATTTGGCAGGGAGCAAGGTAGGCATAGTGACACAGGGCATCAAGCCCAGAGTGGCAGCTGGAGCACCTGACCCCATCTGCAGAGGGTAGATACTTAGCAGCGGAAAAGGGCACCTCTCAATCCACACACCGTTAGCAAAAGCTTTTCTCAAGGGAAACTAGTCAAGAGGCTTCAGGAAAATGACCAATAGAAAGCTACATTTCAGCCCTGGAGCTGAGCTCATTTTCAGACCTGGAACCCACTGACTGAGGGAGAGGGTGAGCCCCGGGAGGAAGGACCCTCCAACATCACAGCAGTGTCTGTACAAACATTCTCCCCCATCACAGCAGTGTCTGTGCAAACATTCTCCCCCGGATCGTCCACAAAGAGACACATGCCATGTGAGGACCACTGGGCACAGGATCTGAGGCGACACTGGTACCTAGGGACCTAGGCCTGGTCCTGAACCCTCTGTTAGAGTGGAGGTGTGCAGGGGCCGGTTTTGAAGGAAGAGGTAACCAAATCCAGCTCACAGTGACTCCCCTGGGTCCATAGACCCAACCAGGAGCCCTTTCCCCAGCCTCCAAATGAAGAATTCAAACTGACTTTTGAAACTGGTAAAACTGCCACATTAGTTTCTAGGAGTCGGTGGTAGGAACTACCTCCGTGGGGAAGTTCAAGTGGAGGCCCCCCACTCCCAGACACACACATCAATGCAGGAAATCAAAAATAATATCACATCCCAGAGGAAATGCCAGAGATTAAACACCTAGAGGATGCGAGGGCTGCACCCAGCACACCCCTATTTAATTCACGTCTGGCCCTAGAAAATCCCAACAGACTCTAGAGGATGACAATGGACATCTGCAACTCGATCAGGCAGTTGCTGTTTGTAACTGGTGGGGAGCAGCTTTCCTGGTGCAGGTGAGCTTGGTGGCCTGTGGCCCAGGAATGCAGCCCGTACCGGGTGAATGCATTCTTTTCCACTCTTATCAGGAAGGAGAACCAGAACAGGCTGCATTCATGTGGGACACCTGGCAGGCTGCTTGGGAGAAGAAAGCAAGATCAGAAGATTGAAGCAAGCTCATGGGAGCAGCACATCATGGGTGCTGGGCGTGGGTGCAGAGCGTGTTCACACCCGCCAGAGCGCAAGCACTACTGGGAAGAACTAAGCAGCCAAGTGTGCAACTGGCCCGCTGCTGCCAGCCCCTATCACTGCCACCATGGTGCTGACACAATAGGCAATTTGTTGACTAGAATCAAATCATCGTTCACTTACAGCCTGACCTTTCCTGCCCAAGGGCTTCAGCCAGCTCCAATGCCCAAGGGCCCATGGCATGTTTGATTTGCCAGCACATGATCCCACAAAACATTGCATCAGACCAAGTGTCCGACCTTGCAACAGAGGTGGCACAGAATGGGATCATGAAATCTGTGGCCATCCTTTTGGGTCCTACCACCATCCAGAAAGCTGCTGGCCTGATAAAACCATGGAACTGTCTTTGAAAGATGTAGCTGAGACTGGGCACAGTGGCTCACACCTGTAATGCACTTTGGGAGGTGGAGGTGGGCAGATCACTTGTGGTCAGGGGTTCAAGACCAGCCTGGCCAACATGGTGAAACTCCATCTCTACTAAAAAATACAAAATACATGGTGAAACTCCATCTCCACTAAAAAATACAAAAAAAAAGCCAGGCATGGTTGTGCATACCTGTAATCCCAGCTGCTTGGGAGGCTGAAGCAAGAGAACTGCTTCAACACAGCAGGCAGAGGTTGCAGTGAGCTGAGATTGCACCACTGCACTCCAGCCTGGGTGACAGAGTGAGACTCCATCTAAAAAAAAAAAAAAAAACGTAGCTGAAACACCAGCTTGGAGCTGATCCACTGCAGAGACGGCACACAGCAAAATCAATGATCATCAAATAGTACTGTGTCCCCAGCAGGTAGAACACGTGGATTCCGAAACAATGGGCTGGATGCAGGTGTGACCACACCATTACTCCCACTCCAGGAATCTGTGCTCCCAAAAGGGGCCCATGTCTGCACTTTAGGCCCCTTGCAGCAAGCATCCAGTAGGCAAGGAAAGGAACTGCCAACCTGGGGAATCACAGGGGGATTCTCAGGAGGATGAATCTACTGCGCAATGAAGCTACTGACTCCATTCGGCACCCAGGAGATCCATCAAGGTGTCGCCTTGGACCCTTTCATCCATATTTGATGGTGAATGGACAAGAGCAGCAGCCAAAGCCAAAGGAGGACGTGACGACCAAGGGCTCGGGCTCTCAGGCGTAGAGGTCTGGACCACCCAACCAGGTAGGCCACCTAGAAATCGAGGTTAGAGATGGAGAACTGTCAGCACAGAGGCAGTGGTTGACATGGGGAGAGATTATAGGAGCCTCAGAACACAGTGAGGAGACGCTGGCACGGAGGATCAGTAGGAAGAGGCGATCGCATTGATCAGGCTAATAGAGTCCGAAACAAACAATGCTGTTGTGGGAATGGCCCAGCCTATCACACCATCAACATCAATAACAACGAAAAAGTTAACGACCCACAGGACTTGCAATAGTGAATGAAGAAGTGTGATGCTGCTTTGTCTCTGTCAATGTTTACGCGACTGGACAAATTCACTCATTCCTTGATTATCATTCATCTCTTCGTATTGTGCTTTGCTGCCTTCTCCCCTCAATGATAAAAGAGGATAAAATTCAGTTAATACCTGCATTTTCATTACAAGACAACTAAAGAAATTACCCTTATTTTAGTTGATATGTTTTTACACTCTGAGGAATTGGGATAATTTGGGAAAGGTGGCAATTGTGGGGGGTCCCACACCTGCCTGCTCTCTGCTCTAGCACCTTTGGGGAAGCACATCTGTCCCCAAGAACTGCCCACGTGCATGGAGCCTGCAGGCAGCCCTCCAGCCAGCGGGAGACAGTTCTGCTTTATAGACCCACACAACTCCCTTTGCTCACCAACATAGTTCTTCATTCATAGATTCAACCCAAAACCATCAGGTATTTGAAGAAAATAAGTAAATAAATTGTTAGAAGTCTAGATAAAGAAACAGGACAACTGACCCTGGTGAAAAGAGGAATAATTATTGGACAGAAAATAACTTTAAAAAGATGAAACTGGCATGGTCAGAGAGACTGGCTATGCTGTTACAGCCATCCCCAAAGAACTCACTGCTTGAGGAAAGGAGGAAGCAGAGAACAAGAAAGTACCTTGGCAATTTAGAATCTATTTGTGAATATTAAACATTCAGTATACAGGTTAATTAAAATTTGAACACAGCTAAAGACCAAGTTACTAAAGACCAATAGCACAAGCTGCAAAAGACAGAGAGAAGGAAAATATGAAAGGAAAATGAAAATGTAGAGAAGCTAAACCCAGAAGGTTCAATATCACCTAATCTATCTCCAGAAGCAGATAACAAAGTGCCAGGAAGGATGAGTTACAGGGCATTTAAAAAAGACCTACATATGTCCTGTTAATATTTCAGAACCCCAAGGCTAAAATAACAACTGCAAATACTTCTAGAAGGAAAAAAGAAACCTATAAAGAATAAGAAGTAACTCGGCCTCAGATTTATCAGTAGAATGTAACATTAGAAGACAAAGGAATAAAGCATTCAAAAATTATAAGGGAAAATTATTTTGAAACTAAAATTACATTCCAAACTATCAATCAAGTGGGGCAGTGGAAAATAAAGATATTTTAAGAGTTGTAAGACTCAGAAAGTTTTACTTCCCTTTCTGGAAAAAAAAAAAATCACAGAGCAGTAAATACTCACCAGGTACTTTTCTTAGCACGTTTCATGTATTAAAACTCCTTGAATCTTCACATCAACACTATGGCATTATTAATATCCTAATTTTACAGATGAGAAAAGGTGGCACAGAGAGGGTTACACTCTGTCAAAATGAAGAAGAAACTCAAGGAAAACAATGCTATGCAATTTAACTCATGGTGAACCACGGAGGAGATCAATGATAAGAAATCTGAGATTGACAGCTATACCCTGTGCCTAGAAAGCAAGTGACCAACTAGAAGAGAAAGTAGGAGGGATTGGAGAAAAAGGCCTTCAAGACAGAAGTGAATCCAATTACATATATTATTTGATTAAGAACCTGGAAAGCCTAAAAGATGCATATGTCTCTTCTCTCAGTGGTTAGAAAAAACAAACAAACAAACAGGAAGCAAGAAATACCAAGGTGGGGGGTAGAGGAGATAGCTCCATAAAACATGCATGGACCAAATATGAAGCAGATTTAAAGGTGGCCTAGTTTTGAGGAATGGTTGTAGTTTTAAGAAAAGTAAAAATACGGCCGGGCGCAGTGGTTCACGCCTGTAATTCCAGCACTTTGGGAGGCCGAGGCGGGCGGATCATGAGGTCAGGAGATTGAGACCATCCTGGCTAACACGGTGAAATCCATTCTCTACTAAAAATAAAAAACAAATTATCCAGGTGTGGTGGTGGGCGTCTGTAGTCCCAGTTACTCGGGAGGCTGAGGCAGGAGAATGGCGTGAACCTGGGAGGCGGAGGTTGCAGTGAGCTGAGATCGCACCACTGCACTCCAGCCTGGGTGACAGAGTGAGACTCCATCTCAAAAACAAAAAAAAGTAAAGTAAAAATACATTTAATCTTGACCCTTGGAAGATTATCCTTCAAATGGCACTGTTCAGTGACATAAAAGTACTTTTGTTTTGCAGTGAAAATTTTTAAATAATCATAATAAAAGAAATGCTATATTTTAACTTTTTATTTTTATCATAGATTTTAGAAGCATAGAAAGTTTAATTATAGTTACTGTAAAACATACACATATTTTAAATCTTAATGATGTAAAAATAATGGCATAGCCAGCCAAAAAGGAAAGAGAGGTAGGATGTACAGGGATGCTAATTTTCTCACCAACAGATAACATCTACAGTTGATGGAACTACAACACCAAAGGTACAATCCATTAAAGAAATAATTAATAAGGTAGACTTCATTAAAATTTTAAAAACTCTTGTTCTGCAAAAGATACTGTCAAGACAATGAGAAGACAAGTCACAGTCTTGGGAAAAAACGCATCTGCAAAAGACATGTCTGATAAAGGACTGTTATCCAAAATATACAAAGAACTCTTAAAACTCAACAACAAGAAAGCAAGCAGCCCAGTTGAAAAACAGAAAAAAGATGTGGACACTTCACCAAAGAAGATATACAGCTGGTAAGTAAGCATATAACATCACGCTTCACTAGGGAATTCCAAATTAAAACAATGAGATGCCCGTCGTAATAGGTAATAACAATAATGCCCACTATTAGAATGGTGCAGATCTAAAGCTGAAGGGTCAAGAAATAGAGAAGCACATTACTTAAAGTTTACAGATAGATTTCACAATAAATATAATCAGCAAGAATCAACATATGAAAGAGAGATGGTAGAGTACGGAAGGGCCCTACACTCTGTATCTTTCCTAGTGAGGAGTTAATATACACTTTCCAAAGTTGATTGATCAAGAATAAGGTAAAAATAATTTGAGATGAAGTTATGATGATAATGTCTAAAACAATTGAAAGCAAAAGTACTTATCTTTGGGGCATGGGTGTCCAAGAATGGGGAGATGTCTAGAAAGAGACTTATTTTGTATCCTTCTGTGCTGCTTGGATTTTTTTTAATAGTGTGCATGTAGTGTTTTCATAATTTAAAAAGCAATTTTTAATCATCAGTAATTTTTCTGTTAGGGAAGAAAACAGCTGAAGCATGAAGTTTATGGAAATTTTTTCTAGAAGCTTAATAATAGATGTCAATAACAAAGCATTGCTGAAAATAATGAATTTTTGAATTATGAAATGTCTTTAAGTTTTTCTCAAATTGCAAATCTCCCTGAGGGTGTTCCTCCAAGTCCTACTTATCAGACGTACTACTAAGTTTAAATTATAAAATTCTTACCTGTAATTGAAGCCAGCTGCAACCTTTTTGACAAGGACTAATCGCCGATAATGATTTAAGTGCTGCAAATTCACATGCCACAATTGTTTTAAATAGGGGAACCTCTCACAGCTCTCTCTGAAAAGAACTGTTAATCTTTGCTGCTGACTTATCAAATCCTTCAGTCACCTGTTTGCCATCATTTTCACGAGCTGATAACGTGTTTATTCGAGTCCTAATGTGCAGGTGGAGGAATAAAGGTCTCATTTGATGGCACTGGAATTTCATCTAACATTTCTACATGGAAAGAGCTGGCACAAGCCTCAGGCTTGGCTTAGCAGAGAAAGACAATAAAGGCATGTATTTTTTTTAATTTGAAGCGAATGAAAAGTGAGCATTTATTTAATGTCAGTAACTTTAGATGACAGAGCTGGGTAATAGCCATGACCTGTAATGTCCCTTTAGCCTGCTGCAAATCAAGGATCCCTGGTGCTGAGCAACAGCCAGGGGGCTGCTACTGGGGATGGCTCCTCCTCGCCCCGCCTCCCTGTCTCCTTTCACTGCATCTGATCTTTTCTTCTCTTCCTCAGCATTGTATCAGTTCCCCTTGGCTGCTCATTGCTGGTTTTGGAGGCACTAAATTGTTACAACCTCTGCTTGTTGGGTAAGGAGGAGTTTGGCAGCATATATTCAAAAGTTAACACAACCTTTCTCTTTGCAATTCTACCACTAAGGATTTATCTAAAGAAAATAATGGATCGGCCTGGCTCGGTGGCTCACTACTGTAATCCCAGCACTTTGGGAGGCCGAGGCGGGCTGATCACCTGAGGTCGGGAGTTCGAGACCAGCCTGACCAACAAGGAGAAACCCTGTCTCTACTAAAAATACAAAATTAGCCAGGCATGGTGGCACATGCCTGTAATCCCAGCTACTCAGGAGGCTGAGGCAGGAGAATTGCTTGAACCCGGGAGGCAGAAGTTGCAGTGAGCTGAGATCATGCCATTGCACTCCAGCCTGGACAACAAGAGCAAAACTCTGTCTCAAAAAAAAAAGAAAAAGAAAATAAGAATGGATCATGTGCAAATGTCTAGCTGTAATGATTTCAATTAGAGTATTTTTTATAATGCTGGGACACTGGGAACAATCTAAAGGGTCAGCCATAGGGGGCTGGTCTGATGCCTGAGAGCTCACACACGGGAAGGATGTGCATCCACTCAGGACATCTGGGCTCCATGGCCTGGAAAACTGTTACCAGAAAGGGGTCCCAATCCAGACCCCAAGAGAGGGGGATCTCATGTAAGAAAAAATTTGAGGCGAGTCCATAAAGTAAAGCAAACGCAAGTTTATTTAAAAAGTAAAGCAATAAAAGAAGGGTGGGATATGTAAGGGAACTCCATAGGCAGAGCAGCCCTGCCCATTTTTATGGTTATTTCTTGATGATATGCTAAACAAGGGGTGGATTATTCATGCCTCCCCTTTTTGGACCAGATAGGGTAACTTCCTGACATTGCCACGGCATTTGTAAATTGTCATGGCACTGGTGGGAGTGTAGAAGTGAGGATGACCAGAGATCACTCTCATCACCATCTTGGTTTTGGTGCGTTTTGGCCAGCTTCTTTACTGCAACTTGTTTTATCAGTAAGGTCTTTGTGACCTGTATCTTGTGCCAACTTCCTATCTCATCCTGTGACTTTGAATGCCTTAACCTTCTGGGAATGCAGCCCAGTATGTCTCAGCCACATTTTACCCAGCTCCTATTCAAGATGGAGTTGCTCTGGTTCAAACACCTCTGCCACTTACAAAGGTATGACCTTTAGCCAATTGCTTAAGCACTGTCAGGCTCAAATTCCTCCTCTGTCAAATGGGAACAACAGCACTTAGCTCACCTGATCACCGGGGGATTAAAAGGTCTCAGGAACACAAAACACTCCGCATAGTGCCTGGTCTGTTGTCAATATTTGATAAATGCCACTTAATGATAATAGTGATTATAATAAGGCTGGCAGTAATATTAAACCATAACAATCATGTTGAAGGGGAAGATGGACTGAGGGAAAGAAATATCCCTGTGGGAATTCAAGTCAGGAAACAAAAAAGTAGCTGTTCTTGACCTCGTTCAAGTAATACATGCAAAATAAAAGACAAATTATCAAAGTAAAAGGTTAATGGGGATTATTCCTGAGTGGTAGAATTATGCTGATTTTATTTTCTTTTGGATTCTCTGTATGTAAAACTTTCTACAAAGAAAGTATTTTACTTTACTAATTAAGAGATAATTTTTTTTTAATTCCTCCCTTAGATGACTGCAGTTCACAGAATTTCAGAACCAGAAGACACTTTAAGTACCATCTACTCCAACCTCATCACTCTACTGATGAAGAACCAGAGCATCCAGAATGGAGTGCTGTCCCCACTGGATCCTGCAGGGAAGGACCCCCAGAGCCCCGGGGTCCCCACAGCCTCACAATGTAATTGGAATTAGACTCAAGGCACAGTCATCTGGGCATCTCCAAGGACTAGATCTTGGTTCTCTCCTTTTATCCCAGATATGTGTCATAGTGCCTGGCACATGGTAGGATGGCAGTAAATATTTGTTGAATGAATACACATATGAATGTGAGTCACTTGTGCTCCCATAAGCGTTAGAAGACAAGCAAACAGCTCTGAAAGCAGCAGTTAGTCTCCTGGGGGTATCTGAGAAAGCTTCCTAGCAAGGAAATAGCAAAATCAGGTCCCAGAAGGTGAGTTCAAGTGAGTTCTGTCAGAAGCGTCTGAACCAGAGTGACTCCATCTTGAATACAGGCTGGGTAAAATGAAGCTGAGACCTGCTGGGCTGCATTACCAGGAGGTTAGGCATTCTAAGTCACAGGATGAGACAGAAGGGTGGCACAAGACACAAGTCACAAAGACCCCACTGATAAAACAGGATGTGGTAAAGAAGCTGGCCGAAACCCACCAAAACCAAGACAGTCATCCTCAATGCTCATTATATGCCATTATAAAGCATCACGTGCTAAAAGACACTCCCACCAGTGCCATGACCATTTACAAATGCCATGGCAATGTCTGGAAGTTACCTTACATGGTCCAAAGGGAAGAGGAACCCTCAGTTTCAGGAAATCCCCACCACTTTCCAGGAAAACTCACCAACAATCCACTGTTTCCCATATGATCAAGAAATAACCATTAAAATCGCCAACCAGCAGCCCTCAGGGCTACTCTGTCTAGGGTACTCCATTCTTTTATTTCTTTGCTTCTCTGATAAACTGCTTTCACTTTACTCTGTGGACTTGCCCACAATTTATGCCCCAAATTATTTCTTGCATAGGATCCAAGAACCCTCTCTTGGGGTCTAGATCAGGACCCCTTTCTGGTAACAGTTCCAGACCAAGCAAACAGCCATGGAATGAAAACACAGTTTGAGTTGGGGAAGAGGCTACCATCCTCATCTGGCAAAACCTAAGGTCTGTGCAAGAAAAGGTGCATGCAAAGAAGCAGGAAAGGAGAAGTGGCCAGAATGGACTTCCATTCTTTCATTTATTTCTAGGCCACCTTCCAGGCCAGCTGGTTATTTGTGAGAATGACATAAAATACATTGCTAATAGCTGAAAATGGTTTAATGTTTTTGTTTTTTTTCTGTGCAGGTAACATTTTCATTTTCACCCCCAGGGCCTCTCTGACTTCACCCCTCCTCAGGAGAGAATTGCAGGTAATTAGGGCTGTCAGCGGGAGGGATCTCAGGGTGGGATCAAATCACCTCCCCTGACAGCTGACTTCCCCACCTGCCAACAGCCCACCAGGGAGACCATAAAAGATAACCCCACATGCCCTGCCAGCAAGCACCCAACCCAGCCCAGTCCCACCCTCTCCAAGAAACATGCTCCGGGGGACAATTTTATGATGGATTTTTTTCATTTAAAGCTAATCACATTATCCATTTCATCTGCTCTTCTGTACCTCTTACAATTAAAGAGAGGTTGAAAGAGATTAAAAAAAAAAAATACAGCCACTGATTTCCCAAGACTTGATCTTTCACCTCTAGTCCCCGTTCGTAAGCGCTTAAGACATTACACTTTGTTCTGCTGGAACCCATTATTTCCCTGGGAGACTCGATGTCTGCTTTGATAGGAGCAATTTATCACCCTGGCGAAATCATGCTACTGTTTGGAAGGCAGGTCCAGGATTTATGAATCCTTTTTCCCTGAGAATGAATTTAATTCCCAGGGGTGGACGTGGTATTAAAAGATTCAGCCTGCTGCACCTGTGGCATCTGAGAAGGTGGCTTCCAATATGAGTGGCACGTTCACCCCTGTCCTGTGCTATGAAAGCCTTCACCTTCCTAATGGAGGAAGCTTGATGAGGGCATGAAATTCAATTCAGTTGGGTGTGAAACAATGCTTGTACTTAATAATGAATTCAAAGCAATAGAATTCACTTGCACAGCATTTTTACTCTATTTTTAGAGTGTATGAGTTTTTAAACTATTATTTATTGAAGATACTTTTTCAAAATATCCATTTTTAAAAATTTTAAAGCACCAAGCCAAATTATTGATCTGTTGGGGCCAATTCCTTCTTGCAATTTATAGTGTCCAGTTTCCTTCCATGTGTTATAGCCCAGGTAAGACGCCACAGGGAGCACAATGGAATCACCTGGGGAGCTTGACAAGCTATTGATGCCTGGGTCCAACTCCAAAAGGGTTTAAGACCATGTCTAGGTACGGTCTCAGCATCAGGAATTTTGTTTAAGCTTCCCAGGTGATTCTAATGTATTATCGAGTTTGAGAACCACTGCTCTAAGATAATAAGTTTGGTATTTTTGAAACGAGCATAGCAGTTTCAAATTAGACATCCTTCCTGCAAATGGTCATCTATTTTAAATGAACCAAGCATGACTTCCTACACTATTTCATTGATCTAGTTGGTAACTGGAGAAATATGTCTTACATCATCATGGACAAATGTACGGTTTCCATAATGAATTGTCTTTACTGTCCTTGAGCTTGTGTGCAAGTCAACAATTCTTGCTAACAGCGGTACTTTTGCTCTATGGATTATTTCCAACCCATCAAACAACTTCCTTGCATTACTTCAATCTCATGCATTACTATTGGATATTAATTCATTGTGCCCAATAATGGTCACTCTTTTGTGCCCGCACCTCTATCCATATTCTCTGCTCCTCACTCATCGCCCACCCACCCATCCATCTAACCTTCCTCCACTCCGCCCTTTGTTTGGCACTGGTATTACAATGACGAATGAGACAGTCCCTGCCTCAAAGGAGCTCACAATCTGGTGTGGAAAGCAGACAAGTCAACAGAAACCATAGGAAAGCACGCCTATGCCGTGCAAGAAGTGAGCTGAGGGTCGCAGGGAGCACCAAGAGGGGCCTCTCATGCTGCAGGGGGCAGGGAAGACGGCCGTCCCCATCACAAGAAGTACTGCCATTTGCACAGTGTCACTTTTTGTGTCACTGAACTCTTAAATTATTTATTGATTGTCAGTGTATAACACAGGGATAGAGAGATGCCCACAATAGGTAGGTATTACCTGATTCTCTTTGCATCTTTATTCAGTCTTTCCTTGGAACTAAATAAGTATATGCATTTAACAATTAGGTTGATGGTCCCCGTCTTCTTTGGCACTAGAGACCAGTTTTGTGGAAGACAATATTTCACAGACCAAGGTGAGGGGGATGGTTTTGGCATGATTCAAGCACATTACATTTATTGTACACTTTATTTCTACTATTATTACATACTTACTATAATGTAGAATCAGTGGGAGCCCTGAGCTTGTTTTCCTGCAACTAGACAGTCCCATATGGGGGTGACGGGAGGCAGTGACAGATCATCAGGCATTAGATTCTCATAAGGAGTGTGCAACCTAGGTCCCTCACAGGTGCAGTTCACAATAGGGTCCGTGCGCCTATGAGAATCTAATGCCATGCTGATGTGACAGGAAGTGGAGCTCAGGGAATGCTCACTCATCCACCACTCACTTCTGCTGTATGGCCCAGTTCCTAACAGCCCACAGACTCATACCAGTCACTGGCCCGAGGTTGGGGACCTCTAAATTAGGACATTAGTGAAAATAGGGAATATCAGGATTTGTGCACCTTCTGATTTAAACATGTTTCTTTGTTTGGGGGTGACGTACGTACCAAAGACTCTTCGTTTTGGTCTGGCTGGTTTCACGGTTCTTTTAAAAGTACAAAGCTTATACCCAGGCACACATGGCCACACCAGGAAGGCCGCGTGCTTACTGGCTGTCATCAGGGTCAAGAATGCTGTGATCTTCCTGGGGCTTCCTTTATAAACATCATTGACACTGGGGATTTCTTCACATCAGAAGGTCAGCACATGATAAAGCATGTGCCTATTTTGAGACCAAATGTAGGACACTGGAGAACAGAAGATAAACACGAATGTCAAGAGCTCCTAGACAGTCACCTAGGAGAAATGCCACCATGGAGACTCGGGACAGCAAGGGACAAAGTCACCATGTCCACATACTTGAAGGAGCTGAATAAAAAGTCAACACAAAATGGGATATAAATTAAATGAAAGGACCGTGGGAGGGTCAGTCACATCAACAAGGGGCCCGGGGCTCACGGCATGTTTGCCTTTCTCTATTTCAAAGGAATTTGGGGTCTGATTTTAATGTTATGATCTCACAAAATCGGAACTGTAAGGGATATTAGAGATAATTGACCCAATATTAACTTATAAATGGGGAAACTGAGGCCCGGAGAGGCAGATCCATGGCTGAGGCTGTGCTTGGAGCAAAGGTCAGAGACAGGAACTGAAACACTCAGATGCTTCATTGCCAGCCCAGACCTGGCACCATCATCACAAAAGGTCGACCTAAAACCCCTCCTGTGAGCAAGACCTCTTATTCCCAGCGCCACAATGACAGCAAACCCATTGGTGGTTAACTCAGACATCAGCTGCAAATCTTGGCCTCCAGATTTGTAGAAGAAACATGGTTTCTCTATTTTCACGATGACAAATTTCATCTCAGTCTTGTTAAGCTCCCAGAGCACCTGGTGCCAAGACAAGGGGGTGCCGCAGTGGGAAGGCATGGAGGGAGCATCTGTGGTCCTGGCCCTTGGTCACTATCATCTATCAGTGGATATATTTTTGTTATCCACAAAAATGTTCTCCTTCCATCAGGTCTCAGGGGTCCAGCTCATGCCATTAACTGCTACGTGCTCCTGCCCCAGTTATGGCCCCCTTCACGTGTCGCAGCCCCCAGGCCTCCCTGGGGACAAGTCACTACTCTGCCCTGTGGCTTGTCTGCAGGTGGGTGAGAGAAGGCACAAGGAAGAACCTGTGATATGAGGGACTGCTCCAAGCCTGTCCACCTGAACTGCCAGTGAAACAATTCCACCTGCTGCCACCTGGGAGACTGAATTAAGGCTCCTTTCCTAAATCCTACCCAGGGAACTTCAGCAGTGACACGGCGTTTCTGTCCCCCAGGAATCCTCAAGCATGTCTAGGGTTTCAGTGGGAACCCTCCGTCACCCCCTCCAACAGAGGGTTCGGCACTGGCCAGGGTCTGTGCCTGAAGACAGAGCCTTAGACACCTTCTCAAAACTTTTCTCCCCTTCTCCCATCTCTAGAATCTTTATTTGATCTCAGAGCAACAAGGAACAAAAACTGGCTCTGTGCTAGAATTCTTCCAAATGTATTTCTCATACCCTGAGTTCTTCTGAAATGCAAAAGCCAGGTTGGAGTTCCCTGTGCTGTTTCCTTACATCTTCCCTGTGGCAGTGAATGCTTCGCTCTCCAAAGTGGGGAGAAGGCTATGGAACAGCAGGGAAACCAGGAGAAAGAGATTATGAGGAATGATTGAAATAGACTCCACCTCACCAAGATCAAAGTGGCAGCACCTTGGTGGGTGGATGGCGTTGCTTTCTCCTTGGCTGCACCTTCAACACCACACCCAGTCAGGTTCCAAATGTCAGTCCCACAGCGGAGATTGCCACAAGCAAGAGACACTAGAGAATTAGGACTGGCCACTGCCCTAGCAGGGACAGAATGCAGCCAGCTAATGGTACGGCAGCAGCGTTTCACCCTGAGGTCCACCACATGCTGACTTCTCTCTCAGCCATGTCGTCCTTATCTGTACAAGGCAGAGAGCAAAATCTACTTCGCAGTATTCTCATAAAGATTACATTTAGGGGAGGAATGTCCTGAGCAAGGTGCATGAGTGTGATTGTTGCAGGATAAATAGCAGCCATTGTTGAGATCTTTCTCCTCTGTCACTGCTCACATCCTTTAAAAGAATTGTGAAATTTCAATCTGGCGTCCTTCTGGGCTTACCAGCTGGCATGGTATTAATGAAGAGACACTGGGTCATAATTTTGGTCACAAAACAGGCCATGTGGGGAAAGATGTGTTTGAGAGAAGCCTATATTTATAAGATTATCTGGAAAATGTGAACAATTGCTAACGAAAGCGATTTGGCAAGGGCATAAATGACTCAGGCCCGTTCCCGTTTCTAGAAAAACAACTCAGACCACTTTGTCTCCCCAAGATATGAATGTGGCAGTTGCTGTGAGCTGCAGCCCATGATACATGCTGTGCAGACCAGGGGTCTCCATCACCCATCGCCCTTCCCTGTGGCCACACTGAATCGGCACATGCTCCGGTGACTCACAGGTTCCCAAGCCCACCCCCCCAGAGCTCTCAGTCCAGAATTATTGCCATAAAGGGATTCATGGAGGAGAAAGAATTTCAGAAAACATCTTCAGGACTTGCACCTGAGAATGCAAGGGCATTCCAAGTGAGAACAGGTGCAGCCTGGCGGGCCGCATACGCGCTTCCTGCTGGAGACATCCCAGCCTGACCCGCTGCCCGGCACTCACTCATCAGAAGCACACAGCACGCCTCGGCCCAGCCCTTGGCTTCATTTGGGTATTCCAGAGATTTTCCCTTGACGAGTCATGCTACACTCGGATACGCATGGAAACTGATACAACCGCCATACTTTCCATTGTTTTATGTTCGAAGAGCTGGGGGTATGTTGATTGATAATCTCCTAAAGCTGCATTTTATATAAACTTGGAGCTAGTACTGACTAGACCTAGACCAACACCTCCAGGAATAGGTTGCCCTTCAGTGCAGCCCTTGCCAGGGTAAACCGTTTATGATACCGATGTTCAGATCCAGTTTCTTCTAAAACACAACCCAAGTTTCACTATCCCAAGCTGTCTAAAGACCTGGAAGCTCCCATGAAGTTAATCAGTGATGCCAATGTGAATCCACTAAGAAATGGGAACCCCAGAGCACACATTAGCAAAGGGTGTCCAGTCAGTCTCACAGTGAAACAGGTCAATTATGTTTTCTCCCTCACTGTCTCTTTTTTAAAAAATAAGAAAATTCCAAGTCACATACCAACAGCTGGATTAAGATATATGGCTCAGCCAAACAACACAGCAGTGAAATGACCACCGCAGGCCCTCACCACATGGGTGTGCCTCCCAGCCCCCATCCTAAGTGCTTCACTTACATTCACTCATTCAACCCTTACACCCACCCTGTGAAGTTGAAACTGTTATTATCCCCAATTGGCAAAAGAGGAAACCAAGGCACAAAGAGACTTAAGTCCTACAACTAACGATTGGCAAAGCCTGGTTCCAGCCCAGACAGTCCAGCTCCCGAGTCCACATTTTTGAACACAAATATTCAGGAGGTGCAGCCAGACAGCCCCAGGTGGCAGGCCAAGGATGACAGAGTTCCAAAGTGAAGGGAGAGGATTTGCAGAAGCATAACAGCTGTTACACAAATGCTATAAAATCTGCCCAAAGCCACAACCCTCTCCAAGACAGCAGCATCTCACCACCGCACACCCAGTGGATCACAAGATTCGCTCTTCTCTTTCCTCCATTCACCTGTTGCCCAGTCTTGAGACACCCTAGCACCACAGTGCATCCTCACATGGGTGAGCAGGGCCACTGCAGCAGGAAGAGGGGCCCCTGCTTTATGGAGACCAGGAAAGTCAGCGGCTCTAGTGGCTCTCTTAGGGCCATTCCCCAGGGAAGGCCCGCAGGAGCCCAGCACCCCTTAAAGTTCCTCTGGACGTTCCCAGCAAAGTGTAACCTAAGGCTGGGTCCTGGCCTGGATGCCTGCTGTCTTGCCTGGCCTCCACCACACTCAAAGACCGTGAGCTGTGACCAGTGGAGCCGGGGTATTGCCGCAATGACTCCCCGCTCACAAAGACACAGGAAAAGCACCAGGCTGGGGAGATGGCCCTGCGCCTGCCTCCGCCTCCCATTTGGAAAACACACAAAGAAAGGGAAATGGTGCTGTCCAAGATCAGAGCAGACGTGGCCAACCAAAGTAGCAGACAAGGAGATTTCATGAGCTCAGTGGGGTTCTTCCCCATGTCGATGGTCAGCGAAGAGTTCAACATTTTCATTAAACACCAGAAAGTATGTCTTGGAGAATTACTGGTGAGAAACCTTCTAACAGAAAAACTTTTTTGGTGGTGTTTTTTTTTTTTTTCATCTTGACCCAGATACTAAATACCACATAACTGACACGGCCCCCTTGGAAGGCCCTCTTCATGTTGACCACAGTGCTGAGACACTCAGGGTTGTGCTCAGACCTAGAAGTCAGGGGCAACTGACTAACAGAGGCGCTTAGGCAACAGCGCCTGTCTTCTGAGGATGCTTAGAATATTTTTTCCCAAGTTCTTTGAAACTAGGACAGGCTCTCTCCGACAGTGCGATGGCACAGGGAGGGGACGCTGCCATCTCAGAGGCCATTCGACACTGGCACTGTCCTGCCCCTAACACTGGTTCCCCTGGTTCTCTGGATCTCGCTGGGAGGGGACAGCAGGCAGGGACGCATCCCAGCCTCCCCTATTCACCGTTTAGCACAGGGCCAGGCAACAGAAGGGACTCTCACAACGGGCCTTACTACAGCACAGTGCACACTCAGCAAAAAAAGACTTTCTTCAAAGGGTTCTGGGCAGGAAACGTCAAAGAATGAAGTATCTTGATAAAGAAGGCAACCAAGAAAATGAAAGCAGTCTGCTTTCGGAAACTAAACCACCCTCCCGCTTCCAACCTGGCAAGCCCTTCAAAGGCTCCCGCACGCAGGCCTGTCTGCAGCATTAACCCAAAGCCAGGCTTCTCCCTGCCCGTACAGAGAGCATCATCAATGCTCCCACCGCCACCCCACCCCACCCAGGCCTGCAGCCTCACCAAGCGGGAGAGGGGCCGGGGGTGCTGCAGAGGAGGCTGGATAAGGCCGGTTTTCTTTGTAAGGTAGCAGATCCCTGAGATTCCCTGCGGGCTCTTCCAAAGCGCGGACTCTGGCCAGAGTTCACGGCCCCTCTGCAGAAGCTTCAACCACGCTGTTCACAAACCCAGCTGAGCGCTCTTACCCAAGGCTGCAACTTCCATCATCCGCTATTTCACGGCTCATTTTGGGGACCTAATTTGGAGATGGGCAATGGGCAAGTTGCCCGCTAAGCCAAGGGAGAATAGAGGCGCTTAAAAAATTGTATGACAAGAGGTGCTTTGTGGCCCTCCACAGACTTGGGCAAGAATCACGCGGACCGCGGGCAGTGGTGCCCACCGACAGCACCTGGAAGGGCCAGCGTCAGGGCGCGCGCTGGTCAGGCCCCGTCAGGCCCCGACTGCAGCCTCGTCCACTGCGAGGCTGGGGGGACGCCTAGTCGCCAGCTTCCCCGGTCTGGGGCCGCGCTGTCTGAAACCTCTCCAGAGGGGAAACTGAGTTCTCTCAGCTGACGAGGTTTCCAAGAACTCCAGTCCCCAGGGCCCTAGAATGCTGGCTCTGGACCGATGGGATTCTTAGACCCGGGTCACCTGCGTCAACAGCCCTGGGCTGGGCGGAGGGCAGCCCCGCACCTGCACCTGCCCGGCCGCCTAGGGGGTTGGAGGTGGCTCCACCGGACTCCTGTCGGGGCGCAGCCCGGACGCGCCCGGCGGGCGTGGAGGCCGCTCCCGGGCGGGGTAAACGGGCTGGGGCGCGGGGTTAAGGGGCGGGGTGGGGCGGAGGCTGTCTCCCGCCGCGCCTGCCTCAGATGAGGGCAGCACCTGCTGGGCCGCTGAACGCCCTCCCCTCTCTCTACTACCCACCCCACCACCACCCCGAACACCGCCGCGCCGCCTTCTGCGCGCCCTGGGCCCGATCCGGGGAACGAGACGTGGGTGCGGGAGTCATGGAAGGTGCAGGGGAGGTCGGCGAGGGGGCGGGGGTGGGTGCTGGCAGGGCTGAGCCCGCTGTGCAGGTCTGCGCAGCAGCCAGGCGACCCAATCTTTGTTTTTTTTTTACCAACTTTACTGAATACATATTTAGGAGCATACATACATACATACATACATACATCTTTTTTTTCAGCCTTTCAGGAAACAGAAAGAAGTGTTGAGAAATAAGTAAGGTCTCCTTTACGTGCTGAAATTGATTAAATAAATAACCGAAGAAGCGCCAGGGAGCATCCTGAGCCCGGGTTTGCTAGCCTTCCTCCCCGCGGTGGGTGAACCCATAAAGTGAAATAAAACATCCAGGCCGGAACCAGCGAAGGCGACGTGGAGAGATGCGACTGCAAACACAGTCTGCCCTCAGGAACACCTCCCCCCTCAGCTGGAGGTGTGGACAAACAGGAACCAGCGATAGCATTCTTAAAAGGTTAGATAAGGAAGGCAGGTGCAGCCTACCTGGTATTTATCTTCTTGGCTTTTACTTCCTAGAAATATTTATCCTTTATTACCTACTGTACTATATTTAGGACCTCATTGGGTTTCCGGCCGTTTTCTGTTTGGACCGGTTTTTTTCTTGTTACCTTGTTAATATAAGCACGCAGGTTTAATTCCGTTTAAGACTTGTGAAGGATTCTCACCCCTACACCCATCCCACAGTCTGCCGTCTTACCAAGTCAAGTCAATTTCACAGGTGTTAAATAACATTGAATAAGAAATATATAATCAGCATAAAAATTAAGTGCTGCATGACAACACAGGAAAATACCTCATATTCTGCCTAGTTTCTATAACATTTCTGTGAACGGCCAGGGATCCTGGCCCCACTATTGCAGTATTTATTTTCTTACTGATTTTTCATGTATTACTTGAAAATCCTAATTTCCAACTGAGAGAAGGAATGCATTTTAAATGCGATGTGCCAGCAAGCTGAAGGGCTGGAGAGAAGATTTAAGTCATTTTTTTCCTTTCTCCAGACTTCCTACTCCAGGTGGGAGTGGGGTGGCTGTTCTAATGGGGTCAGGTTTGAGACTAACGTGCATTTATTGGCCTGCCCCCACCTCTGGTTTTGTAGGTTGTTTTTGTGTTGAGAGCATATTTCATACTGAAATGAGAATTACCACCTTCCTCACACCGCTACTCACATACACAGAAGACGGGGAGCATGAATGTCTGATGCTCATGTTCTCACAAGTGCCAGCCAGAAACAAGCAGGACACCAGCCCAGACCCCGCACCCCACATGGGCCAGAGCCAGTCTGTGACCAGACCTTCTTCTGTAAGCTGTCGCAACGGAGTCCCAGCTCTGAAATGATGTCAGGACTCAAACTCAGGCCCCTGGGCCTTAAACATTTGGGCATTAAATCCCATGCCCCTCACCACCTGAGCTACACTAACTTGACCCGGCAGAATTTTGCAAGGAGTTGCACACTAACTGGCATCCATGGCATAAACCACATCAGTCATGCAAGTGGAATTTTCAAAAGCCAGAATGAGTCCCCAAACTTTGACTTGGCTCTCATAATCCTAGTGGTCCCTTCCACTTTAGGAACGTCACGTCCTTCCCAGGCTGGTCATACAGGTTTCCTGCCACTACTCTGCATACATGCACACACATGCATCTGATACTTCAAATTCACCCAGGCATTCTTCTCAATAACTGATGCCCCAAAGCAATTGGAAATAGAAAGTAGTGACTTTGGACCGCTTTTTGATTTCATTTGGCCCTTTAAACACTACTTATTGTGATGAAATAAGCGTGGTTATTCAGTAACCTAGGCTGTATCCAGTGCTGCATCCTGATCAGGCTAGGTGTTCAGTAAATATTAATTGTTGGACCCAAATGCACTAAAAGAGCCTCTGGTGTGATTCTCCCTTACAGCTCTTCAATCTGGATGTTCCCTAGGGGCTAAAAGGTTTGTTCTGGTGCCTGGTTCTCCTCCTCCCTCTTCCCCCTGCTTATCCTGGGGACCACTACCCATGAAGGCAGACCCCTGTAATCAACATAAGCCAGGCTCCAGGAGGGTCTCACAGGACATTGACTTTGCCTTCTCCTCTAAGACCAGCACAAACACAGCCTGAAACTCACCTTCCCAAAGACCAGCACTGCTCACCACCAGTCTCCACAGAAGTCTGCAGTAGCTATAATTAAGCAAGGCTTCCAGGCCAGTAGGTGTTTGCTGAGTGAATGAATGAATGAATGAATGAATGAATACATAATATAAATAATAAACAAGGTTGCCGCCAGTTGGCCCCTTCCTCTCCGTCCTTTTCTCTCTGTATTCTTGGACCAGTGGTTGGTTCCCAGGCTTTTAGATTGTATAGATCACTTGCTTTTTTTTTTTTTTTATCTGAGGGCTGTATGGAGTTTCTAACTTTTAATTTTGTCAAGGAAGGTTATTTTTGAGGGACCACTATCCCCATCATTTCATAAAAGAAACAGCAATTTTCAAAAATACAAGGCTATAAGCTGAGTGCATTTAGGAAAAAACCGTACCATACTTTCCCTTATTTCACCCAGACCATTGAGAACTCTATGGAGAAGTTAGCCCAGTCAGTACCAGTGGGGAAACCTCCCTCTAGGTCATGCCCTCTGCTGATGGCCTCACGTCCCAATCCTGTGCCGTTCCCCAACACCATTCCCTGTACCCCAGCTTTGGTGTCAGCAATGACCTCCTTCTTTCTCTCAAAGTTTCCACCTCTCTTCCTTTAAACCCTGCAAAAGTTCCCAGTTACTGTGAAATAGCCTAGACCTTCCTCACACACCAACATCTGGGGAAGGAGATATCTCTCCCTGCTGTTGACAGGTCCCCCAAATCCATGCATCTCTGTATCTTAACACTCCCTTTTAGTTCCCTCCACCCCCCGCTGCCACATGTTCCCCAGCATCCAGCCAAGTCCTGTCCATATTATTGATGGACTGATCCTTTCCACTAAAGGTAGAGAAAATGAATGCTGAGATTTCTTTAACTGGCAAAATAACTAGATCCTTCAAATCTAGTCACTGTCCAAATATGATTCCTTACAACTGATGTAATAGGCCAATTTATTTTAGAGTCTGAATAAATATCAAGTCACTTTGGCAGCTTTGGAGGTTACCTGCCATGTCGTCAGTGTGCCCAACACAAACAGTGCCACAGAGGTGTTCTGTCTTTTAGACACGAAGAAGGCAGTGTCTGAGCTGTTTCCTTGGCCTAAAATGACCTCTGCCCCCTCCAAATCCCGTCCCCCTCTCAAAACTTAATTCAGGTCCCTCCCCTGTGGAATCTTTCTTGCCTATTCCAGCTCTCTTGAATCTCTTCTGCCTCTGAATCCAACATCACTTCCAGTCCTTCAAATTAGCATTTAATTATCAGGCTGTCTCGTCTTGTTCACCACGGTTTCACGTGGGTTATTCTGGTCTCCCTAAGTGGATTGTTGTGGGCAGGGCCAATCTCTTCATGCCTTTTTCCTTGTCTGGGTCCTGCCCAAGAGTACCAGGCATAGAGCTGAGAACTAGGAGGAGCACAAATGTCCTTACCAGGTGCATGATTAGATCTCTCCATCCATGGTTGGTCCCTAAGACAGTTCCTTTGTGACCAGAGACAGGAATCCGCAGAAGAGTTGGCTGGTAAGACTGTTACCAGAAGCAGGGAAAGGGATTTTACCCTGACCTCATTAAAGCAACATTCTGGAAAACAGTCCCACCTTCTCATAGGATTCTAATTGAGAAGTTAAAGGGGAAAAAAGTGAGCAACGGTAATACTTGCAGTGCATTGTACGGCCTACCCAAATAACTAGACTAAGACATGGAACACAGGCACTGTAAAAGACATACGGGATGCTAATGGGGCTCCGAGGAAAAGGAGCACTTCCCTCAGGGAGACATGGGCAGTGTTCACAGAGATGGAGGCAGTGGTAGGAGGCACCTGGACTGTAGAATCAATCAGACTGGGTTCAAGTCCCAGATCTGTCATCTGCTAATTGTATGGCCTTGGGCACTGGAGTGCTTTGCTCCTGGAAGTGTGGTCTGGGTCACAGGCATCACCTGGGAGCTTGTGACAAACCTGGATCTCCAGTGGGTGGGAGGCCCTACTCCAGGCTTGCTGGGTGAGACCCTGCACTGAAGCAAGTTCCCCCGAGGAAGTGCAAGGGCACATTAGAGGTGCTGCAGGGAATGATGCTCATACCACTCCTCCATGCCCCCCACCCCATGCCTGGCACCACGACTTCTTACAGCAAACAGGGCCTCCAGTTTCCTCTGAAGAAATGGTCCTTCCCTTGTGAATTACTCACCAAGTAACCTGGGCTTGGAACTAAACTAACTGGTACATTGGACCTCCCAGCCACAGCAGTGGGTCTGTGGATGGGCAGAGGGCCCAGGCCAGGCTCACCAGGGTCAATTAGAGAAAGCCAGTCCTGTTTGATGGCGAGGAAAGACCACCTGCTCTTTCTCTGAGGATAAGAATGAGGCAACAAGGTGTTCCCACTACTGTGCATCCTCCCTTAGAGGATGTGGGAGTCACCAGTACTGTGTGCCACCCCCACAGAGGACATTGGGGCCATCATTATGTCGCTGCTGTGTGCCCTTCTAGACAGCAGGCTGGGCTTGTCACCACTGTGTATGGTCTTACAGAGGATGTGGGGCTTGTCACTGTTGTGTGCAATACTATAACTATATGGGACCTAAAAATGGGTCCATGGGCCAAGTATGGAGAGCAGTGGAAAGATCGATACCAATTATGATAACCTTCTTTGAGCCTGGATAGAGGGAGCTGGGTCTAAAAAACTGTTTAATTACATGACCCAATAAATTCCCTACTGCTTAAGTCAGGCAGGCTAGGTTTTCTACACTTGAGAATTAAACAAGAGTGCATTTCTAAAGCATCTAGTGCCCTGCTTTGGCCCACAGTGGGAGCTTGGGAGCTTGGTATTGAGAATTGCTACTGCAGTGATTGTTATGGTGGTTGAACTTGAACTTGAAGTCTCTGTAAACTTTCAATGACTCCAACTTAAATGTAGACAAAGAAGGAAAAGCACAAGACAAATGGTATTGACCTTTGGCTAATCTAGACAAAAATGGAGCTTGGGAGACTATTCTCTTTGGGAGAATAAAACTGGGGGCACAAAAATGGAGGGCTTGAATGTATCTGAGCAGGAGATCAGGGTCATCATGCAGACTTTACAAGGTTGGTCCGTTCTCCTAGAAGGAGAAATGCTTCTTCCCTCTCTAGATGCTTCCTTTCGGTAGCCTTTCCTACTGCCCACCAAGGGACAGAGAGTGCCCGTCCAGTTGGTATTTTAGGATGCATGACTGGGCAAGCTTGGTTCAGTTCTGGTCTTCTTTTTCCTCTCTGGAGTGAGCCTGTTGGTGAAAAATAGGAGTTCTCTGCTGCTGCTCTGGCCTGTTGTCACCCTGCTCCAGGAAGTCATCCTTGGGCCAGCCCCTCCAGTGGCAGACACCTGCTCTGGGTTACTGCTGCAACTGGATGGCTAAGTCACTTAAACTGAGGTCAGCACAGCCAAGCACTTAGCCACTGCATGCAAAGTCATATTTGCTAATGTGACATCTGTCAAGAATAAAGACACCTCCATCTTTACTCAATGTTTCATCTCTTAACCTACTCAAAAGTCAGGAAGGGAGGAGGGGGGCTCTTTTGGGGACCCCATGAAAGCTGCTATAGTCAGGATAAATCGGAGCGGGTAGAGATGGAAATTGGGGAGCAGCTTTGAAGCCCCTGTGAAGGGTGAAGGCTGTGCTGGCGAGACAGCAGGTAGAGGAAAGGACAGAATGGGGCAGATGTCAGAGAAGGAGAAAGGAAAGCCCCACAGGCCTCACGGGGTTGGGGGTGTGGCGGCAGCCAGGGGTGAGGGGCTCTGGGGCTGACAGGGCATCTCGATGGAAAAATCCAGTGGGAAACAGAATTGTGGGCTGCCAGTCAGGAGGGAGGGAGAAGAGTATTGCATGGAAATAAAACTGACACATAGTGTGGATGGGATCCAGGGGAGAAATGCGGAGCATGCAAAGAGGAGTCAGCTGAGGACGGAGCCACGGGACCTCTGCACTCGGGAGGCTGGAGGAGGAGGAGGAGGATGGCGCCTAGAAGAGCGAGTTCCCCGGGAGAGAGGTCAGGGAGCAAGGAGAGGCAGGAAACTGCAGGGAGGCAAGGCCGGCTGCAGGAAAGGAGCCCGGAAACGTCACACGCTCATAAGCAAACTAGAGAGTCCAGAAGGCCACAGAGAAGACCCAGGTGGGCTCCGAGGGCAATCAGGTCCCAGACCTGAAGGACCAGACATCTCTTAGGAAGCCCCTGTCCCAGCAGACAAGGAGAGAGAGCCTGTGCCAGGGGCTGGGGAGAAACCCGCGCAGGCAGCCACACTGCCAGTTTGGATGCCAAGCAAAGACAGCCAAGGGCATCCGGGCCAAGTCATATCACAGGCCACAACCATGGCATGGCCACCCTGTGGGAGCAGGAGCAGGAACTCTGTCTCTGAGGCAAGCAGAGCCCCCTCCGCTACCCGCTCCCCAATTCCTGCTCCCTTGTGGGTGCAGCTTCTGATGACTTCAGTGGAGATGAATCCCAGAGAGATGACTACTTTCTCAAAATCATGCCTTTTTTAAGCACTAAGTGGGGAAAAAAGTTAAAAAAAAAGGAAGAAAGAAAGAAAGCTGCACAAAAAGAACCACAGAGACTCCAAAAAAAAAAAAATCTGATAAGCTGCATTCAAATCACCTACTTAGAAGAGAAATTAATGTTAACTGCTAGCATCAAAGAATGAACTAAAGACACAGCTCTGAATTTTTAACCCCAATTTTTCATTCCAGTCACATGCTATGACTTCTCTGTGGACTTCCGACATTGCTTCCACCATTGGAAGCAGCGAGTGCCTGGACCCTGCAGCCTGCAGGGGGTTCCCACCTGCCCGCCTCAGCCTGGCTGCACCCGGCCTGGTATAAATGGACCCTCCTACTCAGACACAGGCCGGGCATCCTCCCTTAGCCCCACAGCCCCCACTTACCGTTCAACAGGTATCCGACATGTGACATTTGAAGAGAAAAATTATCCACAGGATCATCGAGGGTCAGAATCTTACTGAACTGGCCTGGTGTGGTGGCTCAAGCCTCCAATCCCAACAGTTTGGGAGGCCAAGGCAGGAGGATTGCTTGAGCTCAGGAGTTTGAGATCAACATGGGCAACATAGGGAGACCCCTGTCTGTATGTCAGAAAACAAAAAAGAAGAATCCTACTAAACCATCTCTCCTGGAGATGGGTTGTTTTTTAAAGGGGAGGTCAATCATTAGGGTGGTACAAAAGTGACTGTCGTTTTTGCCATAGAAAATAATGGCAAATGACTAATCTAATAACACAAGAGAAACATTATACTCAAAGTATTTTACAATTCAAAAATAAATTATACTTTCTATTTTGTAATATCTCACTGTCTCCACTAGTAAGAATGGAGGGTGGGAGAAGATTTGTGGCATTCTCAAATAAAGCTTTTGCAGCACCAAGGATATTTTCAAAGACTCTGCAAGGCCAATTGAAAGAAACTATTTTCCCAACAGCATTTCAGGAGAAAGTAAGTGTTCAACCAAAGTAATTTTTCTAATATGCTTGGGCTGAACACTTAGACATTCTAACTTCAGTTTAGAACCAATCTTATTGTTCAGCACTATAGACATTATGGAAAGAAGACTCGACTTCCAGTGAACTAAAAAGAAAAAGCCCCAATGCATCCAGGCCAGCTGCCCGACTATTCAGCTCGTGCACTGTTACTATGTGCTCAGTACTCATTAAACCTTTCGCTAGCCCTAATTACTCAGATAAAAGCAAATGTGTGTATAAAGTCCATATTAAAATATTATCACATCCTTCCACACTATCATTGGGCACTGTTTTCAGATTTTCTCCATTAAATTGAAGACATTCTCAGCCAGTGGCTCACACCGGTAATCCCAGCACTTTGGAAGGCCGAGGTGGGTGGATCACCTGAGGTCAGGAGTTCAAGACCAGCCTGACGTGGTGAAACCCCATCTCTACTAAAAATAAAAAAATTAGCTGGGCATGGTGGCACGTGCCTGCAGTCCTAGCTACTTAGGAGGCTGAGGCAGGAGAATCGCTTAAACCTGGAGGCGGAGGTTGCAGTGAGCCGAGATCATGCCATTGCACTCCAGCATGGGCGACAAGAGCAAGACTCTGTCTCAAAAAAAAAAAAAAATTTGAAGACATTCTCAGTCATCCCTCAAAGCCCAAGCAAACCCATGTGAGGAGCCATCAGCACTGGTCCTCTTCTGTTGTCTGGATCTCAGCTAAGGTCATGATCATTACTGACTTTCCTCGCCAGAGTAACAGAAAGCAAGAACTTTCACTGCAGGCTTTCCATGGTACTTGGCACTCAGTTGAGAACATGCCTGATATATTCTGGTGAACCAGAAATGACACAGTCATGGGTTCATTGACAGTGCATTAAGCATGTCCCTATACACATGTGGGCAAAATCAAATAATTCTATATGAAAGGGGAAACAGTTACTCTCTCTTCACATATGCACACGGGCACACACACCCAGGTGCTCTCTCTGCAGCACTATCTCATCCTTTGTTTCTGTTAACTAGCAACTACCCCTTACTCACTCCAAGAAAAGAACCACCTCAGCAAAATAGAAGCATTCTTTCTTTCTGCCACTTCCACCTAAAGCCCAGCATCTCAGCCCACCTTAGCAGGGAAACTCACACTGGCCTCCTTCAATACAGTTACTGCCATTTGTAAGAAAGGGGGGCAGACGGAGTTTCACATCGCTGTTTTGATGAGTGCTGCTTCCTTGTAATTCCCGGTGGTCACCCTTCAGATTGGTTGTCATCCCACACGCAGTTAAGAAGTATCTTCCAAGAAAGAGTGAGTGCCCCTGTCAAGTGAGTCCTGTAACATATAGGTTTACACTTCAGTCTGAAACAGCAGGCCGAGGCCAAACATCTTACAAGGATAACTTTGGGATTTACCAGGCAGAACCCATGAAGGTTTTAAGACACCCTCCTCTCTCTAAGCCTCATACAAGTCCTCAGGTTGAGATCCACATTTCCTATCTGTGTGTTCTGGGGGAGGGTTCACCCACCTAAGCATTTACGCCGCATGCCATGCTAGGACCAAAAGCACAAAGCTGGGCAGGACCCAGGACGTGCCCTCAAGTGGCTCACACCAGGAATGATTGGAAAGGAACAATTGGAACGATTGGAAAGGCTTTGCTGGCTGACCAACCTCAGAGGCTAACTCTAGACCCCAGAAGCAGTGACCCATCTGACCTGCGCAGACTTCCCAATTGGGTCACCATTAACAAGGTGTGGGGAAGCATATATGCTTTCCAAAATAATGCATGTGACCTCAAATATACAGCATCATGTAGGTCTTTTTTGTTTTTGTTTTTCTTAATTTTAAGTTCCAGGATACTTGTGCAGAAGGTGCAGGTTTGTTGCATAGGTAAAAGTGTGCCATGGTGGTTTGCTGCACCTACCAACCCATCACCTAGGTATTAAGCCCCACACGCATGAGCTGCTTATCCTGATGCTCTGCCTCCCCCGCTCCCCTGACAGGCCCCAGTGTGTGCTGTTCCCCTCATGCAGGTCTTTAAAATGTTCTTTGAATTATGAATTATTTCAAGCATATAAAAAAGTATAAAATAATATAACAAACACCCATATCGACACCTGTGAGATTTAATCATTCTTAACCTTTTGACACACTTGCTTCAGACCTTTCATTTTAGAGAAGAAAAAGATCTACAGAAGAATACAGGTAGAGGTGAAGTCCTGTTTATAAATTATGTAAATGTGGTTTTGCCTGCTTTATAAACATTGTATAAGTGGGGTGTTCTACTTGCCTTTCAGTGTTTGGTTTGAAAGATCCATCCATATGAATACAGTACATGGGCAGTCCATTTTAACTGCTGTATAGTATTCTACTGCCTCATAAACAATTCGCTTATCCTGTGTCCTGAGGTGGACATTTAGGATGTTTCCAATTTTCTTGATATTACAGTGCCACATCGACGTTTTTACACAGAACTTCTACACACACGTGAGAAATTCCCCGAGGTACATCCCTAGAAGTCGAATTGCTGAGTCAAAAGTGTCCGGTTCTCCCCATTTGCCAAATATTGCCAAATTGCTCTCCAAAGAGTCTGTACCAATTTACATTTCCACACAGCGACTCATGATGGTTTGCGTTGCTTCACGTCTTCCCCGTTACTGGGGATGAAAGGATTTGAATTCTTGCCAGTCTGATGGGTGAGGTGGAATCTCACTGTTGCTCTGATTTGCATTTCCCTGGGCTGAACTTGTTCTCATATATTTACTGGCCTATCAAGTTTCCCCCTCTATTCTTTGCCCGGTTTTCTCTTTGTTGTTTGCCTTTCCTAATTTTGAAAGAGTTATTTACATATTCTTTTTTTTAACTTTTTTTGTAACAGCTTTATTGAGATATAATTCACGTGCCATACGACTCACCCACTTAAAGTGTACATTCCAGTGGCTTTGACAATATTCACAGAGTTGTGCGTCCATCACCACAGTCAATTTTAGGATTTTTTCATTAGCCCAAAAAGAAACACTTTAGCCCTCAGCCCCGGGGCCCTTCACTCCTCCATGGCCCTGGCCACCGTGCTTCTGTTTTCTGTCCCTCTAAATATGCCTGTTCTACACGTTGCATAGAAATGGAGTCATACAGTGTGTGATCTCCTGTGTCTGGCTTCTTTCACCTAGCATAAATGTTTTCAAGATTCGTCCATGGTGTAGCACGTGTCAGTACTTCATCTATTTTTTCACTGTGGCAAAATATACATAACATAAAATGTATCATTTCAACCATTTTTAAGGATACAGCTCAGTGGCATTAAGTACATTGGTGTGGTTGACCAACCATCCCCATTCTCCACCTCCGGAACTTTTTCATCTTCTCAAACTGAAACTCTGCCCCATTCAATACTCACTTGCTGTTTCTCTCTCCCTCATCCCCTGGAACCCATCATTCTACTTTTCGTGTCTGTGAATTGGACTACCCTAGGTATCTCATGTAAGTGAAATCACACAATATTTCCTTCATGTACACTGTCTTCGCATAATTGTGCATAACTGCGCCTTAGCACGATGTCTTCAGGGTTCATCTGTGCTGTAGTGTGTGTAGGAATGTGCTGTTTCTTTTTTTTTTTTTTTTTTTTTTGAGACAGAGTTTTGCACTGTCACCCAGGCTGGAGTGCAGTGCTGTGATCTCAGCTCACTGCAACCTCCACCTCCTGGGTTCATGCCATTCTCCTGCCTCAGCTTCCCAAGTAGCTGGGACTACAGGCACCCGCCACTACGCCTGGCTAATTTTTTTTTTTTTTTTTTTTTTTTTGCATTTTTAGTAGAGACGGGGTTTCACCATGTTAGCCAGGATGGTCTCGATCTCCTGACCTCGTGATCCACCTGTCTCGGCCTCCCAAAGTGCTGGGATTACAAGTGTGAGACACCGCACCCGGCCAGAATGTGCTGTCTTCTTAAGGCTGGAGAGTATTCCGTTATATGAATACTGTGCATTTTCTTTGCTTGTTCAACCACTGGTGCACGCTAGGGTTGTTTCCACCTTTTGGCTCTTAGGAATAGCGCTGCTGTGAGCACTGGTGGGCACATATTGATTTGAGTCCCTCCCTTCAAAGCTTTGGGGTGTAAACACAGAAATAGAGTTGCCAGATCATATGGTAACTCTATATTTAATTTTTTGGGGAGCTGCTATACTGTTTTCCTACGTATATATTCTTAGCACTTGTTTTTTCTTAGTTATATTTGTTGCAAATACCTTCCCCCAATATATGGCCATCTTTATCTTTCTTGCATAGGAATTGTAGTTTTAATATCAAATGTATGAATCTTGCCTTTACGGCCATTGCTTGTTGTATTTTGTTTAAGATGCTTTTCTACCCAATGTTGGAAGGTATTCTATCATTCCACTTTTGTGTATAAATTTTTAATCTATCTGAATTGACATATTTATTTGTTGTGAGGTAAAGAGCTAATTTAACTTTTTTTCCCATTTGGATAACCAAATGTCCCAAACAGCAAATATTTCCCACTGATGCGTAACTCTGCCTCTGTCCTAGACCAGCGAATCTTTCGGCCAGTCTGGCCAATTGATCTGCTTTCTGTTCCTGCCTCGATGCTGCACTGTCTAAATGACAACAGCTTTTTAATAAGTCAATGCTTGGAAAGCAAATCCCACAGCATATTTTTTCCATTAAAATTGTCTCCATTTGGTCCTTTACTCTTGCATGTAGGTTTTAGGATTATCTATGCAAACTCCATGAACGGCATTGACTTTAGAGTTGAATGTTAAAGTGTGCACGGAAATCCTCATGATATTGTACCTTCCCTTCCATGATTCCAAGATCCCAATTCCACCTGCTTCATTTTGTAAACAAGGACATGTTGGCATTCCCACAGCCACACAGGGACAGTGAAAGAGACCAGGCCAGCGGCCTTGGCATATTACTCCTTCCACCAACTTCAAATAGGAACTTCCCCACCCTAATGCCAGAGCTTTGCCCTCTATTCCCTTTCCACCTGTGCCCAGGCATTAAGTCACTCGTTCATTCAGTTAGCATTGTTGAGTGTCAACAGGCCTTTGGGCTATGGTTATGGTCACACTTCCTACTTCCAGGAGCCTGCAATAGGACACAGCTCTGAGGACTGAGCTGAGCCCCACAGTCATCTCTTGAGAGTTAAAACTGGCTCTGAGCCCCTGTGCATGGTCAGTGAAGATGGGAGACACAGCGGGTGGAAAGAAAGAGACAGTGGTGCAGGGTGTGGAAGGGGCATTGGGGGTCAGCGGCTGTGTGTGACTCACGCCAACCAACCCGCAGGAAACCAAGTACAGAAACCAGAATGTCAATGCATTAATTTTTAACTGAAACAAAAGATGACCACCAAGTTTACCAGCGCTTACTTCCTGTGGCCAAACATTTGCTCCGTGTAGACAAATTACACTGGGAAACCAAAAGATAATCAGAAGTTTGCTCGACAACCTTGGAGGGAAAAGAGTGAGAATCGTTTCCAATTTGAAGGCGTCCTAACATCACGTGAACTCATTTCTATGGCAAGGCATTGCTGGCAGCTACAGTGGACCCGCCTCTAGGCCGGGAGCCCTCCCTGCACCGGGAGGACACTGTGTCTGTGTCTGCCTCTCTGCTTCTTCTGAAACATTCAGCCCATTCTCCAGAAACACAAACCCTGTCTTTGCACGTGATCATGCTCTGAACATGGCTGTAGTAAAAGCATGTTCAGAAGACAGCCAGGGTGTTTTGCTCCTCTGATTTGACTTATAATTTAACTCTTTAAACAAGTTATTTCTAATTTCTTGGGGACAGGAAGAATGTGCATTTGGCCGGCAAAGGAACTGAGGCTCAAGAGGTCACAGGACTCAACTATCCCAGGCTACCCAGATGATGGCTGCCAAACTGGATTACAACCCAGGTTTTAATCTAAACTAAATCCAACTAAAAAGGAGTAAATGTCTGAAAATGCCAATCAAAGCACGAAAGGTTAAGTCGCTAAATTTGGCACCTAACCACATCAACCTCTGTGGCTAAGAAGCTGGAAAGTGGAGACCCTGACTTCTACTCCTTTATAACTTCCCACAGTACCTGGTCCAAAATGTGCTCAGGCAGGCTATTCATACGTGTTGACAGCTAAGTACCCCCCTTCCCCAGATGGTCCCAAACATCCACAGAGGCCTAAGGCTAAACCACATATTTTTTTCCCTTTTCCCTTCAAGTCACCTTTCAACCCACACCAGGACTCCTTCAGGGAACAGCTGGGGGTCCCTGCGTCTCTTGCTGGAGGGTCTGCACCAGCCTCTCCCTGTCCCACAGGTCTCTGAGTCTCTGGACCTTTCTGTCCCCCTGTCTTCCCCACTTGGACTCTACTTCATCTTAGAGATGCTCCCATCGGGTTTGGGTTGGTGACGGTTATCCTTAGAGGCACAGGTGGGTCCTACCTCCATCCTGGACCAGGGCACCCTTCCTTCACGGTGGCCATCCCCTCATTGCTAGCAAAGCCTCTGTGGCTCCCTGTCCCACTGAAGATTCCCACCCTGCCAGGACTTTGGAGCAGAAGGAAAATTCCATCTGGCCTCACATTTCACAGGTACTTCTTGAGTGCCTGGGGTTTAACCTCTCAGCTCCTCAGTTTCTCCATCTGTAAAGTAAAGGAGGTCAGGTTGGATGATCTCTAAGCTCCCTTCCATCTCTGTTCATTGGTGATTCTCAGTGCATGAACATTTTTAAGGATCACTGGAAGGGAGTATAACATAAATAATCAATTTAGTGAAAACACATACATTCCAATGAAATGCAAATTTCTTTAAGATGACTATAGCAGTAGTGTAAAGTGAGCCTGGGTGATAGCATGGAAGTCATCCCTACACCACCTGCAAAGGGACTGCCCTCAGGGAAAAATAACTGAGTAGTAAAGGAAAAGGAAGTGATGCTATTTTATCATGTCGACTTCCCGGTATATTGTTTTAAGCTATTTGATGTTTTGGCTTTTATGGTAGGAAAAAAACATCTACCTGTAGAACGTTCAAACGAGTTGTCCATTTTCATGTGCACATTACAAACAAGAAGAACATTTATCATATAAGGTAATGGAAGCCTGTTTATGTAAGCTTGTTATGTTCAAGGCAACAAATTCAGAGTGTGTAGGCTGTACGTACAATGCAGTTTTTAAATCTGCTTACATTAAAAATTCTTTCTTTTCTGACATCTTCTGGTTCCTTTTTTCCTTATCACAAGGTTTCCAGAACTGGGCTCCATAGACATCAAGAGACTTCTGGATGCACCTCAGAGGTGCCCTCAGCCCCCTAAAGTTGTGGGGCATATGCACTCTTTCATAGTGGCTTTCATCTGATGTTCAAAGGGACCCTTGCCCCGCAAAGTGGCCTCTGATTATGCTTCTTGTTCATAGGCAGGGGAGAAAAATTTCCCAGCAAGACCTGTATATGGATAAGCCACCTAGCAGAAAGAATCTCAATTCTGGATCAGAGAGACCTGGGTTCACGTCAATTTGCCAGCTGAACTCTACTTTTGGACAAGTTAATTAAATACTGTGATTCTGAGCTGCCTCCTTTCTGTAAAATGTGGGTGATAGCATTTGCCTAGTTTACGAGTTACTGTGAGGATGAAATTATTTGCTCTCTGTAAGCCCCAGCACACCATTTGTGCTCAATGGCTGGTAGACCCCTCAACACTAAGGAAAACCAGAGCTGCCTCCCCAGGGTAGCTCCCAGCTCACCAGCACATCCTGCAGAGCTGTAAGACTAAAATGCAAGCACAACTCAGTCAACTAAACCTCACTGAAATCAGTGTTTCTTTGCCTTCACAAGTTCGATTTCTCCTCAAGGTGGTTTCTATGCAGTCCCCGTGAGAGTTGACTGAGAATCTCCATACACCAGATGTCTAATCCCCAGGTTCCAACACCTCCCTCATGTAGCTGCTATAAGAGGAAAAATGGCTTCCACACCCACCCAAAATCTTCGCTGCAATTCTGTTTTCTCCTTCCACCTTGGCCAATAAAGCCACTTCCTTGTGCTTGAGGCACCTCAGTATCCCACTTCTACTTCTTTCTTGACTTTCATTTCTTATACCTTGTCTTGAGCCACATCCTCTGTGCTAGAAACAGCTCCCACTTCCTGCTGGCCCAGAACCTCTGAGCACTTCCTCTCCATGGCTATACTCTATCAGGAGTTTCTACACCCATATCACTGGGGGCTGTTTCTAAACCCTCCTCCGGTTGGGAAAGTGGAAAGTTGGTAAGTTCCCTGTAAAATATGCTGTGTGCTAGAGACCAGGAGGCCTGTCCAGTTCCCTATGTCCAATATGGGACAGCTCAGACCCTCTCATTCCCACCTCTAAGCAAAAGCAAGAGTCTTCATGTGAGTTTCTGAAACTTGGCACTTAATGCTATTGTTCTCATGGTGTTGAGATAAGGAATAGGGGTCAGTGTTTGAACTCCAGCTTCCCCACTAACTGGCCTGCGATCTTGAGCCCTTAACCTCTGTGAGCCTCAATCTATTAAGTAGATAAGACGCAGTCTGTATTCAGATGACAATTACAAGGTTGGTATTAGATTCTATGGTCAGGCAAGACAAGACCTGCAGGAGGGAGGAAAAGGGGGATTCTTCCTGGCTGAGGTAAGGAGGAAGGGAACATCAGAGCTGAGCCCTTCCAATTCCCATGAGCCCTATAAAGTTAAATTTATGTAATAAGTTTATTATAGAAGAATAATAGTAACCATTTATGGAATACCTACTTGGCGACAAGTGCTAAATATGCCTTGTTCCTTATCCTGGCAACATGGACCTTCGTGTTCCCATTTTGCAGATGTGGAGTATGAGGCTGAGAGGTACATGACTTCCCTCCAAAGCCTGGTGGAACCAAGTCTGTCTGGAGGCCCTACCACTGCCACACCCCTTCCTGGTGTTATTTGTAGCTCTAGAAGAAGAGAAGGACTCTAAGGTCAAAGGTGTTAGAGGTATTGTAATGAGATGATGAACCAGGAGGCCTCTGGCATTCCCTCTCTCCTAAGATGGTCCTTCTTTACAGACATGGGCAGAACTAAAGCCTTGGAAAGAGCCTAAGCAGACAAGCAGCCAGGGAAAAGGGCACCCAGGTCCTGGCTAGCACCAGCCTGGCTATGGAGTCCTCCCCACAGGAAAAAGATGCGCATGTCAAGAAACTCAAGCTTAAGTCAGTAACAGCACCCTGATGGCCTTGGTCACTTCCTCAGGGCATCTGGACACACCCCAAGGCCTTACAGAATTCTCAGATTTGGTTCAATGGCAGTGTCTGATTTTCTAGACTTACAAATCTGTAGATTATCCAGAAGAGCAACCAAAGTGCAATTATTTTTATGGTGGTCTCTGCTGTAAGACATTTTGCAAATTCAGAGTCCTATGCTTCAGAATGAAAGCTCTTCCCAAACTCCAGGGTCAGTGGATTAAAGGAATGGTTCTGGCTCTTGGCAGTGCCTGGGATGGCCAACATGCAAGCTCCCTAACCCCTTACCTCCTCCCTAACCCCTCACCTGTGTTACAGGTGAGACAGCCCTGTCGGTTCTCCTAGGGAAGGGGAGATGCATCAAACTGATGACAGCTACAGAGTGCTGAGACACGGAGTGGACACGGACACCCAAGATGGCCGTAGGAGCTGCTGATTAAGCAATGCCTGAAGTGACTGCTATTAGGAATAGCACAGAACGAGTTTCTTCATCACCTCCTTCGAGAGGGTGCCATGATGGAACAGACGTAATTTTCACCCTCAGCTGGGGTGGACACGCTGCTATACAGTGATTAGCTCTGTGATCTTGAAGAGGTCATTTCAATTCTTGGCCCTTTGTTCCTCATCTGTAAAATAGGGTTGACCACGTCCACCTTACAAAGGTTTCATAAGAATTAAAGGAGAGAGCTGGGCACAGTTGCTCACACCTGTAATCCCAGCACTTTGGGAGGCCAAATAGGGCAGGTCACTTGAGGTCAGGAGTTCTAGACCAGCCTGGCCAACTTGGTGAAACCAAGTCTTTACTGAAAATACAGAAATTAGCTGGCCGTAGTGGTGCATGCCTGTAATCCCAGCTACTCGGGAGGCTGAGGTAAGAGAATTGCTTGAACCTGGGAGGCGGAGGGTGCAGTGAGCCAAGATTGTGCCACTGCACTCCAGCCTGGGTGACAGAGCAAGACTCTGTCTCAAAAAAAAAAAAAAAAAAAAAAGAGAGAGAATCAAAGAAGGGGATGTGGGAAAAGCCTTTGGCCCATAGTAGGTCTTCAACAGAAGCAAGCACACTTTGGTGAGAGCCTGAAAGGTTAGCGACCTATAGCTAGGCTTCTAAACAGAAACCCCAAGAATGGGATTCCCCATGGCAGCCAGGAACCCCTGCAGCCTGCAAGGTGTGTATATGGCCCAATGGGCCCACCATGGAAAAGAGCACCACCCCCTGCCCTAATTAGCCTCAGGGGCTGAGGGCCCTTAAAGAATTGTGAGAGATCTCTGTTGCACAAATTAGATGCATTTGCCAAAGGAAGTTACAATGTTTAGCTTTCCTTCTACTTCCAGAATCAAGTGCTCCAAATAAACACTTCCAAAAGTGCAGGCCTGATGGCTGCATTAGGTGCTAACAAATCGTTAAAAGATGGATGACTTTTTCTCGTGGTTTCTCACCCAACTCCCCCCGAGCAGGCTTCCTCAAATAATTGATGGTCTCCATGGCAACCGTGGAAATCCTGCTCACCTGAATTCCCCAACCCCGCCACTCAACCAGTTTGCAGGACAGTCAGGACTGCACTGAGCCCTCCGGGATCCCTGAACAAAGGTTATTTTGAAATAGCTTACGTGGCCAGGAGGTGAGTACTTTGTTCCTGAAACCAGGTGCTGAGATGACAAATACTTCCCCTTAACGGTTGGGGCTTCATCAGACAGGGGACCGTAGGTCTGATGTACATTAGAATAATCAGATGAATTGAAACAAGGAAGAGCGTCAACCAGGCTATAGGCCTGTGAGCAATTTCTGTAGAAATGTGAGCCAAAGAAGTGATGTTAGGCTCCACAAGTAGCCATTGTTTGTAACATTTCTGCAATAGCACCACCTGAAAAAGCAGCCACTTCTTGTCAGGGATCTTAAAAAAAAAAAAAAATACTTCCCTAAAATCAGCGCAACACATGTCAATATAACGGCTGTCACCTGCTAGCTGTTTGGACCGTGCTAAAGCCTTTTTCCATATTCAAAAAGGTTGTTTCAAGTACATTTAAGCAGGAAAAATCAATCAGGGAAAATCGCAAACTGGATCTGGCTACAAGGAGCTCAGAGAGGAGAAAATCAGGCTTTCCCAGCCTGCAGAGCTCCCTGCCAGACAAATGACAATGACAGGGACTGAAATTAAAAGAGAAGGGACACAACGCCCTTTCCACTTAACTCCAAGGGCAAGCTCTTTCGGTTTGCAGCTACATTTGCCAACCCCTCACCTAGGATTCTCCTGAGAGATATAGGAGACATTTCCAGACTCTCAAAAGAGCCCATAAAATTGCCTTAGAAATGGGACTAACCTTTAGCAAGGTGAGAAGTCTGCCTTCATTACATATCTTAGGAAAAAAAAAGATAACTATGAGAAGCAAGACTCAAAATCTACCACAAGAAAACACCAACAACAAACGGAATTAATAACTCTGAACACCAAAGAATGTACCTGCTCTTTCATTCAACCAGCTTTTATTAAACTATTACCTACCAGACACTGTGGGAGTTACTGGGATGTTGGGGTGTATAATTCTGGATCTGTGCCCTGGAGGAGCTTGTATGGGAAAGACAGACACTAAACAAACAGTTGCGACACCGTGGACTAGCCCTGTGCCAACAGCAGGAATAAGGTGATATGGGAGCCAATTCATCCACTTGGAGGCTCAAGAACAGGGGGAGTTTGCCAGATGCAGCAGGGTGATGATAGGATTAGACAGGATGATAATGGAAGTCCAGAAATGTGAGTTACAGCCACACCTTAAGGCACACCTCTCACTTCCTTAGTGCCCTATGAGAATGCCTGGCCCCTACGGCTGCAGAGCAGTACAAAGGTTAACGAGATGTGGGAAACCACTCAGAGAATTTTTATGCTAAAGTCATTACATTTGAGAGCGATTTCATATTGGCTGGACTTTGGTCTCAGTCAATATGATTTCATCTGGCACCATTTATGTTACCAACTTAAACTGGCTGCTATTTCCCCAAAAAAGTATTTCCCTAAAAATCTTCACATAAATGTCTGCCTTTTCATCAATTAAGGAGTATTTACTGCACACCTCCATGTGTTCATATCCTATTTGACATCTATAAATGAATCTTAAAAAGTGCAACTAAGCAAGCGTGTATCAGTGGCATCCATCTTCTGGTTTTCCTTTTCATTTTGATTGGTTTGCTATTCAATATGTACGTGCAATTTTTTTCTTCAAGAAAGGATTCAGCCTATCATGCTTGTCTGTGTTTTTGGTTTTTGTGGAAAGAGCCTAACATGCAGTGGACACCAGGATAATGGTATTTGGCAACAGAGGTCAATGCTACCTGTGGGGACTGGGGTTTCACTATCCCCAGGAAATGGACCTACATGTTAACATGGAAAGTTTGCCATTTATCGGGCTTCTGATGGTAACATATTTGAGAGACCTAGCTGGCGAGTGGCACCAACAAGAAGTCAGCGATCCATCCGGAGCGGCCCAGGCTCAGCCACACAAGAGAATCTGCACTGTCCTCTGCACCCACGTCTGACATTGGTCCTCCCGTGAAGCTTCATGGAGGTGAGGACCAATGCTCCAGGGAACTCCTCCAACACACAGGATCGGACCCTCCCCCTCCTCATCTGAGTTATATCTGGGCTCTCTTTTTCTTTAAGGGGACAAAGGAGAAAGAATGCCAAGCTTACTGGTGCATTAAATGATTGAGAAATGTTTGCCATTTAAAGCTGTTTCACTTCCTGCCTGATACCACAAAGAAGCTTTTTAATGAAGTTAGCCTTTGCCTTTCTCAATGCCACTATGCGCCTGGCTTGTTTTGCCCACTTTCTGTTTTCAAAGCTAGGTATGATCAGGAAACACGTGGTTTCTATTGCTTCAAACAAGTAAATTTCAACTCAGTCAATTTAGGGGAAAAAGTCAGGGGGCGTCCAAAGGACAGGGTAGAGGGGCGGAGCATACGAGGATGGCTGAGGGGGCACAGACAGCAGGCAGCGGGGTCCAGGTCTTCACCCTGCTCTGAAGGGGCCTGGCTGCCCTAAGTCAGCCCAGGCTCCCATGGGAAGCTGAGCCCTCAGGCTTGGGGGGTACTATGGGCTCCCAGAGTAGGGCCCCCCTCATTCCACACGTGCCCTTGCTGACTAAACCCTAAGCCCCAGGGTTGGCACATGACTTTCCACAGCTACAGCCAAAAAGACAAAACACCACAAATTGCTTCGTGACCCCTTGTCAAGAGTGCTCCCAAAATGAGAAAATCTATACCACAAGAGTCCTACCATTGCGACACAGCCAACTTCAGGACCAGCACAACAGCCCTGGCCAAACCATCCTGCTGCTACTAAAGTATGAGCTGTCCATATGACTGACAATCTCTGGTTTAAAGTAACTGTGGCTACTGCTTCTTCAGTGCTTATGGGCATGTCGGGTACTTAGCACTTTGTGTATGCCTATTCATTTAATCTTCCCAGCATCTTGCAAGACAGGTGTTGCTATCTCTTTTTACAGATGAGGAAACAGAGACAGAAAGAAGCTAAGGAATTCCAAGGTATCTGGGTCAGCTGCTGATGCAGCCATACCCAAGGTGTGAGAATCTAAGTCCATGCTCTGTATTACCAAGTACAGTGTTCCAGGGTTTTCTGTTCTGCCCCCACCTCCACCCCCAGCCAATACCTATGTTTGAAAAAGGCCCGTTTCTAGCAGCGTGTTCATATTTATTCATTAAGTACTTATGAAGGGTCCACTGTTGGTCAGGTCCTGGAGATAAAGAGATGAATATCATGGTATCTGTCTTCTACACGTGTACTCTCCAGTACCCTCCACGATGGTGCCACTAGCCACATGTGTCTATTGATTGCTCAAAATTTGACTAATATGAATTGAAATACGTAAAGTGTAAAATACACACCAGGCTTCAAAATCTTATGAAAAAAGTGTAAAATATCTTAATCACGTTTCTATTGATTCTATGTTAAAATTATATTTTAATATACGGATTAACTAAAATCATTTTTATTTCCATGCATTTCTTTTCCTTTTTAAAACGTGGCTGCTAGATAGTTTGAAGTGACCTACGTGGCTCATGTTCCATTTTTATCGGATTGCACCGTGCTAGAGGCACATGTCTGGAGAGGAGGAGACGTGAACAGAGCTGTCCCCATGGCCCAGGTAGGCAAGGAAAGCAAAGGAAGCATGAAGGGAGGCCAGAGGAAAGCAAGGGAAATGCCACGCCTGCCTTACGAGCTCCGACAGGGAAGTCGAGCCCTCTTATCAGTGGTCTAGTTGACTGGAGAGATAATCTACCACGCTCGCCAGCCTGTTCTGGAGAGACTCAATGACAGCCCTATCACGTTAGAGGACCTGGCTCAGCAGTAGAACACAGGCTGGCAGCAGAGACTGCGGGATTCAGCTCTGGACACCAGCACCAGCTCAGATGGGAGCTCTGCTGTGGTTTTCACTTTGCTCTGGCTTTATTTTTATCAAAAGTATTCCAGGCCCCAAACCTCCCTCCTTAAACTTCCAGGAGAGGTTCAAAAATCCCACCTGCCTTATTTATGTAAACCATTCCTCTCCCCTCAGCGCCTTGGCAGCTCATGATATACACTCTTTGTTGCTTACTCAATGTCCACTCCTCTGTCGTATCTTACCGGAAGAAGCCCATTTGGGTTCAGAAAAGCCATGGGTCCAGCAGCCCCAGGGGATGGGTCCTGATCCTCTGTCTAAGCCAGTCTTGATAATTTCACTCCTCACTGCCCAGCCTGCCCTGAAGTTAGGGGTGGGCTGTCACTCAGTTCTGCCATGACACCAAGGCCAGAGACTGCTTTGGGGCCAGTGTCTAGAAAACTTTGAATTCTTGGTAAAATGAGACAGATGAGGTTCAAAATGTCTCTCCTGCCCCAAACATCTTCATTCTGCCCCAGACGTGACCACTGCAGCTCCAACAGCCATATTGCAAACAAGAGAAGAATTCTAAGAAAACTGCAGAAGGTTAGTGCTAATATCACTGAGTTTATCAACCAGCACCAGTAACCACTGACCTCCAGTCTTCCTGTTACATGAGGAAAAATAAACTCCTCATTACTTAAAAGCCATAGAGTCAAGGAGTCAGATATGCTGTTACTTGCAGCCTTTGACATATACAAACCAAACATAAAGCGGGAAAATCGTTTGTCCAAAAATGTAGACTGTTCCAAAGAAACTCAACGTCAACATCAAGCACTTCCCACATCACTCTCTGCCTGATGTTTAAGCACATTTTAATCACAATTCCCAGGGAACTCTGTGTGTTCTTCTCCTTTGAATGTATTGCGTCCATATAAGAGGTGGGAAAATTAAGAGTTCAAACTAGTAGTTATGGTTGGAGACCTACAGGTGGCATTCTTAATTCTACATAAACCTCACAGCTCCAGGAAAGTTTCTCTCCACCTATGCAACATGTATAATTTTTTCACTCCCCAATGTACAAGAAATTACAGGGAATATTTTATTGTTCCTCAAAAAATTAATATGGTCGTTGTCATTTAATATGGTTTAAATTTTAAAAAATTTAAAAATTTTTTTAAAGTGTTTCTTCCTCCCCAGACACTATTTGGCTGCCTACTCAGTGACAAGTCCCTGCCAAACCCCGTGATTCAAAGCCCAGTTTTGCTCAGGTGTGGACAGCCCTGGGCTTGGGGTGACCAGGGCCCTCCCTGGCCCTAGGGAGTAAGTCCTCATTCATCCAAGCTGATCGTAGCAATTCCCTTCTCCTTGATGAGACAGGTTTGGGAAAAAACATAAGACACAATTCTGGCTAACAAGCTGAGAAAGGAAGTCTGCTGGGAAACTTCTGAGGAAGCTCCTTCCTCTGAAAATGAGGCATTCACACGGGCCAGGCTGCAGGCACCACAGATCTGAAGCTGCGGTCACTCAACACAGAGATGCCTGTTTTGCTCGTGTGAGAGTCCAGGGCAGTTCCAAGTGGCTGGGACAAGGGAGCAGCGGGCACAGGGAGCTCTGCTCCATGCAGTTATTGAGACTCAAGCACAGGCTGTACCATCTTCAAAACCTGGCTTCCACAGTTGCCCTGAGGGTCAGACCCCAATTAACCAAAGGGGGAAAGAGCCTGGTCTGCTGTCCTTGGCAGCATCTCCTAGAAGGACAACTTAGTGACCCCAGGAATAGTTGCATTGTTGTTGGATGACAGCAGTAAAAGTGCACAACATACCGCCCTGCTGAAATCGAGAATTCTTTACACCACCTGAACCAAGCTCATGTGTTTTAAAGACTCCTGCACAGAGACGCTTCTGGGCTGGGCATGCAGGTGGCTTTCACCCTCCATCCATTAGACTCAGCCACATGGCCATGCCTGACCACAGGGGAGGCTGGAAGATATGGTCTGGCTGTGTGTCCAGAAAGAAAAGGAAACAGCTTTGGTGCAAAAATGAAAATACATGGTGCCATGTTCATAATTACTAAGAATTTCCAAACAGAGGCAGCAGAGCATTACATCAGTGTAGGACCCTTCTCAGCATGGGTTATGTGTGGCTGCACAGGTTAAACACTCAATTCAGGCCTGGACAGAGGAGGTGCTTGTCATATGGCAGCCAGCACCATCTCCTCCCTTCCTGACCCACCATGTACCTCCAGCCCATGCTACCTGTTTTCCCATTCACATTCTATCTTACGTCATCTTTCCCCATAGCTCCTTGTGGTCAGGAACCACATCACATGCCTGAGTGCACATAGGCACTTTGAGTGACTAAAGGTATCCCCAAATCAAATTGATTCTAAGTGTTCGGGGTAACAATTTCATGATGCAAAAGAAAGCACACAGATTTGAAGGTTTGATGTGGCTTTGACAGGAGTAACTAAAATCAGTTTAGCAAATCAGATTAAATTTGTGGCCTGTTTTCCTTGACAGCATCTCCTAAAAGTACAGCTTAATGACTCCAGGAACAGTTGCATTTTTATTGGATGATAGTAGTAAAAGTGCACAAAATAACTCTCTGCTGAAATAGAGAATTCTTTGGCACCACCTGAACCAAGCTCATTTGTGTGTTTTAAAACAATTTGCATTTGGCCTCATGCTATGTTGTTCTTGCCTGCATGGCCCTGATGGTGCCAGTGTGGGATGATTCTGCAATGGTACCTACTCCTATAGCCAGGATGGCCCACAAGCCCTGTCACCCAGACATCCTCCTTTCCAGCCAGGTCGCCTAACAGTGACAGCAGTGGTTTCCCGAAAGGGATACAGTCCAGTGCAAACCTGGCAGTTTCCAGGCACTTAAAAGTCCAGAAGGAGGGAACCAGCTGCAAAGGGAGGGCCCAGGCCACACCAGGCTCTGAGCTTCCAGGTGAACACCCAGCTGCATTTTCATCTGTTCATTATGTTGTGATGATGATGGTGATGGTGATAATGATGGTGATGGTGATGATGATGGTGACAGTGATAGTGATAGTGACGGTGATGATGGTGATGGTGAGCATGATGCTAATGTTAGCCTCCTCTCAAGTTTATCGTTCCCTCATTGAGTGAATTTGTATTTGCAACTGTTTATTGACTTTTCCACTCAGCAGGTGCACCTGGACATCAGGGTCCCTGAAGGCAGCTATGGTCCAGCCTCATGACTGTGAGGAGAGTGGAGAGGGAGAGTCCTCAGGGCTGGCCAGCAGTCATCCCCCACTTCTGCTGTGAAGAGAGGAGAGCAAGAGCAATTGTGTCCACATGGAGCTGTTGACTCCCTCCTCTTCCTCAGAACCAAGAAACTCCCATGTACTCTGCCCGGCATAGGTCCAGTAGGAATACTACACATAAATTAATCGAAAGCTTTAAGAAGTGAGTGCTGAAAATGACTTTGGATGACATTTATCAGACGGGAAAGCTCACAGAGAGACACACACAACACATGCATACACAAGGTATGCACACACGTCAATGGCAGGGCATTTACTATATATCAGGTACAACACCAAGCTCTTTTCATATGTCATCTCGCTTATAATCCTGTGGGTGGTATTATTATCCCCATTTTACAGGTGAGAAGACCTGCCTCCCAGGTCATTTATGTAGTGGAGCTGGGGTGTCAGTGCAGACTGAGTCTTCTTTCTGCTGTCCACTACCCCCCAGGACACTGGACTAGTCCAGGAAATAAGGCACAGTCCTGAGACAAAGTCAGAGCCTTGGAAGCAGTCAGGGCATCTCACTTCAGGGCCCCAGAGTATGGGGGATGGTGGCTGTCTGGGGCACCAGGCTCCAGACATGGTGTATTAGTCCATTTTTACACTGCTATAAAGAAATAGCCAAGACTGGGTAATTTGTAAAGGAAAGAGGTGTAATTGAGTCACAGTTCCACATGGCTAGGGAGGCCTCAAGAAACACAATCGTGGTGGAAGGTGAAGGGAAAGCAATGCACATCTTACATGGCAGCAGGAGTCAGGAGTGGTAACTGCCAAACACTTTTAAACCATCAGATCTCATGAGAACTCATTCACTATCACAAGAGCAGCATGGGGGAAACCACCCCCATGATCCAATCACCCCCCACCATGTCCCTCCCCTGAAACGTGGGGATTAAAATTCGAGATGAGACTTGGGTGGGGACACAGAGTCAAACCATATCACACAGGTCCATCCCATCTCTGCTCTTGGTCTCCAGCTCTTTTTCACCTTGGCAAAGTCTGTGGCACCAAAGAGGGAGAGCAGGCTTGGGAGGTCCCCACACAGGAGATCTGGAATAGCATACCCTGCTTTCTCAGTTGCAGAATTGTGTACTTGAGATTCCGGTAACTTCTGTTGCATGAATCATTGTAAAGCATTGTTTTAGGTCATACATGGTCATTATAGAGACTTAAGGGAAAACAGAAACAATATTCTGAAAAAGAAAAAGAAAATTAACTCTAATTGTTCCATTCCCCAGATATAGCCACTCTTCATATCTCAGGGCATTCTTTCTGGTATATGTACACATACACACATGCATACATATGTATATACACATGCATATATAAAAATATATGCTATGTATAATACATGTTTTATATGTATTATAAATACACGTATTTTAAATACATATAAAACATGTATTATACATAGCATATGATACATGATGGCACTACACTGTATCTACAATTTTATATCTAATAGTTTAAACCTAACATTACAACATTATCATCTTCCTGGATTATTAACTACTCTTCAATGTGATTTTAATGGCTTTAAAATATTTTATTACATATATGTAAACATCAGATTTATTTATTCCTCTATTATGGACATTAAAGTTGTGAATTTCTAATTTTACATGTGTATTAGTGAGATAAATTTTAAAATAAAAATCCTTGAACATAGATCTTGATGAACCTACCTGAATATTTCCTGAGAATAAATTCCTAAGAGTTAAAACGCTGAGTAAAAGGCTGTGAACATTTTTAAGGCTCTTGATCAACATTGCCAAATTGCTCTCGAGGAAGGCATTACCAAGTTAGGCTATCTTTGGTGGTTGCTTAATGAGGTTGGTTTGAATTATGCGTATGTAACAGGGAGTTTTAGCTGGCAGAGCTAAGGTCTAGACTGCCACACCTTCCCCTGAACACAAACATCAGTACCTGTCTGCACCCAGAGGTGCACAAGGGAGTTATTATTTTGTACTGAGGAGAGTAGAAGGGGTCGTCAGTAAAGGAGGGTCCAGCGGACAACAGAGGGGGCTTATGGTGTCTCTTCCCCAGCTGGTCCCAGGCTTCTCTCCCCAAGGGGAAGAAGAGACAGGGGAGGCCTCTGGAGAGCAGATCTGCTTCAGATCTAGAATCATTGGGAAAAGCTCACTCATTCTGTGTCTGCAGCAAGCCTAGCACCCCTCTGGCCCCCTGAGGTTTGGAAATTTGGGGAACCCTTGAAGGTAACATCATGCCTGGGACGGTGGCCTTCTTGAGACAGACTGAGACAGCAACAAGATACCTGCTAGTTTATTCACAAGCACCAGTCTTGGATAGAGAGAACGATCCCAATGACCTCAAGTGACCTGGTTTAGGGGGTCTGGGCAGATGCCAGAAATAACTGGGAGTACTTGGGGAGGAAGTTCAGATTATCCCTCTGATGGCAGCTCTGAGCCAACCCATCCTGAACCAACAGACAAATGAATTAGATATTCATAATTTTCTCCATAATTTTTCAGCATTTGATTGTTTTATCATGGCTGGAATCCACTCATCCATCCGTCCTCGTACTGGAAGGCTGAACAGCCCACATGTGGATTGTGGCCTCCTCAACTCCATCAACCTCGGCTGGGGAGAAAGTGCGTGGGCTGCAGCGGCTCAACTACCAGACCTCAAACTCTGACTCCCAGTCCACAGCCCTAGATCCCAAACCAAAGCTCTATCACATTCATATGCGTCTAACAGCTCAAACTGAGGGCTGGCTAAGAGCTTCATAATTTAGCAGTTACAAGAACAGGGAGAGCGTCAGAGTAAATTACACAGTTTAGAAGGAGGACAAGTTTAGCAAAATTAAGAATAGTGCTTTAATTTACACTTCCCTAAAAATATAATTGTTTATTTAAGAAAGCTTTTTGCCTTGTTAACAGAAATTACCAAATGAAAATGTATTTTGACTCCATAAATGTATTGGAAGTTCACCAATCTAACATTACATAACAAAGACAAGGTCTAATCAATATTTTGATTTATGAAGGTCAAAAATCAAGTTGTGAGGTGTTTCCTTGAAGTTCAAGGCTTCAAGAGATACGCTTTAGAAGGGAAGTCCAAATAACCACAAGTCATATATCATCACCTAATTGTTTTTGCCCTTATAAACATCAGTTGGCATTTACCCTATGTTCTTCACCCACTTGGCCAACAGTCTAATAATAATAATAACAATAACAATAAATAACTACTGATTATCAAATACTTATTACTTGAATGTCTTGGCTCATTGAATGCTTACATGTCTATGATGTGGATCATATTCTTTTTCCCATGCAATTAATTTTGTTATTGTGGTAAGAACATTAAACATGAGATTTACCCTCCTGATAAATATTTAAGTGCACAATGCTTTATTGTTGACTACAGGTACAATGCTGTATGGTAGATCTCCAGACCTTATTTATCTCGCTTGACTGAAACTTTATGCCCATTGATTAGTAACTCCCCACTTCCTGCCTCTCCAACCCCTGGTAACCAACTACCATTCACACTCTGATTCTGTGAATTTCACTATTTTAGAGACCTCATATAAGTGTAATCATGCAGTATCTGTCTTTCTATTACTGGCTTATTTCACTTGCAATAATTGTCCTCAAGTTTCATTCATGTCTTTGCATATTGCAGGATTTCCTCCTTTTTAAAGACTGAATAATATTCCATTGTATGGATGGACCACATTTTCTGTATGTACTCATCTATCCACAGACATTGGCTTAGTTGTTTCCACATCTTGGATATGTGGGCAATATTATTAAGCCCTTTTCACAAATGAGATAACTGAGACTCAGAAAAGGCCACCCACCCACATTCAAATATTTGGTAACTTGCTCAAACCAGATCTTGCCTACCACCGACTCCATATCCCTGATGTCCACCAAGCATTTGCAACCACAGGAATAAAAGTCACTGGGTGCACATTCTATTCCAGGTGCTTTATACACCGTATCTAGAACCGAGCAACCTCACCTGGCAGACAGCCCCCTGACATGAACCTTTATGAGGAAAGCCAAGTTAGTCAAGAGGGAAGCCCCGATCCCAGCCCAAGCAGTCAGATTCCAAAGGCCCGTTTCTGCTGTTCCAAGTTGTTCTTCTCCCCGCCCGCAAATAAAAACACCTAAGGGATTTTTTTTTTTTTTTTTTTTTTTTTTTTTTTGAGACAGAGCCTCGCTTTGTCACCCAGGCTGGAGTGCAGTGCCGCGATCTCGGCTCACTGCAAGCTCCGCGTCCTGGGTTCACGCCATTCTCCTGCCTCAGCCTCCTGAGTAGCTGGGACTACAGGCGCCCACCACCATGCCCGGCTAATTTTTTTGTATTTTTCAGTAGAGACGGGGTTTCACCGTGTTAGCCAGGATATTCTCTATCTCCTCGGCCTCCCAAAGTGCTGGGATTACAGGCGTGAGCCACCTCGCCCGGCCGGATATTTTTTTTAATGTTGGTTCCCAGGTCTTTTCCTAAGAGTTTCTGATTCCATTGGTCCAGCGTGGGGCCCGAGCTTCTGCGTTTTATTTTAAAACCCCTCAGAAGATTCTAACAGTTCACTGGGCAGCCGGGGCCGACAACGGCTGCATGGCTCCCCTCATTCCTTACAGATCCCAGGCACTCCACGGGGCACATTCTGCCCTCCAGGGGCTGCCAGGTTGCCGAGCAGTGACCAGGAAACCTCACCCAATAAGAGAATTTTTCGGACGGGGGCTTTGGAGAGAGCCAAGTGAGGCTGCGGGAGGGAAGCCTGGGCCAATGCGGCTTGGGAAGAGATGGGAATTGGCAGGAAAGGATTCCTTAGGGGAGGGGACGTTTGTGCTGAGTAAGGGTTCACCAAGAGAAAAAGGGGGAGAAAAGTAAACCTGCCATGCTAGCGTCTCCACTTCCCTTTCCTGCTAAACGGCTGTATGGACGTGATCCCCCAGAGGCACGGCGGGCTCCAGCCTGCCCGCTCAGCCCTTCTCTGACTGGAGAGGAAAGCACGTGTGCCCATCAGCCCACGAGCTGCAGCCACCAGCCCCACGGCCTCCTGGATGACTCAATTAAGCCAACTCAGAGAGTTCAATTTTTGCTTCAGTTCTAAAAAGACAAATGAGGATCTGGGTGAAGAATTGTTACAGATTTTTCATTCTAATTGAGAAACTCACCCAGAGAGGCTGCCAGAGCCCAGGTAATCAATCTCTTGGGCCGTGTGTGACAGGGCAGCCTTCGCGCCCCTATTCCACGGGGAGAAATCAGAACTTCCGGTGGACCCGCAGGGGTCACAGGAAGTCCCCTTTGCACAGACCGGTCCCCATTGTCGGGAAGAACAGGGTGACATCCAATCAGCTTCTCCAGGTCCAAATCAATCACCTACATTTCAATTCCCTTTTCTCATCAAATGCCAGCTGCGAAAGAGCCCAGCCTCATCAGAATTCTGCTGTGATGAGTGTTGAAACTACAGGAATTAAGAACTAGGTCACCGCAGGGGAAGGCTGCTCTGTGGTTTCATTATCTAGGTTGCTGGAAAGCCCCCATCTCACAGGGATCCCCCTAGTCACCAGAGCACCGTGAGGCGTGGATATTCAGCATCCGAAATGCATTTTTTGTGGGGACTGCAGCACACGTGGGGAAGGAACACAGAATCGGCTGTGGCCAGCGGGTCTATTCATGCAGTGAAGATCCTCCCAGACCCCTCCCGATGCCTACTGGGCGTCAGACCCCAGGAAACAAAGCTAAGTCATGCTAGCCCCTGCTCTGGAGAAACCGCTTCACGGTGGCTGGGATGGAAACAAGCACCAGGCCCCGAGGATGCAGAATCAGAGGATGCCCAGGAGCCTCGCGTGAGGCTGGAGGGCCCAGCTGGGATGTGCAGGGAGGGACCCCTCAGGGCTGTGCGCTTTAGCTGAGCTGAGTGCAAAGGATGACAAGGAGGAGAAAAAGAAAAGAGAGCAAGATGGAGCTGGGGCGAGAGCAGAGAGATGCATCAAGGGGAGAAAGCAATGTGTCCAAAGACACGAGACAGAGAGGCCCATTCCCTCTGTGGGAGGTGGAAGAGGGGCGGTGGGCCCTCTTTGAGCCCACCTGCTGTGCTAGGGAGGCAGAACTGTGCCCTAAGACACAAGAGACTTGTTGGATGACTTTCTGGCAAAGACAGAACCTGATCAGATGCATGTGTCTGAAAGGATGGTGCAGGCAGCCTGCAGCCCGGGAGCAGGGTGAGAGGCTGCAGGATCACAGTGGGCAGCTGGGCCGCCCTAGGGAAGGCACTGACTGATTGGAGGTTTGCAGGCTAACCAAGCTGGAGGCTGCATGTGAGAAGGAGGGAGGAGAGCTCCAGGACAATCACAGATGATCATGATGGGCACGTGCCGCCTACACTGTACCCACTAAGCACTTAACTTGCATTATTTTATCATCTTCAAAATCCCTTGCCGCAGGAGCTGTTATAGTCCCCATTTTGCAGATGAGAAAACAAAGACAAAAAGCAGTTGAGACCACAGAGCCATGATATGCAGTACAAGGCCATCGGCTTCCAGGGTCCCCTGTTAACCACAGCCTAGCGTGCCCATCCAAGGCCGGCCTATGGTGGCCGGCTTGCACAGCAGGGTGGATGACAGGGCCAGTCATGGGGAAGGAGGGCACTAACAGAGGTCTGAGCTGAGACACCAGTGGAAGATCTAGGGCAACAGGCAACACTGCCCCGTGGGAATTCTTCTGTGCTACGTTCTAGAATGTTCTGTAATTCTGCCCTGTCTGATACAATAGCCGTGAGTCACATATGTGAAATACGGCTACTGCAAGTGAGAAGCTGAATTTTAAACTTCATTTCATTTTAATTAACGTTCATCACCACATGTGCAACTGGCTACCATGCCAGTTATGGCAGATCTAGGGTTTGCAGACAGCAAGCAATGTACTTTTTGCATCTAAAGCTCAGGAAGGCTCCTGGGCTGGTGATGTATGAACAATGGTTTCCGCTTAGCAGCTCCAGGTACTTCTGGCTGGTATCATGCATTCCTATTTGGTAAGAAAACTAAGGCTTATGGATGTTAAGCAAGGCCCCACATTCGTGCATGGATGACCCAGACACAGCACAGGGGAATCCAATTCCGAAGCCCATTTGTTTATCTACCACGGCCCCCAATACCACCCCCAAGTTTTCCGTAGAGCAGGATAAGAACACAGGCCTCTGGGTTTGGGGACCGCCACTTATAGGTGAAATCACAGGGGTGCATGCGACCACCCAAGGTGTGTGCAGAATCTAAGAAAAGGTGCTAAGGAAAGAGTCCAAGGGGACATGGAGAAGACAAAAGGCCCCTGAGGGACCTCAGAAAAAATACCCAGAAAAATAGGAGGAAGATCATGCTTTCATTCATTTTACCAAGCACCAAGCATCCACTCTCTCATTTCTAGCAAATGAAAGAGTGATTGCCTGGTCCTCAGTGAGTCCTGTTCACTGAGGGCCACACTACAAGGCAGAAGTCAAACCACCACCTGGGACAGAGGCCCATGCATGGCCAGTGCCAGGGCAGGAAAGTGAGAGCTCGCCCCTGGCTGATCTGACCCAGGAAGGCTTCCTGGAGGCAAGCAGTATTCTTAGAAGCTAATATCCTGTGCACCAGAGAACTCCCTTGGAATGGAGTGGAATTATTCCCCTGAATAACTTAAGCTAATTCCTAGTGGAGCACAAAGTCAATGTAAATGTAAGCTTCTGGAGGTTGCCTCAGTAAGGCCAATGCACTACTGAGGAATGATATGAAAAATGCCAGTAAGTGGTTTCCATGAGGTCATTATTTTTATTGAATCATAAAATATTGAGCAGTTCTGTTTTATTTTTAAAAAGAGAAACTCAAGAGATGAAGTAGAAACAAGCCAAGTGAAGTTTGTTTGTTAGTTCCATTAAAATATTACCTGCCAGAGGAAAGAATGTACTATAATTATCATCTATGCTCAATGCATGCTAATACCACCTACATGTGACCAGCGGTTTATATTCTTTTCAACTTCTCTGCTGCTATCTTAACCATTTCAGGGAAATAAGCTGTAGAAAGTCAAATTAGGGCTTAAAGAAACGAGACTTGGGCTCAAAGATAAATAGTATCATTGCCCCGATTTCATTGTTTCAAATATAAGATTTTATTTTGAGACGAAAGTTTAATTAGGCAGAGGTGGATCACTAAATTCTTTGACTTCAGAATCATACTTTCTGCAAGATTTCACCTGTGAAATTCACAGCCTTTAATTACTGCCTCACGTTAAAAGAGAGACTCTTTCTTCTGAATGGCTAATAATGTTATTATAAGAGGTAATTACAGAGCAGTTATCTGTGGTCAGTAACACCAACGTATGTAGACGGCAATATTCTGGTTTTTGAACTTTGAAGGCAATTTGTTAGGGAAACACTTTCTTCCCCAAACAATGTTGATGTTTTGGATTTGTTGGTCTTTTCTGATCTTCTTTTTTTTTTCTTTTTAAGAAGGAAAAAAAGAAACATTTAGAAATCAGTCCTTTACTGGATGAATTTCTTCACTTCCCAGAAAGCAAGAAAACAATTGTTTCCTGTAATTGGACAGTTTGATTGGAGGCAGGTGGTGCTGAGCTGAGGAAACTGGAGCCACAAAGCCAATTTTGGCTTCAAGCACATTCCCTTTAGTTCTAAGTTCCAGCAGTACAACATGTAAATTGGCTTCACAAAAGCCGACTATAAATTTAGTTCCCGTTTCTCTAACAAGCACCTTATCAGCGATGAAGAGTTTTGGCAAATGGGGACAGCGTACAGATCAGACGCGGTTAGAAAGCTGCCCTGAGATACCCCGGCACTAATTCCTTGAACATGTTCTTGCTACCACAAAGCAGAAATTTATGAGCGGTCCTGGGAGCCATCGTGTGTCATCGTTTTAAACTATGGTGATTTCTTCTTTTTTCAGGTTAAGTGGCCTTTGTGTTGCTCGTGCTGCGTTATCTTGAGTTAATATTTGCTCTCCATATTTTCAAGTAACAGGCCAAGTCAACATGGCGTTGCGGATTGCAAACATCAGCCCTGAGTAAGGCCCAAACTTCAAGGTCTGGGAAATAAATGGGAGCCATTTATTATTCCCTGCTGCCTTCACCCGGTCTCTGAGCCCTCTCCTTTCTCTTCCCATGTGCTGGTTCATGCATTTTTACCCCTTGCAGGGCAGCTGAGAAGCAATATTCCTCTTTTACAGACGGAGAAGCTGAGCCCCACAGAGGTTAACTGCTTTGGCCAATGTCACACAGTCAGTCAGGAGCAGAGAAGTAATGGGCCCAAATGCCAGCTTCCCAGTCGTGTTCCAACTACATGTTGGAACTGCTCCAACTTCGCGTTAATTAATTTCCTCCCTACTGTAAATCCATAAATTAAAATAGCCATTTATAAGAGACATGGGGGTTTCTAATAAATGGAGGCACATTCTTGGAGGAAAGGCAGGAGGAAATTTATCTGGTAATTCTATCCAGTTATTGTCTTTATATACTCTCTATATTAAATCAGTTACTGTAAAGGTCCAGCATGTTTTATAATTAACTTCTGACCATGCTTAAATTTTTAGAAATGTTAATCTAATGTCTAGGTGAGATTTGAGCTTCTTATTATTTTTAGAACTTGGAAATAACCTTTTCTGATCCCAAATAGATTAACGGCTGAAATGATAACTTTGTTCTCAGATAAATTTCACTGGTCAGTCTGCCTTTCTGTACAGAATTATTTACAAAAACAGATTGCAGAGTTTGCTGAGTGCCTCGGAATTGCAACACTCTTGTTTTTCAAGGCGATTACATCCAAGGAAATGCCACTACATTTTCCTCTCCAAGCCAGTGAATACTTGCAGTTCAAAATGTTGACTTCGCTGAGAGTCCCAGAATCTAAACACTGGAGGTCAGGTGAATTGAGGTCTTCTAGAGTGACGAGGACACTTTTGCTTTTAATCGTTGGCTAAAGATATTCTCTACAGACATGCGAGTCTGAAAGGGAGATGATTTCCTTTTTTTGGAGCGGGGGACAGAGTCTCACTCTGTCGCCCAGGCTGGAGTGCAGTGGCGCGATCTCAGCTCACTGCAAACTCCGCCTTCCAGCTTCATGCCATTCTCCGGCCTCAGCCTCCCAAGTAGCTGGGACCACAGGCACCCGCCACCACGCCCAGCTAATTTTTTTGTATTTTTAGTAGAGATGGGGTTTCACCATGTTAGCCAGGATGGTCTCGATCTCCCGACCTCGTGCCCCTCCTGCCCCTGCCTCCCAAAGTGCTGGGACTGCAGGTGTGAGCCACTGCGCCTGGCCCGAAAGGGAGATGATTTCTCTCCCAACCTGTTGGAGAGAGAATTCTCCTGCCCATTTTCATGTTGTAATTACCCCGTCCTGCCCCAGATGAACAGCTTCACGCGGCTGCCACCCCAGGACTGCTGGGGCACACAGGGAGGAAGAGAAGACAAGCTCGAAAATACTGTGAACATTTTCTAAAAAGGAATGCGTGCTGATTAAACCTGTCAGAAAGCAGACTGAGTTTGCACAAGGAGTTCTGGTTGATAGATAACTCAGAAATCTTGGCAACAATACAGAACCAATATTTTTATAGAGGTGGCACCATCTTAAACAATGTCCTTAGTGTGCAAGACACAGGCAGCCCTTCTATCAATATCCAGCAAGGGTGACTTTTTCCTCCACCTCCTCTGAACAAACAGGCTGACGAAGGAGCCGGAATGGAGGTGGGAGGGAGACGGGTTGGGCAGGACACAGTGGGAAACAGGAAAGTGATTTTAATGATCTCTTTCAATAACGCAGCCACCTTCCTCAACTAGATGTGACTCTGGCCAAGCTAGGTTAAAACAGGTTGCCATGCTAAGCTGGAACCAGCCCCCCAATTCTGTTTGTTTATCCTAACATGTAGAAGTAGCTACACAAACTTCGGTTTAACTACACGCAGTCAGCAGCACATTGCGTTTCTCCTCAATCAGGCACAAGACTGTCAGAGTCACCACACTGCTATCGACAAGCGCAACGTTAGCAGCATCAATGTCCCTGCCTCCTTCCTCCTCTCTGATCTGAGCACCTCCTCTGGAATATTCCCCTGTTCACCCACAAGGACTTTCACACTCTGTCCCTTAAAGAAAAAAAAAGAAAAAGAAAGAAACCTCTTTGTATAACAGCATGTCTTCCCAAACCTGTATCTCTTCCCAGAAAAATAAAAAAAGAATTGAAGCTTTTGTCAACCTAATCCACAGGTTATCAGAGCTGGGGGCGTCCATCTGGGCTAAGGTGAAAACAGCAGCCCCCTGATGGTGCAAACATTGGCAGGGGGCAGTGAGCTGAGATGTGGCCCATGCCCACCACTGGGGGCTCGAGGCCAAGCAGAGCACCAGGGGAGAGGGTCATCAGACGGTGGCGTCCGTGCGCCCCACCCCCGGGGGATTCGCTTCCAGGGGCTGCCATGACAAGGCACCTCCAGCTGGGCAGCTTAAAACAAGAGAAACGCAAACTCTCACAGTTCTGGAGGCCAGAAGTGCAACATCAAGGTGTTGGCAGGGCCCTGCCCCCTTTGATCCCTGTGGAAGAGAATCCTGCCTCCCTCTCTGGCCACCACTGTGGCCGACAGGCCCTGCCTTCCCTGGCCTGCAGCTGCGGTGCCTCTGTCCCGGCCTCTGTCCTCACATGGCGTCTCCCTGTTTGTCTATGCCTTCCCCTCCTCTTACAAGGACACTTTAGTACCTCATCTTAACTAATTACCCCCCAGTCCTATTTCTAAATGAGGCCACATTCTGAGGCCCTGGGGGTTGGGACTGCCACACAGCTTTTGCAGTGGGGTTGGGGAGCATGATTCAGCCCATGACATCCACTGCCACCTTCCAGTGGCTCCTCTCCTCAGAGAATAAAATCCACATCCCATGGTCTTGCCTTCCATGAGCTGGCGACTTTCCGGGCTCACCTCCTGACATCCTCCTTGCGTTCCAACCCAGGGCCCTCCCTCCCTTTCAAGGCTGCCCCTGCACTTCCTGATGCTGTTCCTTCCTCCAGGAATGTCCTTCCCTATCCAGCTTCAGTGCCCTCCTCTCCCTGGAGTTTCCTTACGTGTCCTCAGCAACAAAGGAACAGAGCTCCATGTCCCTTGCCTTGATTTTCTCTTAAGGGATTTACCATGTTCTACTTCTTGTCCCAATAGTAAATGATGTGATTTTTCTTTGACCCCTGTGGGCACCTTAGAGCTGAAACTTGCCCTCGTAGTGCCTGTCAAGCAACAGATACTCAATGAGTGTTTCACGCAGCTGGTACATCTGACACAATTAACCTGGCATGGGTGCTGACATTAGGACTTCTGGCCCTTGGAAGGAGGAAGACAGGAGGAGGGAGAGGCACGAGGCAAAGGAGGATGATGACTCTGCAACAATCTTACTTTCCTCACGTCTGCATTTACTACTTAGAACCTTGGGCTCCAACAGCACTGGCCGGCGGTGGTGATTGACGGGTGGTGAATTGAGCCATGGAGAGATGGCCCTGAGTGCCAGTGAACAATGCTCCCCTTCTGAATCCTGAGGCCCTGGAGAATTTCTGCAAGCATGAGTCACCACCTTCCAGAAAGAACCCATGGCCACTGAAGAGCTGCTTCTGACCCAGCCCCAGGTACCATCTTGTGGTGAACTGGCCTCTGAGCTCCCCAAGAGGAGTGGGGGCTGTATGCTAAGCTGCAGAGGGAATGGCTGGAGGAGACCAGCTGCAGCTGCCCCTCGACCCGCCACACGTGAGGAAGAGCATGCCGCTGTGTTAGATGGAGGATAGGCCGGGACATCAGAGTGCTTGGGGTCCACCCCAGAGCTCCTCACTGCCCAGAGACACCAAGCTGTCCACTCAGTTGTTTCCTGTCAGCTTCCTTGGGGGTGGTGGGTCATCTGCCTGCCAACGGCTGGCATTACAGCAGGTGGTGTGTGTGAAGTCCCCACACACTTCTTGCTGCACAGCAGGTGCTCAGGGGACAGTCAGTATTGTGGCCTATGTCATTGCTTCCAACAGTCAAATTGTTGGCATCCCCAACCAGCCGAATGTGCCTTCCTGGGCTTCTGAAAATTGTCAGAAGTAAGGAACTCTCAGTAGGGACTGGCAGGTCCATCCTGCAGCTACCACTCTCCCAGAATCCACCCACTCCCCACACTGAGAAAAGTCAGCCTCCTCTCCGATTTCCCCTTCCTCATCTTCACAGACACACAGTCCTCCCTTGCAATGTCTTTGCATCCTTCCATCCCATTCTTTCCCCCCAACATAGTAATCTTCCCCGAATGCCTGACCAGCAAACCTTCCAGCATGCCAGTCAATTCACGTTCTCAACTTGTACTGAGCCCCTCCCAGTCTGGTTAGCTTCAGGAGTAAGGAAGCCACACCAGCCCTGCTGTTTGGAGATCACTGTCCAGCTGGGGAGGAGAGCCCGGTAGCCAAGGCCCTGCACAGCCTGGGCCTGACACCACTCTTCTGCCTCTTGTCAATCTCTCTCCCCACCACAGCAAAGAGAGCTGCTGCTAGCCCTGAAATAGACCTGGCAGAGCTTTCCAGCCCCTGGGTTTTCTTCCCATCAGGTTTCCTGCCTGGATTTCTGGCCTTACACCTTTCTACGTGTCCAAATCCCACCCATAATCAAAGCCCTTTGAGCTCATTCATTTTCCAACATTTCCCGGCAACTCTAATGCCAAGTAATCATGCCTCCTTTAACCTCCTCCCTCAGTGCAGCTCAGATCGTAAGTTGGCTCGTATAGTTATTAAGCTTTTGATGTAAATGTCTCTTCCTCTCCAACTAGAATGCAAGGGCACTGGCCATGGGGCTGGAGCTGAGTCTCGTCCTCTGGTGTCAGTGGTGACTGAAAGACATACCAGGGCTCCCCAGGGCACAACCCCTCCCCTGACCAGGGATCATAACCAAGGACACACCTCCGCAGGAAACAGTCCTACTCCAACCACTGCACTCTTCAGCCCTCTGTTTAGTTTGGATGGATTTCTACCTATGTCCTTCCTTATCAGGCAGGAGGCAGCTGGCCGGGAGGGCTGCTCCTTCCTGCTCCCTGTGAAAGGCCTGGCGAATCCACCAGACCCCTGGGCTCTGTCAGATTTGGAAATTCCCAGTGTCAGAATCTCCTCCTTCCACTTTATCCCATCAAGAGGTCAACTAACTTTTCCTTAAATTTTGCCAGTGTTGGGCTGTTCCCCAACCATGAAGGCAGGTCATTCCCTTCAAAGACAGCCCTAATACAGCCCTAATTGTTGCAGAGGAAACCTCGTTTGTGGAGCTCTTGGTGCACGACGGCTAGTCCAGGTGTCTCTTTAATCCATACAACTACCTTGTGAATTATACACTATGTTACCATCTCCATTAAATAAGAGGAATCCAGGGCTCAGAAAAATTCAGGCAACCTGAGTCTCACATGCATAATGATACAGTCCAAAGTACAGCTGCTCTCAAGGCCATCAGTCTTTTCTTAACTTCAAGTTTATTATTGATTTTCTTCTTAATAGTAAAGTGCCTCATTTTCATGGTGCCAAATTTTACCATGGTATATTTTCCACCCTCTGACTTCTGTTCTACATCTTGGCCCATGAATGACTATTTTATCCCTTTTTTGTGATCATCCTTCAGACATTGAGAAGTCATCAGCCTGTCCCTCTGACCCATCTGTGTTTCTGGAGCAGAAGCAAGCAGTCACCTGCAGGAAGAGTGCATGTATAATGGGGACCCTTCTAAGCCTGGCCTCAACAACCCAGCTTCTGAGAGCATAACTGCCTTTTTTATTTTTTATTTTCTTTTAATTTCAACTTTTACTTTAGATCCGGGGGCACACATGCAGCTTTGTTACATTGGTATATTGTGTGATACTGAGGTTCCGGGTATGATTGATGCTGTCACCCAGCTGGTGAGCATAGTACATGGCAGTTTTTCAATCCTGGCTTCCCTCCCTGTCCCCTCTAGTAGTCCCCAGCATCTACTGTTGCCATCTTTATGTACATGAGTACCCATGGCCCAGCTCCCCCTTATAAGTGAGAACAAGCAGGATTTGGTTTTCTGTTCCTGCATCAATTCGCATACAATAATGGCCTCCAGCTGCATCCGTGTTGCAGCAGAGGACATGACTTCATTCTCTTTTATGGCTGTGTAGTATTCCATGGTGTATATGTACCACATTTTCTTTATCCAGTCTACTGTTGATGGGCACCTGGGTTGATTCCATGTCTTTGCTATTGTGAACAGTACAGCATAATTTCTTGAAAGCCATGGCTAATGTCAGTCTTTCCAGAGGACAGAATAAACAAGTGCATATCAGTGTCCTTAAGATTGGTTTCAGGAAAGAGGAGGTGCTGATTTGATGTCATTTCAGGGCCTCCCTCCCTGCAAGCGACCACAACCCCTGCTGCCACGTGACTGTCTCTTCTCTTATCCCTAAAAAGGAAGAATGAAGTCTTCTACTGGGGAGAAGATCAGAGCACAAAGTCCAGGGAGGGAAATCACAGAGGCCGAGAGCCTCCCAAAGAAGTGAATGTTGATCCGTGTTTCTTTGAGCAGAGCATGTTGGGAGAGGAACCCCATCTGGGCTTGGAGGTGGCAGCCTGGCAGTAAGAAGGGAGAACTGGGGTGGGGGGACATCTGCACGTGTCCCTGAGAGTCTCACTGCTGACACTGTCAGCGACCTGGGATTCTCCAGGCCTGTCCACTGGGATCTGGTTGTCAACCCGAAGCTTCCTTTCTGCGTGACTCCGGAGCAGCTCACAGCACACAGACATTGCTGCAAATTCTGGCTCCTCCACACCAGGCCAGGATCATCCAATACACCCAGTCATTCATCAAGACATACATGTCTGTCAAGCTATTGCTTTTTGCCTGTCACTGTGTGAGAACAGTGAGGTGGGTCCGCTACAGGTTAACATAACAGAATGAGCTCGCCCTGGTTTTGCAGCCAGACCCGGTTCCTGTCCAGATTCACTGACTTGCTGCATGACTTTAGGCACCCCCTATAGCCTCATCTGCAAAATGAGGATGAGGATGGAGGCCACATCCCAGAGTGAGGTAAAGGTTAAATGAAGAGGATGCTCAGCCCTGCCGCATAGGAAATATTCCAATGCTAGTTCTTTTCCCTCTGATCTCACGCACCTCAGAGACCAGCCAATTACTGGCTGTTCATGACAATCTTTTATTTTCAGTTAATAGTCTTGATACATCATTCAACAGATATTAGGAATCTAGAGGCACATGTATGGTATCCTTGTGAGAAAGCACTTTATCTTTTTAAAGTATTTCCTTTCTTCTGTATGATTGTCACCCCACTTCTATTTAGTTTACTTCCACTTTTAACTTCCTGGTTTTCTTAAATTCCACAATATTTAACATAATTTTATCTACTGACATGTAGAGTGTCAGCCCCACCCAGAGACATACTGGGGCCTCATTCACCTCACCATAGGATGTCCATGTTTTCAACAAGGTTGCTTGGCCCGTTTGACAAATTATATATCACCATGCCTTCTCCTTCCACTGAGAGGAGTATAGAGAAGTGGTTGATAGTGTGTGTCCTAGAATTGGATCACCTGAAGCAGATTCCAGCTCTGTATTTTGCCAGCTGTGTGCAAGTTACCTAATACCTTCAGGCTTGGGATCCTCATCTGTAAAATGGCAAGTCATGATCGCTAATTTGTGGGCTGCTCCTAGGAACTAAATGTCATCCTGCAAGCCCAGTGCATGGCACATAGTAAGTGATCAATATACTGTAGCTATTGATGCTCTTTTCTGTTGATACTCGTGCGATCTCTGCTGCCTACACATTTGTGTGGAGTGTCAAGTGGAAAGCCAAAAGAACAGGAGAGAGGAAAGCCAACTGGCGTCCTGCGCTTGACAGCACAGACCCCAGCGAGGCAGCCCTTCTTATGCTGGAAGGGGCCCCGGTCACATCACACGCTGCCTTGGGAAAGCATTGTTCCTGTCACATGAGCCAGGTGAGAGGGGAAGAGAACACACAGGGGCAGCCACGCAGTTTCCTTCGGGAAATTAACAAGCGCTGCACAGTCTCCACATAGCCATAAAAGAACCTCTGCAATCCCCTTCGGACCTGTGAGCTGCCAGAGGGGTCTTCTTGAGCCTCGGGGCTCATGGCTGGCCTCAGCCTCCAGAAGTAGAACTTGATGCCCTTGGGCCAGCTGGCATCTGGTTTCCCCAAGGCACCCAGCCCTCTGTACTCCCCAGATCCTGCTGCTGCCATGTGACAGCTTCAGGAGCCAGGCCTCGCCTCCCTCCCAATTAGTTCATTGTGGGAAGGCCCCTGACACAAACAGGGATCCCATGCTATTGTCCTTTGCTCAGCACGTCCCTTAAATGTGGCCCCCATGTGCCCCGAACCTTTAAGAGAAGCTGGGGCTGGCTGTCTCTGTGCTCCCTAGCGCCCAGCACCCTCTGTCCCAGCCCTCACACAACTACATCATCACCACTCCCTCACTCTGATGTCCCCTCCTAGACCTAGAAGGCCCTAAGAGCAGGAGTTGCATTTTCTAATCCACGTATTCTAACCAATGTAGATGCTGGATAAATGAGTGAAAGAACACAGGGAGGGAAGGCAAGGAGGGAAGGAGGGAGGGTGAAATGAAATAGAGGTTCCTAGAAGGTGGATCGCCTTTCTGCCTGTGATCTCTGCTGGTCTTGTTCCTGTCTGTTGCTGAGTCCTTGCCAACTAAGCACTGCAATTCACCACCTGCGTACCCTTCTTTTCCTCTACAACTGAGGGAAGAGACTTGTTAGGATAGTTCTGACCTAGTATATTTAACCAGAGAAAGAAATTACCGCTCGCTTCCAAGTGTTTCTTGACATAATCCTTTGGCAAACAGTTTGTTAGAAGCCACGAGTAACAGAACAGTGAGCCTGTGTACTCAGGCTGTTGAGCAAACCTTGACCTGAGTCACTAGAACTGGAACACAGTTCCAGTTTTTTGAATGTGAACAGCTGTAGCTCAAATTTCAGCGGGGTAGAGGAGGTGGGCAGGAACATCAAAACATGGGATTCTTAGGACTAAACTCCTAAGTCCCAGGTACTGAGAACCTGAGCCGCAGGTAGTACACACCTGAGTGCCAGGTAATGCAGGTGACGCACACCTGAGCCCCAGGTAGTACAGATGATAATGCACACTTCAGCCACAGGTAGCAAAGGCAGTTCACAACTGAACCCCAGGATACTGTACACCTGAGTCCCAAGTGTTGTAACCCTGAGTCTCTGGGTGCTGTGCCCCTGGCTGCCAGGGGTCTATACCTCTTGAGTCCTGGGGTGCTGCAGGCTTGATGCCTACCGGATAGTAAGTCATTTCACCAGAGAACCCACACTTCAGAGTCTGACAGTCCGAGATGCACTGTCACAACGCTTGCTCATGTGACTCTCACCACAGTCCTGTGAGCTATTGCCATCACTTCCACTTTACATAAGGGGAAACGGAGGCCCAGGGAACTTAAGCACCTTACCCAACAGCACCTGTAAGGGGGTGACAGCACCAGGACATCAGTCCAGGCCTTTGGATTCCAGACCTCACATTCTGCCTGCCTGAGCCACTCATCCTGCTGATGAGAATATAAGTCGGCACACACTTTGAAAAGGCGCTTATAGCCATGTATAGCCAAAGGACTTGAAGTAAATATGTTCAGTACTTTGACCTGTTAAGTACCTTCTGGGAAGCTATCCAAATGAAATACCCCAGAATATGGGAAAAAAACCTTTCTACACAAAGATGTTCATTGCTTTATTACTTATTGAGAATATACTATATTCTAAAAACTTGCAAATTGTCTAAAATATTCAACAACAGGAAAGTGGCAAGTACATTAAAATATGTACATTAAACTATGCATTTATTTAAAAGATGCTATTTAGAAAAATACAGTAAAAATGTGGGAAAATAGATTAAAACTTTAAATGAGGACAGGAGGCTGCAAACCTGGATATATACTATTATTCAAATATATATTATTATTCTACAAATTTATTTAAAACGATTTATTGAGCACCATCTGCGTACCAAATGCACTCTACAGGTATTAGGGATAAAATGGAAAATGAAAAAAAAAACTTAGACTCTATCTACTGAAGCCTACAATCAATGGGTAATTACAACTGTGTGAGAAAACTAATCAGTAGGAAAAAACAGACCAAAACAAAATCTACCAAAAAGTAACGGTAGTTAATTTCTGGTTGTGAAAATACAGGTAGTTGCTTTTTTCTTCTCTTTTTGTTCTTTTGCATTTTTAACCTTTCAGCAATGAACAAGTGTTGCTTTTTAAAAATAATACTTTATTTTCATTCATTCTTCTTTTTTTTAGATGGAGTTCCACTCTTGTTGCCCAGGCTGGAATGCAATGGCTTGATCTCAGCTCACTGCAACCTCCACCTCCCGGGTTCAAGCGATTCTCCTGCCTTAGCCTCCGGAGTATCTGGGATTACAGGCGTGCACCACCATGCCCAGCTAATTTTGTATTTTTAGTAGAGACAGGGTTTCTCCATGTTGGTCAGGCTGGTCTTGAACGCCCAACCTCAGGTGATCCGCCCGTGTTGACCTCCCAAAGTGCTGGGATTACAGGGGTAGCCACCGCTTCTGGCCTGAGTTTATTTTCTTAAAGATATTTTTCCTCTTGTATCTACTGCCTGGTCCACACCCAAGGCTCTTGGACAGATTCCAGATGCCAGGCTGAGAATCTTTGCAAGTCCCTGTTAGCTGGCCCAGTGCCCGCCAGGTCATGGGAATTCAGCAAACGACCCCAGTGGGGGCAGTGTGGCCATCTGAAGAGGCCTCAGCTTTGCACGACACAGAGTGAATGATCCCAGCTCAGCCCCTTCCTTGCTGCAAAACCGTGGGCCCTCCAGTCCTCAAGCCCCTCTGCATTCATCTTGTGGGATGAACACCCCCACAGAGGGTATGGACAGACGTGGTGTGCACAGTGGGTGCCCTATTAGTGAAGGTTATTATTTGTTGAACTTGGTTGAACCCAGGCCACCTTCGGCAGCTGCCCTAGTCCAATCCTTCTTTTCTTACTTCCACTTGACAAGTGTCATTAAGCCCATGTATCAGACTGTCTCTGAAGAGTAATGCTGGGGTGTTTGATGGTGATGACAATGATGTCCAAGGACCTGTTAAGCCACATCCACATGGCCTGGCAGTGGCTGCGTCTCCCTTCCGAGAAAGACCCCAGAGCAAGTCCCTTAGGAACACTCCCTCTCTAGGAAGGCGCTGCCATGGAAAGACCATGGCAGGGGCTGCCAGGTCCAGGAAGTTCTCAGCACACGTGGGCCAGGGAGGCAACTGACCTTCCACGCCCAGCATCTTCTGTGGAAGGCATGATGCACTGGCAGCCCTGCTTCCCCTCCTCTGCGCTCCTCACCTGGGCAACCTAAAGAAAGTGTGGGTGGAGTTGGCACTGCATCCATGGTGGAACATCAACAGCGCCGGTGATGAGGGTAATTTTCAGATGAGTTGAGATAAGCCTGCTGCGTTACTCTCTGACCTTCGCCGTCATTTTCACACAATAGGTGGATGATAACGTTGAGCTGTGTCTAAGAGCTCCTCCAGACAGAGAGGAATGAGAAAAGGCAGCATGAACCCAAACAAACAGAAGCAATTTCAGCTGCAGAAGTCCTTCAGGGCTTAAAAGCATTGTTTGCTACGCATTAGGCATTTCTGAATCTGAAGAGAATCTTTTTTCTCTCCCTTTCCTATTTCTCAAATGAGGAAGATCTAGGGAAAAATATCAGGGGAGTGGAGGTCAGGAGAGGAGTGTGTGGATTCAGCTCTGCCTGGGGCAAGGCGCTTTTTCTCTCTGCCCCCCCAATCCCCCCCATTTCCATCTGTAATAAGGCACAGGCTGGACCAGACATGCCTCCAGTGCCCACCAGCTCCACCAATAAGGACCATGAATAACACTTATTCCCATTCCCATTTTACTGGTTTCCGAATATGAGAAGATCATTGCCAATTTTTCTCTTTGCTCTTTCAACACTACTATGATGGTTAACAGTAAGTGTCAACTTGATTGGATTGAAGGATGCAAAGCATTGGTCCTGGGTGTGTCTGTGAGGGTGCTGCCAAAGGAGATTAACATTTGAGTCAGTGGACTGGGAGAGGCAGACCCACCCTCAGTCTAGGCACCAGCTAATCAGCTGCCAGTGCGGCTAGGATAAAGCAGGCAGAGGAACATGGAAGGACAAGACTGGTTGAGTTTTCCAGCCTCCATCTTTCTCCTGTGCTGGATGCTTCCTGCCCTCGAACATTGGACTCCAAGTTCTTCAGTTTTTGGACTCTTGGACTTCCACCAGTGGCTTGCCAGGGGCTCTTGGGCCTTCGGACACAGACTGAAGGCTGCACTGTTGGCTTCCCTACTTTTGAGATGTTGGGACTCGGACTGCTTCCTTGCTCCTGGGCTTGCAGTTGGCCTATTGTGGGACTTCACCTTCTAACCATGTGAGTCGATTCTCCTTAATAAACTCCCTTTTATATATACATCTGTCCTATGAGTCCTGTCTCTCTAGAGAACCTGACTAATGCAACTACTTAATAAGCCACTCTGCTCTCCTTCTACCACACTTACCTGCTCACAGGGCAAAACCTGTCAGGGATGTGGAGCTTTGTAGGGCAGACGAATCCACCAGCCTCCCATGCGAGGCACCCGAGAGGGGTTAGAGGTAGTAAGGAAAGGGGCTAATGGAGGTGGCTCCTGGATAGACAAACACCAGTTCCAAGTCCTCAGGCCCCAGAAACCTCTCAGGACCCAATCTCATTTGTTCAACTCCAAGTCAACCATGACCCATGGAAAGCTCATGAGTCCATGGTGGCCAGCAGGCAAGAAACAATGTTGCTATATACTGGTGTTTGCCATCGGTGGAAATCCATACTACGGAATGATCTCATCCGTGTGCATCTGCTCCAGCTGCCCTAACAAAGTAGCACACTGGGGCCTTAAACAACAGAGATGCAATTTCTCACAGTTCCAGAGGCGGGAAGTCCGAGATCACGGTGTTGGCAGGGCTGATTTCTCCCAAGGCCTCTCTCCCTGGACTGCAGAGGCTGATTCCTACCTTTGTCCACACATGGTCGTCCCTTTGTGTGTGTCTGTGTCCTAATCTCTATTCTTACAAGGACACCAGTCACAGCAGATTAGGGCCCACCCTGATGACCTCATTTTAATTTAATGAACCTCTTTTTTTTTAATCGGCATACATTACTTATTTTTATTAATGTAAAATAAAATATATTAACATATTCTATTAGCTACATGCCAAAACACAATTTTAATGGCTTAATAATCTTCTATCATATACATGTATCATATATATATATATTTTTTTTTTTTTTTTTTTTTTTTTGAGACGGAGTCTCGCTCTGTCGCCCAGGCTGGAGTGCAGTGGCGCGATCTCGGCTCACTGCAAGCTCCGCCTCCCGGGTTCACACTATTCTCCTGCCTCAGCCTCCCGAGTAGCTGGGACTACAGGCGCCCGCCACTGCGTCCGGCTAATTTTTTTGTATTTTTAGTAGAGATGGGGTTTCACCGTGGTCTCGATCTCCTGACCTCGTGATCCGCCCACCTCGGCCTCCCAGAGTGCTGGGATTACAGGCGTGAGCCACCGCGCCCGGCCTTATCATATTTTTTATCATACTTTAAGTTCTAGGGTGCATGTGCACAACGTGCAGGTTTGTTACATATGTATACATTAACTCGGCATTTACATTAGGTATATCTCCTAATGCTATCCCTCCCCCCTCCCCCCACCCCATGACAGGCCCCGGTGTGTGATGTTCCCCTTCCTGTGTCCATGTGTTCTCGTTGTTCAATTCCCACCTATGAGTGAGAACATGCAGTGTTTGGTTTTCTGTCCTTGCAATAGTTTGCTGAGAATGATGGTTTCCAGGTACTGAAAGTTAAGACTTCTCATGTGGTTTGAAGGGACACAGCTCAGCTTGTAACATCCAAACTGCCACTTTACAGATTTCAGAGTAAATTGGTGACACAGGCCAGAATGGACTGCCCACCCCCGATCCCGACGCCTCTGCTTCTCCCGCATCGCTGTGCCCACCCCCGATCCCGACGCCTCTGCTTCTCCCGCATCGCTGTGCCCATCCCTGATCCCACATCGCTGTGCCCATCCCTGATCCCGCATCGCTGTGCCCACCCCCGATCCTGACGCCTCTGCCTCTCCCGCATCGCTGTGCCCACCCCCGATCCCGACGCCTCTGCTTCTCCCGCATCGCTGTGCCCATCCCTGATCCCGCATCGCTGTGCCCATCCCTGATCCCGCATCGCTGTGCCCACCCCCGATCCTGACACCTCTGCCTCTCCCGCATCGCTGTGCCCACCCCCGATCCCGATGCCTCTGCCTCTCCCGCATCGCTGTGCCCATCCCTGATCCCGCATCGCTGTGCCCACCCCCGATCTCGACGCCTCTGCCTCTCCCGCATCGCTGTGCCCACCCCCGATCCCGATGCCTCTGCCTCTCCCGCATCGCTGTGCCCATCCCCGATCCCGCATCGCTCCAGCCATGCTGTGTCCCCCAGCAGCCCTGCAGTCCTAGTCCACCCTGAATGAAGTTTCTATGTGCTCTGTTGCTGAAGAGTGTTGGATTTAAAAATGAAAAGCTCACTTAGCAGCTGGGAGGCCTCTGACAACTCCCTTAAAGCTCCCGAGGCCTGAATGTCCTTGTCCACAGAATGGGAAGGTTAATCCTACATTCCTAAAACTTGTAGTCTGAATAGAGTCTGCATGAGCCTGCACCTCGCGGTGAGGACAGGGAGGGAGGGCGCACCCAGTCAAACAAAAGTGTCAACAGCACTCCCAGGCAGTGTGGAAACTTGCTGAGAATACACTTTACACATCTCTGGAAGTTTAATTTTACAACAATAATTAAAATTAAATCATAGATAGTCCACACCAGACTCAGCTGGCCTCTTTGGGTTTCTATGCATGTGTGAGAGAAAATGCTGTGACTCTTCTAGAGGGTTCCAGACTGCAGACGCCCCCCCCCCATGTGACAGATATACTCCTGAATAGGCCCAGCAGCCAGCTTTCCCTGTCCTCTCTGTGTGGGTTGCTTCCTAACATGGTTCGGATGTGTGTCCCTGCCCAAATCTCTTGTTGAAATGGAATCCCCATTGTTGGAGGTGGGGCCTGGGGGGAGGGCACTGGATCATGCCAGCAGATTTCTCATGAACATTTCAGCAGCACCCCCCTTAGTACGATCCTCATCATAGTGAGTGAGTTCTTGCAAGATCTGGTAATTTAAAAGTGTGTAGCCCCTCCCTCCTCACGCTCTTGCTCCTGCTCTGGCCATGTGAGATGCCTGCTTCCGCTTCACCTTCCTCCACAATTGGAAGCTTCCTGAGAGCTCTCCAGAAGCCGAGCAGATGCCAGCATCATGCTTCCTGTACAGCCTGCAGAACTGTGAGCCAGTTAACCCTCTTTTCTTTATAAATTACCCAGTCTCAGGTATTTATTTGTATTTCAGAAATACAAGTACAGCCTAATACACTCGCCAAGGAGGAGGCCATGTGAGGCTCCCAGAATTCTAGAAGATGGAGAAGCCCGGAGCTTCCAGATCCTGGTGCCATGTTTGTTCATGGTGTGGAAACCTCCTCTTGGTATTCCTTGTTGCTCACCTCCAAAATCAGAGAGAAGAAGGCAAATGTTTGCCATTCTCTGAGGCAGCAGAGAGAGGGAAAAAGGATGTAGCCTCATAGAGAGGTGGATCTGAGGTCTGAGGCCCCTCTGCATCTTAACTGGGTGATCAGGGGCAGGCACCGTAGCTGCTCCAAGCATTTGTGTCTTCACTTGATAAATGAAGATCACGCTGTGATTGTTCATCAGAGTGCAATTGTTCAGCTCCTTATGTAAATGAGCATCACAGAGCATTGACAGTTCCTCCAAATATTTATGCAAAACTCTGGGAACAGGGTCTGGCACATGGTGAGCATTTAAAATATACATTAGTTTCCTCCACATGTCCTGACAAGCCGACTACATGTGCGAGCCGTCTCCACCTCAGCTGTGGCAGATATTCAAAAACTACCTGAAATGGGCAAAGTGCCTTGTAGTTTAGAAAGTGCTTCACGGTGCTCAATATTTAATAGGTGATCAATAAGTGTTCTCTGGGTAATGCGTCACCTTGCTTAATACTCTGACCTAGAGAGGTAAAGGGGCCTGCCTTCGCTACCCTTCACCTAGGTCTTCAAACTCCAGACCCAGGGCTTTTTCCAGGGCAAACAGATACAACTTTTCTTCTTCCCCTACGTAAAGCCCAATGCCATGATCTTTATAAGAACTGCGATAAAATTTTGGAGCCAAGACACTGAATTTGCGGTTTGTGTTTGCTTTCTCATTACTTGGATAACTGGTCCCTCAGTTACCCTCAAAGCCTGTTTCTCTGCTATCACCAGAATGTACAGGCACACAGCCTCTATAGGTCTTCTGCTCCATTGATGAGGCTTCTCATCAGGTGGAGGCCACCTCCAGCAGGTGCCATCGTTCTTCGCCCTTGCTCACCGGGACCTCCCGCACTATGCCAGCCCTCCCCCACCCTCCTCAACCTGCAAGAACAGCCACGTTCAGCTCCCCCAGGCCAGGGACTCAGCATTTGGACACTGCTGGTGTCTGCTCAAAGGTTCCGTATTTGAGACTCAATGGCTAAATTCAGTAATAACACCACAATTTCACCCAAAAGCATTATAGTGATTACTGAGTTATATTAGGAGCTTATTTAAGATAACATCTTATTTGCACAATGTAGTTCAAATAGAGGGTTAGTGCAGTCAGCGTGATTGTTCAATTCCTAATGTACATGAGCATAGTCACTCCGCAAGTGCCGCACCACTTTCACACATGTGAACAGCTAGAGCCGAAAGCATAAATATATGTCTTTTAAGGTGGTGGCACAGTTAGAGTAAGGAGGTTTAGGTTTACATGTAAACAGGAATTTAGTTGTCTCTTTAGCACCATATTGTAGGATGTAAAAATGCCTCCAAGACAGCTCTCTTAAGGAAGCCAAATCTGCTCTCCCAAACCACTGCATGTTATTAGTAATCAGAGTTTCTGTTTATCAAATACCTTCTGTGTCCCAGGCACAGTGCTATGCCCTTTATGTAAATATTTCACGCAATTCTTTCCTGCCTGCACTTCTGTGAGGTCGACATTATTAGCCCCATTGGAGAGAAGAAAAAATGGAGGCTCTTGTGGGTTAAATGACAGGTGAAATGGCTTGGATATTTGTCCCCGCCGAAATCTCATGTTGAAATGTAAACCTTAGCGTTGGAGGCGGGCCTGGTGGGAGGTGTTTGGGTCACGGGGGGGTGGATCCCTCAGGGCTTGGTGCTGTCCTCGAAATAGTGAGTGAGTTCTCTGAGATCTGGTTGTTTGAAAGTGTGTGGCACCTCCCCGCTCTCTCTCTTGCTCACACTCTCCCCATGTGATACCTTGGCTCCCCCTTTGCCTTCCACCATGATTGGAAGCTCCCCAAAGCCTCCCCAGAAGCTGACCAGATGTCAGCACCTCACTTCCTGTACAGTCTGCAGAACTGGAAGCCAATTAAACCCCTTTTCTGTACAAATTACCCAGCCTTGGGTATTTCTTTATAGTATCGCAAGACTGGCCGAACACAATGCGTCTGAGGCCACGCAGCCCCAGCTGGGGTTCCGCGTGTCAAACTCCCATATCTGGCCCTCTCCTGGGTCCCATACTCCCTGCCCCTGCAAATTGGGAGCTCAGCTTCATTCCACACACCCAGGAACCCCAGGGTGGCCTCCAAGCACGCTAAGTGCTTGTCCACTGCTCCTACCAGCCAGACCTTCACCAGCCACCAAAAGAGCCAGAAGGAAGCCAGAAGCCAGAGGCTGGGCCAGACAGGGAAGTGCCCATTCCTCGCCATGCCACCCCACAACCCCCACCACCAGATGCACAGAACTGATGTGGAAAGCTCTGGGCAGCAGGGACAGGTGCACAGGGGTCCTTGGCTAATGGAAGTACCAGGGGTCTGGGTGCATCTTGGAACTTCTGGCGGGTCCCCAAAGTCCCACCCTGCCCATGGCCCACAGTCCCCCATGCATCAAAGACCCCAAGCTGCTCTCCTCTGCCAAGAGCCGCCACTGCTCCCTGCGCCTCCTTGTGAACCTGGCAAAGGGCTTTCTGTGCTGGGTTATCTTCCTAACAAAGAAACTTGATTTTCCTCACTTTACAAGAAAACACACAACACACAAACCCCCAAGCTGCACAGAAGGCACAGGCAGCCATTTCTGCAAGGCCTCTCAAGCTCAGCACCTCTGCTGGATCTCAGGCTGTGGTGTCAAGACCTTCTCAGTCATTGCAACCCAGCCAAATGCTGATTCCCCCAAGATCAAGACTCACCCAGGACTCCTTTGGACAACTGTAGCCTCCATCTCCCTTTCTGAACTTAGGAGAAATGCTAACCAGAAGCTACACCGACTAATTTGAGTTCAACCCTGCCCATCTGGTAAGAAAGCTGTAGGGCTGGAAATTAATCAAGAATTACACCATATATAATGTAGCTAATTGTGTATTATATTTCACACATAATGTGAATTCATGTAAGGCAACACATTGAATTATATTGCAGAGTAGCAGTAAATCTGCTCAGGTGCTTTTAAAAGTATCTTCTTTTCAGTACACTGAACATGCCACAGTGAGGTCAATTCCACTTTATCTATCACGAGCACTGCCACCATGAGCCTCATGTGGGCTTCTAGAGCAGAGATTCCCTGTCCTTCACACTGAGGGCTGAGGTCTGAGCACCAAGAGCACTGTGCTGAGGCATGTGCCTGGCTGGGGACATACAGGGCGAATAGGGCACTGGAGTCCCTCTATACCACAGCTTCCTTGCCCTCAGTTGGGTAACTGGGGTGTCGTCCACACTGTTTTCCAGAAGTCCCCATGGGACTGAGCCACCCAAGCTGAGACAACACACCCTTTATTAGCTTCCTTCCCTTCTATTATGGGGTGAACTGTGTCCCCCCCCAAAGTGGTACATTGGGGTACTGTGTCCCCCACAAAGTGGTACATTGGAGTATATTAGTGGTACCTCAGAAGATGATCTCATTTGGAAACAGGTTCTTCACAGAGGTAACCGAATGTATTAGTCTGTTCTCATGCTGCTGATAAAGACATGCCCAAGACTGGGCAATTTACAAAAGAAAGGTTTATTGGACTTATAGTTCCACGTGGCTGGGGAAGCCTCACAATCATGGCAGAAGGCAAGGAGGAGCAAGTCACATCTTACATGGAAGGCAGCAGGCAAAGAGAGAGCTTGTGCAGGGAAACTCCCCCTTATAAAACCATCAGATCTCACAAGACTTATTCACTATCATGAGAACAGCATGGGAAAGACCTGCCCCCATAATTCAATTACCTCCCACTGGGTCCCTCCCACAACACATGGGAATTCAAGATGAGATTTGCGTGGGGACACAGCCAAACCATATCACTAAGTGAAGATGAGGTCATAGGGTAGGCCCTGATCCAATATGACCTGTGTCCTTATAAGAGGGAAATTTGAACCCGGAGACAAACACACAGAGGGAAGGCAGTGTAGGGAGATGTCATGTGGACATGAAGGATGGGAGGGAGGCTTCTATAAGCCAAGGAATGCCTGAGGGCACCAGAAGCCAGGAGAGGGGACAGAACACAGCCTTCCCCAGAGCCTTCAGAGGACGAGGCCCTGCTGACAGCTCTCTGTCAGGAGGCCCTGCTGACAGCTCCCCTCCAGGACCATAGGCCAGAACATTCCCTTGTTGGAAGCCATCCGGCTGGTGGCTTTGTCACAGCAGCCTCAGAAGCACACACTCTTTCCCTGCCTCACTTCACACCAGTGTTTCCACCTGGGGTTGCCTCCCAAACCAAAACCCCCACTAAAATCCTTGTCTCCATGTCTGCTCCCAGGGGAACCCAAACCAAACCAGCCCTGAAATCTCATTTCAGCTTCTAAATCAAAACCATGCAAACTCAATGTGATTCTTTGGAAGACAGAAACCCCCGTAGGACTAGGATTGGTCTTCCCAGCCATCCAGTAGCTCACAGGTGAGCCAAGCAGGCCCAGTGGGTGCCTACCTGTCTCAAGGCAGGGATGTGGTGAATGGACTTCTTCCAGGGTGAAAAGGGGAGGGGAGCTAAAAGGGCAAGTCTGGGCATCCCTGCCCCCCGCAGCTGTGGGGAGACAGAACCCACACTGGGGCTTCCAGGAACAAGCAGGCACTGCTCAGGCCCCTGAACTCCATGCAGAGAGTGGCTGGCCTGTGCTGTCCTGCTCTGCTCCAGGGCCTGGTATGAGAACCCCTGGGCTACAGACCATGCCAGGTGTCAGAGTTTCTTTTTGCAGAATGGATTGCTAGCTCCTTCCTGCCTGATCAAGGAAACTAATTCCTATAGCCTTCACCCAGTGTTAGCTTGTCTCATATCAAAGCTGAAGAAATGACATGGAATTTGCTAGAAAAAGGAGTGACCCACAGGCACAGCCAGATCCTGTTCCCACCTCTGCCGTGACCTCTGACTTTAGGCTGGCCTCCCCTTCTGTCAGACAGGTGGGCAAGACCAGAAGACATCTAAGGTCCCCGCCAGCTCTTTCAGGCTGCAATTATGGCCCTGAAATACATATGGTTAAAGAACTCCCTAAACCTTCACTTCCCCCTCTGTGTAACGAGCACACATCCCTCACAAGAATGGGGTTTGTGTGGAACCAATGAGCTAAAGTCCAAAAAGCCTCTAGCCAGGGTGACCAGCACCTAGTTGGTGTTCTAGCTCAGTTGGTTCCCCCACCTCCTTTTCCCCTGGGCCCCTTCTCTGCCAGGCCAGTCTCAAAGGCTGCACTCACAGGTATGAGTGTGAACTTCCAAAGCACCCCTCTTGCCTGGATGTCTGCACCTGATCTGCCCCCTTTGCTCAAAAGATGCCCCCAGAAGTCTCTGGTGGCTGCAGCAGGAATGAAGTGTTCACTCTTGGTGTCTCCTGGTCTCAGTCTGAGAAGCGGGTGGCCACAGTTGGGGTGGGAGACACGCTGGGCTCTGAGGCTTTCCACACCAGAAGTAGCTGCTACAGAAGCAACAGGACCCTGTGGCTTCTTACCACTTGGCAGAAATACTGAAGATGGTTACCAAAGGTAGTGAGAAAGCCTTGTTCTTCAGGCATATCCCAGGAGAGTCCCCCTCATGAGAGTGTGATGACCAGCAATAGGGCAGCATTCTTGTCCCTTCAGCAGCCTTCACCCACAGAGGAATTATTTTTAGTTTGTCTATCTCAGGATAGCCAATTGGGAGCAATTAGAAATGACCACGGCAGAATCACCACTCTCTGCCTTGGTGAGTCACAGTCAGGAAGGACTCATGCAGAGTTGTCCATGGTAACTCCAAGCCACATGGTACTTAAAGAGATCTGCACCCAACACTGAAGTCACAGCTCCCCAGGAGTAAAAAGTGATAGTTGTGTCCAAGCTGCTTATCTGCATATATTGGTCTACGGGGCTGCCATCACAAAATACCACAGACTGGGTGGCTGAAGCAAGAGGTTTATTTTCTCACAGTTCTGGAGGCTGGAGGTCCAAGATCAAGGTTCTGGCTGATTCCATTTCTAGCGAGGGCTCTCCTCCTGGCTTGCAGGCAGCTGCCTTCCTGCAGTTGTGGCAGGGCCTTTCGTTGGTGTGCATGCATGGAGGGAGAGGGAGCTTTCTGGTGTCTCTTCTTACAAGAATGTGAATCCTGTTGGATCAGGGCCCCACCCTATGGCTTCATCTAAGCTCAGTTCCTCCCTTACAGGTCTCATCTCCAAACACAACCACACTGAGTATTAGGGTTCAACATAGGGATTAAGGGGTACAAGGAGAGATGCACATTCAGTCCACAACACAGCAATGTGGTTTGTGTCACTGTCAACATTACAAAGCCAAGAGGCAAAGACACTGCCGGCCAGAGTATGCATGGTTGAGGTAGGTTTTCTGAAAGTGCCGAGCCTCCACCCTCCCTGCCTTGCCCTTGCCCTGCTGCTGCTGTGCCCCTGACAATACAGACCCCATTCAAGGAGTCCAGCACAGCACCAGGCACTGCAGACACTACTCACAGCATCTTCTCAGTGGCTCACAACCACACCAGGAGGCAGGCATTGCTGTTCCCATTCCCCGTGGTGAAAACCAAGGCACAAATAGAATGGGGGACAAGCCGGGCATGGTGGCTCATGCTTGTAATCCCAGCACTTTGGGAGGCCGAGGTGGTCCGATCACCTGAGGTCAGGAGTTGGAGACCAGCCTGGCCAACATGGTGAAACCCTGTCTCTACTAAAAATACAAAAAATAGCCAGGTGTAGTGGCACATGCCTGAAATCCCAGCTACTCAGGAGGTTGAGGCAGGAGAATCACTTAACTCCAGAGATGGAAGTTGCATTGAGCCGAGATTGCACCACTGCACTCCAGCCTGGGCGACAGAGTGAGAGTCTGCCTCAGAAAGAAAAAAGAAAGAATAAGGGACAAAGCCTGGCTGGTCAGCTGTCGAATCCAGATTTGATGTGAAGCTGTCTTGTTTGTGCATTCCAATGTCAGGTGTCAAGTGTGAGACGTGTGAGGGCACAGAGATGAAAAAAGATGGAAAGAGACTCACGTGTCATGAGAAAGGCCCAATGGAACCGGGATACCCATAGAGTTTCACAGGAAGTTTGGGAGGAGAGCGTCTGGAAGGGCTTCTTGGAAGAAATGTGCCAGGGCTGAGTCTCACAGCAGGAGCCACTATGCAAAGGGAAAGGAAGGAGCTGGAGGCGGGGACAGCATGAAGAGGGGAGCTGGCCTGGCCTGAGCAAGACCCTGAACAGCTTCATGGTCCTGGGCATGAGGCAGGGGGCCGGGATCCTTCCAGAGGAGGCTGGAGGGGCAGGCAGGGCCCACTGGGGATGCTGAGGTGGAGACAGACATGTCCCGAGAGTGTGGGAGTGGGGAGGTCCTGAAGGTGGGTACCCTGGGGAGGGACGTGCCACTGCATTTTACAGGGCTCACTGACAGCCACGAAGGCATGGGTTTGAGGAGGAACAGCCAGAAGGAGACCACCTAGGTGGCTCCTGCAGGAGGCCAGGAGACAGAGGGTGAGGCTGGACCCATGTGGGGCAGTGGGGAGGGGATGAGAAGCAGAATTAGGATGGCGCTGAGGGAGGCGGGATAGCTCGGACTCAACATTGCTTGGACATGGTAGCAAGAGAGACCAGGGAACCTAGGATGCCTCCCTCACTGCTGGCATGGGCCAGGGGAGAAGGGTGAGCCTATCGTCTGAGCAGGGAAGCCAGGTGCCAGCACAGGCAGAGCCAACTTCAAGTCACACAGATCTCATTCAAACCCCACTCTGCTGTCTCTTAACTGTCCAACCTTGAGCAAGTATCTTGGCCCCGTCTGTAATCTCGAGATGAGGACAGTACCAGCCCCACAGAGCTGCTGTGAAGATCCCATGAGGAGGTACATGCAAACCACTGGGCACGATGTCTAGCACTCAACAGACACTAAATTGATCATGGCTGTCATTTTAATTAGCCACAGAAATGTGTTTCATTCTTGGAAGGTCACGTATTCCTCACAGCGTATGGTGCCCCAGTCTTTCCACTACTGCAGCATTTTGGAGTGTCCTCTAGCTTTCAACCATGGATAATGAGACCTGCAGATAAGCCATTTCCAAACTCCCCTAGTAGAGCCAGGCGCCCCATCCCCATCCCACAATTTTCACTGCCTGGTCCTCATTTCTGTGCTCACCTCCTTCCCTTCATGGAGGCTCTCAGGCAGAGCTGTGTGACCTCCCTCTCCCTCTCCATCTGTCTGTGCAGAGCTAGCACGGGAGGGCTTGGCAAATGTTTATTTACTGAGCAGCAGTTACCAACTTTTCTCCCAGCTGATGATTTAAGTACAAGTTTCAGTTTGATTCCTCCAGTAGCCGACCAAAGGTGGATTTTAAACTAATAAACACACCTGTATTTAGCACACCAGGGGATTCACCAGTTCCCCTGGGGCTGGTCTTGGCACAGTTTCATCCAAAAAAAAACAACTAGAGGAACCTTCAGCACATTAAACACCCATAGGCAATATGCACTGTGTGGGGGGTCAGGTGCTCATTGTCTCATTTCTTCCTCAGCCCGTGAGGTAGGGTGTGTGAGCCCCATTTTACAGATGAGCAAACTGTTGGTAGGCAAGTCTACTTTGCTAAAGGTCATGTCGCTGCTGCATGTTTATCTGCATTTGAGACTAGAAAAGCAATTGATGTCTGTTCTAGGAATTAGGGACACTGGTGCTGAGAACACTTAAAAATAGCCCCGTGCATTTTCCCATTCTTGAAACAGGTTTACTAATCAGGAACGCAGCTGAAAAAATCCAGCAAAATGACTCAGTTCCAAGTAAAATGTCATTTCTCCCCCATCACTTTGGGACAACCCCAGCAAAGCCAGCACAGCATAGAAACAGAAAGAGAGACAGCAGAGAGGCCAAGAGGCAGAGAGGAGAAAAGGGGAAGAGGCCACATGGGTGCAAAGGCCAAAACGATTTCCTCTCACAGTGCCCTGCAGCCTCAGTCAATTCCGGGGGTGCTCGCAAGGCTAAAACGCTGGCTGTAAAATCAAGGGCAAGCTGGAGGGCTGGTTTCCTGTCTTCTAAATATACTCCTGTTCCGATGGTATCTCGTTCCCTGCGTCACGAAGGAGGGCTGCCCTTGACACTATGAATGTCTCAGGAACACCTCAACCCAAAGGAAGCTGGGGTGTAGAAAGCTCGAGGTTCCTAATACCTTCAGGAACAGCACGCTCAGGTCCTGCTCAGGCACTGGGCATGGCCGCCTCCTGCTCCTCCTTATCCACCCTCCTCCTCCTCCCCCTCCTCCCCCTCCTCCCTCTCCTTCCTCCCTTCCTCTTCCCTATCTTCCTCCTCCTCAAGGTCTTCCTTCCTCTCCCCCTCTTCTTCCTCCTGCTCCTCCCTTTTCCCCTCCTCCTCCTCCTCCCCTTCCCCTCCTACACCTCCCCACACAGAGCACCTCAAGCCCTCCAGGTGGGCAGTAACTGTCCAGCAGAGCTGCTGTCTGTGAATGTTATCAGAGGAAACACTTGAGAACTGAGAAGCAAACAGAAACCATTCTACACCTGCTGTCGCTCCACTTCCTCTGGGCCCCAACCTCCAGCCAGGTGTCCTCATGGGAAGAAAGGGCCCATTCAGGACTGCGGCTAGTGGTTCCCAGTTGAGTTCCTCCAACACGGCAGGAAGAAAGGAAGACACAGTAGGAGGCAGCAGAGCCTTGTGGTGAAGCCTAGGGCTCAGAGTGGAGCCCACCTACTGCCCATGCTGCATGTCCTGGCTCTGTGACCTTCGGGCAGGCTGTGGTTTATCATTACTTGTAATTTGTAACATTGAGTTACAAATACTGTGACTAGTTCATAGGATTTATGAGGATGAAATGAGTTATCTGCTTAAACCACATAACATAGTGCATGGCCCTACACTTTGGGAGCTGGCGTGCCTGCCCTGAGCCCCACGCATTCACACTGTGTCATTTTTACAGCTGTGCCACCTGCCCCTCACCTTCACCCTCCACCCCTCACACACCCTTCCAGGGTACCCTGATCCCGCAGGCTGCTTCCCATCTCTCCCTGAAATGCAGCCTGTCCTTTGGAGAGCCTTCCAGGACCTTTTCCCACTCTTGTGCACGCTTGACCATCATCAATTTAGTGATCTTTTCCCTAATAGATTTCACATTCTCTCAGGCCCAGAGCCATGTCTAATTAACAGTGACTAGTGGTTATGTGAATCTATTAATTCTCACACCTAAAATAGAACTCCACACAAAGGAGGTGCTCAATAAATGCTCGTTGAGCAATCAACAATAACGACCAAGGCTCAGAGAGGTGAAGTAACCTGCTCTGTGTCACAGAGCTTGGAAGTGGCACATCTGGAATTCCAAGGCCAGTCACACCAAGGCAGGTCCAAGTCCTACTGCCCCTCAGCGTCCTCCTCCCATAGACGGTGATGCACCTGGGGGAGCAGAAGCAGTAGTTCCCAAGTCTACAGTGGAGCAAGAGGCTCAGAAATGGAGATCTCGGAGCTGCCCGCGTACAGCCTGGAGTAAAGGACACGCCATGTTGCCATTAAGCACCATTTCAGCCTCTCGTTGCCTGCACAGGTCCAACACTGAGCAGCTTGGCTGGAAGGCAGAACGGCAAGTAAAGTCTCCCTCCAAACAAGCCACCCCGCAAAAGGCTTGAAGGAGCCTCCGTATTCAGAGACCACACACTTTAATACAGATAATACTCTAGTAGCTTATATTTATTGATTTCCACACCTGCTAGGGACTGTTCCCAGCATGTGTGATTAAGAGTATCTATAATCAGAAGGCGCGGTAGCTCAGTCCTATAATCCCAGCACTTGGGAGGCCGAGGCAGGTGGATCACTTGAGCTCAGGAGTTCGAGACCAGCCTGGGCAACAGGGTGAAACCCCATCTCTACAAAAATACAAAAATTAGCTGTGTGTGGTGGCACATGCCTGTAATCCCAGCTATTTGGGGGAGCTGAGGCAGGAGGATCATCTGAACCTGGGAAGTGGAGGTTGCAGTGAGCTGAGATCATGCCCCAGTACTCCAGCCTGGGCGACAGAGCAAGACTCGGTCTAAAAACAAATATATATATAAATTATTTGATCCTCGTGGCAACCTTACAAGATGGGCACTGTCAGCCACCATCATCAGCATCTTACAGATGGGGAAACTGAGGTGGGGGAGAGAAGCAAGTTGCCTAGTGTCCCAAGTATCACACTGCTAGAAATTCCTGCAGCCTGGGTGCAGGCAGCGGGGCTCCAGTATCTGTACTTTTTACCAGTTTGCCACTCTATTTTGATGTGATTTTTTTTTTAATGTTAAAGGTGAGGTGGGGATAAGTTCCCAAAGGTGCTCATTGAGTCCCACTGTTGTGGAGTCACTTTCTGTGGAGTCCCTATGACAGGCTGTGGAGGCAGGAGACCCGGAATCACCTACTCCCACAAGCCCACACCGGCCTGGCTCAGCCATGCTTTTAGAAAGTACTCCCAGGAGGCTATTGCAACACTCCAGGGGCATCCCCTGACATCCCTGCACCTGCCTGGACGTCCTGTCCTCTCCTCCTTTCTTCCAGCTCCTTCCTGGGTCTCAGGGAGCGGGGTGGGATTCCAGTGGGGTGGGGGAGTGGGAAGCACTCCATCCAGGCCGAGGGAGGAGTCATTTCCAAGCTCCAGTCAGCACCTGTTTCTCCGCCTCTGGCCCATGGTAGGAAGGGAGCTGCCAGGCATCCTGCCCTTGAGGCCTCTGAGCGAACGAGAGCTGGTTCACGAGCTCGGAACCTGGAGGCTCAGAATGCGGCAGCTGCTAGCTGTGTGACAATGGACAGGTCACTGAGGTCCCTGGCAATGGGTGGGAGGTCGTTAGCCAGGATAGCCTCTAAAGCCCTTCCTCGGGGGACCGGTCAGCACATGCAGCCTCAGCCCTCTCCTGCCTCAGAGTGACATCACTGCCTCTCGGGGCAGCCCCCTCACCAAGCAGCCTGTGTCCCCTTAGTCTCCGTAATCCTCCAGCCATCAGCCACTCTGCCCTAGCTCTCTCATGAACACTGGGGGGTTTGGCCAACAGGTGTAGTAGCAGAACACCAACATCAGGGTGCCCACCCCACAGCATCATTATTGCTGAGTGGGAGCATCTCTTTCCAGATGTGCACTTATCAGTGTCTCATTGGTAGTTCAGAATCAGGACGGGAGAGAATTAACACCACAGACGTGGGAAAATGCTATAACTTGGGGCTTTTTATTTTTGGTGGGGAAGGGTGTCAGTTGTTAAACATTTACCAGCATTTCCCTGAAGCCCAGGGTAGCAGGCAGAACAGGACCCTAGCTTCCACCCGCCATGTCCCTCCCTATCCTCCTCTTCATCCCAGGAGCCCAGCTAGGGATCGGGGGACTTCCAGATAGACAGTGCCCTTTATGATGGTGGGTGGAGTTCACACGTCATGGGGCCAGAGCACCGGGACACATGCGTCTGTATCCCAGCCCTACCATTGTCATGGGGTCTCTAAAACATCATCCCCAAAGTCACAAAGCTGCCCGACCTCAGTTTTCTCATCTGCAAAAGGAGGCTTGCTGGAGATAGCAAACAGAACAGAGCCTGGAAACTATGATGCCAGCCTCATACCAGACACTGCTGTTTGTGCAATAGCCCACTGTTCTAGTGCTTCCCCAACCTTTCCACAAGTTTTTCTTCCTCCTAATTCACTTTGATCTCCACGAGCTCTTAGAAAATCACCCAGTGAAGTGTGCCTAAAATTTGGCAAACCCAAGAACAAAGAATTGCTTTTCACAGAAGTGCTTATAAGACATGCCCAGCTCAAGACCAAACTGTGAGCTAAAAGAGAAATCACCCCTTCAAGCTTGTCACGTCTCCTTTCACAACTGTGGCAACTGAGGCTTGTTCTAGGCCGCAAACCAAAGTACCATAGAGCTGAAACAGAAGCAGCTAGTGTCACACGTTGAAACTGGGAGAAATGGCTGCTTTCCACAATTTACCCACCCGAAGTGTGATGTGTTTCTGACTCAAACATTTCTCGAAGAATTAATGTTGCACAAATTGACTTTAGCCATCCAGCACCTGCTGGTGTCACCTCCTCTGCTGGGCTCTCTGGAAAGGCCCATTTGCCCTCTCCTCTGTCAGATGGAAGAGTTAGAAGGCATTTTCAAAGCTTCCGTGCATCCAGGGGTCTGGATAAAAATTAGCCTGCACCAAACAGACGCCTTTAAAAGGCAGTAGTGAGGTGGGTGCCCTCTTCCTGCAGTACCTGACCACTGCTGCCACAGCGTAGGCACAAAGACGTAGGGCTTTCCAGCAATGACAGCCCAGGGTCCATCCTCCAGTTCCTGGGTGTCTTGGTCTGGCTTCCTAATCCCCAGATGGCAGCTTTGAGTGCTCCTTTTCCATCAGATGCAGACGCAGCAGCAGCTTCTTGCTTTCAGGTCAGCCCTAGGAGCAGTCTCCGAGGTTACAGCTCTCCCAATGTCCAGTTCTATGTTCTTACAGGAATGATTCCAGAAGCCCAGTTTAAAGCCTGTTTCTTTAGGTCTTCCATTCCCTGTATTAAAGCCTTTTCTGTTTAACACACCTAGAGTGGTTTCTGTTTCCTGCAAAGAGGTCTAATAGATCTATTCTTAGGTTCCCAGATCTAGGCAATTTTCATGCTTTGTGAATTTAAGGAATGGCTACCTGAAAAATCTGAGTCTCTGTAAAGTCCTTCCTGGACCCTACAATCATATCCAATACATTGTCAGTAAAATACTGAAGCTCCACCTTCCTTGGGCCTTTCTATTAAGAAGCATCTGAACTTACACTATGCTGGGCTTTCTCTTACACACACAAGACAAATAAAATATACACTGATACAGTTTGATCCCCTATAAGGAAAAGTTTAGAGGCTCACACTAAAGTATGCCCCATCCAAGACTTTGAGGGGACAGAACTCCCTGTAGACTGATAAAAAGCTGTAGTATCATTCTCCCTTTGTAAACTCTTATAGCTCTATTTTAAAACCAAGGCAAGGCCAGGGTCTTCCATGCCTGGTCAGCAGAACAAATTTTTGAGTCCAGCCATGACATGTCCCCTCCTGCAGGGTCATTACAGGTCACTCACTAATGGAGAAAGACATGGGGTGGTATTAGCTGGGACAATTGTCCTCTGCTCCTCTTTAGACTCCATCCACATGTGCAGGGGTACAGATCACCCCCTCAACCACCATAAGTGAGATCACTCTTAGGAAAAGCAAAATCCCATGTTCCTTGGCTCTCTTCCGAATTCATACCAGTCATCTGATTCAAGAAGTAATTTCAGATCATCTTCCCATTTCTGCTTCATGTTGTATCATCAAAAACACGTGTCCAGTTGGTTAGCAGAATCAGGAACATACATCAGTCTCGATAGTAGAAGAGGCAGGGATTTTCCTGAGGAGTTAGTGTCAACCTCTGAAAGATGAGGCAGCAAGAAAATCACAAACACTAAGAACGTGCTTGCAAAATGGGGGAACCAGGCTTTTCCCAGCTCCCTCCCCCACATCCTCCTCTCCCTATGACTGGCTGGCCCTGGGCCTCTGCAAGCCCCACCCCTACCCTCAGCCCTAGCCCAGACTCTAGGGCAAACCCAGGGAGCAGAGAGGGGGTCTCCCTCCCCCACCCCCATCATCAGCCCAGACTGCCCAGGCTTGCTGCCCATGTGCCCATGGACTGGGCCAGGGGAGCCCCACAAGTGGCCTTGCTCTCTGCAAACAGGAAGCTCAGGGCTTGCCCTAGACACTGTCTCCTGAATCAACTCTCAGTCTGGCATATTTCACAGCTTTCATTTCATTATGCTTTAGTAGACTTTTAAATAAATTTTTTCATTGAAAGTCATATATACACGATTAAAAAAAAAAAAAAGCCGGAGCACAAAAAGATATATAATTAAACAGGAAGCCATGTTCTGTTGTCAGATCCAATACCCTACACCCCAGAGGTAATCACTTTCAAGAGTCCTATAGGTTCCCTTCCCAACAAGTCATCACATGCACCAGAGGGGCCATTACATGCACAGGACCAACAGCTGCTAATTTAACAGATTTTTCAGACTCTCCCTCCTTGCTATTATGTTTAGAAAGCCAGATCTTTGCTTTTCCAGCCTTCCTTGCAGCAGGAGATGGGTACGTGACCCTATCCTGGCAATGAGATGCACAGGTGAGTTAGCCTGTGGCAGGGAGACAAGGGGCCAGGTGGCATCTAGGAAGCTCTTACTTTCCAGATTTAAAAAGAAAAAACAATGTGCCTGGCATTGGCCAGCCCCTTCCTCTTTTCTCATGCTTGGATGTGATATTTGGAGCTGCAGCAGCCATCTTGGGACCATGGGGTAACGAGTGTCGGGATAAAAAGCCAACACATTTTATGAAGGCACAGCAGAAGAGAAAGAACCCAGATCTCTAAAGACATTGTTCAGCGGATGAACACATACCCCCGGCTGCTAACCTCCATACATGGTGTTCCATGAGAAAAATAAACCTCAACGTTTTAACCAGTGCTGGTCAGGTTTTCAGTTACTTATAGAAGAACCCATCCTAACTGATACAATATAGAAGCATCATTAGTGAATTTACTTTTCTTCAAATGGGTGCAGACTGGACAGTGCCCTGCACTTTGCTTTCTTCACTCAGCATGCACCTTTGCAATGTTTCCCATACCCATTCACGTAGGCCTAGCTCATTCTCAGCTGCTTCAGTCTTCTGCTGCACAGAACACATTATAAATAAAGCTGACATCCTACCAATGCACATTTTTATTGGTTGCTTCCAATTTTATCCTACTAAAATGAAGGCTGCAAGAAACATCTCTGTATCTACAACTTAGTGTACTTGTTTCTCTCTGTACAGTAATTTGTGGAAGAGGCAGGCCAGAGACCTCGCCCCTGGCCCCTGTCTTTGTCCCCTGCTCACTCCACGGACTGGGCACACTGAACCCTCCTTGGGTCTCCTGGGCCCACCATTGCCAAGGGCTCACATCTTGATTCCCCTTTTTCTCCACTCACTCTGCTGCCCATCCTGAACACTAGGACATCTACTACCTTGGCCAGAGCCTTGGGTTCCCCTAACCTACATCTCAGTTTGGGTAAGTGGCCTTGAGCTTCTTCCTCAGGGACTGAAACTAAGGCTTGCTCTCATCTGGCTCTCCCTGCAGCCCACTGCTGTCACCCAACCTCACCCCAGCACCTGGGTCTGCTCCCCAGCCCTGCACCATCCACCCCTTTCCAGAACCTGCCTCTTCCTGTTCAGATGAACAGGCCCACACCAGGCCGACTGCCAGGCAAGCTCCCACAGGAAACAGAACAAGCAGCCACACCCCACCTATAACCAGGCTCTGGCCCTGGTTTCAGCACCTGTAACCCACCCCAGAAATTCACACCAGAAACCCAACCTCACACCCCAACCAAAATCCCATTTGTCACCAGAAGCTGACAAATGCCATTGCTGGGTAGAGAGGGACACACCAAGATGGAGGTCAGAGATCTAAGAACACACAAAACAGGCATGCAGATTTATGTACCAGCGAAAGCAGATGCATGGAACATTCCATCAGATCTGACTGGTTTATGCTCACCAGCCTGTGCCCAGCCAGCCAGGGCATGCTAAGAGCTGAAACACGCAGGGGAATGCTATCAGCACAGATGTGCAGGTGACATTTTCAGGGTAAAATCCTGTCTTCTAGGGCAAAAAGCCATCTTCTCTGACTGGCAGATTCGCAAAGCTGCTTGCACCCAGGCCATAGCCTGCAGTTCCCCCTCCAGCTCACTCCTCTTCACTCATCCCCACCAGCCAGCTACACCCAGGCCTTAGGGAACATCCAGAAGGCGGTGTCCTCTGAGACCACCTGGTCCAGTCCTCTGATTTTACAGATAAGGAAACTGAGGTCCAAAGAGGTCAAAAAAGTCACCCAGTTGCTTTGTGACAGGGCCAGGGACACAAACACTAAAGCCACCTTCACTGAGCACCTCCCTCCTATGCTCCCAACTCTCCTTTGAGATATGTAGTATCGCTCCCTTTTCATTGATCAGAAATTGGAGGTTGATAGAGGTCAAGGAACTAGCTCCAGATCACACAGCTGGCGAGGAGCAGAGCTTGGGTACAAACCAGCCAGACAACCCTCCATCCAGGAGCCCATCTGCCCCAGCTTTACTAAGGAGGCTTACATCCCCATGACACCACTCCTAGGACGAGAATGAAAACTGTGGGTAAGAGAGGAAGAGAGTGTATGCATTCACCAAAGGGAGGGTTATTATTAAGCAATGAAAATGCGAAAATAGTGTCTAAAATAGAATCTTGCAGGTGTTCAGCCATCTCCTTAAGCAAGGAAGTGCTCACAAAACAATGGATGGGAGCACATCAAAGGGACAATGGGGCCAAGCATGAGGCTCACACCCCGTGGAATCCCAGCACTTTGGGAGGCTGAGGCAGGAAAATCACTTGAGCTCAGGAGTTCAAGACCAGCCTGGGCAACATAGTGAGACTTCTCCTCTACATAAAATCAAAAAAATCAGGCAAGCATGGTAGCACATGCCTATAGTCCCACCTACTAGGGATGCTGAGGTGGGAGGACCACTTGAGCCTGGGAATTCGAGGAGGCTGCAGTGAGCTATGATCTCACCATTATACTCCAACCTGGGCCACAAGAGTAAGACTCTGTCTCAAAAAAAAAAAAAAAGGGAGGGGGGCACCCAGATCCCGAAAAAGCTCCCAATGGCCAAAGTTGGAAGGGTATGAGCAACAAACTACTATTGGATTATAACCCAGAGAATACAGTAAGTACCTATGAGCCAACATCGATATAAATAAATGATTGAACAAATAACAGGAAGAAGAGACAATCCACCCTTAAAGAAGAATTCCAAATAATTTATGTAGTTACCCACCTCTCCAAGAGGTGGAGCATGACTTTCCCTGCCCTCAGGTGTGGGCTGTGTTTGGTGACTTGCTTCCCAAGGGCAGGTCTGAGAAAGGAGTGGGGGAGGAAAGAACTTTGCTGGGAGAAACCCAACAAACACAACTCAGCCAGAAGCTCAAGGTCATTGGTGGCGATCAGTCCTGTTGATAGGCACGCACCCTTGATCGCATACGATAAAAATGGCACTTCACCTCTGTGGGCTTCTCCCGAGAACCCGTAACCCCGGTCTAACCATAAGAAAAATATCAGATAGCCCAAACTGAAGGGCATTCTACAAAAATACCTGGCCAATCCTCACGACAGCTGTCAAGGTCATCCAAAACAAGGAAAGTCTGAGAAACTGTCATAGACCAGAGGAGGCCACCAAGATGTGACAACCAAATGCAATGTGGGATCCTAGAGGGGAATCTTGGGACAGAAAAACGCTTTAGGGAAAAACTAGTGCAATCCACATAAACCATGGCGCTTAGCTGAAAGAACCAACCAATGTTAGTTCCTTAGTGGTGAGGAACGTGCTAGGGAAACGCAAGCTGTCACAATGGGGAAACCAGTGAGGTGTGTCCAGGAATCCTCTGCGTTATCTTTGCAATGCTTCTGTAAATGCACAGCCGTTGGAAACCACAGGTTGCTAGTTTATAAATACACCGAGATGAGATGTCCCACTATCTTGCAAGGGGAGTCGTTCCCAACTGACCACCCATTAGACTGGTTGGGGAGATTTTCAAAACTTTTCAAAGGACCTGCCTGGGGTGAAGTGAACAAGCATCCCTAGGCCTGGGGCCTGAGCATCAGGACCTTGACAAGATCCCCTGGTGATTCTACCGTGCATTAGGGTTAAAGCCAGTGGCCAGGGTAGGACAGGAGTTAACTGCACAGGGCTTCTATGGAGTAAGATGGAGCTGGGAAAGGATGCTGGAACTCTTGAGGCTGCAGGAGAGCTGCATGGAACGGACTGCCGCCCCTCCCCGCATTACCTCTGAAGGGCTCCTTGTTGGAACCTGGACATCTCTCACTCCCCTGTCCTGGGTCAGCCACTGCTGGTGGGATCAGGTGGTGGAAGGGTTCAAATTTCCCTTGGGTGTGAAAATGCAAAGTGACCCTAACCAGCCAGGAAAAGAGCAGGTGTCCTCTTTCATCCAGCTGGGGTCACTGTCCCCTAAGGGGCCCCAGGCTGGTCCTTCCTGTCTCACTGAGGTCTCAGACCTCATGCTCATTGGGACTTGGCTGAACTCCAGGCCGTCAGCCCAACAGCGCTAAAGCTACAGCCAAGCCGCAGAGAGCCGTGGCCTCCCACGCCCCACGTTGCTGGGCAGAGAAGGGAAGCATTTCAGACAGGCAGGCTGGCCCCTGGCCAGCAGGTCTCCAGATGCCATGCAACACACACCTGAGCAGGGTAAGAGAATAGGTGTGTGTCAACAGTATTTGAAAAAGAAAATAGCTGCACAAATACAGCACTTGTTAACACAGGTGTTTACAGGTGGAATTATTTTTCCAGGGCTGCTATCTCCCAGCCTTCTTTGTGCTTCTCAGCTCACACCTGCAGGGACTTTCCTACGAAGCCAAGGCACAAAGGGGAAGTGGATAGTCCGTATCGATTTTACCACGCAGGAGGTCAGCGATCAGCTTCAGGCCCGGCTAGTTTTCACAGTTTCCCTTGCTGGACTCACTTCCATGTTTTCAACCTGCTCTAACAGGATCCGGCCTGCGCTCCACTTCCTGCTTGGCTAAGGCAGCTGCTGTGACCACCCCAGGCAGTCACAGCAAGAAGCCATTTCCTGGGGCCAGGGCAAGCTGGCTACTCTCGGGACATAATTATCTATCTGGTCCTTGTCTCCTCTCCCCCAGGAGAGGCTCAATGTTTGTATATTACAGATAAGGAAACTGACACACTTGTCTGAAGTCACAGGGCTAATAAGTGGAGGATGTTGTGCCGACATCAAACCAGGGAAGAACCCAAAGAGGCAACTGCAAAGGGCTCCAGCAGTGTCTCCAAGGTGACCCCACCACCACCACCACCACCGCTCACACCAGGAGCAGAAGTGCTCTCTGTGGGACACCCAGAAGCACAGATATTCAACTTAAAATAGGATCTCATAGAATAAAGCAGTCCGTCAGGTGGTAACAAGTCCCAAGGTATTAAAAATTATAGAAGAGAAACTTACTGCCTCTGAACAGCACACTTACAAATGGTTAAGATGGTCATTTTTATGTTATGTGTGTTTTAACACGATTTTAAATTTTTAATTAAAACACTTATGAAAGAGAAACTTAAAATGAAGAACATTCTATTCTAGAGGGAGACCTAGCCAACTTTCATCGCCAATTAGCCTGTTTTTGGTAAATGTACCCATTTTCTGCATTCTGAGAGAGAACTCTGTCCTCTGGAAAGACTTTCTCCTAGATGAGCCTTTTAATTCATGCAGATGTGGGCCGGAGTATTTCCCGTTATATGGGGGAAGCCCTAAAAGGTGAACTGCCCTAAATGCAGATTTCTCAGTGTGAGGTTTTAGGTGCTCTGCTTCACATGTAAAAGGCGAGACAGGGGACAGGAGTGAAGACAAGGTGGGGAGGGAACAGAAGAGCAGGCCCTGCCCCCCACCCCCAAGGCAGTGAGGAAACACCCCCACCAGCACCCTCTAAAAGGTTGGCACAGCAGGCAGGCTCCAGGAGGGGATGTAATCCTCCTCAGTAAAGCTGTTGAAGATGGCTGCCTGGGGACACAGGGAGGGGCTCAGTCACACTTGGGGAGAGGCCAGACTGAAAGAGCAGGGCCAGCAGAGATGCTGAGATCCTCTCAGCCAGAGGCCACTTGTGGAAAAGTCCAACGGTACAATCTGGGCAGGAGGTGACAAGGGGCAAGCAGGGTGGACTGACTCCCAGGGTGCTCAGAGAAGCCTGGCAAGGTCCGAGTGTGCTGCAGGCCCCCGAGATGGCAAATGGAGAACATGGAGACATTTGCCATTGGTAGCTTTTGATGTCCTTGTTCCTACAAGCCAGGGGGAAATGTCATGACTTGATTTTGGCAGCGAAACCCTTCAGCCCAACTTGAGGAGCAATGAGGCTTCCAAAAATGTTAAGAAACATTGCTGCATTCCAGCCTCCCTCCTTCACCTCCTCTCGCAGACTAGCACCACCTGTGTTCCAAGTCACAGATGAAGAGTCCGAGGGTCAGAAAGGCGGGGTGTTCACAGGAGGGTCTGTGGTTTGGAGGCTGTCCCGGGTTGAAGCCCAGGTGTCTTGCTTCCTAACATGAGTCTTCCATCCTCTATAACACTTTTTCCCAGGAAAAGGAGTTTCTCTGAGAGAAGGCGGGAGTCTGGCCGCCTCCAAATCCCTGCTGGCTCCTCCAGAGGCCACCTCCAGCCCTGCCTCTCCCTCTGCCTGGCAGACGAGCCAAGGAGTGCCAGTACACAGGCTGCAAGCCGCTGGAGGCCAGTGACTACAGGGCTGGCAAGGGGATAGAGAGACTTGAGAGAGGATGAGATTTTCAAAGCTCACCACCGAGAAGTTGAAAGGTTTTCCATTTGAACTATGGCAAGTCTCTAAAAGATGAGATGGTGTCTAATTAGACATTATTTAATATCATTCAAATTAAGATGACCTCATATTATAATTGCAGATCTGCTACATTACTTGGAAGTAAGCAGCATGACAGGCTATCCTCTCTGCCTACCCTTTTGGAAGCTCCAGGCTTCACACTGACCTTCTCCTGCTCCTCCGCCTTCCATCAGAGATTGCCCTTTGAAGGGACAGCATCTACCAGAGTCCACACAGCAGCAAGCAGAAGCCTCCCCAGCACGCATCTCCATCCAAGAGTGGAGATTCGGTGAGCATCTGTGCACCAAAGATGTGGGTCACGCAAGGAGACGGACCTTTCATCAAAGGACGTTATTCCTCTTACTTTCCATCAGTCCAGGGATCCCCTCTAATGGGCAAAATGTCCCCCACACCCATGCTCATACACACGCACACACACACACACACACACGTACACACAAACACACACAGATACAACACACCCACAGGGGCAGTTCTATGATACAGACTTGTGTCCAGTTTTAAACCTCCACCCGCCCACACACAGGGCCCTGTCTTCTGAGCCCTTCTCGCTCCAGGGCCGGCATGTTTCCGGCACATCCTCGGTCCACTCGATGTGTATTCACCTGCCAAAACCTGAAACGTACAGACACATTCTCAGCTGAGCCTTGCACAAATGATCAGCTCTGGTTCCACGGGACTGGCTCTCACCTGAGCACCCAGGTTGAGCAAACTATTTCTGTTCCCTCCGATCCTGCAGTTTCACCTGGGATGACAGCCACCTGGGCCATCACTCGGAGGCACCCCCAATAACAAGCAGGCCGAGCTACCCAGGCAGCAGCCACCTCTCCAATGTCAGGGACATTCTGCAGCTCCCTCCGACTTAGCACTGCTTCATGTCTCCTGGCACCAACTTCCCACTCCATGACGGGTGACATTAGCACCCATAAATAATCATGAAATAAAGAGAGATAATTAATATTTAGCTTTGCCAGAGGGAAGCACTTAGGTGAAGCCATCTTGTAGTCAGAGGGGCTGATGCTTGGCAGCTGGAGGGCAGGACTAATGAGATGCATCAGGTGGTGGTGACAAGGAGCTAAAAAGCAGCTCCTTGGCTCCAAAGTGACTTCCACAGGACAAACAGACTCCAAGAGTGCAGGCAGAGGTGAGCCCGCACACAGGCGGTCTTCCATTTCCCACCCACATCCTGGGTTCTAGGGACCTGTGATCAACTTCAGGCCATCTGACTAGGCTTGAATACCCCCAGGGATGGGGTGTTCACTTCCAGTCCAGTAGCTTTGGGACAGTAGAAAAGAGAATTGGGGCTTTGGTATCTTAAAGGCCTGGATTCAAAGCCCATTTGCCCCTAGACCCACCCCTTCTCCCCCATTCTGTGCCTTCTTTCCTGGGGAGGAGTCTCAATGCACACACAGCATCCTCACCAGAAGCCTGGGTACCATGCCACCTCCCCCTCACCCTCAGCCCCCACATCCAGTCCATTGCCTGGCCCTGGAGAGCCTGCCCCCTTCAGCTCAGGTATCCGGGCCCCAGGAAGACCACCTGCCACCACCAGTCGTCATCAGCTTTCTCCTGCTTTTTGCAATGGCCTCCTACCTGGGATCCTTCCTCCAGTCCACCCCTCTACTCCTCCATCCCAAAAGCCATCCTCCAAACTCCTCCCCAGGTAAGCCTTCCAGAATACACTCCTGACCACACACTTTCCTACAGAAAATTGCCACGTGCAGGACAACTGCCCGACTCCTCAGTGCCACCTCCCGAGAGCTCCACACTCAGCCCCAACACCTGTTCCTGCAGCACCTCCAACCCCAGCCCTGCCCCGTGCGTGTATACACAGGAGTGCACATCCACATATGTGTGCACCTGTGCACACACACACAAATACCCTCTGGCCTGTCTGCTGCCAGCTGCTTCAACCTCCAACAGCTGCGCCTGCGATCATGCAGCCAGGCCTAGATCCAACTGTGCCTGGATCACTCAGCCAGGCCACTGGTCAACAAGTCACTGTCCACTCCTCAAGTCTCAGTTTGCTAATCTGTAAAATGGGAAAGGTAAAATAATACCACACCTCTTGGTGTGGAGGGGTGCTATAACCTCTCAATGAAAAAATGTATCTAAAGCTCTGGGACCATGTCTGGCACATGTAAAGAGTTTGATAAATGTTCTTTGCCTTTCCTCCAAAAACAGCCAGGGCTGCATCTTAACAGACATCAACTGGGGTTGGGCAAGTGGGAAAAGGGAAGGAAGACTGGACAGGGCAGAGGGAGGGGCAGGGCTCTTTCAGAGGGTGCCAGGAGGGTGCAGGTGTCCATCTACATGGGTTGTCCTGCAAAACATCTCTGAGACAAACTGTAGTAATTCTTTTTTTTTTCTTTTTTTGAGATAGAGTTTCACTCTTGTCACCCAGGCTGAAGTGTAATGGCACAATCTCAGCTCACTGCAACCTCTGCCTCCCAGGCTCAACCGAGTCTCCTGCCTCAGCCTCCTGAGTAGCTAGGATTACAGGGGCCCACCATCACGCTTCGCTAATTTTTGTATTTTTAGTAGAGACAGGGTTTCACCATGTTGGCCAGGCTGGTCTCAAACTCCTGACCTCAGGTGATCTGCCTGCCTCGGCCTCCCAAAGTGCTGGAATTACAGGCATGAGCCACTGCATCCAAACCAAACTGTAACAATTCTGATGATTTGGATGAAAATATTTACACAACAAGCACATCTGAGATAAAAAACATTAGAATCTCTTTAGACTAATTTGTTCAACACAAACACCAAATCCAAGCTGCTTCAAAATGAGAATGAGCGAGATGGTATTTCTCCCTCTTCCATGGCTCAAAGACACACAGCAGAACCGTATGGCTGGGAGGAGGCAAGGAAGGGCCCTTGGCACTCACAGCACCCGCCAGGTGGCTCCTGAATGCTAGGGGGTCCTGGGCTGGTGAGTTTCTAAAGGAAAAGGATTTCTCTGGACGGAGGGCTGTGTACTGCTCTGCATTTGTAGGAGAGATCTTTTATACCAGTGCCCCCCCGCAACCTGCCATGGTGCGTGCCATCTGCACACCCACACAGGGTCCCACACACATCCAGGCACCGGGAGAGAGGGCAGGAGGAGGAGGTAGAGGAGACGCAGGGCAACGATCAGGAAAAGAGAAACACAGATGGAGACAGTTCAAGAGAGTGAGAGACACAAAGGAATGGAGAGACAGAGAGAGGTATAGGCTGAAAGAATGAGAAAGAATGGGCTAAAAATAAAAAGACAGAGGCACAGACAGACAGATAGAGGAAAGGAGACAGAGAGAAAAAGAGAGAGAGAGAGCAATGGGAGCATATTGCTTTTTCCCTGTGTCGACATTTGCACACATGGTATGAAAGCAACAGTGCAGGAAACTGCACAAATCAAGGAAACAGGCAGTGGCACCAAACCATATTAACAGTCACTGCAATCTCCCCTGCCACACACATCAGTTTCACTGAAGAATGCCCTTGATGAAGCAGGAAAAAGCATTAATTTCATTATGTCTCTATACTTGATGACATATTTTTAATATTCTGTGTGAGGAGATAGGAAGGACACACACACCCTTCTACTATGCTCTGAAGTGAGAAGTTGACTACAGGAAAAGCACTTATGTGAGTTACAAGCTAAACTAGCCACTTTTTTCATGCATCATCATTTTTATTTGACAACTGACAAACTATATTTCTTCAGACTTAGGTATTTGGCAGACATCCTCTTGAAAATAAACAAAGTAGGCCTGTTCATTCAAGGCAAACAACTGACAGCGTTTATTGTCAACAACAAAATCTAAGATTTCAAGTGAAAATTAGAATTTTGGGAAGCCTGTAACTGACTGAGAGCATTCCAAGACTTTTCCACAGAGATTGATGCTGATATTAATTATGGCAGCTTCTGGATATTGAACAATGTAATGTGTCAACATTTGGAAGATCTTCATAACTCAGTAAACCGGTAGTTAATACGACAATGTAAAATCATGCATGGACAAAAGATCTATTCAAAGAACAGATAAACCAACAGACATTAAGAGTACTTAGTCCTTCTGAGGACGGGATGCTTCTCTGGAAATGAGAATAATAACCTCCCTTGTAAGAACATGCTAGCAGTGTCTGACATGTAATAGACATGTGATAGCTTCTGTTCTTAGATTACAGAGGTGGTACATGAAGTATCACCATGGCTCTACCCATCTAACTTTAGTAGGCCCCCCACCACCACACACACAATTACCATAGCATGCTCCCAATACGATATCACCTCTTTGCACTTGGCTGGGCTGGACTGCTACACCCCAGTGCAAAGTGGAATTTCATCAGCACATTGATCATCTTTAAGCATCTTCACTCACAATTCAGTAAACAGCCAACATTGTCCCGAAGAGTAGCACCCCTTCAAGTATCGGGTCATGTGTCTAAAGAGCTCCATATCCGTGCATGTGTGTGTATGTTTTTGTTACTGAAAGGGCATGGGGGGGCCATGTCTATACCGGACTACAGAGAGTGAAGCTGGCATTTAAAATCTACTACACTTTAGCAATTGTGAAATATGCAATGCATCTTTTATTTATTATAGTCCCCATTCTGTATAAAAAATAAATTTGTGAAGTGATGGATTTGTTAATTAGCTTGATTTAATCATTTCACAATGTAAACATGTATCAAAACATCACATTGCACCCCATAAATATAGACAATTATTATTTGCCAAGTAAAAATGAAATGGATAAAAATGAGCTTGGTGGAGCGCAGAGCTGGCAGCACTGTCCTCAGCAGCTTAGCAGCTTGCTCACCCCATTCCACGAGGGATCTGGGAAAGGCCCACACTGTGGCTCTTACAGCTGACTCCCAGCCCAGCAGCCCAATCTGGCCCAAACAGAGGGTATGGCCCTTACCCTAGGGTCAACTAAAGAGAGAAACCAGAGCATTCACCCATCTCTTTCCCCACCTTTCCCCAGAGGTCTGGAATATAGATTGTGCTTGAGCACACAGGACATGGTTCTGTCTCAACGGAGCCAACATCTTGGCCTAGCACAGGCCACTTTGTGACACTCTGTCTTATCCCCCAGGAGCACAGCCACATGGGCAGAAATCAGGATGATGTTCTTCAAGCCAAGAAACACCAGAGACAGCCAGCAAAACACCAGGAGCTGGGGGCAGACCTGGAACAGTCTCCCTCCCAGGCCCAAAAGGAACCAACTCTGCCTGCACCTTGATCTTGGACTCTGGGTCTGCAGAACAATACGTTTCTGTCGTTGAGGTCACTCAGTTCGGGGTACTGTGCCGTGGCAGCCATGTAAACTCATAAATCCTGCCAGAAGCTATTATCACACCTATTTTACAGGTGAAGAAACTGGAGCTCTGGGAGATTAGGGACTTTGCCCAAGGTCACTTGGCTAAAAACTTACTGAGCTAGAGTTAGCCTTTCTTTTCACAGCCCCTCAACTGTGGGTGTCTCCACCATCTCCCTGGCCCCGCGTGAAATGGCAAATGGTGATTTCTTCACCTGTAAGCTCTGAGGTGAGCAATCGGGTTTTTTTCTAGCCTTAGCACGAAGCAGAGCTTTAAGGTGATAAACCTACTTTACCCTTGACAAACCCCAGGTGTGGTCTTGAAGGATGGAGCCGATCACCTACAGGTATAAGGAGCCACATAGAGAAAGGGCCAGCGTGGGGCTCCAGGCCCCAGGTTTAAATCCAGCTCTGCCTTTCTCCAGCCGTGGAAACTCAGCATGTTTCTCTGTATCCCAAAGTCTTCATCAGTACTAGGGATGTTAAAGTTGTGGGAAGGATTACATCAGAGCGTCCAAGCTTAGGGTGTGCTGTGGCATGCAGTCGATGTTGAATGAGTGACTTTGTTACCATCATCATTATTACTGTGCTTTCTCATTACGATACCAAATGTATTCATGATAAAATTAAACTCGAAGCCTCTGCCCCAGGACCCGCTACAGGCCTCTTGGAATCACCTCCCTTATTCATGGAGAGAATGCTCAGGAGGATGAGGAGGGAGACCCAGGGCTGACCTGGAGGGGAGGTGGACAGTGGGACAGCAGTCCTCCCACAGGAGCCAGGCCCCCCTCTTCCACCCACCTCCTTACCACCCCATGTGGCTTCCTTCTCAACACTACCAGCTAGAAATGGGACTTGGCTTTTTAAACTCAGCCCCGATGTGGTCACACTGGAGAAATGCATGTCCACTCTGTCAGGACAGGACAGGCAGGAGGACCAGGAGAGACACTCCCAGGCTAATGGGCGTGAGCCCCGGGTCCAAATCTCAGCAAGAGGACCCAAGAGAAGACCCAAGGGAGGCCTTCTCCCCCAGAGTCAGGGCTTGTTCCCTGGAAAGAGGGCTGCAGGTGCTTCCTATCCTGTTGGGTCCATGAGTGGCTGCTCAAAGGGACAAGTTCTCATGGGGAGGCACTTCTGTCCCTTGTCAGGTTAAGTCCTTCACTGGTTCCCACCCCGGACAGGACAGGGTGCACTGAAGCTCCACTGCCTGCATGACAGCCTTCCTGGCTGGGACCCTCTCGCCCATTCCCCAGACCCCTCTGCAGAGCTCAGGAGTAAGGAACTCGGCGGCATAGCCCTACTGCAGGCGGGGGTTGGATCCCAGCCACACCACTGGCCATGAGCTCAGGCACACCGCTGGTCACTTGACCTCCCTGAGACTCAGATGTTTGGCCTCTGAGTAGGAAGCATCCAGGGCAGACCAGCGAGGAAATGCAATTGACCCCTGACCAGACTCCCAGCCCCACGGCCACCCGCTGTGGGATCTGCAGGCTGTGGAAGGAGCTGAGTCAGGGGTGCTTGGGGGGATGTGTCGGGAGGGGAACCTGCACCCTCACTAGCGGGGGTGGAAGGGGAGGCAGAGGCCAAGGGCTGCCGTCAGGCACCGTCTCAGCAAGAGAATCAGGAACTAGAGCCCCCAGCTGTGAGGGCCCTGTGAGATTTCTTCAACTTTTGTCACTTCCCCACTTTTTCCCCTTTGGTTACCACCCTTCTGCCCGGCGTGACTGTTAATTAACCCCTTACAGCTGCAAGGGCTGGCCTGCAGGGTCAGCAAAGACAGGAGCCAGAGGACAGCCCCACCCCAGCCCAGGCCAGTCCTGAGATGGGGCCAAGCCAGCAGGGCCTAGGTCCAGGCTGAGCGGGTGAGGGGTGGCCCAGGCCTGGAGCCACTGCAGCCAGAAAGGTCCTGGGCCCCCAGCCACCCTCTGGGTAAGCTCCTGGTGAACGTCCAGGCAGGCCTAGTTGTGCAACAGGCCCTGCTCCCAGTAAGTTGCAGCAGGGGGAGGAGATCTCGGCCTGCAAATGCTGCTTTGCTGGTTATACTCTCACCTCTGGCTGGATCCACCCAGCTGCTTCCATGTCTCCTCCGCTCCCAGGCCTGGGGGAGAAAGCCCAGGAGGGAGGCGTAGAGCGCCAGGCCCTTGTGGCTCCCCTGGCTCCATGCAACTGAACTCAGCCCCAGGGGATCTCTGCTCTGACTCGAGAAAGTCCAGGGAGAGGAAGGGGGCTGAGGAGGGGAGCAGAGCACACCCCAGCACATTCCATGATTCATCTGGACCCAGCACATCTGCCAGGGTCCATGCGTGTGCACGTGTGTGCATTGAGGGTAGCACGTGTGTGGTACTTTTGATCTGAAAACACACAGTATCTCTCCAATCCTCACAGCAGTCTCATGAGCAGAAACGTTTGTGTCAATACGCAGATAGGGACACCAAGGTTTGGACTGACTCAGTGACTGGCGGGGATTCTCACGCAGCCCGGGGGGCTCCCACAGTGGTCCCTGCAGAAATCCTGGAACTCTGCTGCAGGTGGTCACGGCTACCAGGCATCACCAGCCCATCTCTGAGACTTCCACACACGGAGGTTTACTAGTAACTCATTTGCATATCTGCCCCTTGCTGGCAAGATCTCTTCCCTACCCCAGCTCGAAGGCTCAGTGCTGCCATCCAAGCCAGCTTCCTGTGTTCTGTCCAGAGCAGAGGAGAGAGAACCACCCACCCAACACCCTTCGTGTAAAAAGCCGTAATCCTCCTGTGCTTGCAGACTTCACCACCAGCCTGCAGCCTCACCTTCCCCCAAACTTCCCTCCCGGTTCTAATTTTTCAGTCCTTTACTCATCTCTGGGGGAAGCGGCCCAGGGGGCGGGAGGCACGTGGGAGGCTGAGAGCTCAGTGTTGAAGTCGGCGGCAGCCCCGGGCTTGGGCTCACCCAGCAGTACCCGCCCCATTGCTGCCTCGGAGAGACAGAATAAGATCCACATCCTAGCCCAGTGCCAGGCCTGGGGAAGGTATGAGACGAACAGGCCCAAACCAGCCAGGACCTGGGCAAGCCCCTCCGGCCAGTGCCTCTGGCCCTGCGGGGCACTTGACCCCCCTCACCTCAGCCCCGTGAGTCCAGATCCTTCCTCCCTGGGCGGACCCCTTCCCACCCACATTGGATGTCCTCTGCAAAACATCACACATCATCTGTTCTCCATTCCTGGAGATCATGACACCATCACACAGGCCTGGGCCGCCAAGACATCACTCTGAGCCCCTGCTCTATGTAATGGCCCGTGGAGGCCCAGGTCCTCCACCTTGTCATCCAGAGAACAGGACTAATGTTCCCTTTAGCTCCTGGTTTGGGGGTGGGGGAGGTTTGTCAGGCAGCGAAGAGCAACGGCCCAACTGAACTCAAGATAGGTAACATCTATCACTCTCTGCAATCTGCAAGCTCGTCACTCTGCCTGGGAAGATTAGATTTGTAAGCGCCCGGTCATCGGAAAAATCCAGCTCCAGATACCTAATATCTTGTTTTCTTCCGTCTGTGCCCACAGTGTTTGTGAGGCTAACTTGACTGGCATTTTTTCAAGTGTAGAAACAAAGCAGGCAGCTTTCTCCTTTCCAGGCAGGGCCTCCCCCACTTCAGTCATCTCCCACCCTTGACTCTTCCCCAGACACCTCCTCCAACCCTCTGAGTTTTCCCAAATGGGACCCAGGCCAGACTCCAGCTATGTCTTGGGGCCCTGGGCACCAGGCTTCCCCTCCCTCCCCTCATGTTTGCTGATCATTGTCATCAACCCTGGGTTTTCCTGAAAGAGGCACAGCCCGTGTGTCTCAGGGTCCTTCTCCCATCTCCTCTTGGCCTCCTGGCCTCCTGGCCTCCTGGTTGGTAGGCTCCACACAGCAACACCAGCCCCCACACATCCTGACCCCTACTTCCCAGAATCGGTCATTTGGTGGGATTTGAAATCATCACTGCTTCCAGGCCTGTTTGCATGTCACACTCTTGGGAGAGATTATTAAAAGCATAATTTTTAAACAGACAAGAGCAAAGCAGCCCCTTTGGCTAGGGTCTGATGGCTACATCACACCCTCTGGAGAGTACGGCAGTGAAGTTCTGCAGGCGACTCCTGCCGGTCTTGGATGTGATGGGAACTCAGGAGGTCACAAGGCCCCTCAGCCATTCGACCTGACATCGCCAAAACTGGAGGTATCCTGGGAAGCTGTCTTTTTCATCTCCGATCCAGGAGCAGAGCAGGACTTGCTTTCTAAGCTGGGGCTCCTCAGATGGGGCAGAGGCTGCAGAGGGTTGGGAGAGCACGAGTCTGGGCTGGGCTGTCCCTTCCTCCCACACTGGGCCCTGCCACATCACTGTCAGCTTGCCAACACCCCCTGACCTGTCTGTCCACGTGGCCTAAGCTTTCCTGTCTTTTCAAGCCAGTCTTAACCTAGGATCAAAGGGTCCAACTCAGGCAGAGACTCACCTCTTGTAAGATACCGCATCAGGGGCGTGACTGCTCTTGGTGAAAGGGGAGAAAGTGAAGGGGGCTCCTGCATGGGTGGCAGGCTAAACTTGCTGATGCCAGGACTCAGTTGCTCTCAGGGAAACACAGGACCCCAGGCTGAACATTTTCAGAAAGATCCAATCCAGCCAGCCAGCCCCTTCTGCTGGCAAGTCAGCTCCCAGGGCCTGGGCTCCCAGGGAGAAAGGAATCCAGAGACCTTAGGCAGAGAGACATCAGGCCAAGGGGGGACCGAAGATTTTACATCTTAAAAATACCTCAGCTCTTTTCATTGTCTGGTAGAAGTTGTTGAGTCTTCTGCAAGTCAACTGCAAGTGAATGCCTGGACCAATGGAAAATGCTCAGGAGGGCCCCAGCCAGGCTCCCACTGAGCCCAGCTCCTTCTCCCTCAGTCTCCTTCTCTCTGTGTCTCTCTGCCAGCCCCCACCCTCTCTCCTCTCTCCCTGTCCTGGCCTCACTATGCTCCCTCTAGGTGTGTGGATTTCTGTCTTTGCTCTCCTGCTCCATGTCTTTCTATCTCTCTCCTTTCTTTCCACCCTCAACCTCCCCTTCTTAGCCTGGAGGAAGCTGTAATTTAGGGCCTCTTTCCCCAAATGAATCTCTCAATATCTACAAATGTTAACTTCATTAATTTGGGAAGGATTTATCAGTACAGAGGTTAATTGTCTTTCCCTGACATGTTTTTACTGAATACATCTGGGTGACAAAATTAATTTCCTCATTAGCTATTTTTGAAAGTGGAACAAGCTGAGGGGAATCAGTGCAGGGAGAGTTTGTGCCATGTGAGCTGTTCCGGGCTCCCCACGATCTGCCTGGGTGCTCCCTCCCGTCAGAGGTCACGGGGGCCTCCCGAGGGTCTGAGCTCTGCAGGACATCCTGGCTGAGATGGGGTGGAGGCAGGTCTCTCTGGGCCCAAGAGCTCCAGGGATGGGCCTATGCCAAGTGGAGCGACCCAGGCCCACCCGGTTGCCCCAGACCTCTTCCTTTCCCGCGTGGGAAAGCAGCTTCTTGGTGGGACACCCAAACCACTGCTCCTTTGAACAGACTAGGAGACGCAGACAGAAACAGAGATCTCCCAAACAGCCCCAGCTCAAGACCTGTTCAGCTGGACCCAGGAAGCCAGACCCAGTTATTCTGAGGGCCTTGGGGGTTAGAAGTCTGTGTCCGTCATCAGGCCCTGATTAGCCAGGCCCACAGGTGCTTCCTGGGGTGACTTCCAGCCCAGATTCCCCAGTGTGGAGTGGCCCCAAGACCGCTGCACTTCTCCCTAAGGGAGAGGAGGATGTGGGAGCTGGCCAAGTGCCCAGCCCTGGAATTCAGAGTGGGGACATCTCGAACCACCTACTGGAAAGGTGGCCACGTGCAGGGACCTATCTTCTGGTGCAGGTGTCAAGCAGCTAAGAGCCTGGGACCGTGGGCCATGCACTCGGCTTCTCAAGGCTTCGGTTTACTTGACTATGAAGAAAATGGCTGCCCCACTGCCCAGTCCCAGGAACCTCCCAGATCCAGACCCGGAGGCTACCGCTGCCCCTTCTTATCTCGCTGTCACCTGTCTTCCCTCCAGGAGTTGCCCTGCACTTCACTTGGACCATTTCCCCAGGATTGCTCAGGACAAAGTCCAGACCAGGCAGCACCCAGCATCCAGAGCTTCTCCAAGCAGAGCTTCATCCTCCTCTAACCAGACCCTCCCAGGCCAGCAGGCACGAGCTCTTGGCGGCATTCTATTAGAGCAGAGAGGAAAAGAGACCCAGTGGGTCAGGAGACTGCCCTGGACCCAGGCAAGGACAGAGGCCAGAAGCCCATTCCTCTCTGGGCCAAAGCCCCGACCCCACTGGGGGATCCCAGCCTCCCATGTCATCCCCAACCACACTGGGGGATCCTAGCCTCCTGTGTCATCCCCAACCCCTCTAGGGACCCAGCCTCCTGTCTCATCCCCAACCCCAGTGGGACACCTCAGCCCCCCATGTCATCCCTGGCCCCACTGGGGGACCCCAGCCTCCTGTGTCATCCCTGTCCTCACCCCAGGGCCCCAGCCTCCCGTGTTATGGACCCCTTCCTTTCTAGGAAACAAGGCGTGGGCCACAGAGTTCGAGTTGGTCCTGAATTTCCTGTTTCTTTAAGCTGAGACATTTTACACACATGGGCACACTCCCCAGCTGCCACTTCTGACCTAGCCCAGAGAATTTCATGCAGCAGCAATTTCAGTAACAGGAAAAACCAGACCCAGGGAGCTATCTGAATGTCACAAGCCAGTCACCTGGGGCAGGAATAGGACAGGCTGCCAGGCTCTCCCTCCCTGTCTCCATTTCCTTTCTCACGGCCACTGCTCCCTCCTGAAGGTGGCAGCAAGGGCAGAAGGATCCTTGAGACAGCTGGCTTCCCATCCTTCCCTGGGGCCTCCAGGACCACCGTCCCCTCCCCATACCCTCCTACCCACTGTGGAACAACCCTGGCTGCTGTACACACAAGCGGGGACCCTCGTAATTGCCTTCAGTTGGGCTGTGCTGAGCCCTCCTTCCCAGAGACCCTTCTCATCAGCTCCACTCCACTTTCAGCCTGAAATGGTGTCTCTACCATCGCCAAGCTCTGTGGCAGCCCTCCCTGCAGTCAGCCTGCCTCATGCAGGGTTTTCTGAAACAGGAATTCCAGACTTCTTTGCTGGGGAGGTCAATGGACAGGAGTCTGGCCATGAAGTGGGACCAAGGAGGATGTGCCTCTGCTCCCCAAAAGTGAGAGAGGCACTCCGGCTGGCCTGCAGGATGACCAGGAACAGGCCTCAGGGTTCTCCATGACCCTGACTCTGAGCCTGCGGATGAAGGGAATCCGTCATCAGGGGAACAAGGAGGTTGAGGAAGGCCTCCCAGAGAGGCTGATCACAGAGCTGGGTTCTGAAGGATGAAGAGGAGTTTGCAGAGCCAATCAGAGGAAAGGGCATGCAAAGGGAGGCTCTGAGACTTGGGAAGAGTCCAGCCCCACTGGGGAGCCTGAAGCTGCTCTGTGCTGCTGCCACATGCCCTTCAGAAGGGGAAGGGGAGGCAGGTGATGGAAAGAGCCCTGGTGTCTTCCCGTAGGGGCTTTTAGTGGGAATTAGGCAAGACCAGTGGCAGAATCCAACTTGTGGGTTAGGAAAAGACCCTGGGAGGCTGTGCAGAAGCCAGCCCAGGGCTGTGGGAGCCAAGAAAAATTCTACCTTGAAAGCGGGGAGTGCTGGTCATAACAGACTTTCTTCTAATGTGAGCATTTCCTCTATGAAAGAGAATGGAGGGACGTTTACAGACACTGTCAGATGAATTCTCAGAAAACCTTGGGGAGGAAATTGGAAAGCCCTGCCTGCCCCAGGCATGGCAGGCATACCACGTTCCTGGCTAGTGAAGTGGTTTGCTCAGGAGTTTTTGCAGAACCAGAAAACTTAGATGGAGCCCCATTTTAGAGATGAGGAAACCGAGATAGAGGATGCTTCGGATGACAGTACTTTGGTGCCTGTGCCACGAATAGCACCCGGATCACCCTGGACCACCTGCCTTTGATGTGGCATGGCAGCTGCATACATTTTCCTGTGCAGGCACTTGGGTGGCCTGAGTTGCCTCCAAATTTGGACATCTGGCTGCTTCTTGGTGCCCCCACCTGAAACCCAATCCACCTCTTCTGAAGCCAGCAGATAGTGAATTGCTCAGTAAGAAAAAGGTCTGTGCAAAACAGGAGACTAGAAAGAAACCTCAGTGCCTCCAGGAACCTCACGTGAGCTCCGTTTGACTCTGCAGAAGCAAGTTCCTTGCTTTTAGAGGAGTGACTGTGGCTGGGCATCATCCAGACCTATGTGCAATTATTGGTTGAAGGCGTCTCTCCCACTAGACGGAAGCGCTCAGAGAACCAGGCAGTGGAAGGTGCATGACTGGGAGGAATGAAGGATGGCCATCCTGAAGTGGAAGGTGTGTGACTGAGAGGAATGAAGGATGGCCGTCCTGAGGCTGCGCTCGAATGGAGGCTTATTTAACATGGAGCCTCGTGCAAAACACCCCGGAGCAGGCCCCTATAGGACTGAGATCGCTCCCTGTGATCTGCTGCTTCCCTCTCCAGTGGTTTTTATCTTTGAACAGAGCAAATCCTGGCTCCACTCAGACCTGCTCCGTGAGAGCCGAATGCAGCCGCTGCACCTGGTCGGGGGTGAGGAGCTTCTCAGCCATTCCAACAAGGCCTGGTCATCGAAAAGCCATGATTTTCTTGCATTCTGGGCCTTGTGACTTCTTGAGACGGGAAAAATGAAGCGCTGTTCCGCGATTTTGTTCTCAATCTAAAGGACCATTGCTTTGGAAAGTGGTCAGATTCTGCTTTTGGTTGATTTTAGGATCCAAAACTATGGCGATGGGAAAAGGGAAATGCATTTTAGGATTTCAGGTATTGTCTAAAATTTGCACATGATTATATCCTGCAATCTTAATGGTTCATGCGTCTCATGCTCAACCAAGAGCCTCTGCTGGCCTAAATGATCAAAGCATTTCCAGGAATTATTCAAGAAAAAAAAATCTGCTCCCGTCACTCACCGGCTGAAACCCCCTCAGTGGCTCCCACTGCCTTCAGATGCAGTCACCCTCCTTATTGAGCTTAGTGAGGGCTGCACTAAGCACTTTGCTTTATTCTCTCATTGAAGTATCACAACAATCACAAAAGGAACTATCATTAAACCCATTGCATGGATGAGAAAACTGATCCTTAGAGAGGTCAGGGACTGGTTCAAGCTGACTGTGCTGTACAGTGTCAGAGCAGGGATGACCCCAAACCCACCAAGGCCATTCTTAGCACCCCCAATCTCCATGACCATCTCCTAACTCTCTCTCTCCCCCTCATCTATTTCCTACCCATGGATGAAACTGTTTGTGTCTCACCTACTACTCCAGTGAGCCCCTCCTGCTTACCTCCCTGGGCCCCAGGCTGGCCCCCCTGGGTGCTCCTGGCAGCAAAGTCCATGTCTGATTAGGGAACTTCTTATTAGGAGGCTTCCTTGTTTGCTTTATCCACCTTCTCCAGACTGGGACCCCTGGAGACAGAGCCCTTAGCTCCCGAGGCCAGGTGGTCCCTTGCTGTGCCCAGCACAGAGCCTGGTGCCTGGGAGGAAGGCAGTAAATCTGTGTGGAGTGGGTCATTTCATTCTGCAATGGAGGATCATTTTCATGCTCCATAACCCATGGCTATCAATAAAATTAATATTAGCTTCCAGTAAAGTCTAGAGAGGTGCTTCTCACACTAGAGTAGGCAACAGGGCCACCCAGAGAGTCAGGTAAAACTCGGAGGTGCTGGCTCCAGAGGCCCAGACAGGTGAGGCTGTGTGGCTGGTCCTGCCCCTGCCTCTGAGGGGCACTGCTCGGCAGCCAGCAGCCCACCCCTGAGTGCAACACTCAGCAACCAAAGGCACCTGGCTGGGCGATGACTGACAGTGAGGCAGCTCCAAAACTCCCTTCCACAGCATTTACAAAACAGACACAAAGTTTTCTATTTGGAGGAGTCATTTGCTGCAATGGGGGTTTTCCCTTCGTTTTTGGAAATGCCATGAAATAAAATGTTAAATGTGACTCCAGTATCCTAATCTGAGGCACAGACAACTCACCGCAGTTACACCTCAGAGAAAACATGGGGCTCCCCGGGAGAGGGGCCTCACTCAGCCTGGAGTTATGTTCTGACTTCTCAAAACATGAAACCATTTATATTGACTCTGGCACATTCAAAAAAAAAAAATTCCCTTATGTCGCATGCACGCGCGTGCACAGAGATCGGCTTTCGGTTCACAATGAGTGTGCCCCTGGGTCTTTTCTGTGTCTCACTCATTGAGGCCTGGGGGACCAGGCCCAGGGGGACCAACGGGGTGCCTCCGTCTGTGCTCCTTGTCCCTGTTGGGCAGAGCTGGTGAATCACCCGGCCCCAGCAGCCTGCGTCCTTTCCCAATTACCGTAGCTGTCAGAGCTGACTAAAAAACCAGTAGCAGCTGGCAGGAAATGGGTAAGAAAACTGACCACAGAGAAACTGTAGGACTCTACAGAGCAGCGGCAGATAGACTCAGGGACAGGAAGTGGAGCTGTTAAGACTCGGCCCTCGCCTGCTCCCGGGCACCTCAGGGCCATCGAAGGGCGCGTGCACCTGAGATGCTGCGGTGCTCGCGTCACGCAGTGACCCCGCAGCAGGCACCAGCCACAGCCCCCGAAGGGAAAGAAGCAGTCAGGAGTGGCGGAGAAGCACCCCCAAAAGCCCAGGCCTTTGAGACTCCTGCAAAGGCAGTGGTTCTGCTAGTCCAGGGGTGATGGAATCGCAGCCGGCAGAGCCTGCGCTGTTGAGGTCAAATGGCCTGCTGGCCGTGCATTGCCTCACCCGGCTCCCTGAAGCCAAAATGACCAGCTCTCAGGCAGGGAGAGGCCACCACACATTGAGAACAGTGCTGGTGTTGAGGTGGGGAGGCGCTTCTCTGCGGAGTTACAGGTCCAGCATTTTCAATACTCCCACCGTGTTTCAGCCAATGCCAAGGGCGGGCCCTTTAGAATCCCTAGTGATGAGAAAGTATCAGCCAGGTGGCATGCTGGATCCTTCCACGCATCATCCCACTCCTGTTCACATACCCTAGGAGGCAGCTAAGACTATCCCCATTTTACGGATGTGCAAAGGGAGGCTCAGGATTAAATAGGCCTGGCCCTGGGTTCCACCACCTATCCACCTATGAGGGGCAGAGCCCACATTCAAAGTCTGACTGGGGTCTCCGCCCCGACGACCTCTGCTCACAGCAGGCCGCTAGGTGCTGAGATGGGAAGAGGAGAGAAGGGGTCAGAGGAGAGAGGGGGAGTGAGCACAGTGGAGGAGGCTTGCCTGGGCCCTGATGCTTCACCCAGAAAGAAAATGGGGTGGTCAGTGTTTAATCGCATCTTCCCAGTGGCCCAAGCTGCATGTCCACCCAGGACACCACCCCAAGCAGCCCAGCAAGGGGGACCCACCCTCTCTGCACCAAGGCAGACCCAAGGTGCTTCCAGGGGCAGCCAGAACAGGGTGGCTTCTGTGTGGCCTGCTCTGGGACAAGCTGCTGTGACAAGAAGCAGCATCTGCTATTGAACTTGTGACCCGGGCCTTGGTCCCTCACAGGGAGCAGGGCACAGCTGGGACAGAGGGTGAGGGTCCCCTTCCCATCTCTCGGAGGTGGCAGAGTGCACCTGCTCCACGGAGCGTGCGCAGCCCCCTCTGCTGGCGCCCGGTCCAGCTCTCGGGTGAGCTAGACGGGAGTTCAGCTGGGCGTGACTCACCCCTGTTCCTGGAACTGTCTGAAGGCGGGGAGGATGCTGTGGGTAGGCTCTAACTGTATCATCTGGGCTGGGGCCGGTAGCAGATGGTCCTTATAAAAAAAAAAAAAAAGTACTTCCATGTGGGCTTAAAATAGCGCAGCACTCACCATCAGCTGAATGGGGAAATGTACGAGCCAGTCTTTCACGTGGGAGTGGGCACTGCAGGCTGGAGGTTGGGACAAGGGGCCCAGACACCAGCCACAGCGGCCGGGCCCAGGAGGTGGAGAGGAGACGCCTCAGCACCCACTTCGTGCCTGGCCTAGACCAGGCAGGTGGCAGACACGGGCCCAAGCAGGCCCTGCCACGACGATGAAGATGACAATGAAGCCACAGAACCCTCCCGGTTGCCGCATGGGAGCTGGCTGGGAAACCGAGATGCCAGAACACCAGCCGTCCACCACCCTGTCAGCCTCTCAGTCAGTCCAGGAAAAGCCTTTCTTCATCCTGGAAGTCGGGAAATGTGGCTCCCTAACAGGGGGCGGAAACAACTTTTGGTTCTGAGTCAATCTCTCTCTCTCCCCGGGCCCTACAGGAACACAAGAGTAAGGCCTGGAGCCTCTGGAGTCTGCCCCTCACCGATGTGTGTTCTGGGGCAGGTCACTTCCTCTTTCTGTGCCTCAGTTTCCTTATCTGTAAAATGGACAGAAAGCCCCACCTTCTCTAGGGCAAAGCCCAGCACCCGGAGGTGCTCTGTGAAGGAAGCCCACAGCCCTGCCTGGGTTGTCCCTGAGGCCCGAGAGAGCCCTTGGCCCCTTCTTCCCTTTTTAATATGTCCCTTCATCTTCCTTTAAACCATGCTGCACTTTGACATGTAGAGGTGATCGCTCTGAAAGTCGGGGTCTGGAGCATTGCCTCTTGCTGCTGCTGTGTTGATGTGGAGGGAAGGGGGTGACAGGAGGGAAGCCGGGGCAGGGACAGCAGGTGGGGAGTCTCGCCCCGTCCGGCCCAGCAGCCAGGGCTCCCAGGCATGGCAGGCCACCTTCCCGCCCTCCTGCCGCCCGCCCTGCCGGGGATCAGCAAATCGGAGCCCAGGTCGCCGTGGCCTTTGAGGGATGGAGACTCTCCCAACTGCAGGGCAGGGTGAGGGAGCTCTAAGGGAGCCACGGGTCCTCAGTGGCTCGCCCAAGGCAGAAGGTTTGTCAGAGGTGGAGGGTTTGCACTGAGCCACCTTGGTGTTCTGTGTGGACAAGCGTGTGGTGTGCTGGTAAATGTCGAACAACCAGCTCCACTGGGGCCTGGGGAGGGGATTAAAAATAGCTCTGATCTGTAGCGGCTGCCAATTTCAGCGGTGTAATCACTCCCGCTGAAGCCGGTTTCATCCCCGTATGTGGAGTTGGGAAGAGACCACAAATGGGCTGCCATGAGCTCCAACACCCAGCACAGGGCTGGTGGATACGCGGTAACATGACCACCCTTCCCATACAGGCTGGCGTCCATCAGGGGCACAGACACGTGATAATGACCCAGGCTCAACTGAAAGGCAGCAGAGCGAAAGAGTCAAAGAGTTAAGACCCGGACCCTTGAGTTAGGCTCAGGTTAACTGTGTCTGATTCATCCCGGCTCTAGTTACCAGCTGTGTGGCTTTGGGCAAGTTGCATAACCACTTTGGGCCTCGTATGTAAAGCGAAGATGATAATAGCGTCTGTCCTTTCACAAGGATGTCTATTGTGCAGTAATGACCTGCGGTCACAAGCTGTTCTTTTTAAGGGATGGAATGGAGGGACAACACATCTGTCAGGAGAATGCTGAAACCTCTCCCTCCCGAAATTAAATGACGAAAAGTCTTCCCTCCACCCCGCAGCCTCCCCAGCTACTCCTTCACCTCTCTTCCCTCACAGGCGTCTTCTAAGGGTTTCCAGGCCTCCCCCACTTCCTCTCCTCCACCCATTCACCCCACGCTGCCAAGCAGCCTCTGCCCCACTTCTCCAAGGCGACTCTTGCCTTGTCACCAACAACCCCATTTTCTAAATCCAAGAGACATTTCTGTCATCCTCGTACTCTACGTCCCACCAGCCTTGAGCCCTGCTGCCCAAGCAACTTTCGAAACAAGCGTGTCCTCAGTGTCTGTGACGGGTCCATTCCCTCTGCCTTCCATCTGTCCGTTCTCTGTCTCTTTGACTGGGCCAGAGTCCTCCACCTGGCTGTTAAAACTAGGGTGCCTCAAGTCATAGGGGGAGCTGTGTCTTCTCCTGCTGAACCCCCTCTCTAGGCTGGCCCCCGACTCCAGCGGCCTCTACTGCTATCTGCACCAGCCTCTCCCAGTGGTACCTCCAGCCCTGACCTCATCTCTGACCCCTGGACAGCACGGCCAGAGGTCTATTCCACACCGCCCCCTCACACAAATGATGGCTCAGAGGTCCCCAGGTTCACCGTGCCCGAAACTGTGCTCACCACCCATTCCCAGGCCCGTGGTGATAACACCACTGTCCGCCACTCATCTTCCCACCTTTCTCTCTGTTGCCCCCAGGTCTGCCCCACCCCAAGCCCCGCCTCCCCCTCAAGGCCTGCACAGCCTTCCCTTTTTGTCTTCTGTCTTCATCCTGGTGCCCCCCTCCCACACCCATCCAAGCAAGAGCCATCTCTCTGGGTGCCAGGGCCGTGGCCCTTGGCCTGGGCCCTCCGCCCCCACACTTGCCCTCCCCTCTGTCTTCCACATCCTTCCAGGGCGATCTTCCCAAATCTGAGATATGGTCAGGTCACCCGTGTGCCGAAAACTCCTGGGGTCAGGGCCTGTGTGCCTGGCCTTGGCCTGTCTCTCCGGATTCCTCTCCCACCATCCCCCTGGCTGTCTGCAGTCCTCATATGGGCCACATCCTCCTTCCCAGGGTTTAGGGGATGTCACTGTCTCTGCCTGGAACAATCTTCATCTTATCCTCACCTCCACCCCACCCCTTCAACCCAGTGGTTCCGAGTTCAGCTACTCATGGCTTCCCCGAGGAAGCCCTCCTCCTTCCTCCATGTCCCCTCCCCGCCAGACGGTGCTGTGCTGTTCCCCCTCTGAACACCCTGGGCCCTGTCTTCACAGCAATTCACAGGGCTGGTAACTGTTCACTTATTTGTGTGGCTAATTAACTAATGCTTACCTCTCCCACGAGACTCTTCATCCCCGAAGGCGTAACTGACTGGCATTTCTAGCAGTGGAATTCTTCACTGTGTGGTGCTGTCTGTGAACAGCAGGAGGGTCCCCAGCCCCCACCCACTCGATGCCAGTGGCTCTCTCAGGCCTTCCCACAGCCCCAGGAGGCTGGACTGCCCCAGGGAGCCCTGCCCCCCTAGGTGCAAACAGCTGCAGGAACAGGAGCTGTGTCTGGGTTTGCTCAACCCCAGTGCTTTAAGGTCCCAGCACAGAGTGGACACTCAGAAAATGCGTGTTAAATGTGTGAATGGGCAGCTCCTACCTGCAAGCTTCTGCACAGCTGCTCTGTCTGCCTTTGTGGGTGCTACAAGGATTTAGCCTTTGGGGGTCCAGGAAGCCATCATGCCTGTAAGCAGTGGTCCTCAGCCCCCTGGAGTGAGATCATGGCATGGCAACTGCCCAGAGCTCAATCAGGCAAGCCCGAAAGCCAGCACCTCCCTCATCTCACCTGAATTTCAGCAGTTCGGGCACAGGTGATCAAATAGACTCTCCCTGGGCCACGTGGACAGGAGCAGGTGCTGCTGGTTTCTCTCTCTGATGGTCAGGATCTCAGCTCTCCCCACCTGCTGCCAACCTTCTACATAGGCCCACCCAGGGAGCTGGCTGCCATAGAAAATACAAACTCAGAAGCATGCGCCAGGCCATCAGCACAGAGCAGGCACAGCTGCAGGGAGGGTGTATGTGGCCCGAGGTGCCAGCACCGAGCTCAGGTTCCTGCTTCAAAACCCTTTCCTGTGACTTTCAGCTTTCCTCTTCCTTTTACAGTGATCAGCCTCTTTTCCCATCATCCAAATTCCAACCACTTCAGGGGACCTTCACCAAACTGGCAAGAATGAACATTTGGCTCCATTCAACAAACATTCATGCACCAAACATTTACCAAGCACTCACTTTGCATTAAGGGAGCCACCCTAGAACCTGCCTTCACGTCCCCTTCATGGCTTTGTGCATCTTCTCGAGGCCTCTGAGTATGTCATTTCTGTTCACTCTATCCAGATTAACAAGACGGCTCTGCACTTCTTCTGTGCCTGGACAGTCTAGGCCCTCACAAGCAGCAAGCAGTATCTCCACCTGGCCCTGGCCTCGGTGGGCTCACAGCTAATGATGTCTCTCTCATCATCTGCCCACTTTAACTCCACCCTCTCATTCTGCGTCAAACACTCTGCCGAGCCTTCCTGGAGACCCTTCAGAGCTGGTGATATGGTTTGGATGTGTGTCCCCTCCAAATCTCATGTTGAAATGTGATCCCCAGTGCTGGAGGTGGGGCCTGGGGGGGGGGGTGTTTGTGTCATGGGGGCCCTCATGAATGGCTTGGTACCCTTCCGGTGGTGATGAGTTACCGCAAGATCTGCTGGTTAGAGTCTAGCTAGGGCCTTCCCCGCTGTCTTGTTCCCTGTCTCACCATGTGACGCACCTGCTCCCCTTCACCTTCTGCCATGAGTGGCAGCTTCCTGATGTTCTTGCCTAAAGCAGATATGCCAGCTCTATGCTTGTACAGCCAGCAGAACGGTAAGCCAAATACACCTCTTTTCTTTGTAAATTACCCAGCATCAGGTCTTCCCTTACAGCAATGCAAAATGGACTAATACAGTTGGGAAGAGAAGAGGTGACACATCTGAGACCCTCAGAGAACAAATTCAAGAGTTTTTAATGGAGAACCAGAGTGTACAGTGCCAAGGAGAGGCCAGCAGGTGCTGGGGCAGTAAGAAGAAGCTATAGGTGGGATGGGCCCTCGGCTGGCCTTCAAGGGTAGACAATAGTAATCGTGGGGATGGGAGCTGATACTGACTGAGTGCTAACACGATGCCAAGCGATGTGCAGGGGCTACCTCATTTAATCCTCACAGTCACCTCATGACACAGGCGTTATTATTATTCCCATTTTACAGGTGAAGGGACTGAGGCACATAGAACCAACTAATTTACTTAAGGTTGTGCAGCTTGTAAATGGCAGAGCCAGGATTTGCACACAGGCATCTGGCTTCGGGGCCAGTGCTCTTCAACACCACCAGGAAAGTTTGGATGTGTCGGCTATCTATAGCTGTGCAACGAATTTCCCCAAGTTCAGCAGCCTAACGCAACACACGTAGATTATGTCATAGTCCCTGTGGGCCGGGGACCTGGGAGTGGCCAGCTGGTCCCCCTGGCTCCGGGCATCTCACAAGCAGCAATCAAGCTGACAACCTGTGGTCATCTCGGGGCCTGCTTGGGGTAGGATTTGGTTCCCAGCTCACTCACATAGCTGTTGGCTGGAGACCTCGATTCCTTACATGGGGGCCTGTCCCGAGGCCAGTGACTTCCTTCAGGGTGAGTGACCAAGCAAAGGCATGAGTGACAGTGAGCAAGACATGTGGCCTCATCACGGAAGCGGCATATTGTCACCTTTGCTGTAGTCTGTGGTCTGTCCACGAGAAGCGAGTCCTGAGATCCAGCCCACGCTCCAGGGATGGGCACGATGAGAGGCTGTGACAACAGCAGTGGGGGTCACCAGGCAGTCCTAGAGGCTGCCGGCCACACGGGCCCACGGAGGAGCCCAGGTCACAGACACCACTGTCCTTAGTTTGATTCTTCACCCAGGAGCCTGACTGTGTTCCTTAGGTAATAATAATAGCCCCAAGGGGAGCTAAAACTTGATTCCCAGTCTGAGAGTGTTCTTCCTCCTGTTCCTCCCAGAATCCAAGTGCCAAATCAGATGAGCACGTCTTAAAGATCATCTGCGCGCTCGGCTATGTAAAGAAACACAAGCGTATTTGTATTTCGCTGGTGTCAGGCCGAAAACTTGGCACCGTCCCTCACTCCTCCGCTCCCTCGCCATACGATTCCAGTCAGCCCCCAATTCCTCTAAAGCAGTGATTTTTTTCATCTCTCCTTTTCTCTTTGACTGCCCACAATGAAGAGAAACCCTAATGGTCCTGGCGTTTCCGTTGCTCCTTCAGTCACTCCCAGGTGTCATGATAAGGGCCCTGTCATACAGTCCTAATTGCTGTTCAAAGACCACCCGTGGCTCCCACAGCCAACAGGCAAGGCCCATGCTTGAGTCTGGCCTGCAGGGCCTTCAGCTTCACAGCCCGGACCACTCCCCACACCACCTCCTGGCTCCAGTCCCCTGGTCCACATGCCTGGCACCTTCCCACTTCTAAGCCTTCATCTACCCCTTTCCTAACCCTCAAATGCTTTTCCCATTCTTCTTACCCAAATCCTGGTGGCCCTTCAAGGTCAAGTTCATGCCCTCCCTTAATTATGAATTTTTCCAGATGACTCCAACTCTTCAAGGCTGGACTTGGCAAGAGGCAGTGTGTGTTCAGCGGGATCAGTGAAATCAAAATACTCGTGACCACAAGCCAACTGCTCAGAAAATCATCTGGGTTTGCCTCCCCATGCCTGCACCCTGCTCTTGTCTTCACTACCTGGTGACTCCGTCTGGGTCACCCGGACTTAGCCTTCCAGCTCTCCTGGGGAGCAGTTCTCAATTCCCTTCCCTCTGAACATCTGCTTCTACGCAGCCCCATGTGACCACTTTCTCCCTCCCCCAAATTTCCTTCTCCCCGGATCCATTCTCACTACTCCGCCACACCACCGTCAGGGCACAGCCCTCTCTAGACGCCCACTGCAGTCACTGTCTGGAAGATGACTCAGCGCATCCCCTCAGACCCCTGTGTAGTTTTCGATCTTTCTATCTAGTTCCCAACGAGACTTTGAGCACTTTCTTGGCAAGTCCAATTCATCTCTGAATCCAGAACAGGGTGGGGACAGAGGGCATATACACATAATCCCAGGAAAGACAAAGGTGAAAATTGTCCATGGATATACCTTCCCGGGAAAAAAAAAAATACAGTGAAGTGGCTTTACTCTATTTTCTTAACATTCAGAAATACAAAGCTGTCTTTCCACCCACAATCCCGGACTATAAACTCAGCAGCACACGCACAGAGGGTGTAGAGAACAATGCAGGCGAGCACAGGGAGGGTGCAGCCGAGTCCCCCTTTTCCACACTCGGGGGTGAGACAGCGGGGCCTCAGATGCAGATGTGAGAAGCGGATGTGAAGCAGATCTGGGGGGGCCTCAGCAGCCTCACACAAGACCTCCTGACATCAGCGTACACCCCGTCTTCCCGACAAGTTTCCCTTTTCCTGGTCCCCATTAGAGGACACCCACATTACTCATTGCACAGTTACCGTTGAACTTTCTATTCTGACGTTCTCTTTTCACACTTGTTCAGAAATACACACTGGTGCCATTTCATTTGCTTTTAAATAGCACGCCAAAGAGGAGACATGCCCAGTGGTCTCCGAGTCATGCCCCACAGGATCCAGGTCATTTGCCTAAAAGGCAGAAGTCAGACCTGGTGAAAGCTCACAGGTAACAGCCGGGGGGCCGCCCTTGCACCTGGCATAGGCCTCACCAACCAGGTGCCTGTGCAGAGGTCTCTTAACTGTTGAAACTAAGGTAGGTTTTTCTGAAAAGCAGCCTCTCTCAGATTTTTTGGCCTCAGGACCACTTTGCCCTCTTAAAAATTATTCAGCATCCTCAAGAGCTTTTGTTCATGTGAGTTTAGATTTGATGGCATTTGCTGTATTACAAATTAAAACTGAGAAAATTTTAAAATATGTATCAACTTGTATCAAAAATAACAATAATAAATTCATGACATGTAAACATAAATTTCATATTTTAAGAAAAATAACTACATTTTCTCTCTTTCTTTTTTTTTTTTTTTTTTTTTTTGAGACAGCGTCTTGCTCTGTCACCCAGGCTGGAGTGGCAGTGGCCCAATGTCAGCTCACTGCAACCTCTGCCTCGCAGTTTCAAGCGATTCTCCTGCCTCAGCCTCTCCAGTAGCTGGGGTTACAGGCGCCCACAACCATGCCCAGCTAATTTTGGTGTTTTTAGTAAAGACAGGGTTTCATCATGTTGGCCAGGCTGGTCTCGAACTACTGACCTCAAGTAACCCATCTGCCTCGGCCTCCCAAAGTGCTGGGATTACAAGCGTGAGCCACCGTGTCCCAGCCACTACATTTTTCAAAACAAAAATATCAGTGAGAAGAATGGCAATAATTTATGCCTGTTCGAAGCTCCTGGGTGTCTGACTTAGAAAACAGCCAGGTTGTCAGATCTGCTTCTGCCCTCAGCCTGGGCCATTAGATCACTTTAGCTGAGGCACGTGAAGAAAATTCAGCCCGAAACAAATATGTAGCTAGAAAAGAGGGACACTTTTGTAATAGACCTTTCAGACAATTGCGGCTATTCCTCTTCCATACTATACCAAAATTCAAATCATGATAGTTTCTCATAGGTTAGCTGCACTGTTGAATGAGAACCCATCTCACCTATTTTTTTATATGACTACATTAAAATCTATTAGCTATCCTGCACTTTGAATAGATCATTTGTTTACCCACTCCTGATTTTGCAATAAATGTATTGGTCATTTGGCAAATATTGATTCACTGACGTGTGTAGATCTATCAAATGTCAACACATTTCATTACACAGCCAGTGCATTAATATGATCATGAATTCCATCAGAAAAGTCCGGAGGTGTTAGGAAGCTATCAAGCTCACAGCAATGGATACAAGTTTTCTAAAATTTTAATTTTCACATGAAAGCTCTAATTGTATGGCAACAGATACTATCAGTTATTTTTCCTGAAGCCACAGGCTTACTTCATTTATTTTCAAGAAAATGTCTGCCAAATATCCAAGTCTGGTTAACCTAGTTTAGGTTAGAGAAGTCCCTCTCAGCTCTAAAAGGCCAGCCTCTTACAGAAAGTTCTAAGGGTCTTAAAGTTCAGGGCAAAGCAGAAAAGAGACCTCCAGGGAGATATTCCCTACAAGCAGCTCCCAACAGCCCAGGGAATGACGATTAATTTGAACCGCATTTTCCGAGGGCATTGGTAAGAGGTCAGCCTATTCCACAGCTGACCTCTAAATCCCAAACCCAGCATCTAGTGTAGAAATTATGAAAATGGCCAATACATTCTTCTGGCAGTTGGTGCAGTGCTCAGTGCATGAAGGTTGAAGTAACCATGCAGTGTGGGGCACCAGCCAAGATGCTGTTTCTACCTGGGGGCTGTCTCACCGTGCAGGAGGCGCATTTGCTCCACGGTTTACTGTCAGCATCATACACACAGGTAACCAAAACCCTTGTCAACGGCCACAGGCAACCATCAATAGTGAGCACAATGTAACCAACGAAGGCTGGGGTGTGAAGAATCCAGCCAGCCTGATAGGCAGGGCACCATGCTGCGGTCAGGAGACCTGGGTTCCAGGGCCAGCCCTGCCTCCAACATGCTGGGGACCATGGCCAAACCACTTAATGTCTTTGCATGGGCTTCTTTGCCCTATAAAATGGTCAGGGGTGAGGTAGATGAACTCAACAGGTGCTGAAATTCTCTAAGAAGTAGAGATATAATTACAAGATGTCAGCGCATAATATCATGTGTATCCACCCTAAAAACTCCATGAACTCCCAATGGACACACACAAAAAAAATCATTGCTTACAGGTAATATTACTTTCTAACCAAAGTTTTATTTTAGAAATTTTAAAATATTGTCATAACTAAGAAGAAAAGTCTGTAGGATGGCAGGTGATGTTGGAGCAGGGTTAAACCAATAGACCACTGGGATATGTTAGAGTCTAGAAACAGATCCGTTATAAATGGAAATTTAATATGTGATAAGGGAGGCTGAAGCAGCTTTAAAACATATCCACAAATTATTTGACATTTCTCCCATTGAGAAGTGAGGTTTATGTCCCCTCTGTTTGAATCTGGGTGGACATGTGACCATCCACCAATGGAAGTGACATGTCCACCAATGGAAGTAACATGTCTGACTTCCAAGGTGAGGTCACAAAAGGCCATGCAGGTTCTTCCCTGTTCTGTTGCAACACTGGCTCTTCGTGTTCTGAGCTTTCATGAACAATTCAGACCACCCTGAGGCCTCCATACTGTGAGGAAGCCCAAGCCATATAGATGCCAAGTTAGGTAATCCAAGGACTATTCCCAGCTGAGCACAACTTTTGAGTCATCCCAGCCCAGGTACCCAAACATGTCAGTGAAAAGCCCTTAGATGATCCCAGTCCCCCACTGTTCACACCACCCCAGCCACTCAAGTCTTCCTAGCTGAGGCCCCAGACATGGTAGAGCAGAGCCAGACAATCCCCATTCTGCCTAAATTCCCAGACTTCAGAGTTCACGAGCAGAATCAAGTTGTGATTGTTCTATGCCACTAAGTCTAGCGGTATATGTTCTGCAGCAATAGATAACCAGAACAGTAGATGTTTCTAATCACTGAAAAAATACCAACCTTTCAAAAAATGATAGAAAGACTTAGAAATTATTTTTAAAATAATTTAAATTATAATAAATATTATACAATATATAAACAGTATAAAGTATAAAATATTATTGTAAATATTTTAAATTATAATTTAAAATATTATTGTAAATATTTTAAATCATAATTTAAAATATTTAAAAATAAATTTTAAATGGATTCATATGTATTTTATTATAAAATTATTGAAATAAATATATAAGAAGCATTTTTTAAATCTAGGGATGGAAAAGTGCTTCATAAGTGTTACTCCCCCTTCACCAGCAAAAAAAAAAAAAAAAAAAAAAAACCCAGATGAAATAAGAAAAAGATTGACAAGTTTGGTCACATAAATATAAAAATGTTATGACCAAAGGCACCATAAACAAAGTTTAAACCTAACTTGCAGAAAGGCAGAAAGGATACACAGCATGGATAACATCTACAGTATGGAAGAGCACCGACACATTCTAAAGGATCAACAATTCAAAAGAAAAGACAGGAATGAATATGAGCAGATAATTCACAGAGAAGATATATAAATAAAACAGTAATCATATAAAAAAGATGTCAAACTTTATTAGCAATGAAGCACATCCATATCAAAAAAAATTCAAAAAACCCAAAAATATATTTTACCCATTATATTGCTGAAAAGTTATACCGATAGGAACATATAAAAGATGTACTATTATATGATTGATAGGAGTGTAAATTGTGGTAGTCTTTCCAAAGGACAACATTAAATCTATCAAAATTTTAATCTTCACACTTTTTTACCTAGTGAGAAATTTCCAGTTGTCTATGTCATGGAAATATCCCCATATGCCCATATGTGCAGAAAAATGTAGGTAAAATGATGGTAACTGCCGCCATGTAAAAGCAACCAACTGAAATAAACCTGAATACTTACCAATAAGTGATTGTCCAAATAAACTTCGAGCAGACAGATTATAGATTACTGTGCATCATTTTAAAATAATGAGGCAAATGTACACATATATATTTAGAGGTTAAGAAAAATGCCTAGGAGAGACACCCTGAATTGTTCATAGGGATTATTTATGGGAGAAAGCAGGTCGGGCAATCATGATTAGAGGAGCATTTCCCCTTTCGCTCTCTGCTCTTCTGCATTGTTTCTTCATTTATACGTATGAGAGCATGCGCATGAATTATCTGTGTAAGTGTTACCAATTACAGACTTCTAAGTTTAGGTACAAGAACCTTTAAGTCTTCTTTGTGAGAGTCCATGATCCATAATCCTGGGTCCTCTGGAGCCCAAACCCACCCCACCTTGCCAGCAGCCAAGTTTCTCTGTACTTCATGAAGCTAAGCTTCGGGCCCCTCACTGACCTAGGCCCTTTCTAAATAGATATTCATTTTATACCTAATTTTGTATTTAAAATTTCATATTTTTATGTTAAAAAAAATGAGCCTAAAAGTACATCAGTTCCAGGACCTGTGAATTTGCACCCTAAAATCACTCATGCTGGTGTCACAGCCCCTTTCTAGAGCAGAACAGGAAAATCTCCAGCTAAGGCCTTTTGTAGTGCCTTCCTACAGACTGAGCAGCATATGAGCTGCTAGGGGAAAAAAAGTGGGGGTGGGTGGGGAAACCAAAAACCAATCCCCAGAAAAGGAAAAGCTACCAATAAGTAGACATGAATTCAATGAAACCCCAAAGAGTCCTTCACACGGTGCTGAGAAGCTGGAACAATTGTACAGGAAACACCATTTACCTAGGACCAGACTGTCTACAGATAAATGTGAAATATGAAGAAAGTAAAGGCAGCCCCTCTGAAATTAGCATAAATAAGTAGAAACTCTTTTGTTTAGAATGGGAAAAGGACACCCATGGAAACCCATAGGAATCTAGAAGAAAATCAGATCTGTCTGAGGAATGAATTGTAATTCTCCAGTCTCAGTGGCAGGCCCACCTCACTATGCAGATAGGAGATAAGTGCACCAGTGCCTGAAGTTAGTAAGCATTCAAACCAAATCACCTGCTCTCTGGCTCTGATTCCACACTCACTAGGCAGCCGAAGAGGTCTGCCAGGTACACGTCCCCAAACAGAATAGGGAAACCAGAGGATTCAGCTCTCCAAACCCTCTGACAGATGGATTTCTCCTTATAAAGAAGACTGACAACAGCAAGATACCAGAATAAGAGGTCCCGGCCCTTGTCTCCTCACAGACACATGGATTTAACAAGCATCCATGGGTAAAAATAGTTTTAGGAGAGTTCCAGAATCCAGTTGAAAGGTCCCAGCACCCTGGTGAGGCACAAAATACAAGAACAGTCCCAATGGAAAGGGTAAGAAGAGTAGTTTCACTTCACCCACAACACCCCTTCCCCAAGCTGGCACAGCTAAGCGCTGAAAGATGCTCTTGGCCTACAATTTTTCCCATGAGGGAAAGAGAGAGCAAAGTGAGCATCCAGCTTCCCCAGCCTTTCAAGTCGCATCCCAGGAGGCCCACTTCTCCTCTCTAGCACCTCACCCAGAACATTGAGGAAATTGGCATGGCTCGATTGCCTGGGGTCAACTAAGAATAAAGAAAAGGGGCTGGTGCTCACAGCAACTGGCATGCATATACCAACAACCAGCCCAAAGACCCCACAAGCTGGCCTGCCAGCTGTCCCAGCTGTGGACCCCTCCACACACCAGCCAGCCTATCTGTAGACCACACCAGCCAACTGGCCTACCCACAGACCCCAGAAGTCAGCCCACATGCACCTCTGCAGTCACTACCTCACAAGCCCCTACAGATGACACCCCATACTCCCCTGCAGGCAAAACACAGATCTCAGCACCTGGAGTGGATCTCAGCAGCCAGCTCAACTCTGCAGGATTGGAAGAGCATCAAGGGCAGACTAGACTAAGTAAAAGAAAGAATCAGCAAACTCAAAGACAGGTCATTTTAAGTTAACAATCAGAGGAGAAAACAAACAGAAGAATTCAAAAGAGTGAAGAAAGCCAGCCTGTGGGACTTACTGGACACCCTCAAGCAGGAAATTCTCGCATACATATTTATAAAGCCCAAAGGGTGCCAAATATGTTGACCCTAAAGAGGTCTGTACTGAGACACATTATACAGATGCTCCTCAACTTATGATGGGCTTATGTCCCAGGAACCCCGTGGTAAGTTGAAAATATGATAAGTCAAAACTGCAGGGTATTGGCTGTTTGCTCTCATGACTGAGTGCCTAGCTGGGAGCTGCAGCTTGTTGCCACTGCCCAGCATCAGGAGTGTGTATCCCACCACATATCACTAGCCCAGGAAAAAATCAAATTTCAAAATTTGAAGTATGGTTCCCACTAAATGCATAGCATATTGCTTTTGCACCATCTAAAGTTAAAACATTATAAGTAAAACCATTATAAGTCAGGGACTATCTGTATGTAAATTGTCAAAAGTCAAAGATAAAGAGAATTTTGAAAACAGTAAGAGAAAACCGACTCTTCACATACAGGTCAACCTCTGTAAGACTGTCAGCAGACTTTCAGCAGAAACTGTGGGCTAGGAGACAAAGTGGGATGACATTTTCAAAGTGCTGAAAGTAAAACAAAAACAAACAAACAAAAAAACTGTCCTTTAAAAATGAAGGCAAGATAAAGGCTTTCTTTCCCAAACAAAACTGAGAGAGAGTTTGTCACCACTAGACCTGCCTTACAGTAAATCCTACAGACAGTTCTTCAAATTGAAATGAAAGGACACTAAATAGCAACACAAAAGCTTATGGAAGTATAAATCTCACTGGTAAAGGTAAATAAATACAGAATAATACAATACTGTAATTGTGGTGCTTAATCTTTGTTTGTTTGTTTGTTTCTGAGACAGAGTCTCACTCTGTCACTCAGGCTGGAGTGCAGTGGCACAATCTCCGCTCACTCCAAACTCTCCCTCCGGGATTCAAGCGATTCTTCTGCCTCAGCCTCCCAAGTAGCTGGGACTACAGGGGTGTGTCACCTCACCCAGCTCATTTTTGTATTTTTAGTAGAGACAGGGTTTCAGCATATTGGCCAGGCTGGTCTCTAACTCCTGACCTCATGATCTGCCCGCCTTGGCCTCCCAAAGTTCTGGGATTATAGGCATGAGCCACCATGCCTGGCCTGCTTAATCATTTTTAATCCAAGTCTAAAAGTTAACAGACAAAAGTCTAAAGAATAGCTATAACCATAAACACTTATTAATGAATGCACAATATAAATTAAATTTTGACATCAATAGCATAAAGTGAAGGAGGGGAGCAGTAAAAGTGTACAGCGTTTGTATGTAATTGAAGTTGTTATCAGCTTAAAACAGACTATTATAACTATAAAAAATGTTATGCAAACCTCATGATAACCACAAGAAAAATACCTGTTGTAGATACCATAAAGATAATATAATCATTGAGTATATCATGACCAAAAAAATCATCAAATCAGCAAGATATACAAGAGAGGAAGAAAGAATCAAAAGTACTACAAAACAGAAAACAGTTTTTAAAATGGTCATAGTAAGTACTTAGCTATAAATAATTACTTTAATATAAATGGATTAAATTCACTAACCAGAAGATATAGCCTGGATATATATATAAAAAACAAGATCCAACTATATGCTATCTATAGGAGATTCATTTTAGATTTAAGGACATACAGAAGCTGAAAGTGAAGGGATGGAAAAAAGACATTCCATGTAAATGGTAAGCAAAAGAAAGCAGGGTAGCTATAATTATATCACACAAAATGGACATTAAGTCAAAAACTGTCATAAGGGACAGAGAAGGTCATTACATAATGATAAAAGGGTCAATTCAACAAGAAGATATAGCAATTATAAATGTATATGTACCCAACATCATAGCAGCTAAAGTTATAAAGTAAACATGTACAAATTTTTTTTTTTTGAGATGAAGTCTCACTATTGTCCCCCAGGCTGGAGTGCAATGGTGAGATCTTGGCTCACTGCAACCTCCACCTCCCAGGTTCAAGTGATTCTCCTGCCTCAGCCTCCCAAGTAGCTGGGATTAGAGGTGCCTGCCACCACACCCAGCTAATTTTTGTATTTTCAGTAGAGACGGGGTTTCACCATGTTGGCCAGGCTGGTCTTAAGACAGAAACAGAAAATAATGCAATAATAGCATAATTCAATACTATCAATAATAGATGGATCATTCAGACAGAAAATCAGTGAGGAAACAACAGACTTAAACAACACTACAGACCAAGAAAAATAGAGCAAGACTTAAAATTAGACAAGTGGGATTGTGTCAAACTGAAAGGCTTCTGCACCACAAAGGAAGCCATAACCAAGATGAAAAAGCAACCTAAAAAATGGGAGAAAATATTTGCAAACCATATATTTGATAATGGGGGTTAATATCTAAAATACATAAGGAACTCCTACAGCTCAATATCAAAATAAATAAATAACCCAGTTTTTTTATTATACTTTAAGTTTTAGGGTACATGTGCACAATGTGCAGGTTTGTTACATATGTATACATGTGCCATGTTGGTGTGCTGCACCCAGCAACTCATCATTTAACATCAGGTTTATCTCCTAATGCTATCCCTCCCCCCTCCCCACACCCCACAACAGGCCCCAGTGTGTGATGTTCCCCTTCCTGTGTCCAAGTGTTCTCATTGTTCAATTCCCACCTATGAGTGAGAACATGCGGTGTTTGGTTTTTTGACCTTGAGATAGTTTGCTGAGAATGATGGTTTCCAGCTTCATCCATGTCCCTACAAAGGACATGAACTCATCATTTTTTATGGCTGCATAGTGTTCCATGGCATACATGTGCCACATTTTCTTAACCCAGTCTATCATTGTTGGACATTTGGGTTGGTTCCAAGTCTTTGCTATTGTGAATAGTGCCACAATAAACATACGTGTGCATGTGTCTTTATAGCAGCATGATTTATAATCCTTTGGGTATATACCCAGTAATGGGATTGCTGGGTCAAATGGTATTTCTAGTTCTAGATCCCTGAGGAATCGCCACACTGACTTCCACAATGGTTGAACTAGTTTACAGTCCCACCAACAGTGTAAAGGTGTTCCTATTTCTCCACATCCTCTCCAGCACCTGTTGTTTCCTGACTTTTAATGATCGCCATTCTAACTGGTGTGAGATGGTATTTCATTGTGGTTTTGATTTGCATTTCTCTGATGGCCAGTGATGATGAGCATTTTTTCATGTGTCTTTTGGCTGCATAAATATCTTCTTTTGAGAAGTGTCTGTTCATATCCTTCGCCCATTTTTTGATGGGGTTGTTTTTTTCTTGTAAATTTGTTTGAGTTCATTGTAGATTCTGGATATTAGCCCTTTGTCAGATGAGTAGATTGCAAAAATAACCCAATTTAAAAACAGGCAAGTTATCTGAGTAGACATTTCCCCAAAGACGATATACAAATGACCAACAGGTATATGAGAGTGCCCACCATCACCAATAATCAAGGAAATGCAAAGCTACAGTGAGATATCACCTCACACCTGTTAAGATGGCAATTACCAAAAAAAAAAAAAAAAAAGGTTGTATTGGCAAGGATATGGAAAAGAAAGAGCCCTTGTTACTGTAGGCAGGAAGGCAAATTGGCGTAGCCTCTATGGAAAACAGTATGGCAGTTCCTCAAAAAGTTAAAAATAGAAATACCACAGGATCCAGTTATCCCACTTGTGGATATACATTCAAAGGATTTGAAATCAGGGTCTTGAAGAGATATGTGTACTCCCATGTTCACTATAGCATTATTCACGATGGCAGAGACATGGAAACAACCTCAGTGTCCACAGATGGATGAGTGGATAAAGAAGAGGTGATAGACACACACATGCACAGCAGGGAAAGTTATTCATCCTTACAAAGGAAGGAAATCCTATCATTTGGGACAACATGGATGAACCTGAAGGATATTATGCTAAGTGCAATAAGCCAGAAATGAAGCAGAGAGTGGGATGGTGATTACCAGGGGCTGGAAGGAGAGGGAAATGGGGAGATGTTGGCCAAAGCATGCAAAGTTTCAGTTATGCAGAATGAATAAGTTCTAGAGAGCTGATGTACAGCATGGTGATTAGAATTAATGTATTGTATACGTGAGATTTGCTAAGATAGTAAGTAGACCCTAAGTTGTCTCCATATACACACACAAGTTAACTATATAAGATGATGGATAAGTAAATTAGATTGTGGTAATCCTTGCACAATGTATACATGTATCAAACATCATGTTGTGCACCTGAAATTTATACAATATTTGTCAATGATACCTCAGTAAGCGGAAAAAATCTATGAATGAAATAGTCCAACTCATAGAAGCAGAAAGTAGCATGGTGGTTGCCAGGGACCGGGGGGACAGGGAAACAGGGAGGGGTTGGTCAAAGGGCACCAAGTTTCAGTTATGTGTGGCGGATAAGACCTAGAGGCCTACTGTACAGTCTAGTGCCTGTCATTATCAATATCGTTCAGTATCTCATATTGTTCAGTATTGCATTATCAACATCGTTCAGTACTGTCTATTTAAATGTTCACTAACAATATAGATCTATGTTAAGTGTTCTTGTCACACAATTTTTTTTTTTTTGAGATGGAGTCTTGCACTGTTGCCCAGGCTGCAGTGCAGTGGCATGATCTCGGCTCATTGCAAGCTCCGCCTCCTGGGTTCATGCCATTCTCCTGCCTCAACCTCCTGAATAGCTGGGACTACAGGTGCCCACCACCACGCCAGGTTAATTTTTTATACTTTTAGTAGAAATGGGGTTTCACCGTGTTAGCCAGGATGGTCTCGATCTCCTGACCTCGTGATCCGCCCACCTCGGCCTCCCAAAGTGCTGGGATTACAGGCGTGAGCCATACCTTGCCCAGCCTTGTCACAAAAAAATATTTAACATGATACAATAAACAAAGAAGGGAGGAGAACGCTCTTGGAAACAGTGGAAATGTTTACAGTGTAGATTGTGGTTATGGTTTGACAGAGGTATGCTTAGCTCCAAACTCATCAAGTTGTATACATTAAATATGGACAGCCTTCATATGTCAGTCAGGCCTCAATAAAATGGTAGAATACTAACAGTAATAATAAGCTGACATCTGCCATATACATCAGTACTGCGCACAGGGTTAATGGGAGTCTGCTCCAGAGAGCGGGATTTGGGATTTTGCTGAGCCTGCATAGCCAGTCCGGCCCGTGGACTAGAGAAGTTTGCCTGCTGGCCTCATGCAGCTGGCTGCGTGATGGTTCCCACCATTGTCATCCAAACCAAGTCTGTCTGAGCTGAGTTGTGTGCTGGGTGACATGCCTCCCAAACCTGTTGGAGGGGGCTGCTGGGTCTAGATCTGTGGGTTAGAAATTGCTGACACATCATCCTATGGTCCACCTGGCACATCTCTGACCGCAGTGTGACAAGGCAGCCCGAATCTGCGGCCGACGCTTATTCGTCGGCATGTGAGTGCCCAGGCCAGGACCTAGGTCCTAACAGATATCAAGTGGACAGTGGTTCCTGTTCCTTCCCTCTGCCTGGTGGGGACACTCACAGGGGAAGACTCAAGGCTGCCCCTCGAAGGCACCAGCATGCGCTCTACAATTCTGCTTCAAGGAGTCCTGAATGCTGGGCAGGAAATGGCATTGCTGGGGTGGGGCCATCTTCAGGGAGGGCCTCCACCCTCCAGGGGTGGGTCTTTGCATCTGTGACCAGCAAATCAGTGGCTAGGAGGACACCTGTGCTGGGGAATAGATAGAACCACAGTGGGAGGCAAGCCCTGGAAGGCGAGCTCAGTGCTGGCGCAGGAGAAGAAAGCATCACAGGACAAAGGCGGGGACAACCCATGGCTTGGCCCAGGTTAAAAACCATCCAGCTTCACGATCAGCTCACGGACAGCAAGCGAAGTGGCCATTCACTGGTGCACCAGGAAATTCGGGGCCTGTCACTTGGTTCTCTCTGTTCTCAGAAGCAGGGGCACCTTTTTTCACATTTAAGACAGAAGAGACACAGAAAAATCAAAGCAAAGACACAGAGCCCGGAAAATGCCAGGACAAAGACCAGCACGTGCTCAGCATGAAGCATGGGTGGGTCGGGCCTGAGCCGACAGGGAGACCTGGGCATGCATTTCCCTAGAATGAAGACTCTGCCTACACTAAGATATCTCCTATTACAACTGTACAGTTCAAAAGGCAGAGGTACACAGCAAAACCAGTCACTGCACTACTGCTCACAGTAGAGACAATTTGGAAGCAACCTAAAGGAGCATTGAAGACACCCACTGAACAAAATGTGGGACCCATACATAGGATGAAATTACAGGCAATCATAAATAATGTTACATCCAAAGGTTTGATAAGAAAACATGTTTCTAAGATGTTGTTAAATGGAAAAGAAATGTTTTCAAAGCTGTTCATGAACTATGATCCCATTTGGACCAAAGGAAATAAAAGGTAGAAATGTGTGTCTACACACAGAGAAAAGAATGGCAGTTAATATTACAAAATATGAACAGCGTTTGCATCTGAGCGCTGGCATAATGGGTTGTTCTATCTTCTCTTTTTTGTGTATATTTTCCAAATTGTATGCTGAAAACATGTATCAGTTTTATGTTCTGGAACAAAATAAATGTTTTTGTTTCATCCTTCAAATCCCATGGAGTGGAATCCTAGTTAGAGCTTTCAAATCTTTTGCATTAAATCACCCCCTGGGTGAACTGAGGCAGCCCAAGCAGGTATGATTTATCTCCACTTTATGGCTGGGGAAGGCGGGGTGCAAGCTGAGACCATGCCCTGCCCAGAACAGATGGGTGCTCCGTGGCTCTCCAGGGTTCGCTCTCCACTGGTGCACCCAAGTGCAGATGGGCGGGAAGCAGAGGAGGGTGCAGAATCCACGGCGAGAAGAGCCCCTCTGGCCCGGCCTCCCGTGCGCTCTCATCTGTGTCCTCCTTAGACAGGGCTGAGGATCCACAGCTCAGGTGCCCATCTGGCTCCCTGCCCGGCTCCGGGGTTCAGCTTGTGTCTAGTCACGTGGCTGTTGCACCAGAGGTTGCCAGGTGCTGCAGCAGAGCTTCCAGGGGGCTCTTGTGGATGACGGCTCTTTCCAGCAGGTTCTGGACACATCCTCCTCTGCTCCTACTCCCGGCTCTCCTATCTCAGTCCAATAAGGCTTACATCCCTGGGGTTCATCCACGGGCCACGCTGGGTCTCTGGGCAGTGGCTCCAGGCGAGGATGGGCCAGCCTGGTTAGAGAGCAAGGCCTGGGAATCTGATCCTGGCCAGAGCTGACAGGGGCCCAGGAACCCACCAGGAGAAGAATGTCTGGGATGAGAAAGGCGCCCGGCAGATGGACAGGAGGGCTCTGGCCCAGAACTCGGGACCCAGGCACTTCACCAATGGCCTTCCCCTCTGGCTAGGATTGGAAGCCCTCTGGGGGGATTGCAGAGAACCACCTCTCCACCCTGACCCAGGCCCAGAAGAGACAGCAAACTCCCAGGACTTTGGGGAACCAGCAGAGCCCAGGCTGTTAGCTGGGACCTGGACAGTCTTGGCATGCAGGACTGAGGACTGGTCCTCAGTCCATCCGTCACCTTTTGCCCTGACAGAGTCCTCCAGCCCCCTGCCTGTCCTCTCCCTCCCATGCTGCCCTCACCTGCTAACCACGATGGGCCTGGCTGACCACATCTCATTCCCAGAAGAAAAGTCTCCAGAGGGAGAGAGTTCAGACTCCTCAACCCCACACTGAGGATGCTCCATGATCCCCAGCCAAGTTTTCCAAATTCATCCACTACATCCCAGCTATACGTTCATAGCAGCTTAAGCCTCTCCACAATCGGCCTATGTCTGTCTGTCTCTCCCACCTTGACTTCTGAAGGGCAGAGCCCAGGTCTTATTCATCTTCATATCCTGCCATGCCACCTTGGTCCCCTCCCCAGCACATGACCTTCAATGTACCCGGGAGGCACTCATTGAAGATTTGTTCTATGGAAAGAATAAAGTTGTGGCCAACTACAGATTCTACTCCTAACTCTGCAAAATTGCAGTGCTGTTTGCTACAGAGAAATTTGCAGGCTGGTGAAATGTTCTCGGAGGATCTTAGACCATCGAATTTTTCAAGGCTCTTTTTTAACCTCCTTCAATTCTTGAAAAGACTCTGACCCTTTGACCATCTGCTGTGCACGGAGTCTGCTCTGAATCCACACAAAGGCTTCCCCATCCTGCCCAGTCTCCCAAGGCACAAAATAAAACCAGCTTCAGAAAATATAAACCCAGAGGAAGGTGATCCCTCACTAAAATTTCCTGGGAGGAAGCTCACCTTCCGTGACCATAAATTGTTGGTGAGCCATCTCACCTATTGTGCGGTGCTCTCCAAACAGACACCTGTTGCCATAGCAACCCTCACATCTGTCGCTACCTTAGAAGAGAACACCTTTTAAAAAGAAATCTACTTAGCAACATGGCACATTAACTTCTGCACCTTCTTACAGACTCTCAGAAATCTAGGCCTGAGTATGCTAAGGTGAATGGTGCCTCTTTGAACAATCTAGAAGACACTGCTTCAGCCAACAGTGGTCCCTTCCTCCACCTGCCCCCACCTGTCTCTGGGTATGAGTCAAGGGCTGGCACTGCACACAGGGCAGTTACACAAGCCAATTGTTATAAAAATAACAGCTACGGTTCAGGGTGTTTTGCTCACAGAATTTCACTTAGTCCTCGGGACAGTCTGTGCAGCAAGCACTGTCCCTGCATTGGTGATGAGGGGCCCAGCCCCAAAGCTCCAGCTCCCTCCAGCGCAGCCTTCTGCCTGTCATGAGGGTGCAGCCACACCTGGCTCAGGGCAGGCCCTCCACATGCTGTGGATCTGCTTGTGTTCCCAACAACCCAGAAAGAAAGATTTTTTTTTTATTATCCCTGTTTTACAGAAGAGAAAGCAATCTTGGAGGAGTGACGTATCTCCCCGAGATGCCTCCAGAAGTCAGCAGAGGCACAGAGGCTCACACTCCCAGCTCACATTTCACCAGTGGCTTCCAGGCTGCCTCCCATAAGCCTGAGAAGAGGCTTCCCCGTGTGGCTTAAGAATAAATCCCAATCTCGCAGAACAGCCCTGTGGCCAGGCTGTCAACCTTTCTGGAATTCTCCATGGAAAAATTTCTGCGTATTGCAGGGGATGAAGACCAGGGAAGCAGGTAGCAGACGTACACGTGCAGGAATCACCTGCTGGATTTGGTGAAAATGCAGATTTGACTCATGGGTCTGGGCGGGGCCTGAGCATCTGCATTCTAACCAGCTGCCGGGTGATGCCGATGCTCTGCTCCTCGGCCGCAATTTGACAAAAGGGACACGGCGCCTCTGTACAGAAGAACAGGTACATCAGGTACAAAGATGTGGTGGTGTCCCCAGGACAACCCGGGACTGTTGTGGGCTGTGTTAAGACCTGGCATTGCTAAGGAAGCTCAGAGAGGGGAAAAGAGGCTGCTGGCCCCAACCTTCCGTGGACTGACTTCTGCACCGGCAGCCCTCCTGGCCTCTGGGCTTGCTGTTAGTAGTGGATGTGTCTTCTCCATTTCTGATTGCCTAGTGCTTGGCCTGGTGCCTGGAATATGCTAGATGCCCAATAATATGGACTGAATCACAGCAAAAAGGGAGGGAGGGAGGAAGTAGGTGGATAGGTTTGATGGAAAAATGAGCACTCACATCAAGGCAGATGCTGAGGTGTGATCTATGTCGGTAACATTATATAAGGCTTGCACTTGCCTATGATGGACATGAAACAGATACTCTATGCCAAATGATTGACAGAAAGAACAGGCCTACTCATGTGGCTTTATGCATTTCTGTAGCTCCACAGGGTCAAGACCCCTACCTTGCCTATGGCAGTCTTCTAGAACCAGAGAAACCTCTGGATATTTGAAAGACATAAGGGGCTGTGTTGGTTAATTTTATGTGTCAACTTGGCTGAGTCGCCATGCCCAGATATTTGGTCAAACATTATTCTCGATGTTTCTGTGAGGGTTCCTTTGACTGAGATTGATATTTAAATCAGTGGACTTTGAGTAAAGCAGGTGACCTTCCATCGTGTGTGTGGGTCTCACCCAATCAGGTTAAGGCCTGAAGAGGCTAAAGAGTGACCTTCCCCGAGCAAGAAGGAATCCTGCCAGGCCTCTGGGCTTGAACCACAGCCCCAAACTTTCCCAATCTGCATCCTGCTGGCCAGCCTGCAGATTTTATGGAATTTACACAATTCCGTAATTGTGTAAGCCAAATCCTTAAAATAAATCTCTCTATATACACACACATGTTGTTGGTTCTGTTCTCTGGAGAACCCTGGCTAATATAGGGCAAGAAGGTGCTACACTCTGCAGCAGACAATATACTGCTCATCCCACAGGACACTAACGTGTAACACGTGGCCTTCAACAGAGACTGGGGAGTCACAGTACATCTCTAACCCAGGGGAAGAGGCCGCTGTGCCTTCAAACGGTGGCTGTCACACTCCAGTGTCAGCAGAGGTGCTATTAACAGGGCACCCACGAGGAACCCTTCCCGGGATCCCAATTCAGAAAGTCCACAGGATCATATTTCACCCTGCACACCCAGTCCCAGATGAGTCCAGCATCCGGGACCCTCAGATCACATTTTGAGGGTGAAAGGGACAGAGAAGGAGGGAGGTCAAAAGGGAGACAGTGAGGAGGGAGGTGGGGAGAGAGGAAGGAAAGAAGGGAAGGAGAAGGGCAGGGAGGAAGGAAGAGCTTTGTTCCTAGTGCAGTTTCCCACTCACCACTCCCTCTGGAGCACCCACCAATCTGGGTCAGTGCAGCAGCCAACCCCCGAGGGCATGGCTGTGATGCCAACTCCTCTCCCACGTGGGTGCCACCTCCCATCAATCTCCCATCACCCCTTCCCAGCACCACAGCCAGGCCACAGCCACCAACCCAAACCCCACTCCTCTGACCACCACACCCCACCCATTGCCAGCTGGAAAACTAGCCCCAGTGCTCACCTGGGAGCACCCTTGCTTTTCAACTGCCATACCTGTCTCTCTGTTCAATCCACGGCCCTGAGCTGGATGGAGGGTCCCGCAACAGACAGAATGGCATGGCCCTGCCATGCACCTGCCACACCTGCCACGCCCTTCCCGAGATGCTGCACAACCCCCATGTCCCCTCTGCAGTGCATGGGCAGCTGCAACTCCACTCTGTCCTCCTCAGGGTGCTCCCGGCAGCCCGCAGGCCCCCAGGAAATGAACCACTGGAATAGTGAGCCCTTGATCATCCACCCAAAACACAGCACTCGTCCCTTTTCTAGCACAGCAGGGTGACTTCACCACCCTATGCTCACCAAGCACAGGGCATTCCCGACCCTGCGATGGGAGTGAAACATGAAAGCCCTGGAAAAATCGAGTTAGGAGAGAGGAGGAGGAGGGAAGGGCATTGAAGACCATTTCCCATGCGAGAAACCACCCTCTGGACGAGGCAGGAACCAATTGGAAGACTCAAGCGACTCCCCAGACTCACTGGAACTCAGAATCCTGCACTTTGCAACCTCCATTACTGATTGTAAAAGTGGTGATATTTGTAAACAGCATCCTCACAGAAGGTTTCCCTTTGGTTTGTTTAATAATTACTGTTTAACGAAAGTCATGACTTCATCAAAAAACAAAAACAAAACCCCAGATGTGGCATTTGAATAGTTTCTGGGGAAATTTAAGTCATGGAGAAAAGAAAGATCACGGGAAAAGAATCAACTGCATTATTTTTTTTTTAAATGGCCTAAATTAGAACAGATCTCAGGAATGGCTTCCTAAGATAGATTTCTGACAAATGAAAACACAACGTGGGCTCACTCTCCTGGGAGAGATGGGGGCTCTGCGGTCGTGGTTGATGCGTTTAGTTTGTTTTGCTTTCGCGAAGTAGGAGCTCATTCACTCTTGATTCAATCCATCAGGAACACGAAAGCAGATTGTGTGCAGGGAGAGATCTACAAAACAGAGATTCCAGAACCTCAGCTGCCTCCCTTCCAATGGAGTCCACTGCTTTGAAGCTCTTCTTGAAGCACACATGTCTCTCCACCAAGAACCACACACAATGTGGTTGCGTCCCCTTCCACCAAACACCCTAAAACTTGGGGGCCTCTGGGCCCCCTTAGGCTCCTGGAAAACCCCTTCTGAGATGACTTGGCAACTGGGGGCCCCGGGGCCTGGGAACCTTGGGTCAGCCACAGAGGCCAAGTGGCCCTGCAGCTGGTGCGGACCATTCAGGGCTGGCTTAGCGAGCAAGCGCAGGGCCCGCATTCACAGGCACAAAACTTCGCTGGCGGCACTGGGCACACAGCCCTTCCTGTCGCCAGACGAGACTTCCTCGACATTGCTCCCATACTAAGAAGCACCGCGTTTCATTCAACAAATCAAGTGTGGATTTGGTAGCTGTAGTTTCTATAGAGATGCGAGGTTTTCTGCAGGGGAAGGAGCCCTGGCGGCTTGACCCCGAATCCTTCACACAGCCCACAAAGTAGCCAGATGCTCCGAAAGAAATGACGGGAGCTGGACAGGAAATGACGGCCAAGGCAACAGCCTTGCTTTCCCATCTGCGTCGAGCCCGCCTTTGTTTTGCCATCTTTTCACCCCATTTTTAATGTATGCCATGTTCATATATTGTGATATCTTTATAAGCCATCAGAAACTCTTTTCTTGAATGAGGAGAGAGGTGATGAAATACAAGAAATGGAGTGACCTGAAAGGAAATAAGCGGTGGCTGCAGACTGACGAAGGTGGGAACTCCGGGTTTGCGGTAATGCTCCTGCATGCCTCTTACCTGGGGCCTCTGCGTTCTAGGCAGAGGCAACAGCATCATGGACTTTAAAGAATTTCTAGCTTTGATGCCTGAAGTGCTTCTAGAGAGGTGTTCCTTTTTTTTGAGACGGAGTTTCGCTCTTGTTGCCCAGGCTACTAAACAAAGAACTAACGTCAGAATTCCCTAGGGTGCCAAAAACACACCACAAAACTAAAATCCACATCCCCAGGCCCCCACTGACTCCGTCTCAGGGGGGTAGGACCCCGAATCTGCACTTTCCCCAGGTAACTTGAGCTCAATGCAGCATGAGCACCGCTGCCCTAAAAGGCAAGTGCCCAGCCTCTGCCATCTGCCAGCAGCTGCCCCACGCCGACCGACTCTCTCCTCCCCGCATCAAGGCCCCACAGGTTGGGCTCATGGCCTCCCTCGCCTCTCCCAGCAGCACCTGTGTAGCCTGGAAGCCACAGCTGTGTGATGCCCTCTTTCCTGACCCCTTGTGGATGGCCCTCCTTCTCCGGTTCCCCCTCCCCACTCAGGGCCCCCAGGGCCTTGCAGAAGTCCCACCCCAGCACGGGGACACTGTGGGGGCCCCAAGTGGCTCCAGGGTTAGTCACCTCCACTAGTCTGCCAGCTCCATCAACAGCCTCATCCTGGTCTTCACTGAGCTGCAGACTAGGCCGGGTGCATAGCGAGTAAATGTTTGTTGAACAAACAGATGGGTCTTTATTACTTTCCTCCAGGAACTCACTCACCCTGTGCTGCTCCCCAACCCCAACACACAGCCCGTGACAAAACAAGGCCCCATGGAACCCTGGCTAGACTGCACTTTGGGAGCTGTCTGCCTCTGGCTAGGTATTTCCATGTCTTTGAGTCTGGCTCCTACAGCAGCCTCTCTCTTTCTGTAATCAAAACGGGACTCATGCCGTGAGCCTCAGCTTAAATGCCACCTCCTCTAGGAAGCCTCCTTTGATTTCCTCCTATTCATTCCCCAAACATTTCCTGAGTGTCTGCACTCAAGGACTGCTGGGAAGCGCCTTGCTGCTTCCCTCCTCTGGCCTTTGTGGATGGCTCTTATTTTACTCCTGTGTCTTTGGAATTACATATCACACACATGCAACACATAAGCACACAAATACATGCACACACATGCACTCACACACACCCTTCAACAGACGAGTGAGGACTGAGTCTTGCTCATTAGTCCAGAGATTTACAGGGAAAAGCTTCCCAGAAAGGTTTGTTGAATGAAGAAAGCATAGAAGGAAACCAGGCTCACAGAAGGGGAACCTGGGTAAGTCCAAGGAAGGGAAGCTAATAGCCTAAGCCTAGTGGCTTCTCTTGACTGTACCCTTACTAGTGACAAAATCAAAATCCACAGTTGTAAATGCCACAGCTGGGAAGCACAGCCAGGTGCATCTGGCTTGGGAGCCCACACCCTCCCCACAACCTCTCCCGCCCCAGCCCACCTGCAAATGGAGCAGCAGGGTCAAGAGCTGGCCTCCCCAGGGCTCTATGCTAACCACAGCGAGGCTCTGCGTGCGGGTCATGCCAGCTGCCTGGGACCCACAGGGGCGTCCGGGGCCACTGAGGGAGCAGAGTGAGAGGAACAGCTCCAGCACAGTGCTGGAATTCAGCCTGCCCAGAGTCCATCAGCACAGTGCTGGAAGTCAGCGCGCCTAGATTCCAACATCGGGTTCTACCGCTGACTAGCTGCGTCTTGGGCATGTTATTTCACTTCTTTGTGCCTCAGTTTCCTCACTGGTAAAATGGAAAGAACAAGAAGAATAATGTCTACATTATGAGAGTGTTATGCCATTTCAGTGAGGTGATACTTGTGCCAGCTCCGCGAAGCCAGAGGCAGAGAGCCTGCACTGAATGCTGGGGCGGTGATTACATCAGCCACCATGTATCAAGCACCACCGTTCCGGCCCCTCTCTTATCCTTTGCTTATTTAATCCCCACCACTAGCCTCTAAGGAAGTATTCACATCCCCATGTGCAGAGGAGAAATCGGAGGTGGTTTGACTTGCCCCGGGCCACCCAGGTAATGAGGGGTTTGGACCGAGGATCCCGGCCTCCACAGTTGTCACATGGCTGTCTGCCTTTTGCAGGTCAAAATTCCCCAGCCAGAGCCAGGTCCCCTGCAGAAGCTGTGTGTCCTGTCTGCAGCGGGAGGCCAGGCCTGCCTGGTGCTCACATTCCCCAGGTGGACTGTCTGGGAAGAACCGCCACCCCCTGGGCTTGTGGGAGTGAAGGCCTGTGCAAGGTGGTGGGGGAAGGGCGAGCCGGACAGAAAAGCCCCAGGTAATGTAAATGGAAACTCTAACCGACAGCCCTGCACCTGGTGTTTTTGCATTTCCCAATCCAGCTGAAGGGATTGTGTGTGCAGCTTTGAGCTCACTCCTAGGCCGAGGTCAGGTGTGGCCTGGAGGAAGCAAGCAGTGGCCCACGTCGCGAGACAGCCGGTCTGCGCCGCAAAGCCACTTCACGTCCCAGCCTGGGAATTCTGGGATGGTGCTTGTTTCAACCCTGTCCCTTGGGTGACCTGGAAAACACCTGGGTGTCACCCCGACCTCAGCTCTAAGCCGGTCACTCCCGGCCAAAGCAGGAGAACTCTCTCAGCTCCAGGGAGGAAGGAGTGACGCCTGCTCACCCTACAGACACGTGAGGGATTACAGGGAGGCCCAAGGCCACTTGTCCAGCTGCAAATTGCAAAGGTCACCCTCCGCACACTCTCTTCCCTGAAGCCCCTTCATGTCGCTGGGGACCGGAGCATGTGGTTCTTTCTAATATTAGACAAATATGCGTGTCATCTACCCCCAAAATACAGCAATCGCCAGGAAAGTGAGGTTCCTGGAGCTGAAAGAATTTGCCCAAGGTCACACACAACTGGCAGAACCGGGACTCGCCAGGTCTGAACCCAAGGCTCCGGCACTTTCACTGAGCCTATCTGTACAGGAACTGCAGCTGCCGCCGTTTAGGGAAACCAGCCCGAATATGTGACCCAGCATTGGCCACCCGCTAGGGCCGGCCGCCAGAGCGAAAGCTAGGCCCTGGGGAAACCCCAGACACACAGGAGGCAGGGTCCCTGGCCTTGAATTACAATAAGTAGGTGAGCTGGGCAAACTGTGTGCAGCTGACTGGAGCCGGCCCCAGCTGCGTGCAGACGGACAGGCACATGCTGAGTGTCAGGGACACAGAAGAAGGAGGGGGCATGCAGCCAGCCGGTGCCAGTCTGAGAATGCTGATGCCCACCTCAGGTTCTGGAGAGGACCTGTGTCCAAGGAGGAAGGCGGGCAGCCGGTCTTGCCCACAGCTAAGACAAGGCTCTAAAACACGGCTATGGGTGGGGACATCGGCCTGGAGGCCTCCCAGCCCCCAACGGGCAAAGAGCACCTTTCACAGACACAAATGCATGACTGTGCTGGGCAGAAAGAAGGCCTGTGACTCACAGGCTTCTGCATCCCTGCAGACACAGTGTGCGGGGAGGCGTTTGGAGGCAGCCTCCCCAGCCAGCGGGCTAGTCTGTGGTGCCCTGAACTGCATTCACTCCCCACGGTAGTCTGAGCCCCCTCCCCACCACCAGAAAAGGTATAGCAAGCAGTGCAATGGGTTGGCTCATCCATCTACCACTTCCCCAAAATAGATTCCTGCCCGAGGGCTGTTCCAATGCAGGAGGCTGCTGGATTGAGCTGGCCTTGGTCCATGCACCCTCCTATCAGTTAGAACCCTTTCTCAGAGGTGCCTCCAGGAACCAGATCATGTCACTGACAACTCTTCCCAGTAACAGAAAGCTCAGGAGCTAAAAAGGCAAATATAGGCCAGATGTTGGGCAAGGGGCTTAGTGGTTGATAAGAAACGATCTCTGATTCAACTCCCAGCTGAGCTCGGCCAGACGGTCATCTGAGTGCCTCTTCCAATCTGTCCGCGAATTAAGTGTTCCACAGGCCCCATTCTCTTGGGGTCTGAGGGGTGCCCTCACCCTGAGCGTCGGGTCCCTGCGGTCCAGGTTCCAGTCTCCTATGGATCCCGAGTCCAAATGAGGGACTCGGTTCCCAAAAGAGGAGGCGCTTTGCTTGGAGAGCAGCCCTCAGCCTGCGCTGACAGCACCTCCTCCGTTATCCGGCGCACTGCCAGGAGCTGCACCCACAGAGGAAATGGGCCCGTGACATGAAAGCCCCAACAAAACCAACATTGGGTGGGTTATTTTTATCCTCCTAAAGATTTTTAGCCAAGACCCCGGCAGCTAAAGGGCATCCCGGGCTTTGAGGAGACTTCTCTGCAGCTCTCACTCTCACGCTCAGTGCCCTCCCTCCCCCAGCACCCCCACCCCCGCCCCCGGGAACTGAGAAAGTGGATCAGGTCAGAGCAGAGCATTCCTCATTCTGCCATCTCCACGGGAAAACTAATTAGTTGCCAAATATTCAGAATGGGTAATTGCTACCTGAATTAATAAGGGCAAACAGCCGGCAAGAAAACAGTGGTTTACTATTTCTGAGCGCTTACCTCTCTTAACCCAGAGTCCAGACTCCGCGGGAATGGACCCGCGTGTGGCATGAGGCAGAACTCCGGCTGGGGCTGCCGAAAAGGGGGACACAGACGGTGAGGGCAGCTCCTGCACTGGGGTCAGCTAAACAATGCTGTAGCGAAGTCACCATCTGTTTCCTCTTGCACACACGTATACACACACGTAAACACACATGCATGCACGGGCACACACAGGCATACCCCACACAAGTACACACATGCATGAACACATGTGCACATATACGCACATCACAAACAAGTGAGCACACACCAGCTACACCCTGCACACGTGCACAGATACACATACCACACATTCACACTACACACACATGCACACTCTACACATGCATGCACATACACCATACACACTCATTGTGCACACACTCCATACATCACACATGTGCATGCACACACATTCACATACCACAGACACCAAACCACATACACAAAGCACACATGTGCACACACACAACACACTCACACCATACACACACACTTACACCCCAGGAACAGCCAAGGGTTCCAAGAAGAATGCATAAAGCCAGGATCCTCACCCAGGGTCTTCAGCAAGTCACCCCAAGTTCCTCAGCTCTGACAAGGGGGCATTTAGAACAAACTAAGAGTGTTGTAGGCAGAGGAGGAAGAAACGGAGGGAAAGGAAAGTTGAGATGACACTGAAGAGGAGAGAGACGCCTAGAAAGGCTGGGAAGAGCCTGGCCACAGCCCCAGTCTCCACTCCTCCTGCTTCCCTGAGGCACAGAGACTTCAGATGCAACCCCAGAGAGGCCCTCAGACCCAGCCCAATCACTACCGTGCTGTGTGACCTCAGACAAGTCACTTCACCTCTCTGAACCTAGGCTTCTGCTGATGTATAAATGAGATGATTCCGTGCAGTCATTTAAACAGTTCGAATACAATGCCCTTCCAGAGGTTTCAGTTCAAGTTTGGGGTCATCGCAGTTACCCCCAACCTTTCAGCCCCTCCCCCATCCCTGCCAAAGTACTTACCTTATTTGAACTAATGCTGACGACTCCACTGCCACAGGACTTCCCCTTGAGCAGTCAGCCACAAGTCACTTCCTCCAGGGGTGGCCATGACTCTCTGGAGCACCTCCAACCCCATGTCACAGGCAGCTTGGCCGAGAGAACTCCAGCTAGGAAACTCCCGTCCAGTCCACGCAGGGAATCTGGCTCTGCATCTGGGTGGGTGGCCTGTGTGGCATCTGCCTCTCTGTGAAGCTGTGATGGAAAATTAAGTGGGTTGATGATGTGCATACAATGTTTTATTTAACAATGTGTTGTAAGGAGTTCTCACATCTGTACAGAGAGCTGCCGCTTTTTTTTTTAATGACCAAACAATAATTCTATTAAATGTCTGCATCATAATCTATTCCACTGAATCCCTTTTGAGGGACGTGTTTGGTATTTCCAGTCTTTGACCTTTACAAAAGTTGCCGTGACATATATGCTTATATGTGCTCATTTTGTATCAATAAAAAGTCACATGTGTATAGATATCTCTATATATCTTTAAAGATTCCTATTTGCATGGAAGAACACTATACACCAAGTTATTAACCGTGGTTACTTCTGAGAGATGATTAGGGAAGAAAACTCCTTAAACTTTTTGTAAGCAAGTATTGCTTTATAATTTTAAAAAAGGAATGAGTAAGGGAGAAAAATAAAATGAAGTCACTCTTGTTAAACCTCTTAGAAGTGGTTTTATGAGCTGGAGTGGAGCTGGTAGAAGCAGCCCACATCAACACAGTGAGGAGAGCAAGGTCCCAGTGTCGGTCGGAGGGACCGAGAGCCACTGCCTGTCCTGGAGGTCGGCTCCCCCCAGGCTTCCAATCCTGGCTCTCTGTACTGACGGGAGTGCCCTGGCTGGTGCCCCATCTTGAAGGATTCAGTTTCCCCTTGTATAAAATGGGAAGGATAGGAACACTAGCCGGCAGGGCTGCTGTGAGATCCAGTGAACTAAAGCATGGGAATTGCAGATGAGCTGTCGCCAGCATACCTGTCCTTCCCTGCTTCCTGGTACATGGCACAGAACACGCTTCTCTCCAAAGAGAAAAAGAAAAATCAAATTAATTGCTCCTCTCCAGCCTCCTACACCTTGAGGAGCAGGTAGCGGGGGAGGAGGGGTGGCCATTTACACATCCAGCAGCCTTTCTCCCTGCTGAGGGCATTCCTGACGACACCAGGGCCGGCAAACATGTCTAGAAATCTCAAGATGGTTAATCATTGAGACCATTCCCTTGGTGATCAATAAAATGGCAATAAACCCATTAGCCAATATTATTTTCAAGAGAGACTCAACAAGCCCAACACAGAAACACAGCAACTCCAGGGTGCTACGAGCAGGAGGATTTTCAATCATCTCAATGGTGTTGATAAAGCGATGTGTCCCTTTGCATGGATGGGTCCTAGGTTTGGGTGAGGACTCCTGGGGACCCCAAGGGAGATCCAGAAGGGCCAGCGAATGCAACATGCAGCGAGCCTCACACATGTGCCCCACAGGGGTCCCCAAACCCAGACTATTCTGCACAGTCCTCACTACCCAGCAGGCCATTGAGTTCTTGTCCCAACTCACCCACTGCTGTGGGACTCTGGCAAATCAACAACTTTAGCCAAACGCCCCAGTTTCCTCATCTGTAAAGAAACCTCTCTTTCCTTGTGGGTTGCTGGGAGGATCGATGAGATGGAGCCGACAGAGGCTCGCGACAAGAGTTCAGGAAACACCTGTAATGGCTGCTGTTGTGAACACATGGCCACAGGTCCCAGAGGGTTGTTAAGGTGATCCGGTAGCACCTGTCAGTGAGATGATGCGTATACCATGAAAAGCTGTGCTGATGTACACGCGCATGACTAAGGACTTTTGTACCCTCGCCAGAGCCAGCCCTGTGATCCTACCCAGAGGAATCCCTAAGGCCGGGATGGAAGTCACCCAGAATCACTGTTGGTCACCAGATGATTCGCAACTCCGTTTCCTCCTGCCCTTGACTGGCTCCCTCCTTCCCTCTCCCAGCAGACCCTGAGCCAGGTCCTCACCTGCCCTCTTCCTGCCCCAGAGTACATGTCTCTTGGACTCCCAGGCCACCCAGGGAACACCCTTTGGCCATCTCTCAGGAAGCACTTTGAACATCTCAAGTGCCCCGCTCTGGAAAACACCAAAGACAGTGCTTCCCATCCCACCCTTAAACCCAGTGACCTGTAGAAGTCCAAGTCCAGCCCGCACAGTGCCTGGTGGACACAGCCACCGCCTGGAAGCCAAGCTTTGATCAGTGACTTCCTGGCCCACCAGGCCCCTGGGCCCCAAATTCATTTCTCAGGCAGGTGAGATGGCTCTCCCAATGCAGGTGGCTGAGACAGATTATGCCAGGAATTTGCACATTTATCCTACTCAGTAAAGAGTTGCACCTCTATAGCTCTCCCCCCATTTTATTATGGGTTAATGCGGTTAAACATTTTAATTTTAGAAATAATTGCCAACAATTCAATAGCACACACTGGCTCCATGTCGCACAGTTCATGATTTCTCCATGCACCGGGACAGGAATATTTTTAGGCCCTGTTCAAGTTACCCACCCTGGCTGCAGATGAAATATTAATTAAAGGTTACACTTTCAGCCTTCAGAAAATGATTACTCAAGATAGCAATTATATTTCCCCCTTTTTGTATAATAACACTGCACCTTGCTGTGCAGAGGAATTAATAATTCTAAACCCTGTTGTTATAGAGGCAGCATCAAAGCTGAAGGAGGAGGCACATGCCCAAGAGGGGAAAACACAAACACACTTAGACCCACAAAGAAAGTGGCTGACTTCAAAGGAGCAGGATTCTGCATTCAGCGCTGGGATCGTTTCTCAAGGTCATTAATTGCTCTAGCTGTCTAAGAGAGTGGCCCAATTACAAAGAATACAGAGACACAGAAATTAGAACAGAACATAGCTGCAGCTCAGACTCCAGGTCACTAGGAAGCTCGGCAGATCCACAGCCTGGCATGTACCTGGAGCCCATCAGCCAACTCCTCCAGGTTCCTTCCAAGGGATTCAGACATCCGGGGCAGCCAACCGATTCAAGAACCAACAGTTCATAGCTTTCCAGGCAATTTCCACAGCGAGAAGAAAAAAGGAAGCTCAAGGCCTGGAAAATAGTAAAAAGAATAGCTGCCATTTATTGAGTGCCAACTATGTACCAGGAAAACTCAGTGAGGCAAGAATTCCAATCTTCACTTTATAGATAAAAGCTCTAAAGTTCAGAAAGATTAAATGACTTGCCCAGGGTTACAGAGCGAATGGCAGAATTAGGACTCAAACCAATGGACCCACAATTGCATGAGGACTGGGCTGTGCCAGTCTCGTTTACTGTTGTACCCCACAGCCTATCTAGCATTGCACCTGGTGCATAGTAGGTGCTCAATAAATTTGACTTATTTAATGAATGAACAACTGAACTTCTGAATCAATCATCCATGCTTGGAAGGCGAAACTCTGCTACTCAGCAAAGGAGACTTAAAAAAAATTGTGACTTTAAATGAGTCTCAACATTCAGGGAAGTGGGGTAGGTGGGGGAAAGGGTGAGCATGCAGCTTCGCACAGATCACTCCAGCAGGCACGCACCAGCACCACCCCCAGTGCACGCTCGAATGTTCCCCTAGAGGCGTTGTCAAATATTTTCCATACGACAAAATAGGAAATTAGTACATGAAATGAGTGGTATATGGTACGATAGCATTATGGCTTTTCTTGTTCTGTGACCACGTGACAATCAGGCATTTTTCACGAAGCTCCCTAGGGGAGCCCTTTGGTGACTGTGTCCAATCAGGCCCTGACCCTGAGGGGAGGTCCCACGGTCCTTCCTGCCCTTTAAGCATGAGAATGGAGCAGATGAGAACATCCTTACAGCCTTTCTTTCTGGGACAAGATTGCAGGGACACAGGAGCAGATACGTGAGCAGCTGTGCCTGCCACTGCTGGAGCGAAAGGCCAGACCAGCAAGGGAGAATCTGCTGACGGACTGGAGGTGGACAGAGCTGCTGAGGAAGGAAACACTGAGCTGCCCCAGGGTCACCGACATGGGGCTTGAGGGCTTCCTCCTAGGGAAGGGAGAAGGAAAGGCTCCCAAGGGCCATGACAGTGAGGAAAAGGGCCCCAGGAGGCCAGCTCCAGAGAGGACAGGGACTCTCAGTGGGGTGGGAGGGGCAGATGCCTGGGCGGATAGATTCTTCAGGTCTGAGGTTTCTTCTGGAAATTGCAGTGCCACTGCATACAAGTCAACAGCTGGGGGCATCCTCCATGATCTGGAAGCTGGGAGGAGCAGGGCAGGATGTGGTGAGAAACTGTTAGGAGACCCCACCTCCCACAGGGAGCTCACTAGCTCTTCAAGCAAAGGGTGCACTGGCATCAGGACTTCCTGCAAGCAGGCAGGCAGCACACCAGGAGTGCGGCCACCACCCAGCACCCAGGCTGGTGAGACAGCGGCGGAGGCAGCCAGCAGGAGGGAACTCACCTTTCTTGAGTGTCCAGCAAGGCCGGCACTGTGCTAGGTGTGGAAGCTGAAGCCCCTGCACTGAGGATGGTGCAGCCCATGGGGAGGGCAAATACAGAAACAAACTTCCTACAGCCTGAGTGCAGCCTGGGCCCCTCTGCCCGCCACCTCCTGTAGGGGTTGGTGTTTTCCCAGAGGGCTCAGCTGAAGTGTCCCTGAGGCACCTTCCAACCCTGCATCCTATGAGACTGCCTTATCAGCTCACCCTCTAGGATGAGGACATCCTGGCAGAGACACTGATAAGCCAAGGCCAAGGCCACTGAGGAAAGGGAGGGGCCGATGGAGGCCAGACCTGGAGATGTGGGAGCCAGGGCACAGGGCCCCAGCGCTAACTTTTGACCACCGTGGACACACACTTCAAATGCATCACCTCAGCAGCACTGGTCCTGAGAACTCTGGGGAGATGGCAGGCAGTCCTCTGGCTTCCAGGGTCTACTTATACGCTAAGCTCAAGATTGCTGGAGCTCTGAAGGGGCTCTGTGCCATGCTGCGGGCTCCTTCCACTGTTTCGGGCATAGCACTGAACCCCGAAGAAAGTTCCAGGCCTAGTTCTGGAACCTCTAGCACATCCCTGAATTTCTCAGAGCTTCAGTTTCTTCCACTGGTCTGCCAAGGGAAGGGGGCCACCTCGTCACCAAGGCATCGTCCAGGTCTGACACTCCATGACTGTGATTCCATTTGGTTTCTTTAAATCCCATTTTTACTTCTTGCTTTAGCACTAAAGCAAACTCCAGGCACTAAACTCACGAGATGGGCCCATCTCTTTTGCCCCAAGTCCTAACACTCCAGAAAAGGCATCTGGAGCAGTCTGTTCCTTCTGATGCAAAATAAATCCACTGACACTCATCCTCCCTGGGCACCCAGGCCCAGAGCCCAGAGAAACTACAGCCAGCGCTGACTCGGCTTAGGGAACCTGCGGCCGGCTTCCTGGGTACAGCCATTGTAGGAAAGAGGGCCTTTCCTCAGCCAGCATCCCTGCCCCTTCCTCCACCACCTTCCCTCTGTGGGACTGCTCCCAGGCAGACCTGGGGCCTCAGCCAGCATGGGCAGGAACTCCCAGAGGACACGGGAAGGACTCCCTGAGTTGTGGACTGGAGGTATGGGCGCCTTGCAGCACAGGGCCTAAGAGGAGAGAAGCAGCTCAGCCTCCCCAGGTGGAAGGAGGCACCCCTTTCCTTCCAGGAGAGCAACCTGTTGGTTTGTTCCAGGCCTGGTCAGGTGGGGCGAGGCTGCTCCTGGCGGAGGAGGGACTCCTCTGCCCAAGCCCCTTCTCAGGGGAGGAGACCGGCATCCTACACACCCATGTCCGCCATCCATGAACATTTACTGATCTCTCAGTAAGTCCCAGGCCCTGTGCTAGGGTCCCTGCGATCAGGAGCTCATAGACCAGATAAGCGCAGAGAAAGTTGTAATTAAACTACACAATGCAGAACAATGACCAGCCCGGGTCAGGATACAGACCCAGGGCCATGGCTTAAGCAGCAGAGGGCCTGGGGCGTGGGCGGGGGTGCAGGGGAGGGAAAGGTCCGGAGAGAGGGTGTGACCCTGCATGTCCGGCATAGCCAGGCGTGAGGGCACTCCAGGTGGGAATGTGCCGCCCCAACCCCGGGCACCCCCCAGGGAATCCGGCGCCCGGTGACACAGGCCGCCCTCTTTGAGGGCCTGGATTGAGGAAGTTGGGGTCAGAGCTCCAGACTGGAGTCCCTCTTGCTGAATTCCCCTTCCAGACATCAGAGGCAAAGAGGAACCCTCATTCAGAGACCACCTGCACCAGCGCTTCCGGGCTGGGTCAGAAAAACAGGTCGTCCTCGCCGCCCGCGCCGGCGCCTGCAGCAGGTTCCTCTTCTGGGACCCAGCACGCAGCCAGAGCTCCAGGGAGGGGGGTGCACCCCGCAGGGTGGGACCCGTGGGGCGGGGCCAGGCGACACCTCGCCCACTGCCGTGACTATGCCCCGCCCCAGCCAAAGCCCGCCCACTGCCGCACCATGCCACGCCCCCTCCCGGCCCGCCTCGCAGGGTCACGTTCAAGGTCCTGCCCACCGCTCCTCCCACAATCCAGCCTCAGGGAGGGCCTCCAGGTTCACCTTCCCAGCCTCATTCCGCACAACTTGCTACTCTCCACACGCACCGCCTCCCGTCTCCAGGCATACCAGCCGACCTGTTGGTCGCCTCTTTTTAAGTCCCCGTCATTGCTTAAGACCTTTCATCATTCCTAGGCCTGTGTATAATCTTTCTCTCTTTTACACCCCCCGCCCCCACCCTGGCAATCAGTGCACACATCGAATCCTGCCGGCTACTTTAACAGCTTCAGGCAGACCCCTATGGTTTCCTCCCGGCGAGGCACTTTGAAGTCCTGAAGAAATACATGTGAGGTGGTATGAGAGGGGCTCCTCGGTGACTTCCACAGGCCTCCGTATCAGGCCTTCCCCTGCAGAATTCCATGGACCTCGGGGGTCCAGGACTCCTTCACAGCAGGGAGGCCCCGAACAGGAACCTCAGGCCCTGCCTCGGGATCAGCGTTCCTCTGGGGCTGACTGGAGAACTTTCCTTTATCTGCAGGACCCGCTGGGGTCTTCCGGACCTAGACTTCCCTCGGAACTGCATCTCGAAGGGCAGCTCAGCTCGCACTCCGCGCACCTACTGTGTGCTCTCTAGGCTGGACACCAGGAAAGCTCTGCGACTCTGCTGTGAACTCTGGGGTCAGTGAGACCCCGGGGTCAAAAGCTGGCTCTGCCGCATGGCATGGCTGCGACCCTGAGAAAGTTGTCTAACTTCCCTGAGCTTCGGTTTCCTAAGCTGCAAAATGGGAACAGCAATCGTTGTCTGTCTTCCAGCCTTGTTACAACGGCCGAAGGAAAGAGCACGGCACGGAATGTGTTCTCAGTTAGAGGCTACAGAATACCCAGCTCCTCGTGCAGGTGAACTGCACCAGCTCTGAGCCAAATGACCTGAGCTCACACCCGGGCTCTGCCACACACTGGTTGCATAACCTTGAACAAGTTTCCTCATCTTTCTGTGCCTCAGTTTTCTCATCTGTAGAATGGGCATAACATGGTGCAGTGTTTCTACTTGGGAGGGATAAAAATGGTCTGGAAGTCGATAGTGGTGACGGCTGCATAACCCTATGAATATAATTCACATCACCGGGTTCTGATGTGAATTATAAAATATAAATTATAAAAATGATAAGTTTTATATATTTTTCCACAATTTTAAAAAATATGCCAAGAAGCAATGGATTGTACACTTTCAATGGGTAAATTGTATAGTACGTTAATTTCTCTCACTATAACTGTTTTTAGAAAATGTTAAGAATGGAGATAATAATAATGTTACCTACCTCTAAGGGTCATTAGAGGAGAATGAATGAGTTCACACAGTGCTTAGAAGAGCTTACAATAGCGACCAGCGCAGGATAAACCCTCAACTGGTGTTGACTGGCATATCAAATATACCTCATACGTCACTTCGTTTCATCTCTGAAACAACTCTACGGGTTAAAATGTATTTTTCCTCATTTTATGGGCAAGAAAATTGACAATCAGAAAAGTTAAGTCACTTTTTTTTTTTTTTTTTTTTTGAGACGGAGTCTCACTCTGTCCCCCAGGCTGGAGTGCACTGGCGCGATCTCAGCTCACTGCAAGCTCCGCCTCCCGGGTTCACGCCATTCTCCTGCCTCAGCCTCCTGAGTAGCTGGGACTACAGGCACCCCCCTCCACCACGCCTGGCTAATTTTGTTTTTGTAGTTTTAGTAGAGACAGGGTTTCACCGTGTTAGCCAGGATGGTCTCGATCTCCTGACATCGTGATCCACCCACCTAAATGCTGGGATTACAGGTGTGAGCCACTGCACCAGGCCAAGTTAAGCCACCCATGTGGAAGTTGCAGAGCCAGGATTCAAACCCCAATTATGTCTGATGCCACAGTTAGTCCAGGTCTTGGGGAAGATGTTGAGAAGATGATATGTAGCTGTCTTACCTGGCTGAGTAGCCACAAGCAACAAGCCAAAGGGCACCCTGAGGGGAGAACACTGTGGCTCTCAGTGGCCGCCTCAGGAGAAACAGCAGCAGCTACACCTGCAGGTGGGGGGTGGGGAAACAGGCTGCGGTGGGCAAGCGAGTGGTGGAGATGGGGGAGGATGCAACTTCCCTGATCCATTTAGAACTGAAATGTCCCACTCACTAGTGCCACCAGCTCCCACTGTAGCCAGTGCACCTGACATGCAGCAAGGGCTTGAAACCGCGTCACCTTCCTGAGGAAACAGAAGCATGACGGGGTTTGGGGATCTGTGAAAGTCTGGGTTTTCTGGGGCCTTTTTCATTTTGTTTTAGGATCCTTTTTAAATTTTTATTATTATTCAACCCACTCAGAAATGCCTGAACTTTCCGCTTCCAAGTTGGCTGGAAATCACCTCACAGGGACGTTGCTAAGTGAAAATTAAAGTTCTTGACATTTGAGACGTCATCCTGCTCAGACACGAAAGAAAAGGTCACCAGTGTAAAGGGTAACCCGTGAGCGGTGAGGTTCCCACAGCAACACCCAAGTAACACCAGATACCTCTGAGATTGCTGCCATCAAGCCACAGCCCCTAGGAGCTCCCAAGCAGGGGGCCTCCCCTTGGCTGGAAGAGCAGGAGAAGATTCTGGGCTCCATGAGAGGGCTGGCAGCTGTAGAGGCTGCCTGGCCTGGGATGCTCCATTCCCCTTCAGGATGTCCAGCTGGGCTGGACCAGTCTCTTCCAAAAGTGGAACTCGCATTTGACCCCTGGGGGAGGCCACGGTAGATCTGGGGGAGCCAAAGAGGTCCCCAAGCCAGTCCAGGAGGCAGGACAGGGGCCTGGAGCCAGGAGATAGAGCAGTGGTTTCAAAGCCAAAGAGGCTGGGTTGATTCACTTTCTTCTCACAGCAGCCATCCCAAGTGAGGGCTGCTGTGATTCATGGTGGGAGAACAGCTAGAGCCATGGGGCGGCCGGTGGGACCAAATCAAAGGGTGATGGCCAGGCATGAGCGCTGCCAGAGGTGGCCCGTGCCGGCCTCATAGGGCAGCGAACGGGGTCCGGGTCAGGTCACGCCTCAGGAGCCAGAACAGCTCATGTCAAACGAAGACAAGGTGTGAACCAGGTCAAGACAGCTCACCTTCAAATCTGAAAACAGCCCCATGTTGAGGACAGGTTTGCAGCAAACCTAAAACCTGGAATTTGAGAGGTCAAACACAGTCCCAGTCTACACACATTTGCTTTAAAGTAAGAAAAAGTGAGGTCTGGAGCACATCTGGAGTTTCACATCTGGAGTGCAAGCGGCACCGTTCAAAACGGGACTTCGCGTTTGAGCCCAAGGCCCCCTCGGCTCCCTGGTCACCTCCCCGACCGGGGACAGAGCAGATGAGCTTCAGGCAGCCAAGGGGGCAGCACTCCAGCTTCCTCCCCTCCCTCCTCCCAGGCCTGCAGGGGAGAGGACCTTTCACCCACGTGGGGGCCCCCTCCTCCACTGCAGCTCTTCATCTTAGAAAGATGCCAGGTAGGATGTAACCTGTGGCCACCGCGGCAGCATGGCCACCCCATCCTCCTGTCCTGACGGCACAAAATGGCTGCTGGGTCCTTCTTCCACTCTGCAAAGCAGTTGGATCTCCTTCAGCAGTGGTCCTCAGACCACGGCTGTCCCCTCGGTCTCCAACTTATTCTCTCCCTCCGGCCATCTTCCAACAGCCTCCTAGCTGGCTCGCGGTGACATGCAGCATGAGCTACCAGCCCTCCATATCAGGGACCCCCAAATGTGAGGGCCGCAGAGCTGTGCCCAGGGCTTTACCAGAAACCTGAATGCTTCAGGGACCAGGCACAACCAGGTGAAGCCCTCCAGGGCCTCTCGCCTTCTCACGTAAGTAGTGCTTCAGTCCTGAGCTCCGCCCTAGCAGCCCTTGTATCTGGGTCCCAAGCTCTAGTCTAAATACCCAGTGTCTGTCTCAGTGGTGAACACGAGTTGAAGGCTTTATGCTGTGATATAAAGTCATCCCCATTCTACAGATTGGGAAACCAGGATCCAGTGGGGCAGGTGGGAACCTGGTAAATAGCAGAGCCCAGTTTGAAGCCAGGCCTGCCTGGTGGAACCCTGTGCCACCAACCCTGGAGAAACCCACCTGGCCTCCTCTGCTCAGGCCCCTGTGCCACCAACCCTGGAGAAACCCACCTGGCCTCCTCTGCTCAGGCCCCTGTGCCACCAACCCTGGAGAAACCCACCTGGCCTCCTCTGCTCAGGCCCCGCACTGACCCTGCTGGCTTCTCCACAGCCCCATCAAGCCCCACAGGTCCTCAGAAGGGCAAACGCCTCAGAAACAGTTCAGCCAGAACAATTTTGCCACCCAAATGGTGACTCAAGGAGGGAGGCAGAAGAACGCGTAAATCTCCCCCCAGCTTCTGCGCCCTCATTCCTCTCTAAGTCTGGTTCCTGCTTCTACTTATTCAACAACATCTTAGTGCATGCTGGGTGCTGCTGGGAGCCCCCTGCCTGTACTAACACACTGGGCCACCTCACGGACATCATTCCCATTTCACAGATGGGAAAACTAAGGCAAAAGGCAGCTGCACGGACCATCTTACCAGTGCTAAGTAGGGAAGTTGGAATCTGAACCCAGACCATGCGGCTCCAGGGTCTCTCTCCAAGGAGGGCACTACCCGGTGAGACTGATCTCAGTCACCCTCCCTGCCCCAGAGCAGCCCTTATTTTCCCTCCTCCAAGCTATACACCATCCTGACCATGCTGCTGCTCATACAGGAGGGGAAGGAAGGTTGATGGTGTGAGATACCAAAGGGCTGTGATGCCTTTTTCATTTTAAGAAGCCACATCCTTTCCCACCTTACAAGAATAGTCATTGGAGGGCGAAAATAGATGGCTCATTAGCTATTGATTTATGTTGCTCTGGAAGATGATTTTGAAATATGCCTCAGCCACAGCCTCGTAGGATCATTAGGATACACCTATAGCCCATTTCCTGCAACCCAAGAAGAAGTTTATACAGAGCTGTCAGGTCAGTTGGGTACAGTAGAAATCTCAGCTAAAACAGTCTTACCTGACAACACCAGTGTACTCTCAGGGCACCAGGGGACATCAGAGGCATTGTTACCCCTGGAGGACTGCAGTCAGAGGGGCTGGGCGCTCAAAGCAGACACTGTTTAATGGAATAGCCGAATATTATGACATCTTACAACATCTGCAAACCAAGAACTCACAGCAAGGATGAGTAAAAGAACTAAAGTGGTGGCTGGGTGTGGTGGCTCACACCCGTAATCCCAGCACTTTGGGAGGCCGAGGCGGGCAGATCACAAGGTCAAGAGATCGCGACCATCCTGGCTAACACAGTGAAACCACATCTCTACTAAAAATACAAAAATTAGCCGGGCGTGGTGGCAGGTGCCTGTAGTTCCAGTTACTCGGGAGGCTGAGGCAGGAGAATCACTTGAATCTGGGAGATGGAGGTTGCAGTGAGCCGAGATCACGCCGCTGCACTCCAGCCTGGCAAAAAAGTGAGACTGTCTCAAAAAAAAAAAAAAAAAGAACTAAAGTGGTATAAATCCTCTCTCTCTCTCTCTCTGTATATATATATGTGTGTGTATGTATACATAATATATATCTCACATGCAAATATCATATACATATGTGTATATATATAGAGAGAGAGAGGGGAGGAGAGGAAAGGGGAGAAGGGAGGGGAGGAGAGGGGAAGGGGAGAGGGGAGGGGAGGAGAGGGGAGGGGAGGAGAGGGGAAAGGGGAGAGGGGAGGGGAGGAGAGGGGAAAGGGGAGAGGGGAGGGGAGGAGAGGGGAAAGGGGAGAGGGGAGGGGAGGAGAGGGGAGAGGGGAGAGGGGAGCGGGGGAGAGGGGAGAGGGGAGCGGGGGAGAGGGGAGAGGGGAGCGGGGGAGAGGGGAGAGGGGAGAGGGGAGAGGGGAGAGGGGAGAGGGGAGAGGGGAGGGGAGGAGAGGGGAGAGGGGAGGGGAGGGGAGGGGAGAGGGGAGGGGAGGAGAGGGGAGAGGGGAGAGAAGAGGAGAGGAGAGATGTTACATACTATCACAGGTCTTGTGATATATAGTGATCTATCCCCGGTCTTGAACTATCTTCACACCCCTTTTTGGCTTTCTGGAAGGATTTGGGGGCAGTTGTTATGTGTCTGCTTTTTCAAGTTATAGGGTGATTCTGTATGGTTGAAATCTAGCACCTTGATAAAATAACAGTGACTATTCATTTGCAATGAATCTTGCTGTTCGGGAGGGCTCTGTCTTATAAATGGAAGCTGGCTCTTATAAATATTTGGTTAATTAGCTGCACTATCTCAAATAAATGCTTTGCTCTCGGTGTTTCTGGTGGTTAACAGTTTGGGAAGCAGTTTTTATATGCATTAGCCAGTGGCTGAAATGTAATCAGTGCTAAATAAAGGTTGATTGAATTGAATTGAGTTATCCAATTTGATTTTCACAATGGCCTATGAGGGGTTAGGTTTTTGTCAGAGGGAAAAGTTGCCTTTTAAAAATAAAACTCGGCCAGACACGGTGGCTCATGCCTGTAATCCCAGCACTTTGGGAGGCAGAGGCAGGTAGATCACCTGAGGACAGGAGTTTGAGACCAGCCTGGCCAACATGGCAAAACCCCGTGTCTACTAAAAATATAAAAATTAGCTGGGCATGGTGGCATGCACCTGTAATTTCAGCTACTCAGTAGGCTAAAGCACAAGAATCGCTTGAACCCGGGAGGCAGAGTTTGCTGTGAGCCGAGATCGTGCCACTGCACTCCAGGCTGGGTGATGGAGGGAGACTCTGTCTCAAATAAATAAATAAATAAATAAATAAATAAATAGATAAATAAAAATAAAAGTCACATGCCCGTAGTGATTGAATTCAATCACTACAAAGGGTTATACAATCCAAGTTAGTTTCCTGCTCATTTCATGCCCTCATTTACTCTCCAGAGGGGTCCATTGTCAACCCATCCACCCAGAAATTCCCTGTCTACACAAACACATGCAAATATCTTTTTACAAAAAAAAAAGCTGTCTATCATCACCAGTTTTTGCATTTTTGTTTTAATTTAATAACATAAATTGGCATGCTTTTCCTATAAAACCTGTCTCATTCATTTAGACGTCAGTATAAGATTCCATTATATAGATGGATCATAATTTATATCCCCAGCTTCTAGTTTATGGCCATTACAAATGTTGCTACAGTGAGCGCCCCTGTTCATATTGCCACAGGGTATCTGAAGGGCAAATTCCTAGAAGTGGAATTGGAAGTCTCAAATTACATGCACTTATGTACGTAAGGCAAAATTGCCACCAACGTAAACTCTGGTCCCGTTTCTACTGCCACCAGCAGTGCTGAGAGCCCTGTTCCACCACACCTGAGTCATCACTGCAGATGATCAAACTTGTTCATCTTTGTCAATATAATTGGTGAAAAATGGCATCGTCTTCCGATTTGCATTTATGAAGCAGTGAAGTTGAGCTCCTTTTCATGTATTCGCAATATAGTAGGTTGTGTTGTGTTGTTTTGTTTTGTTTTTAAGTGAGGCTAAGATCCAGAGAAGAGAAAGAAATGTTTTAAATGTTACTGTCAATAGCTATAGAGCAGTCAGCTATGCTCATGTCAGCCCCACGTTAGTAACTTATAAACATCCAAATGGAGGGGTCAACAAACATCACTAGCTTCATATTCAGGCCAAAATGCTTTCTACCAAATTCATCTACCACCTGAGCTTCCGAGTGGGGGAGAGATTGAGCCAACCCAACGGCAACTGGACATGACACTTTCCTCTCTCTGCTGCACCTTCCTCCTTCCAAACAGAGTGGCCCCATTACTGGAGTGTTTGTTAACTTTTGTTAACACACTCTCTTTTGGTACAAAAGAGAAGTCTGGTGGGGGAATGGAACGTTGTGGTGTTGGAATCATTACGTCTTATCCCGACCTAGCAAAATGTGTCTCTTTTTGTTTTTCCTGCTTTTGATTTTAATGTTTTATTTCATTTTTGCTCTGAACAGGTGACACATTCACATGGTTCAAACCTCAAAACATAACCAGGTGAGCTTTGAGAAGCCTGGTTACCACCCCCGACTTGGTCATCATCTCATCCCCCACCACCTATAATTACTCTTCTCCTTATTGTCAATAGTTTTTATTATGGAAATAACAGAGCTGGGTACAGTGGCGCTCACCCATAGCTACTCAGGAGACAGAGGTGGGAGGACTACTTGAGCCCAGGAGGTCTACAGTGAGCCGTGATCACACCACTGCACTCCAGCCTTGGCAACAGAGCAAGACACTGCCTCATAAAAAGAAAGAAGATAATAGGGGTTTTGAATTGATCTTCTAAATTTCAAAATATATAATAGTGCATAGGCTTTTTCAAACGATCTTGCTCCACTCACCTCTGCCCAGCAGGCATCTTCCTCCCTTTTGAGAAGCCCTGGAAGAAAGATCCCCAAGGTTCTGTCCATGATGAAGACCATGCGGCAAACGTGAGAGGGAGCCACAGTGCAGCTGCCATACACAAATAATGTTTTCACCGTCAACATTTCCCAGGAGGGACATTGCTATTTTGTGAGTGAGCACCTCATCCCTGGGAGCATTCAAAGAGATGCAGCCAGGGACAGTGTAGAGCTTTCCACACGTGTCAGGAGAAAGGAGCATGAGCCTTCTTCCACTTCCGGAATTCCACGTTAAAATTTATGTATTCAACACACATATATAAATACAGCTTCCTCTGTGCCTACCAACGTGCTAGAGAGTGCCTGCAGAGAGCGGCATCATAAGCCCTCCCTGCATTCGGGGAGACGAGGCCAGGGCTGTTGTGCACAGGGTTGCAGGTTTTTCAGTGCACACATTTCCTAACTGCACGGGGAGTTGGTGAGCCAGACAGCTAGCCAGGTAGCAGACAGAGGCACATGGAGAAGGTGTCAAGAGTCAGTGGGATGGGGCAATGGAGAGCAGAACAGAACAGGAACGGCTCCTCCAGAAGCTGAATCCTGAGAGGCAGCCTCTCTGCACCGCACTCCTCATGGCCTCCCTGCCTATCAGGCGTCACAATGGTGTGACTGATATGCTCTTGGAATAGCCGGGAGTGGCACTGTGGGATCCTGGAGCTGTGACAACAAATGGGAAAGGAATCCAGAGGCCTGGGCACTGCCTCTAACTGTCTCAGCTGTGGACAGCCACCAGCCTCCCTTCCAGGGTCCTCCCCATTGGAACAACCAGGACACCTGGTCCCCTCTCACCTTGTGCAGGTGTCAAAAATGCCCACGGGAGCCAGGTATGGTGGCTCATGTCTGTAACGCCAGCACTTTGGGAGGCCAAGGCAGGTGGATCTCTTGAGGTCAGGAGTTCGAGACCAGCCTGGCCAACATGGTCAAATCCCATCTCTACTAAAAATACAAAAATGAGCTGGGCGTGGTGGCATATGCCTGTAATCCCAGCTACTCAGGAGGCTGAAGCAGGAGAATCACTTGAGACACACAGATGGAGCGGTGACCATGTGAGGACACACCCACAAGAGGGCCATTTGCAAGCCAAGAAGAGATGACTGGGGAGAAACCAACACTGCAGACACCTTAATCTTGGATTTCCAGACTCCAGAACCGTGAGAAAGTAGATTTGTTGTTTAAGCTCCCTGGCCCTGTGGTATTTTGTTATCACAGCCCTAGAAAACTGACACCATCATTATTTCTCCCTTTGGTGTTTTTAATCTTTCTTCTTTTCTGAGCCATTTGTGGTTTCCTTCTCTATAAGAGTAGATTACAAGTCCTTACGAGAGGAAGCCATAGATTGTGTCTCCCACTCACACGAGCAAAACCATAAAACCCATACTTGCAAATCCGCACACGCACGCACACACACACACACACACACACACTCTGTCTTGCCTCTCCATCCAATAATCTCCCAGTCAAGAAATGTTCCCCCAACCAATTAAAGCATTGGTTATAGTCCATGGGTAAATCTTGATTTATGAGCCACCTTAAAATGAGAGAGCCCCTCTCCAACGTGACAAGAGGGGCTCCCATGTCCGCTGACCTGTGCAGTTAAACAACCTTGATAGGTGTTTCCTTTTCCTCCTCCCTGCCTGCTTCCGGCGTGCTCTCCCAGCCCATCCCAGGTGATCCTCATGCCTCCCCAGATCATTGCATACTTGCCTCAAATATCCACAGCCATGCATTTGGGGGAAGAGGATAAATCTTTCCCTTCCTCTTCAATAAATAATGATGCGTATATGATTTTAAAAGCACATTCATCCCATCCACCAGAATGAGTCCATAGGGAGCATGAGGGACACGTCTACTTCCTGGCGGCTCCGTGTGCACCGCCCGGCCCGTGGTGGCTGAGCAGGGCCTGAGCTGGCTGGAAGCTGCCCTGCACTAAGGAAGGGTTCCCCAGCAACCCCAAAATGCACCCATTAACTCAGTCTTCCTCACTGAGAACACTTCAGCTGCCAAGTGCTCAGAAGTATCACCAGGGACTTGGAAGCCATTTTAGTTCACTGCTAAAATCTGGTCTTTTCTGAAGGCAGAGGCTGTCCTGAAACTGAGGATGAGAGCTCAGCCAGCAGGAAATCTACCCACCAAATACGGGGCACCATAGTGTGACAGCTTGTTCTCCTTATCAGCTTTCCAAAGATAGCATTAAGTCCAATGCACAGAAACTGTAATAGAGGCTTTTTCCTTTCTGTCTCACTCTACCTAATGAAAATGATTTATCTATTATGAAACAAATCATTTTTGGTTTTTTTGTTTGTTTGTTTGTTTTTTTTTTTGAGACGGAGTCTCGCTCTGTCGCCCAGGCTGCAGTGCAGTGGCGCGATCTCGGCTCACTGTAAGCTCCGCCTCCCGGGTTCACGCCATTCTCCTGCCTCAGCCTCCCGCGTAGCTGGGACTACAGGCGCCCGCCACCACGCCCGGCTAATTTTTTGTATTTTTTAGTAGAGACGGGGTTTCACTGTGTTAGCCAGGATGGTCTCGATCTCCTGACCTCGTGATCCGCCCGCCTCGGCCTCCCAAAGTGCTGGGATTACAGGCGTGAGCCACCGCGCCCGGCCTCATTTTTGTTTTTATAATGTTATTTTATTGAAAAAAAGCCATGACATTAAAATAAGAATTCAAGTCCAAAATCATCCTCAAGTCCATCCCCTAAGAAAAGTTCATGTTTCTCTTTATCTGAATTATTCTTGCCCATTTGCAGATGTAGTTTTCACAAAAATAGTTTTTAAATCAAGTAAATAACAAGTAGTTTGTTTTTTCTTTCTGAGAAATGTGATTTCCTTGGAAGGACACGAGGGTAAAACATGAAAATGAGTGAAAAGCACCCAGAGCGTGAGTCATGGGCTGTGATCCGGCAGCCAGGTCCGAGGGAGGGGGCGCCGGCCATGCACCCTGGATGCTGCAGGCAGACCCAGACACTGCAGTGAGCTCCCCTGCCATGGGGCAGCACTTTCCCTTCCAGAAGGCGCTTCTGCACACACACCCACTCGATTCCACACTCGCTCTCAGTCTGTAAGTGTGCTGCCTCTTGGGGGAAAATCCACCTGTTCACATCTGAATATTTTCTCTCTGGGGTGCCCCTTCTCTCCTTATCCCAATTTGCTACAAGCGGGCCCTTCAGCCACCAAGCCGACTCAAGAGGGCAAAAGGTTCACTTAATTCCTTCCCAGACAAGTTGTTCCAAAATATTCTTTTCAAACAAATCATAAGCAACAGCAGGAAAATGTCCCAGGGACGGAGGGCCCAGCGCTCACCTCTTTGCAGCTTCCTCTGTGCCCGCTGTGGGGTGCGGGGGGGCTGAATTGTCCGTGAGCAGCTCCCCCGAGGGTCCCCACCCTGCCAATCAGGTCCTCTGCTGTAGTGTAGACAGCATTGGGCAGTGAGGATGCTGCACTGAACCCGCTTCCCACTCTTCCTGCTCCCCATCAGGCTGGGACAGAGTCCCTGTCCACCTCCGGGATCCTGACTTCTGGGAAACTCCTGCTCCGGGGCTCCAGCCCAGAAGCCAGCTCCAGGCCCCACTTCCAAATGCTCATCCAGCCTATGGGTTGACCAGCAGTCACTCACGTCCTCTGCTAGCCCGTCTTCAGCTCACCCTGCCTCCACCCCATGGCCCCTGAGCAGAAGCAGCAGCCCAGGTCCTCTGAGCCAGGAAGGAAGGGCAGAGAGCAGAGGACAGGCTCCCTAACCGAGTTCTGTATCCCGCCGCCAGTGCCAGGGCTCCACGGACCAGGCCAGAGCGTGAGGAACAAGCCACCAAAGTAAGAAAGCAGCCACACAGCAGCCCGAATGCTCATGCATTCCAGAGCATTCTCCAGGAACTTTCTCATTCATCCCTCCACACTTTTCTGCTTTTCAAAATAATGCTGGTACAGGGCCAGACACACACGCATGCCACACACATGCACTAGACTCCCTACAGGCTCACAGACACACACCAGTGCACACACTGCGCGTTCCTCTCTGCTGACATCTGAGCGAGGCAGGTTCACAAGCAGCCAGCGGCCTCCCACATCCACCCCTGTCACAAAGGCATCAGCCTTCTCCCCTTTCTCGCTTTCAACAGCCCTTTCGTTCACCTACGTGTGGACCTGTGCCCAGAGCTGCAGTATTCGGGAGAGAAAAGGAATCAAATGCCTGGTGTTATCAGAGGAGGCACGGAACAGGTGCTTGCCCAGAGATCAGATGCCAAGCCGTGGCCATACCTGTTCTGCCCAGTGGACTCTGGCACCCACCAATGTGGGCGTTTCCCACGTGGCCAACATCCTTTTTGCTTCTTTCCTTCTTTTCGTTGCCCACTCAGACGACAGGGATGCTCCGGCCACACAGTCACTAGTCTGCTAGGAAGTGACCTGGGTATCTTGACACCCGGCTGCCCGGGCTAACGATGGGCCCTCAGAATGGAACCCTGGAGCCTGGCAGGGCAGAGGCTGCCTGGGAACCCGCCAGGGGTTCCTGTTTCCTGGGCCAATGTGTGACCAGAGGAGTGCGAGTGTGTGTGAACATGCAGACCGTTTGTAAGTGTGTGTGAACATGCAGACCGTTTGTAAGTGTGTGTGCACTTAGGGGTGTGTGTGTGTGTGAGGGAATGTGTGGTATGGGGTGTGTGTGTGTGTGTGTGGTGTACACATGTGGTGTGGGGAGGGCATGAATGAGTGTGGTGTATATTGTGTGTGTGGTGTGTGTGTATATGTGTGGTGTGTATGTATGGTGTGTGTGGTGTGGTGTGTGTGTATATGTGTGGTGTCTATGTTTGTGAGGTGTGTGTGTGGCAGGTGTATGTGTGGTGTGGTGTGGTGTGTGTGTGGTGTGGTGTAGTGTCTGTTTCTGTGTGTGGTGTGTGTGGCAGGTATATGTGGTATGTGTGTATATGTGTGGTGTTTGCGTGGTGTGTTTATGTGCGCTATGTGTGTTGTGTGTGTGTGTATATGTGTGGTGTATGATATGTGGTAGGTGTAGGTGATATATGTGTGTGATGTGGTACATATATGGTCTGGTGTGTGTATATGTGTGGGGTGTGTGTGGTGTGGGTGTATGTGGGGTGTGTGTGTTGTGTGCTTGTGATGTGTGTGTGTGATGTGGTGTGTGTATATGTGTGGTGTGTATGTGTGGTGTGGTGTGTATGGTGTGTCTGTGGTTAGGTGTATGTAATGTGCATGTGTGGTGTGGTATGTGTGTATGGGTGGGGTATGTGTGGGGTGTGTGGTGGGTGTATGTAATGTGTGTGCGGTGTGGTGTGTGTGTATACATGTGGTGTGGGGTGTGTGTGTGTGGGGTGTGTGTTGTAGGTGTATGTAATGTGGGTACGGTGTGTGTGTGTATATATGTGGTGTGTATGTGTGGGGTGTGTGTGGTAGGTGTATGTAATGTGTGGTGTGGTGTGTGTGTATATGTGTGCTGTGTATATGTATGTGTGGTGTGTGTTTGCATGTGCGGTGTGTGTGCACTCATGCACACTTACACAGTGTGTCTGTGTGAGCATGTTGGCCCTGCGTGGCTCTTTGCATGTGAGTGTGTGCCATGTGTATGAGAGTGTGTGTGTGTGTGTGAGCCTGCTACTATTGTGCCTGTGATATGCTGAGGAAGCCTGCAGAGAGCAGGACTGGGGTGTGGATTCCAAGTCTTGGCCAGTGCACAGCAGGATGGGGACCAGGGAAACCCCTCTCCTGAGCCTGTGCCCTCTCGAACATAGGGGCAGGTTCGCAAGGACCAGAAGGGATCTGCCTCCCATCTGCCACCGCCCCATCGCAGGCAGAGCTGAAGTGAGATCAGTTGGGTTAGGGCTCCACGGAAAACCAGGTAAGCCTCAGGGACCACAGGCCGACCAAGGCTGACAGCAATTAGCTGATTAGTGAGGGGCAGAGGGCAAATCCAGTTCCACAATCAAGGACCATGAATGCAGAACTGTCAGTGGATCCCATGGGGGTGGCACAGGGGCATGGAAATGCCCTGGCTCAGGACGCGGAGCAGCCAGGTCAGAGCCCAGCTGAACTCTTAGGAGCTACGTGACCCTGGGCTGTTCACTCACCCTCTCTTGGCCTTAGTCCACTCACACACTCAGATGCTATTATAACAAGCAGTCCCTGGACAGCAGTCAAGTCCACAGAGGGGCTCTGCAACCCATGACATACTACTCAATTGCTAGTTTCCAAAAAGTACCTGGGGGCTGATCCAAAATGTGGGAATGGCAGGTCCCAGCAGAGAGAGAGAGGCACCGGTAAAGCCGGGAGAGTGAGGCCGCCAGGCATCACCAAGGGCCACACGAACCAGGGAGGAGTGACAGAGGCAGGAGAGGAAGCTGGGGGACAAGGCCCAGCAGAGGGCCCTTAGGCTAAAGAAGGCCATTAAACAGAGCAGGAGATGGGACAGTCAGCACTGGGACGAGACATGGGGGCTGACTTGGAGACAGTGAGACCTGATAGGAAGACATCACGTAGGAGTCCTGTTGCATCACTGTCAGTCACTCTAGGAGGATTGTGCAACATATGATGAGTGTACAGTATTAGCCGGGCGCGGTGGCTCACGTCTGTAATCCCAGCACTTTAGGAGGCCGAGGCTGGTGGATCACTTGAGGCCAGGAGTTTGAGACCAGCCTGGCCAACATGGTGAAACCCCATCTCTACTAAAAGTAAAAAAATTAGCTGAGCATGGTGGCACGCACCTGTAGTCCCAGCTTCTTGGGAGGCTGAAGCATGAGAATCGCTTGAGCCTGGGAGTCAGAAGTTGCAGTGAGCTGAGATCGTGCCACTGCACTCCTGCCTGGGTGACAGAGCAAGACTCTGTCTCAAAAAAAGAAAACAAAAAAAGAATGTGCAATGTACAGTGAGTATGAAATATACGACGAGTATGCAACATAAGATGAATATGCAACATATGATGATTATACAATGTACAGTGAGCATGCAATATACAATGAGCATGCAACATATGAATATGCAACACTTGAGTATGCAACATACGATGAATATGCAACACATGAATATGCAAAACATGATGAATATGTAACACATGAGTATGCAACATGATGAATATGTAACATATAAACATATACAACGAGTCTTCAATTATGGATGCAACATGTAAATATACAATCTACAAGGAATATGCAATATGATGAATATGCAATAGATGAGTATACAACAGATGATTAGCATACAACATATAATAGACAAAGTGCAACGAATATACAACACGCGGTGTGTATACAACATACGATGAGAATACAACATGCAATGGCTCTACAATATATAATATAAAATCCATGACGAATATACAATATACAACAAATATACAATACACAGTGAAGGCCTGAGCCCAGGTGGTGGGAGTGGGAGCGGAGTAGAGGCTGGAAAGGTCACTGGGGAGACATAACCAGGGCTGGGCTGCAGGAGGATGTTGGGCTTAAGTGAGGGCGACTGGAAGCAGGACTCTCTGCTCTCTAGTTTGGGAGACAGCCAGGGCTGCGGCGCCATCTCCAAGACGAGGAAGATGTGGCCTCTAAGAACAATTAAACCTTTCTGGAAACGTTTCTACCACTTCCTGGAAGCCTTCCGAGGATCCCACCTCAGTCTTCCGGCCGCCGCTCCATCACTGGGGCTACAGGATTTGAGGAAGCCTCACCTGCATACAGGTCAGCTGGTTTGTAGGAAAATATCCTGCCCATGTCCCCTCCGGAGGATTAACCAGAAAAAGGCATGTCTGCTGCCCCCTCGGGGACACTGGGGCAGCTTGGTGGGGAGGGTTGGGTTCAGAGGGCTAAAAATGGGCCACAGGTGCTCCTAGAGGCCACCACGTGAGAGAAGCCAGACCCAAGTCCACTGGGGCAAGGGGAGGGCCTGGGCGCAAGCAGACACAAAGTCCAGAAGTCAAAGGCAGGGGCACAGGTGGGAGGAGCCCAGGGTCTGAACCCCGGTGAGAAGGCCAGACAGTCAGAGAGGGAAGGGTCTGGGGCAGGCCCACCACGCCTGTCCCTTCCCAGGGAGATGCCACCCAAAGGGGCGGGGCTTGCTCCTGGTGCCCCAGGTGGAAAGCCCCAGTCAGAGCTGCAGGAATCCCATCCGGGCGTGACTTCGGCACTGCAGCCCCTCGGCCCAGCACTCTCCACAGGGCCTCCTGCACACCCTCTGAACAGAGGCCCAGGATGGGGCCCCTTCCACAGCCAGGCCCAGCATCAGCAGCCAGAGAATGCTATGCGTTCCCAGCAAGTGGGAAGCTGCCCCTGGCTTTGAATAACTTGCCCCAAAGCCCCTTGCTTTCTGACAAGAGTACCCCCCTCCAGCTGTGCTCGGTTTTACTTCCACAGTTCTCCAAGCCCTCCAAACTCGGACCCTCCCACCAAACACATTTCCTCTCGAGGGTCTCATGGTGATGGTGAGAGGGCTGGGGTCCCACTCTTCTAAGGAATAGAGTGCAAACACCCTCCTGGGCCACACCTGCCTAAGGTCGGCTTCACTGGAAATGATACAACATTCGAGGCCCCCAAAGTGCTCTGACGCAGTGGATTCTTGATAAAGGTCTTAGAGAGTGGGTCCCCCAGAGCCGAGGGCACCCCCTCTGAGGCAGGCTGGACCCATCCCACGCTGGGCTCAGAAACCTTCCTCCAGACAGTGTTGCCAAGCCTCGAACCCAGGCAGCCGAAGCCATTACATGAGAACCGTGGGCCTGGGCCCAGTGTCTACTCTGGGAAAATCCACAGAGCCATGGCCGTGGTGACAGGCAGCCACCCACAGCCACCGCAGGGACGGGAGGGGAGCAGTTATGGGCTGGTTACAACTTATGGTCACAGAAAATAAAACGGGGAGACGTCCAGCTCTGGGTGGAAAAGCCCCGTCTTTTTAAGCCTGGAAACTATGCCATGTCTCCACGTGCGTATTAAAGATTTCCCAATTCGGAAGTCACTGAGCACCAGTCCTTCTAATAGAGCCTCAGATAGATAGTCTGTTTTCTTGAAGATCAAGTTTGAAACTTCACTCTCTGGAGAAAAGGACAGGATAAACATGAAATCCGCAGAAAGACAAAGAACCATCCTTCAATGTAAACTTAAAAATTACAAAATAGAAGTAAAATAGGAAGTAACTTTTCCCTCCCTTCACTCAACCACCATTCACCTGAAATCCTTGCCGAAACACTTCAAAGTGTGTGGGGGGCTGGAGGCAAGTTGCCCGGATGCGGGACCCTCATGCACTGTGAAGGGAGTGCAAATTGCTACAGTCCCTTCCAGAAGCGACAAGACAATATATATATTCTCTAAATATTCTAGCCATTTCACCCCCAAATCCCTCTGCTGGGAACCTGCCCTAAGGAAGCAATTCAAAAGATCAAAATCATATGCACAAAACATGTTCACTGTGGTATTCCCTATAAATTAAAAGTCAAATGCTACAGCCATAAAAAGGAACGAGGTCATGTCCTTTGCAGGGACATGGGTGAAGTTGGAAGCCATCATCCTTAGCAAACTAACATAGGAACAGAAAACCAAACACTGCATGTTCTCACTCATAAGTGGAAGTTGAACAATGAGAACACATGGACACAGGGAGGGGAACAACACACACCAGGAGGTGTGGGGAGTGTGGGGAGAGAGAGCATCAGGATAAATAGCTAATGCATGCAGGGCTTAAAACCTAGATGATGGGTTGATAGGCGCAGCAAACCGCCATGGCACATGTTTACCTGTGTAACAAACCTACACATTCTGCACTTGTATCCCGGAACTTAAAGTAAAAAAGAAATAAATAAAGTCAAACGCAACTTAAGTATTTAACATCTGGGCATCATAAGTAAATTATCTTGCATCAAATCAATATAATATTATGCAGTATTTAAAATTGTAATTATGCTAAGTATAGTAACAAAGAAAATAACTTACAGAAAATGTCTGAATATTGGACAAGGTCAAGAAGGCACTCCCCAAAATGAAAGTCATTTATTTACCTTTGTATCTAACTGTCCTTCACTTTATTCCAGAAAATTCTCAGGGAACCCTTGTACACTTACTAGGATGCTGGAAATGGGGTTTATTCTTTTAAAAACATTTTTGACAATTTATTCTGAGAAAATTATCATGCACTCATTGCTGTACTGCTACTATTTTCTAAATGGAAATAGCATAAATGTCCAATAATAAGGGATTTAAAAAATAATAGATATCCAAACAATGGAATATTGTGCTACCAATCCAACTTATGTTGTAGGAGAATAATGACATCAGAAAATGTTTCTGATATATTAAATGAAGTAAATTACAAAATTGATTTTAAAGATTAGTTTCTGTTTTTAAAAGGTATATATTTTTAATTCCTTAATATTTTTCTTTTATACAATAAAAGTTATTTCAAAATGGAAAAAGTGTTCCAGAGCTGAGCCTGATAATTTAAGAATAAAAATATCCAAGGGTTAAGAGCTAAAACTATAAAATTTTTGAAAGAAAACACAGCTGTAAATCTTTATAACCTTGGATTAGGAAACAACAGACACGTGACAACTAAAGAAAAAATATTAGATAAACTGGAAAGAGAAAAGACATGGAAGAAAATTTTTTCAAATCATATTTCTGATAAGGGCCTAATATCCCGAATCTATAAAGAACTCTTAAAATTCAACAATGAAAAGACAACAAATCCAATTCAAAAATGGGCAAAGGATTTGAATAGACATGGTTCCAAAGCTGTACAAACAGTCAATAAGTGCATGAATAAATGCCCACCGTCATTAGTTATTAAAGGAATATAAAGCAAAAACCACAAGGAGATACCCCTTCACACCCATTAGGACCACTTAAAGAAAGAAAGATATGGTCTATCTTGTAATTGTCTGACAAGTTTAGTTAAGGAAGATGTGGAGAACCCAGATCCCTCCTGCATTTCTAGTGAGAACGGAAAATGATGCAGCCACTTACCAAACCAGTTTAGCAGTTCCTCAAAAAGTTAAACATAATGTTACCATTTGACTCAGCAATTCCACTGCTAGGTATGTACCCAAGAGAACTGAAAACATATGTCCTCCTCTTGTGAAATTCCACCATGGAGTACCATGGCCAGGGCCAGAAAGTGCAAAAGGTGATGGTGCAGCCCATCAACCTCATCTTCAGATACTTACAAAATAGATCACGGATTCAAGTGTAGCTCTATGAGCAAGTGAATATGAGGATAGAAGGCTGTATCATTGGTTTTGATGAGTATACGAACCTTGTATTAGATTATGCAGAAGAGATTCATTCTAAAGCAAAGTCAAGAAAACAACTGGGTCGGCTCATGCTAAAAGGAGATGATATTCCTCTGCTGCAAAGCGTCTCCAACTAGAAATGATCAATGAAGTGAGAAATTGTTGAGAAGGATACAGTTTGTTTTTAGATGTCCAATATGAACATTTATTCATATTGTTTTGATTACCCTTATGTTATTACAAGATGGCAATAAATGCTGTGGGATTGTTTGTATTAAAAAAAGAAAGAAAGAAAAAAGAAAACATATGTCCTCCCAAAATTTGGTACAAGAATGTTTATGACAGCATGATTTATAACAGTCAAAAAGGGAAGGAGGGCTGGGCGTGGTGGCTCACGCCTGTAATCCTAGCATTTTGGAAGGCCAAGGTGGTGGATCACCTGAGGTCAGGAGTTCGAGACCAGCCTGGCCAACATGGTGAACCCCCACCTCTACTAAAAACACAAAAATTAGCCGGGCGTGGTGGTGGGAACCTGTAATCCAAGATGCTTGGGAGGCTGAGGCAGGAGAATCGCTTGAACCTGGGAGGCAGAGGTTGCAGTGAGCCAAGATGGCGCCCATGCACTTCAGCCTGGGGACCAGAGTGAGACTCTGTCTAAAAATTAATAAAAATAAAAAAGAGAAGCAACCCAAAAGTCCACTAACTGATGAGTTAATAAATAAAACATGATATATCCATATCTATACCATGGAATATTATTTGCCAATAAAAAGAAAGAATAATTAACGCATGCTACAACATAAACAAATCATGGAAGCATTATGCTCAGTGCAAGAAGCCAGACACTAAAGGCATGCATTATATTCTTTCATTTGTAGGAAATACGGCAAATCCGTAAAGACAGAAAGTAGATGATCAGTGGTTGCCAGAGGCTGGGGGAAGAGGGAATGGGAAGTGAATGCTAATGGGTGCCGGGTTTCTTTTTGAGGCAGCAAAAATGTCCTTGAATTAGATAGTGCTGATGACTGCACACCTTTGTGAATATACTAAAAACCACTGTGCTGTACTTTTTAAAGGGGTGAATTTTATGACATGTGAATCATATCCCAATGTTTAAATTATGGCAAATATATACAATAATGCACCACATAACAGTATTTCAGTCAATGTCAGACCACATGTACCATGGCCATCCAATGAGATTATAATGAAGCTGAAAAGTTCCTGTCTCCTGGTGGTGATGTTGTAGCTGTCATCGTGGCATTAACCCAACACATTACTCACACGTTTAATGTAAACAAACCTACTGCACTACCAGTTGTATAAAAATCTAGCACACAGAATTATGAATAGTACGTAATACTCAATAATGATAATAAATGACTATTATCATAATATAGTATGTTGTACTAATTTATGTACTTACTATATGTTTTATCGTTATTTTAGAGTATACCACTTCCACTTTTTTTTTTTTTTTTTTTTTTTTTGAGACAGAGCCTCACTCTGTCACCCAGACTGGAGGGCAGTGGTGCAATCTTGGCTCCCTGCAACCTCTGCCTCCCAGGTTCAAGCGATTCTCCTGCCTCAGCCTCCCAAGCAGCTGGGATTTTAGGCACCCGCCACCACGCCCAGCTAATTTTTGTGTTTTTACTAGAGAAAGGGTTTCACCATGTTGGCCAAGTTGGTCTCAAACTCCTGACCTCAGGTGATCCACCCGCCTCGGCCTCCCAAAGTGCTGGGATTACAGGCCTGAGCCACCGCGCCCGGCCTCTTTCTACTTATTAAAAAGCAAAAGTTAACTATAAAACAGCCCCAGGCAGGTCCGTCAGGAGATATTTCAGAGGAAGGCATTGCTATCATACCAGATGACAGCTCCATGTGTGTTTCTGCCCCTGAAGACCTTCCAGTGGGACAAGATGTGGAGATGCAAGACAGTGACATTAATGATCCTGACCCTGGGTGGGCCTAGGATAATGTGTGTGTGTTTTAGCTTTTAACAAAAAAGTCAAATTTTTAAAAAATTTTAAATAGAAAAAAAGTATAGAATAAGGATATAAAATATTTTTGTAGAGCTGTACATTGTGTCTGTGTTTTAAGCTGTTATTACAAAAAAGTCAAAAAGTTGAAAAAATAGAAAGTTTATTAAGTAAAAATGTTACAATAAGCTAAGGTTAATTTATTATTGAAGCAAGAAATGTTTTTTTATAAATTTAACATAGCCGAAGTGTACAGTGTTTACAAAGTCTACAGGAATGTACACTAATATCTAAGCCTTCACACTCACTCACCACTCACTCACTCACTCACCCAAAGCAACTTCCAGTCCTGCAAGCTCCATTCATGGTAAGCATCCTAGATGGGTGTACTAGGTTTTCATCTTTTATGCCATATTCTTACTGGACCTTTTCTATATTTATATAAACACTTATTCATACCATTGTGTGACAATTGCCTAAAGTATTCAGCAAAGTGACATGCTGTTTGGGTTTGAAGCCAAGGAGCAATAGGCTACACCACATAGCCCAGGTGTGTAGCGGGCTCTGCCAAAGGTGTGTGTGACTGCTCTGGGACGGCCTCACAATGGCATCACCTAATGATGCATTTCTGAGAACAGATCCCCGTCGTTAAGTGACGCTGACTATACTTACGAGTACATTGTGATGAGTCATTATTTACAGGTCATTTTAAACCCAAACAGTGATTTACAGGGACTCTATCTCCTAGAACTTTTGAATTTCCTACAGACTGTCACAAGAAAAACATTAAGATGAACTTAGAGAACAAGCTGAGTGCTTTCTCCTTGCATTTCATAACAAAAGGCAATGTTCATAGGGGGATTTCAGATAGTGTGTTGATTTAGGGAGAAAAATCACATTGCTTGAAGAATTCAAATCAAACTATAGGTTCAAATACTCTACTACCTAATCAGAGATTTCTATTTACACCCAAATAGGAATGGTCAAACCTGAATTATTATTATTATTTATCTTAAACCTAAAGTCCTGGCTTGAGTAATTCGTAGGCACAAAGTGTGGCAGCTACAGTCGCCTATATGTCCCACCGGTCACTAAAGCAGGCACAGTTCTTCATCCACATGCCATTTCCTCTCTGCCCTTCTTTGTACCAAAGATCACTGTGTCCAAGAAAAGCATTCTCAGGAGGCCTGAAACTGTGCTGTGGGCAGAAAATCAGCTTTCTGAAACCCTGAAGCTACTACATGTTTGCTCTTGGTTGAAACTGTGCTCTGAAACCTCCCCGTAAAAGCTTCCACTGGGCCTGGGCCCCAGAGAAGGTGATAACATGTGGAGGACTGAGGCTTCTTCAGATGAGGGGAAACAGAGTCTGTGCAGGTAAACGACATCTGCTTCTCCCTAAGGCGCTGGGTTCTAACTCACTTTCCCTTCAGTTTAACCCAGAATGAGTCCCAGGAGCAAAGCCCTTGCTCCAGTCATCTTAACACCAAGATGACAGGGGGAAGATCAGAGGTGGGAGAGACAGTCAGGAGCCCTGTCCAAGAAGTGCCCTTGGTAGAGGGTCCTGCAGACCTTGGACCACCCGGGCATGACACCAGTCAGCGCCCCACAGGCAGCTCTAAGGGCCTGTGTTCTCTCTTGGGATGGGCTGAAACTCGTTGCACTGTCACTTTGCACACAGGTCCAAGCTTTATGTTACAAAGCAGCATGCAGACCAAGCCTGCCTCAAGTTCACATGAAAGTCCCTCAGATTCATGAATACATCAACCCTGTCTAGGCCATTGTTTCAGGGACACTGAGAACAGATGAAACCAGGGGGTAGAGATTAAAAGACACCAAATTCCAACCTTCATCTTCATCTCCGAGCCTGTGTCACTTAGGCCCAGAAAGTTAAATTCTCTGTTGCCCACAAACAAAGTACTGAGTACCACTTCCTCCCCAGGATTAAGATGAGAAATGCTTTAAGGGAATCCCTATAAAGCACAAAGCAAATCTATTTTATTTTAAGAGAGAAATTCCTAGCCGGGTGAGTCCAGGTTTTTGAGCCTCACGGCGACAAAGGCACATGGCAATTGCTTTCTCCACGTTTCTCCTCCCACCTTGCAGATGCCAAGCGTGGGATCCTCTCTCTCCCTGTTTAGCCCTTCCTTGTGTTTCCCAAGGAAGGACCTGCTCAAGCCCCACCAGCAATTGCACCTTGCATAGGAATTACCCACAAAGGGCTTTGAGAAGGGACTCGGGCGGCAATGATAAACAGAGCACGGGGATGAGCCTCACCTCAGACACCCTCGCAGGGACCTCCAGCAAGTTCCTTCTCCCAGGCAGCCTCGGTGTCCTCACCTGTGAAAGGAAAAGGCTGGAACCCATGATCGCTGAGGTCCCGTCTGTCCTGATCTCTTCTGCCCAGCTCTGCCTGCTGTTCGTGAACTCCTCAACCAGGTCTTAGAAGTGCTGAATACTTTAAATGGTAAATCATCTTGATTGCTATCAAAAATGGGTTTGGCCGAGCTGAAGCTTCTTACTGGTCCATGAGGAATTGCCTGGCCAAATGAACAATGATACAGCAGCTTTGTTGATTTAGCAAGACATTCTTTTCCTTTATTTCCTGTAAAGAAAAAAAAAATGCCATCATAAATTCAACTCCTCTGACTCTGCCGGCCACAAACCACTCATTCCACTGTGAAATGCTTGTTGAAACTATGACGTCGTGTAATTCTGGAGGGAAACTGAGGACATAGCTGGCTACAGAGAAGGCCCCACATCTTGGCCAAACCCATTTTTGATAGCAATCAAGATGATTTACCATTTAAAGTATTCAGCACTTCTAAGTCCTGGTTGAGGAGTTCACAAACAGCAGGCAGACGATGATACCTCGTGGCTGAGGGTCTAGGGGCTTGCGGCCTCAGGATTGAGCTGAGAGTTGTAGCAGAGAGATATGGGGGGGCGACAGCTCAATGTGGGGGAAACACCCAGATATTAAAGCCAGAAGGACCCAGCCTTCATCTCGATTCTTTGATGGCTAGCGGTGGGGCCCTGAGTACTCAGGGCACATGAGCGGGAATTGCTGCCAGGAGCTCCAGGGCTGCCAGGATGGAAGCTCTTCCATCCTAGGGCCCTATTTCAAAAGTAATTAAAAAAAAAACCCCGAAGCCAGTATCATGATTGACTGAATTAATCACATCACTCCAAAGGCATCTTCCACCAACACTGGCCCTCTGTCCTGGTCTGAGAGTGGATAGCAGTGGAGTGATCAAATGACTCAGGTTGGAAGTTGCAGGAAAAACTCCCTGAGTGAGCAGTATGGCCAGGGCGGTGGGTCAAGTGAGAGTGGCACTCAGAGCAGAGGCTGTGCACACTTACCCATCCATCATTTATTATTTCTTCATCCAACCACCACTCACTGAGAACTTCATCTGTGCGAGGCCCTGGGGAACTACAATGAATACAATGTGGCTTTGGTGGTTGAAGCTCACAGATGAAAACAGAATGCTGGTGTGTCTACAAGGAGCCGATCCTCTTGCAGATATTGTTTCACTGAATGTTATCATCACTTTGAGGTCCGTGTTATAATCTTCATTTTACATCATGAGGTTGTTGAGAAGCATTTGAGGTTGAATAATTTAAGTCACTGTCTTAGTCAACCTGGGCTGCCATCACGAAATATCACAGCCTGGGTGCCTTGAACATCACAACTTCATTTCCTCTCAGTTCCAGTGCCAGCAAATTCAGTGTCTGGTGAGGGCTCTCTTCCTTACTCGCAGATGCCACTTTCTTACTGTGTCCTCACGTGGCAGAGAGAAACAGCCAAATCTCTCTCTCCCTCTTTTTATAAGGCCACCAATCCCACTGGATTAGGACCTCTCCCCTATGATTTCATTTGACTCCAATTACCTCCCAGAAACCCGTCTCCAAATATCACCACATTTGGAGTTAGGATGTCAACATAGAAAGCTGAGGGCGGGGGCACAATTCAATCCCTAACAGTCAGTCAGTCAGTCTCAGAACAAGATTTAAAACTGGATGCATCTGCTTCCAAAGCTGGTGTCCGCTCTACTCTACTACTCTACTCTACTCTACTCTACTCTACTCTACTCTACTCACTGCCTTCTCCGCACTTACCACTTGCAGGTTATAGACCCCTTGAGAATGATTTGGGGGGACATTCTTGGCCCCCAGCCTTGTGCTGGGTATCACCAGCTCTTTGGGCAGTGCCAACATTTCAGGATCGGTGGGCACCCCCTTCTCACCTGTTGATGAGGTTGATGTCCTATATTAATTTTAATGATTTTGCCACATTCATCTCCAATTGTCACCATTTAAGCAAGAGCCTTAAACAGGTGTTCCAAGGTCACATGCGTTTGGAATTTGTTTCCCTGCCCTTGGTCCTGGGAAGATATCCACCTCTGGGGGGAAGATCAAAGTGCAAATTCCTGACTGCCTCTCCTCGTGACAAAAACCACATGCAGAATGCCATGCTGATAGGACAAGTGTGGTATGCAGCTGGAGAGGCAAGTCGGCTGAAAAAGGAGACGCCTCTCCTCCCCCTTCAAGGCCTAGCCTGAAGCCATAAAGATCTTTGGTGCTTTAACTAGGATTAAGAAAATTCCAGGTGGAAACCAACAGTTGACTTCTTTGGGCTTTCTCTTGATTAACTCCACATAAACCAAAGTTCTATGCCTTGTAGAATTCCAACTATGGATATTCTCAATCAATCTACTATTTCCCATGACAGAAGCAGGTATTGGTCCTTTGCAGACATTGAAAATAGGCCAAACAGAGCCTTGAATAATTTGGCCTCATGGGGCCACAATCCATCTCAGTTTTTAATGCATGTTTCTCTTCAGCAGATTGTGCACGAATGATTTTACTAATGAGGTAAGGAGGACACACCTCAATAAAGCCAAGTAATCACTCTAACTCAAAATACTTGCACAGCACCTCCAATATGGATTATAAACTAGCATGTTCAGATAAACTGAAGCCCACTCAGCTTCTGTGTTGGATGTGGAAATCCTCCAGCATTCAGCATGGGCACGCACAGAGCCGGACGCAGGGTTTTTTTGCAAGAAAGTCGTGAGACATGAAGACTGTAAAACAAGCCTAGTTTCTGGGATACAGAAGTACAGACCATCAGTTTGTGTTTGTCCTCGAGTCTTTGTCTTCTTATAACTGAAGGGCCTTGGACAGGTGATCCCCATGAGCACCCATCTCTTCAGGATATTCCTCATGTAAAACAGAAGTAACAAGATGGATCTCACAGTACAATGGAGGGGGTTAGAGTAGATAAGGCGTGCAACAGTGCTGTGAAATCTGTAAAATCCTACAAACACGTTGATTACAGAGATGACTGTGCTAAGCTCAAGAATAGCTACATGTAGTATTCCCAACAAGAAATTCTCCCCAATGTCCAGACACGTCCAATCTGACCCAAATTAATGGAGTCTCAAAGAGAATGTAATACTAGCTGTCAGGTATTGTGCACCTAGCTCTGTGCACATAGACCTCATTTATCCCTCCCAGCTGCCTCCTGGGTACCAATATTGCAATTTCATGGATAAAGGACACTTAGAATCTGGAAAGTTCAGCTGTCTGCATGAATTAGTCCATTTTCATACTGCTGTGAAGACATAGCCAAGACTGGGTAATTTATAAAGAAAAATAGGTTTAATGGACTCACAGTTCAACATGGCCGGGGAAGTCTCACAATCACAGCGGAGGTGAAGGAGGAGCAAAGGCACATCTTACATGGTGGCAGGCAAGAGAGTGTGTGCCAGGGAACTGCCCTTTTATAAAACCATCAGATCTCCTGAGACTTATTCACTATCACGAGAACAGCACAGAAAAAACCCACCCCCATGATCCAATTGCCTCCCACCAGGTCCCTTCTAGGACACATGGGAATTACAGGAGCTAAAATTAAAGATGAGATTTGGGTGGAGACACAGACAAACCATGTCACTGTGCAAATATGTAGAGCTGGATTTGAAGACCAGTTTCAAGAAGGAAGGAGAAGGCTAAAGCAACTCATTCAAGGCAAGACTATGAAGGGGACCCTTGGTGCCACTGGGGGCCGTGCCTCTCCTCTCCATCAATGCCAGCGGAAGGAAACCAGCCAGGTCCAATACGGCTATCGCGTGGCAAAGCAGAAGGCAGAGCTCCAGGGAGAATACCAACCCTATCACACTGCTGCCCGATTGAGGATGGGCTAAGGGCCTGTGCTTCAGGTTTGTTTTTGAAGCTCCCACAGCCTTGTGTGACTCTTGGGATCCTGGAAGTCACAGATGGTCTCCCGGCTGGCCACACAGTGCGAGGTGCTAGCCAGCCCGCCTTTGTGCCCACAAGAAGAGGGTTGTGCTGTCCTTGATCTTTTTCATTCCCTGGTGGGTTTATTTGGGCTTTGATCTTTAACCAAAGATCAAATCAAGATCTTTTATCAAAGGTGTTTGTATAGAGAGACACCTTGAAAAGAAAATGCCTTTGTTTGATTAAAAAGCATCAGACACCTCCCTTCCCTCAATGAGTGGTCGGGGTCTTCCACCTCGGAACTGAACACACCAGAAAAGATCAAACATTTCTCTGAGGACGTTTCCCACCGAGACCACGCTGCTGTTACTTTCAAACCAAGGAGAAATGTCTCACCTGCCAACAGGGATCATAAAGTTTGTCGTCAAATATTGAGAAACATCAGAGCACACTACGGATGCATGGCCTTGAACGCTGAAAGCCCTTGTGGTGTTGCCTGGGTCACAAAAGCAATATATCTTCCTGGAGTGATGCTTTTATAGGTTACTGTGGAGTTTTCAAGCTGTAAAGGCCCTGGGTAAGCTTGTCTGACCACCCCCCCGACCATGTTGGTGATAAGAAAACTGAAACCCAGCAAGCGAGGACTCATCCAGGGTCACGGAGGTGCTGGACGCAGAGCAGCAAGTGACCAGAGCTTCCATTAGGGCCTGTTTGGAGCTGAATTGAGACCCCCAAAATTCATATGTTGAAGTCTTTACCCCCAGTATTTCAGAAAGTCACTGCATTTGGAGAAAACATTTGTTAAAGAGGAGATTAAGTTAAAATAGGGTCATTAGGGTGGGTTCCAATCCAATTTGACTGGTGTCCTTTTAAAAAGAGGAAATTAAGGCCAGGCACAGTGGCTCACACCTGTAATCCCAGCACTTTGGGAGGCCAAGGCAGGCAGACTGCTTGAGCCTAGGAGCTGAAGACCAACCTGGACAACTTTGTTGGACCCCATCTCTAAAGGAAAAAAATATATATACAAATTAGCCAGGTGTGGCGGCATGCACCTGCAGTCCCAGCTACTCAGGAGGTCGAGGCGGGAGAATCACTTGACCCTGGGAGGTCAAGGCTGCAGTGAGTTGTGATTGTGCCACTGCATGCCAACCTGGGCAACATAGTGAGATCCTTTCTCCAAAATAATAAAAATAAAGGAATTAGGATGCAGACACACACGGAGAGAACACCACGGGGAGACACAGGGGGTAAGGCAGCCACCTCCAAGCCACACTCAGAGGCCTCAGAAGCAGCACACCCGCCAAAACTAGATCTCAGACTTCCTGCCTCCGGGCTCTGAGAAACCAGACTTCTGTTGTTGGAGCCCCCAGTCTGCGGCCCTTTGTCAGGGCAGCCCTGAGCAGCAACACTGTCCCCCTCTGCATCCCCATGTCACGGCAACCACGTGGGGAACAGGGATTTTGAAGGACATCATTTCTGCACACTTACTTAAAGAGATGCTGGCAAAGCCCTTTTCATGAGTAGACACAGTATGGGAGAGTCCCTTTGATGTTGTTTGTATTGCGCAGATAGTGATAGAAGGTCATGGCAATCATTTTCCTGTGTGATCAGTAAGCTGTCTCTGCAACCACCTCCCAAAGAAGCCATCCAGAATAGCTGAGGCAGGGATGAGATCTCTGGAGTAACTGTGTCCGAGGCATGGTGCTCCCTTCCAGGGATAAGATCAAGTTACTTTGTTTGAAAAAATCTAATGAGAGTCTCATGGGTTTATTTTCTTGCTTCCTGAAATGAACTGAGAAGGAAACCATAGGGAGGATTTTTTGTTTGTTTTTTTGAGACAAAGTTTTGCTCTTGTCACCCAGGCTAGAGTGCAATGGTGCAATTTCAGCTCACTGCAACCTCTGCCTCCTTGGTTCAAGCAATTCTCCTGCCTCAGCCTCCCAGGTAGCTGGGATTACAGGTGTGCACCACCACCCCCAGCTAATTTTTTTTGTATTTTTAGTAGAGATGGGGTTTCGCCATTTTGGCCAGGCTGGTCTCCAACTCCTGACCTCAGGTGATCCACCTACCTCAGCCTCCCAAAGTGTTGGGATTACAGGCATGAGCCACCGTGCCCGGACCATAGGGGGAATTTCTAATGGAAGCATGGATAGAAGTAGGCAGAGGAGAGAGTAAAAGAAAGCTTTAAAATGGAACTTGCTCATGTGTGTTCAACTGCCTGTGAGTGTCCATGCACTCTGGACCAGCATTCTGGGTTGCAGAGACGGAGATGAAGGTGCCATGTGGCTGAGGGCTGTGGGTCATAGGCCCTGTAGCACAGTAGTCACACATGTGGACTTGGAGCCAACCTGCCTCCACCACTTGGCTGTGTGAGCTTGGGCAAGTTCCTTGACATCTCTGTGCCTTGGTTCCCCATGATGTTAAATGGAAGCCCTAGCAGTGCCTCTCACAGGGTGATGTTAAGGCTCCAGTGAGTAAAGCATGTGGTGCTCTCGGCACAATGGAGGCCGCACAGTAAGGCTTTACCCTTCTGGCTTGTGGGTGAAGTCAGACCCTCTGAAAAGCAATAACGATGCCAAGAGTATCCTAATGAGGGCACATGAAGGGCTTTGGAAACCCCGCATGGGGAGCCCGAGACTTGGCCTGCAGTGGGTGGGCACAGATGAACCCTAGGGGGGCCTGGGGAGCTGACTCCGGCACACAGATCCAAGCCTGTTCTGGAAGGGACAACCCCTGTTGGCAAAGAGGGGACAAGGGGAGCCTTGTGAAATACTGCCTGTTTGGGGAAATGTGGGGAGTTTGTTGTAGCTGGGGAGAAGGCTGTGTTGGGGAGGGTGGTAAGAAATGTGACTGGAGAGGTTGAGAGGGTCTAGCCACAACTTTATCCCAAGAGCAAGGGGTTTAGCAGGAGGTGGTGTGGTCAAATCCGCAGCTTAGAATGACTGGCTGCTCCTGCTGCTGGGAGGAAGCTAGATTGGAAGGACAGAGGCTGTAAGCAAGGAGACTCATAAGTCCAATAGGAGATGATCAGGGCCCTAACGGCAGTACTGCAGAGGCACCGCATCCCTTCCCCTCCCTGAGCATGCGGGGAGGAGACCATCTCCCAGAGTGCATTTCCCAGCCTCCTTTGCAGTGAGCTGAGGGGCCGCAGGACTGAGATCTGACTAATACAGTGGGGCAGAAATGATGTAACCCATTTCAGGCTTGGCCCTTAACATCTTGCAGGACCCTCTCATCTGCTCTTACCTTCTGCAGCAAATTCAGAAGTACTGGTTCCAGATGGCAGAGCTACAGCTCAAACAAGACGAGATCCCAGAGTGGTGACCTAGAGGTGAGTTGCCAGAAGACCAGCCCGGCCATCCAGACACTGTGTTCAGCCATTGAGATTGCAGGGATATTTGTTACGGCAGCATGACCTAGCCCACCTGACTACGCCAGGAGGACTCAGGGCACTTGGAGAATGAGCAGGACTGGGGGAGAGAAAGGAGTCTAGGGGTGACTTCCTGGATGACCAGGTGAATGGTGGCACCATTAACTGTGGCAGGAGATGCTGGGTGCTAAGTTGGTACTTTTATCTTAGACAAGTGTGTTTGATGAGCTTAGGCAACAAGCAGGAACCCCCTGCAATACGTGCATGAAGCAGCATCAGGGAAAAGGCTAGAGCTGTGGACTTGGGTTTGTTGGCCTCCAGGTGGTCGTTGATGTCTCGTGGAAGGAAAGAGAGTGTCTGGGAGTGCCTTGGAGTGTGCAGGGCAAAGGACACTAATGCACAAGGAAAAGAAAAGGAGAAGGAGCTGGTGAAGGAGCCAGAAAGAGTCTGCTATTTGGGAAGGGGAAGAATGAGGAGAGGGTGATCAATGCCAAGATGCTGATCGACAGGCAAGTCTGATGCAGACCAAATGCACGCCCCGGATGTGGCACACAGTAGGCCCTGGAGGGGCATACAGAGCCAAGCCGGGTCAGGGGATGGAGGGCGGGCACCAATCCCATGGTCTGAGACATAAAATGTGCAGTGGGTGTCCCCAGGAGAAGCCTAGCCCAGAAGGGAAGGAGGGAGGTGAGGAAGATGCTGAGTTGAGAGATGCTCATGCCAAACAGAGAGAGATGGCAGAAAAGCGCAGCGGAGGGGAGGTTGGAGAAGATATAGCAGAGAGAGGTGGCACTTGGTGCAGAGACATCTAACCCCAAGGAGCAAAGGGCATGGTGAGAGATGGAGAAGAAAACCTCTAACTGCCAAGAACTTCCCAGAGCAACGTTCCCCCGACCCCACCCCAGAGGCTTCCAATCCCCTAAGATGGCGGCCAACTAGGGCTGCCGCAGCCTCTCCAGTGTGCCAGCCTGCTGGTGTCAGAAACCATTCAGCCCCATGGCCCAGGGACCAGAGGTTTGTGCCCTCTGCACGTGGCCCTGGTGCAAGGCCCTTGGCTGGGCACCGAAGAAGATAACAAAGTGTTTATGACAGTCGCGACCCTTCAGGAGCTAAAGCAGTCCAGGAGCAAGATAAGACAAGTTCAGAAATAACTCATCCGCAGCAGACAGATAACTGGTAAGTGCCAGGGAGAGGAGCAGATAATGTGTGAGGGAGTTCACAGGGAGATTCCCTCCTGCTGGAAGAGATCAAGAAAGAAACATCTGACGCAGGGCCTGGGGACCCAGGCCTAACCTTTGCATGCCAGTGTCTCTGCCGGGTTCTGGAGTAAATTGTCTCTCCTTCTTCTCGCCGGGGCTCCCTTCTCCATCCCATCAGCTCCAGCTCCTGCTCCCACCGTGGTCAGTGAGCTCGCGCTAGATGAGCGTCCTGTTCCTCTGATCACCAGCAGCATCAGAAATCTGATGCATGAACAAGAGCAAAGTCACAGGGCTCCATAGACACCTCCTGGGATTGGGGCACAGACGGAACTCGAGCAGGACTTTAAAAATGAGCAAGTGTTAACAGCTCATGGCAGTCGGCAAGACTGGCTACAACCACAGCACCTGCTCTGACAAATACAGACCATCCTCCTTTATCAAGTCCTCCCTGTTGGATAACGAAAAATCCAACAGGTAAAGTTTGCTTCTCAGATCTTCTGAATAGTCATTGAATTCAGGCCATAAAATAATGTCAAATGCTTAAAAAAGGGAAGGGAATGAGGCATCTTGCGTACTGCACAGAGCAAACTGAAAACCCAGATTTATTTCTATAATGTGAATTTTTAAATATAATACTGAAATGGGCACAAAAGTCAATAACTTTATTAAAATGATTTTGCATTTCTTAACTTGATCTTTTCTGACACTACCCTGTGGAGTCACAGATGAGAAAAGCAAGACACATGACATGTGGTTCTACCTAAGGCTGCAAAGTGAATAGTGGAAAGACAAGCTTGTTCCAGAAACAGCATGGCGGGGAAGGGTGTTTGTCGTTCTAGATCGTTCCAGCTGACTCTGGGGAAAGGATGCAGGGAGAAGAAAAGCTCCTTCCAAGGACTGCCATTTTTCTGTGTGTACATGAGCTTCCGAGGGACGGTGGTCACCTCCAAGGTGAAATCTGTGAGCCACACACTCAAAAAAGGTTGGCGGGCCCGGAGGGGAGTCCAAAGGGAAGCCCCTACACACACAGACATGGAGATGTGCTTGCCTTAGGTCATGAGGATGCCAGAGCGGCTTCCTATGATTATTCAAGCCTGATGGAATTTCACAACTGGTGCCAGATGAGCGCAAGGTGTTTAGACACCTTACAAGAGCTGGAATACCGGCAGGGGCGGCAGGGGGGGTCTCCTCCAAAATTCAAACCCCCAAACAAGTCCGACTTTCTGCAGACAGCTCCTTCGCCATTCAGTAGGGACCTCTCCCCCAACACGGGACCAGCCCCTGAACTTGAAAATCCTACTTGGCTTCCCTCACCCCAAACACATCGGAGTCACAAGCCCCACCAGGCCCGTTTCCAAGCCCCCACTCCTGTGTCTCCAGGAACCACTTGCCTTGTCTTGCCTTGCCTCAGAAGCATCATTTGGAAGCAGAAGCCTATGGCTTCATTTCTTTTTATTTTAGAGCTGATCTGCTAGAAAAAGGTATTTTGCGAGGCGCAACGGAGGTAGGACGTCTCGTCAGCTAGCCACTTCGCAGACATATGGCCTGCTATCCCACCAGTTAGGAAGTGATTATTGGAGCTGCACAAACAGATTTTTTTGTCAAAGTGGAGGTGTGATTTTCTCAGGTTCTGTGAGAACACACACACATATTTTTACCAACCCAATCTGTTTTCCAGCAGCCGGGTGGCCGCAGGGCCTGGACACCCGCTTGGTGTTTAGGAGTCATGAAGGGTGCCTGGCGAGGTCCCTGGAGGCTGCAAACCTACCTGGCAGGAGCCAAAGACCCCAGGTTCATTCTGTGACCACGAACAGAGCCTCTGCCTGCTCTTACCTGTGACAAGAGGGATGGCCACGAAAGCTGCCTCCTTGCACACAGAACCAAGCACCAGCGTTCACCCTACTATGCATCCGAGAGCCGGGACTTTTTTTAAACTCACCACTGCTAGTTTAGTTCTAAAATCTCTTTGAAATAAAAATTAAGACACACAAGAGATACTAGAGTAAAGATGGCAGATGGAACACGTTCCTTTACTTCCATTCTCTCTCTAAATCCATCAAAGACAAACATTTTGTTTTGTTTTATTTTACAGTGTAGGTTTGTGCTATGCAATGTGGTAGCCCCTAGCCACGCGGGCTACATTTACCTTTTTATTAAATCAATTCTAAACTTCAGCTTCCAGGTCACACTAGCCACATCTCAAGCACTCAGCAGCCTCACAGGGTTAGTGGCTGATATACTGAATAGCATAGAAAAAGAATGTTTCCATCAGCATCACAGAAAATCCTGTTGAACAGCACTGGGACGGAACCTCCAGGAGCAAAATCTCGGGAGAACACACTGGTAAAATGCCGGAGGCTGGGAAGGGAAGAGTGCGTGGGGGCTGGCTGAGCACGCAGGATACAGCTGAGCCCTACACCAGGATTTGGGGGAGCCAAGAAGCCAACTCGCCCTTCGCACTCAAGGAGGCCTGAGCAGGGGCAGCGGAGGAAGCTCACGTGCCCTCACTCATAAAAAGAAAATTCTACACTAAGGTCATAGACTTTATTTAAAGGCTAAAAAAAAAAATCCTTCTATTCTCTGCCTTGACAAATATACCTTCTTGTTGATGTAAAAGGCCCATGTGTTAGTTTCCTAGGGTGCCATGACAAAGTACACACACTGGGTGGCTTAGGACCACAGACGTTTATTCTCTCACTTCTGGAAACTAGAAGTCCAAGATGAAGGCGTCTGCAGGGCTGGTTCCTTCAGAAGGCTGGGAGGAATCTGTTCCTGGACTGTCTCTTAGTGTCTGACGATGACCGGCACTCCCTGGTGCTCCCTGGCCTGGAGATACATTTCTGCCTCCATCTTCCTATGGCTGTCCTATAAGGACACCCATCATCTTAGACTAGGACCCACCCAACTCCAGTATGACTTTATCTTAACTAATTATACCTCCAATGAACCTATTTCCAAATAAGGTCATGTCCTGAGAAACTGGAGGTTAGGACTGCAATGGATGCTTTTGAAGGGACACGATTCAACCCTTAACTGCAGGTTCAAATGGATAGTCCTCCTTGGACTTCTCAGTTGCACACCAGAACACAGCAACATGGGAAGATCCCTGATCATGGCCCATTCCCCTCCTTCCTTCCCAGCCCGGCTCCATCCTGCACCTGAGGGAGCTTGCATAGCTCCATCCGAACCTCCCACAACCCCTTGCCGCCAACCACTCCTCAGCCTAGGTGGCTCACACTGGCAGCACGGTCCACTCTGGAAGGAGGGCTCTGGAAAGAGCCCCCCCCCCCCGCCCCGGGGCCCAGGGATCAGGGTTGGGATCCTTTGGACAGGGAATTCCAAGGCCTCCTTTCCCTGGAGAATGTTCTAGAAGGAGGAATGAGGTGCAAGCTCTGAGTGGGCATGTCCTCTTGGCCCCTGAGAAGGGGCACAGCTAGGAGAGGGAACATACACTCTCTGAGGCCATGGCCCAGGTCTAAGGGCATTCCTGCCAAGAAGCAGCCAGGTTTACCAGTGGAACCCAAAGAGGGCTCAGGATTTGGGGGTGTCCAGAACTTCTGAAAATGAGAAGGAATCTGTTCACAAAGTAGTGAGGTGCACAAATCCCCTTTCCGACACCAGCAAAAAACTGAAGGCTTATTCTCTGGAGAGGAGACCAGGTCTCTAGCTGGGGAGATCCCAGGCACAGCTGAAGGTCAAGGCGCCACACAGAAGTAGCGGATTAAGGGAAGGTTTGTATATGGAATATTGACCTGCGATACCCCTGCTCCAGCCCTCTTCTCTCTCTCGGCTTTCAGAACGTCTAGGCTGTCACTTCCAAGAGAGGATTAAAGGGCTTTTGTGAGCTCAAGCCAGTGCAAGAGAAAAAATCTAAAGATGCCGATATTGGTAGTTCCCCAGGAAAATAGTCCAACCAGATTCTTTTACAAGGAAGTCCACAATCAACAATCTTAATCACACATTTAGTGCTTCCAATCAACTTTTCACGCCCCACTCTTAAATATAAACCAGTGACTGAGGGTCTCAGCTGAAGAAAGCCCCTGACATGAGACAGCATGACCAAAACAAAGAGAAGAAGGTAACTTGGAGGAAACAGAGATTATGCATAGAGAAGAAAGAGTATAAAACAGGAAGCTATTATCAGTATCCTCAGATAGACAATCAGAGATGGCATCCAGGCACGAACACATTTGTCTGTTTTTTTCAAAAAGAATATTTAGGGAACAGAAAGAATAGCTGTAAGCTTAAAATGTCATGTTATAAATGTAAAGTTCATTCGAAAAATTAGAAGGCAAAACAGAGGAAATAGAGAAAATAGAGCAAAAAAATGAAAAATTAGTTCAAGGGGTTCAACATATGAAGATAGAGTTCCAGAGAGAGACAGAGAGAAACCAAGGAAAAGGTGGGAAAGGAAAGCATCATGACATAGTTTAGGAAATTTCAGAGAACTGAAAGACATGAATTTCTAGCCAGAAGGACCCAATGAGCACCCGCCCATATGACAGATGAAAAGATACCCAGCCTAAGCCACCCGCATAACATTTACAAACACTGAGGACAAAAGACAATCTTACAAGCTGACAGGGAGATACAAATAGGTCTTCTACAAAGGATCATGAATCAGAATAATTTTGATTCTCAAGACAAATCCTGGATGCTAGACTACAATGCAGCAAAAATCTAGGGGAAAATGATTTCCAACCCCGAATGCTGTACCAAACCCATTATCAACTAAGTGTGAGGGTACAATGGAGATGATGTCAGACATTCAAGATGTCCAAATATTTGCCTCCCACGTCACAGGAACTATCAGGAAATTTGCTCCACCGAAATAAGAGAAAACCATGAAAACCAAGCCCTGTGTCCCTTGACTTTCTACTTACCAGTGAAATGGGGGTCTGAAGGATTTAAAATGTTGGGTTTTATTTTTATTTGTGTGTGTGTGTGTGTGTGTGTGTGTTGCGAGAAGGATTGGAAGTTTCCTCAGTATCATCCCTTCATGGTTCACCAGGAAGATGTTAACGGAAAGGGGTCCCAATCCAGATCCCAAGAGAGGGTTCCTGGACCTCGTGCAAGAAAGAATTCAGGGCAAGTCCATAAAGTAAAGTGAAAGCAAGTTTATTAGGAAAGTAAAGGAATAAAGAACAGCCACCCCTTGGCAGAGCAGCTGGGTCTTATCTTTAATATGCTTCCTTTCATGAGGATACATTCCACTTTGTCATCTGACTTACTGGTACTTGTGTCATGAGAGAAAACAAGCCTATTCCAATTTCTCAATTTTTTTGAAATCAACGTCAATTCCAAATTCAGTGCAGGTAGCGAGCCAAATGCATTTATAGCCCACTTGTTTTCTCTTTACATATCTTCCTTCATGGATCTTGCAAATAGCTTATTTTCCATTTCCATAATTTTTAATTATAACAGGAAGAGCCAGGAGAGCCGAGATAAATGAAATTATTAACTGATCTCTTCAGACCCTTTCTTTATCCCAACATTTATCCATTCACTCATCTTCTAACCAAAGGTATATTTACGAGTAAGAAACAAACACGTGAGAGAATCGATGATTTCATCAGTGCTACCAAGAGGCAACAAAAATGAACGCCTTCACCCTCTTCATTTACGTTTCCACTGCCAGCTCTTGCAGAATCAGATGGACAGAAGGGAAACCAGGCAAGGGAGCTCAAAGACTAGGGAGATCACGTCCAGGCGCGGTAGCTCACACCTGTAATCCCAGCACTATGGGAGGCCAAAGTGGGCGGATCACCTGAGGTTAGGAGTTCGAGACCAGCCTGGCCAACATGGTGAAACCCCATCTCTATGCTAAAAATACAAAAATTAGCCAGGTGTGGGAGGCTGAGGCAAGAGAATCACTTGAACCTGAGAGGCAGAGGTTGCAATGAGCTAAGATCATGCCACTGCTCTCCAGCCTGGACAACAGAGCAAGACTCTGTCTTCACAAAAAAAAAAAAAAGGCAAGGGAGATGAAGATGAACCAGGAAAGCTCTTGTAATGTTTTCATAATTGACCTACAAACCTAAATTCTGTGGAAAAGAACCCAGTGCAAAATCCCAAAGTAGTGGTAAAATTCCCACTTCTTAGGTTCACATTTCAGGCACGCCTCCATATTAGCTTCCCATTTCCTTCTCTCCTGCACTCATCAGGAATAAAATAAAGACTCAAACTTCAACCTGTGGCCTTCAGTTGAATCCCAGGTCTCCAGGGAGCCCTAATTGCTTTTTGAGCCTGGCCTCCCTGTTATGTGGACAAGCAAACAGGCAGGCCTAGGAAGATGACCAGTCTCCCCAAGGTCAGCGTGGGCCAGAGGTGCAGCTGGGACCGGAGCCTTGCCCTGCCACCGCCTTCCCCTGCATTGCCTCCAAGGAGAGAAAAACAGCCCCGAAAGACCCCCATCCCCTTGCAGCCCCCAGGGAGGCCCAGCACATCCAGTGAGTGGTTCTACCTCCCCAGCCAGCTCTAAGGTGACCACTGCAACCTTCTTCACACTCCTCAAAGCTCAGAGCCACCACCTTCTGCCAGCTCTCAGCATCTGACTTCACCTCAGAGAAAACAGAAGCCAGCAGAGGGGAACTCCAGCCCTGTCAGCCCTGACCCTTGAACCCCAGCCCTGCGCCCAGCCCAGCTCCTCCCCTGTCTCGCCCCTCTCCCTCCCCAAGGCCAACCCCTCACCCTCAGGCACAGCCCTTGTCACATTGATGAACCCAGTTCCCCTCTGGTCTCTTCCTTCTCTCCCAGCTACTTGCGTCAACTTTAAAACATGCTCATGTCCCTACCCTGTTAGACAGACAGACAGACAGACAGACACACACACACACACACACACACAGAGCCCTCAGGCTCCTCCTTCCTCCAGTGCAGCCCCCACCCACCTCCTTCCTTAAATCCAAGAGACCTCTCCATTCACTCATTCTTTTCCCCCTGACCTGCCTGGTAAACTCAGTGCCTCGTTCTCAACCTTCTCCTCCTCCTCCTGGGAGCACTCTCTCTCTTCCTCCTGGGCTGAGCTTGCCCTTGGGCAGCCCTCACTCAGTCCTCTCTGCAGTTCTGCCTCCCAGGCCCCCTGCACCTGTGGATCCCAGGGCAGCCCTGGCAGTCTTCTCTTTGCACTTGGCCTCTTCCTGGGCGTGAGCCTCCTCCGTGACTTCACTTAGCATCCATTCACCTACAGCCTGACCTCCAGGCTGAGTACCGCCTGCTAGATGACCGCGCCCAGTCACCCCACAGAGACCTCAAACGCAGCATCCCAAAAGCCACGCTCCCCTCCCCACCAGGCCCCACGGACCACAAGATTTCTCCCCTTCCTGCACAATCTCTCCCTTCCCAGATGCATGGCTCACCACTCCCTCCCTTGCCCTGCACTCTCCAGTCACAGAAATGTGACTCTGGTCCCAAATTGTCTTGCTCAGGGCCTCACACATGCTATTCTGTTGGAAACCCTCTTCTACCCCTGCCCACCCCTCCCTACCCCCAGCCCTTAAATGACTAAGTCCTAACTCTCAGGTCTCAGCTTAGACGCCACTTCTTCCAGGGTGGTCTCCTCTGACTCCCCGAGTCAGAGTCAGGACCCCCTCTCTCTGGACACCCCCTTTGGAGCTGCTGTTGAGGGTCTCACTACACAAGAATGGCAGCCTGCATCTACCTTGCGCTGCTGAGTTCTCAGCTACTGGCACACGGCTGGCACTCAATGGGCACGCCACATGCCCACACTTCTGGAACTTCACCCATGTTCTAGTTTTGTGTCCCTGAGCCTGGCACACAGTGGACCCTTCCGGAGTGTTCACTGCTTCTGCTGCCACTGCTTCATGTGGAAGAAGGTGCCCACTGGGCAGACCGGAACCCACTAATGCTCATGGACCAGGGAAGAGGAGCAGCTGATCTGGGAGACACAGACTGGGGCCACACAAACTCCCAAGCCCCAGGGAAATGAGCTCAAGCTGATGGCCTCAGCCCTGCTCCACAGGAGACACAGAGCTTCCTGGATGCAGTGGGCATCTGAGGACAGGATAAAAACCTGCCCTAGGTCTATGGGAACTGGGCCTCCCGTCCCAGGAACTGTGCCACCTGTGACAGGTCACTGGGGAATGCCCCACTCCCTCCCTGGGCACGGAGGAGCTGAGGAGGCCCTGACCGGTCATGTGACTGGACTGCGGAGCTCCAGCCAGCCCCACGCCTGGGCAGCACCCTGGCCTCCAACCCAGCCACACAATGCTACAAAGCGACCACCTGGGCAAAGGCAGGGCTCCGAGGCACAGGCAACCACGATGTCCTGGCCACCAAGGGCTGCTCTAGCAGGACCTGTCTTTGGCAAGCTGCCCTAATCTAATCAGTGTCTGAACACAGCAAGCAGTGCCCACCCGCAGGACCAGAACACAGAGGAAACCCTTGAAAACTGGCCCAGGACTAAGCTTCCCTCTGAGTCAAGCTGCATCTCTGAGCCTCTGCCCAGACATCCCAGAGCATTCGGTGCTGGTGCTGAACACAGCCCCAGGGAAGGCGCCCTGCCTCCAGACTCACCTTCTCCTTCTTCCTTCCCTCTTACTGTCCCTCCCAGGATAATTAAACAATAATGATTAGTGCCAAAAAAACAACATGTCGTTTTCCTGGGGACTCGGTTCTTGAGCTTTCTGAATAAGGAGGCAGCGTTGATCGGGAGAAGTAGGGCAGGGGCAACAACTGGGGCCCTAGAGCAGAGGAGTCTTCCATTTCCTCATCTCTAAAATGGGTCACACGTGGTATTTCTGCTGCTCTGGGATGACCCCTCAAAGCAAACTGCACCCGGGATGTCCACTTCAGCTGCTTCGCACCCTGAGGTTACACCTGGTCAGACTGCAGGACTGGCCTTTCTCACCCAGTGTGCAGCAGGGCCCTTGCCACCCGCCTGGCCGGGTCCAGCAATGGGCCCCAGTGTCATCATTCAGGCCCAGGCCCAACTTCTCCCCAGAGGCTGGAGGGGCTGGGGTGACCTTCTAGGCACATCGGGGCACAGAACAGAAGGCGGGAGATGCACACTACTTCTGCCTAGCAGTGGTGCCTTTCCCTCTTCTGTGGATAAATGAGTCACTTTTTCATTGTCTCAGTACAAATAGAATTTGGCTGAAAGGTCTGGCGTTCATGGAGCTCATTTCACATTCTTTTGATAGCTGTATTCTATTTGTTACACATGGTATTTCCTTCCCTGTGGCAGGTGGTTGGGGAGGGGAGGTTCCCACCCCCAAAAGTGAAGCCTAGGGTCTGGAGATTTCCTCACTAATCCACTGAACAGATCCTGATTGAGGGTCTACCTTCTAGAAAGGAGAGAGAGATAATAAATGATAAGCTTGGTACATAAATAAGTTATGTAGTAGGTTAAAGGTCACACTACACAGAAAATAGAAGACTGGGGAAGGTGAACTAGGGGGTGAGGGAAGGTGGGGGCAGGTTGTACATTAAATAGGTTGGTCAACATGGACCTCATCGAGAGACGAGATTACAGCCAAAGCCAGGGTCAACCAAGAGGGACTCTGGGTAAAGACCATTCCTGGTAGAGGGAATGGCTGGAATGAGGCTCCCAGGGGAGAGTGTGCCTGGAGCACCGGCAGAGTCCTCCCCAGTCCAGACATCTGGTCCACCCCTGACCCCCGATTCTGATCTGGGCATCTTCTGGCAACAGGATGGGGGCCAGGCCTTGCCCCCAGGAGCCCGAGCCCAGCCAGGTCTAGCAACTGAGGCCCTGTGTCCCTAACCTGCCCAGATGTCCACGTGTGACCCACTCCTGCAGAAGCGCTCTGCTGCTCTGGGATGACCCCTCAAAGCAAACTGCACCCGGGACGTCCGCCTCAGCTGCTTCGCACTCTGAGTCAGCCTGCAGGACCCGCCTTTCTCATCCAGCCTGCAGCAGGGCCCGTGCCACCTGCCTGGCCAGGTCCAGCAGTGGGTCCCACCACCATCGTTCAGGCCCAGGCCCAGCTCCTCCCCAGAAGCTGGAGTTTACGAGGCCATGCCACTGACCACACTGCCAAGTTGTCCCAGTCACCAGGCACAGCCACCAGGAGCGCTGGGTGGGACCGGAGGCAGCTGTAGAAAATGGGGCTGCCTGGAGGTGAGCAGACTGGTGGACGATGGACGCAGGCCAGATGCGGGGACCACAGATGCGCTGCTGTGAGGACAAAAAACAGTTGCAGGTGTCCCAGAAAGTGTTCCAAAGAGGAAGGCCCTCTCGCCCCTGGAGCACGGTTTCCAGGCCCCCAGCCCAGAAGGACAGCCCCTCTGTGTCCAGCCCTAGATCCCACTCACACCTGCCTTGAAGCGCTGGCTGTGGACATGCTTAAATCTACTCACATGTGCCTCAGACCTGGGTTGGGGGTGGGCAGGAATTTCCAAAATCTTTTCAGATTGATTCAGATTCTTTTTAGCTATCCAGTCCTTTCTTCAAATGAAATGGGGCTCATGAAAAACCCCAGTAGACAGAGCAGGTCATGAAGCGGGTTGAAGGGAACGCTAGGACCCTCACTGGAGCACCCACACTCGCCCCCGACAAACCCCCCAGGAGACCACGGCCCCCAGGAGCAGGGGTGGCTGCGCTCCTCACAGCCTGTGGCTCACAGCTCACAGCGGAGCTGCAGGCCCAGCTGAGAGGAGGCGGCAGAGAGTGGAGTGGATGAGCGGGGTGTGCGAGAGTGTGTCTGTGACAGTGAGTGTGTGTATGTATGAGAATGTGTGTGAAAGTATGTGTGAGGAGTCTGAGAGTGTGTGAGTATGACTGTGTGTGTGGAGTGTGAGAGTATGTGAGTGTGTGTGAGTGTGCGTGGGAGTGTGTGTGGGAGTCTGTGAGTGATAGTGTATGACTGTGTGTGAGGGTGAGCATGTGTGTCTGTATGATAGTGATAGTGTGTTTGTATGTGTATGATTGTGTGTCAGTACATGTGAGTGTGAGTGATGTGTGTGTGTGTGTGTGTGAGTGTATGTGAGAGAGTGTGTGAGTGTGTGAGAGAGGGAGAGAGGGAGAGAGAGAGGGGAAAGGGCTATCAAAGTAATTTGCCTCTACAGCTAAACACACAGGCCGTAATCATAGCCATTTCACTAAATGCCCATAAAACTAAAAAATAAATAGGAAACCTCCGGGTTACAGGGCCTTCTCTGAGGAGGGAGTGGCACAATCAAGTGCTATCTGCGCTAAGTCCCAGCTTGCAGTGAGTGACCCAGGAGGCGCGGGCAAACAGAGAGAGGACCCCGTTCCCTGTCCCCTCCATCAAACCTCCAAGGCTGAATGCCTCCAAGGCTGAGCGCCGGGGGAACAGGGGGCTTCCTGGGAATGCAGTCCCCTCCGTGTGGGGGTCCTCAGCTCCCCTGTGTGAGCCTGTGCCACGCGGAACAGGACCACAGCCTCAGCCTCACAACGTGCCTGTGACCCAGAGGGAGTGGAACCCAGGGCTCTGGCACCGGGGACCCTCAGAACCCTGCCTGCAAGCGAACCCCAGACTTTTGAGGGGAACAGCCTCGTGCAGCCCTCATTTCTCCCTTACAGCCGCGGGACTTCACAGACAAGCAAAAGAAAGGGAGCGTTTTAGCAAGAGCAGCCTCAACGCCACCCCCTAGAGAGCAGAAAAAAAGGGATGCTACCCCAGGTCTTACTCTAGGGTCTCCCCTCGGCCACACTCCCTGCCTCAACAGAATCTCAAGCGCCAGAATCACCAAAGGACATTCTAAGTGTCATTCTGCCCTGAGTGTCAGAAAATGCCTGCAGTGGATCCTCAGTGGCCTCCGCTGATGTAAGGAGGGTGGCCCGGAGGAGGCCGCCCTGCAGAGGGCTCCCCAGCACAGCAGCCGTGGGGACCCAGCACTCCAGGCGCACGACAGGGAGCAGCCGGGAGCCGGGGCAAAGTCTGCAAGGATCCAAGCAGGACCTGCCCCACCCTGGTTCCACCCTCACTTCTTGATGCTTGCCTTCCAAAGACCTGGGGACTTACCTGCCCCTGAAAGATACGTTTACCAGGTAACAGCATCTTCCCAACCCCCACGAACCTCGCACTCCAGGCTGTGTGCACCTCAGATCTCTGTGGAAGTGGCATCTACTACTGAAAACATTTTTTTTGGCAGAAAAAAAAAAAAAAAAAACCCTCAGCTTTAAGAGACTGTTGCTGGCAGTGCAGGCTCCAAGCAGCCCCAGAATCAGGCCTAGCCAGGCCCTTCCGGCAGCCCCCTCAAGCTCCGAGCTCCCTCCCAGCAGAGCGTCCCTCCACTGCACCCTCATGGATGCCCCATCCATCTGATGGCAGCCCCTCCTTAGTTCTGGCCACTCCTTCAGCACCAAGGCCTGGGAGGTGGCTTAGGAGGTAAAGAGGAAGGAGCAGCAGGGATGCCCCGAGGCAGATGCCCGGGAGTCATGCACTAGGGCCTCCCAGGGCTGACTGGGCCAGGCACCTGAGCAACCCTGACTGACATGGCACGGAGAAGGCAGTTGGACGGTTCCTGGTGGTCTCCATTCTTCATCTCCTGAGCTCCTCTTACACTGGGGCCAGCCTCTCTCCCCTGGCTGGCACCGGGCTGGTCTCAGCCCAGGCGCCCATGTCCCTGCCATCTACATCAGTCGGTCCCATGTGAGAAGGAGTGACTCAGGCACTTTGTAATGCAAGATCGTTTACTTCAAGGCGCAAGAGGCTGAACCTGCTTACCCCACCTGGCCGGGAGCCCCCTTGAGGAAGAGAAAGCGGAGGGTTGGGCGGGGCGGGGGGCCGGTGCCCCACCCTGCAAAGAGTGCTAGCTGAGTTAACCTGCCACAAAACTATTAGATATCTGGGATAAATGATCATGGGTGGTGTCACCCCCTTCTTATTAAAATTCTGGGGCCAATGGTTTCATGTGGTTTGAGAGAAAGAATGCTCCCTGGCTGGGCACAGTGGTGCACACCTGTGGTCCCAGCTACTCAGGAAGCTGAAGTGGGTGGATCACTTGAGCCCAGGGAGGTCAAGGCTGCAGTGAGCCGTGACCACACCACTGCACTCCAGCCTGGGTGACAGAGCAAGACCCTGTCCCCCCACCAAAAAAGACGGAAATGTTCCCCTACGTTTCTTACATAAAGGCAAGACCAGCACCCGCCCCCCGCCCCTGCCACCTTGTCTCATGGATGCTGTCTGTGCCTTTAAGACGCCCAGTGGACGCACACGCCTGAGAGCTTAGAAAGTATTGCCTGTCACCGCCAGATTTTTTTTTAGGTGTGCAAACATCCAGAAATCAGCATGGTTCTAATTTCTACTTGACAAGTCCATGTAGTTAATTTTAAAATGGAAAATGTGTCCGTTTCAAACTTCTCTTTCCTCTTCTTCACACTAAATACCAATACCCTTGGTGCCAGACTCTAGAGTCTCTCTCTATGGGCAACATTGGGAGTAAGGATGGGACCTTCCCCACCGCCTCACCCAGCAGGCTGTGCATTCCCAGCCAGTGCCTGGGACAGGAGAGCCATCTGATAGTTGTCCATAGAAGGAATGCCTGCTCTGGCCTGGTATGAACACCACGCAACCCAGGACCTCCAGGCCACCAGTCACGTGTGGGAAGAGAGGGTGCAGCCCCTCCCTGCAGCCCAGAGAGCAGGAGAATCCAGCCCTGGGGACCACCTAGGGCTGGACTATGGCCCCACCACCCCACTTGCTGTGTGACTCTTGGCAAACTACCCAATTTCTCTGTGCCTCAGTTTCCTCATCCTGTGAATTGGAGAGTGTTACAGAAGCCACCAAATAAAGCAGCAGCCACCAAATAAAGCCCCTGTAAGGATTAAGAGAAAAAATGTAAGCGAATCATGACATGTAGCCAGGTTGCACAGACTGGCTACATTTCCATCAACAGAAATGCAGAGGGCTCAGTACGTTTATGGTTGATCAAACTGATTCACAGAAAATGTAATGAGAAAGCACCCTGCCACCTGTCATAAAATTCTGATTTATTTTACCCTAAAAGTCACTTTATAAGAAATCAAAGACAGCAGACATGATCATTCACTAAGCAATACACATATAATTAGTGAATGCCTCTGTATGTACATCATACTTTCATACGTTTATTTTATAGGACATTGGGCTATCATTATCATGTATGAATAATCTTAAGGTGGGATATGCTCACCTTTAATAATTCAGGGAACAGTATTTTTACTCATAAAGTCATAGAGTAAGTGCTCATGAATGTGCTGTTTCTAATGGGATATCGTACTTGGTTTCACTGATTTCTCAACTTAAAAGTCCCAAAATTTTATTTTCCAAAAAATCTGCTTAGAAAATTTCCTATTCTGGCTGAACCCAGGTATGATTGCCTTTATCCAAAATGGATTATTCATCTTTCTAAAACCTGTAGGTGCTTAGGGGTTCAGTGTAAATTAGGTAAATTAGGTGGGTTCAGAGTAAATTAGTTAGGGTTCAGGTGCTTAGGGGTTCAGGAATATGGTTCCCAAGAAAATAGATAAAACACTCACACACTTGAAACTGAGGGGTGGGGGGGCAGGGGTCGGGGGAAGTTCTTCAAACTGGGACCCTTTCGTTTGGAAGCAAGAAGTTAAGAGTTTCCCCCCACGCAGCGTTTGCCTCTCCGTGGCCACTGCCCCACCCGGCTCTGCCCTGGTGGTCACCGCAGGATCCTGGACTACCACCCGCGATTGTTGCCTGGGTCTCCCCACCTCCCATAAACATTAACTCATCGTGCTTTTGTGTTTCCCAACCCCATACAATGCGTCCTTCCCAAGGCCATGGGCTACTTCTAAGCCTAGTTAATCCTCCTCGACAGGCTGATGGAGCTGGGATAAGAAGTTGCCGAGGAGTCTCTGTGGCTGAATAAATCCAGACCACCCTCTCCCACTGCACGTGTCCCCACAGGCTGAGGGCCTGGGCCCATGGGGGGCTGCGCCATGGTGGGACCCAGACTTGTGGGCACGTAGCTTCCCATCTTCTGGGGCAGGACAGGACAGTGGGGATCCAATCAGCACAGTTCACAGCCCATTGGCCAGAGCACATCACTCACCTCCCCTGGAGCTAGGAGGCCCCAGGGTGCCAGGAAGAAAATACAAGCAGGAGCACCAGGAACCTGGGCCGACCTCTCTGGTCATGCCTCTGTACCCACCACCTTAAAGCTTCTCCAAGTCTGCAAAGCCCCCTCCCAGCCCTTCCCCTTGGCCACCATAGCATCCTCTGCGTAGACCTGGCCCCTGTCCCTGCTGACCCCTGCTCCCAGGCACTCTTCTCCTGCTCCACACGCTCCTCCCAAGCGCCTTTGTCAGAGGCAGTACCTCTCATTGCAGACCCCGGAGAGACAGGGTGGCAGGGTGAGGCACTGTGGGGCAAGAAGTGGAGCCGCCTAGACAGGAAGCCGGAGTCCTGGATGGTGGTGGTGCCCTCTCAGGATCTGTGGGAAAGCAGCGGGGTTGGAGGACAGCACCCTGAGAGGGAGGAAGCTCACCGGGCATGAGACACTGATACTCAATATCTGGCGGGAGGGACTGCCCAAGCAGACCCCAGCTCGTTCAACCACAAAGACTTTGAGCATCACCTCAGATCTCCAGCAGTCAGAGAATCTGCCATCCTAGGGTGGGGCAGCATCCTAAAATGTCATCTGGTCTGCCCCACCTGCCAGAGGAAGGCAGAAGCTACATTGTCATCACGGCACGGAGCAACTAATGGCGGCCTTCTCCAGAAAGTCCCCTGAGATGTGGGCAGAGCCACAGGTGGGATCTGGGCCTCCAATTTCCTGTCCAGGGGCCCGGAGCCTCCTCTCTGGCAGCTTTGGAAGCCTGAGGGAGTCCTGTAGCTGTAAGGACTCGGCTGGGGGTGCTGGGGCCAATAGGCCATCCTCCTCATTCCTGCTCAGACACCCTTCCAGCTGCACAGTCTTCTGCCAACCACTTAACCTCTCTGAGCCTCAGTTTCCCCATTGGAAAAGAGGAGTTGAGCATTCCCACTCACCAGGGAGCCAAGGACTTCCCTTGGGACTCATCAAACACCAGTTCCTTCCCTCGTCCTTCCCCCTCCTTCGTCCCCCTCCTTACTTAATTCAAGTCAAGCTAAATTGATTTTTCGAATCAGCCTCACTAATTTCCGGTCCTGGCAGCTTCCAAAACGAAAATGCCTTGTTCAAAGCCCACAGTCTGAGCTTCCTGTGGTCTTCTCGTGTGGACCACATACCAACGGGGCGGGTGAGGAGTGGGGTCAGCCCCAGGGAGCCTGCAGCAGCCCTGGCCCCACAGTGGTGGCACAACCAGTTTAATTATTAACTCTTTCTCCGGTGCAGTCAGCCGCCAACGCACATTCATGAGATACTAACCCCTTTATCTCCCTCCACATCACTCGGCCACCCGCACGACAAGAGCACCAGCGTGCCTGGGCTCTGAGTCACTTTCCAACACGGTATTTCATTCCCTTCCAGGATTATTTATCATCAGGGACCACATTCGCTTTATATGTCAACAGCCCATTCGGCAGCTGACATCCCCCACCTCCTCCAGGCTGCTCTGCCCTGCTCAGCCATCTCTCTGTTCCTTGCGTCCTTCTCCAGTCCTCACCTCTCTCCCAGTCTCCCAGGGTCACCAGAGCTTCTCAGGCCCCTATCCCTTTCCTGGACAGAAGCCTCGCTTCACAGGCCCCGACCAGCCCAGATCACTTTCCTTCCCCCACTTCACTTGTAAGCACCCCTGTTTCTTAAAGAAACTCCTGATTTTCTTCCTTCTTCTGGGCCCACTGCTGGCACGGCAGGGGAAGCCATTTCCTTCCCCACCATCCACCCCTTGATGAACACAGATATCCTAAGCATTCTCATCACACTCCTGCACTTTCAAAGCTCCCACTGTGTAGGACACCACAGCTCAATTCCTCTTCATGGTTTTCAAGACCTCCTGGCAACTGGCTCCGGCATCTGGTTCCAGCCTGCAGACCCAATCGGTATCCGGGTCCAAGCCCCTGGTCCTCCCTGCTCACCAGCAAATGGCTGGTGCATGTCTTCCTGACTGTCTTGGCTCAGGCCGCCCCTTCCATCTGAAGTGCCCTGTCCTCTTGCCCCCACCTAACCCATGAGCTCCGGGCAGGCGGTATCTCGCCCTCTTAGCAACCCCACACTACCTAACGTAGCTCTGTTCAAGCACACCATCAAAGCCAGGCGAACACTTGGTGTATTTGTTCCCTGGGGCTGCCGTCACCAATTACTGATGGCTTCAAACAACAGAAATGTATTTCTTCACAGTTCTGGTTGCCAGAAGCCTGAAATCAAGGTGTGGGCAAGGTCGTGCCCCATCTGAGGGCTTGGGGAGGACCCACCTGGGCCTCTTCTTAGCTCTGGCTTTGCCAGCCATCTGTGCCATTCCTTGGCTTGCAGATGTGCCTCTCCAGCCTCTGCCTCCACCATCCCACGGTGCTCTATGCGCATATCCAAATCTCCCTCTTCTAATAAGGAACCAGTCACTGGATTAGGGCCCACCCATAAGACTTCATCTTAACTTGATTACATCTGCAAAACTCCTATTTCCAAATAAGCCACAGTCACAGGTGCCCAGGTTAGGACTTGGACGTATCCTATTGCGTTTGCGGAATGCAATTCTACTCACAGCGTTAGCCATGTACCTCAGACAGTGATGCACCTGCCTGAGTCTAGGTTTTCTTAACTCTAAGACAGCACTCCCATCTCAGGGAAGTTGTGAAGCTGTCATGAAACTGGCAGGTAAAACCCACCCACTTCTTGGCACAGATTTCTCGACCTTTTTCTGTCAAGGCCCACAGGACATCCTTGCAGGCAGAGCTGCAGGCCCAGCAGCTGTGACAACAGTATAACCAAAATCTAGAATCTGTGCTAATTTTTTTTTTTAAGAGATAGGGTATCTCTCTGTCACCCAGGCTGGAGTGCAGTGACAGGATCATAGCTCACTGTAACCTCCAGCTCTTAGACTCAAGCAATTTTCCTGCCTCAGTCTCCCAAGTAGCTGGGACTACAGACAACTGCCACAACAGCTGGCTAATTTTTATTTTTTGTAGATGCAGGGTCTTACTATATTGCCCAGGCTGGTCTCAAACTCCTAGCCTCAAGCAGTCCTCCCACCTCAGCCTCCCAAAGTGCTGAGATTACAGGCATGAAACACCTCACCCAACCCCAACCTGTTTTTTTAATTGAAGAATAACTGGCGAACTATGCCATCTTAAAATGATTAACATTATTATTATATAATTACATAATATAGAATATAAAATGAATATTTTCTTGAAATGTATCCATTGTTATCCATTGTTCTTAAACAATTAAGAACTAGGAGTTTAAAGCAAAAAAAAAAAAAGACATTGCTGCTGAAGCCTTTGTCCTCTCCCCAGCTCCATAAGAGCACAGGGTGGCAGAGCCAAGGGTTTGAGCCCAGGCTCTGGGCTCTGACTGCCGGGGGCCAAATCCCAGCTCACCGTGAACTGTCTGAACAGCCATGGGCAAGCCGTTTCTGCTCTCTGAGCCTCAGTCTCTCGTCTGTGAACGGCGGCATCCACCCCTCCGGCTGCTGTGGGGGTGAGACAGAACGATGCATGCGAGGCTGAGAAGGGGCCTGGCAGACCCCGAGCGCCCGGTGCGGAGTGGCTGCTATCATGACTGTGCAAATGCTTCTCCTGAGTGGGAGAGGCAGCATGATCACAGGAGTCAAGCCAGCGGGAATTCTCTTCTGTGTGCTCCACAAGAGGCTATTTGCTGAGCGTTATTGGTGACCTCTCAGGCTCTGCAAAGCCCCTGCTGCCCAGCGCTCTATTCTGAGCCCGGGAGCAATCAGGGTGGCTTTTTGAGGGCTAATGACTCAGAAAGTCCAAGGAGTATGCGAAGCCAACGTGGAGTGACACAGAGAAAGCTTCCCCCACAAGCCCCCTCCTCCCCCGAAACCTGGCCCCATTCAATGCCCACAAGTCCCAGTCAAGCCACTGAGAGCAAACATATTTCTAAAGAAAGGGAATTTTAATGAATTTTGTTCTGAAAATGCAGCAGGAGGCTTTGAGACTTTGGAGACCCCTGGGCCATTGAGATTCTGTACTCGGTGCTTCCCACACCCTCTCCCCTCCGGTTCCACCTCACCCTCCTCTCCAGGCCTCTGTCTGCCACAAGTTTGCTGGAACTGCCCCAGCCCCCAGGCCCCAGAACTCCTCTGCCCAGAATCTCCATCTCCTAAAGCATGAAAGAGACAAAGCTGTTCAAGTCTCTCTTCCCTCCGCTGCATTTTCCTCCCTCGCATTCCTGAGATGCTCTCCTCCTCTCTGCAGCCCAAGAGCCGCGGCCTCTGCTCCTTCTGTTTACATTGTACAGAGCTGGAGACTTTGTAAGACCCAATAGGAGGAAGCACCAAGAGGAAATCGGAGCAAACGTCTTAATGAGATGGTCACACTCGGCCAGGGTAATGGTCCTGAAGTGCTAGACGTGCTTCCCCAGTTGCTGCCTCACTGTTATTTGCCGCTTTTCTTTCATTACCATTCATTCCGCGTCATTCATGTGATAATTTGTCATGTTTGTTCCTAGTCCGCTTTAATAGTACTGTGTCCTTTTCCCCCAAGTGAGCATGGTTGGGTTTGTTTTGTTCATGAGACAGGTTTTTTGCTCTTGTTGCTGTTGTTTTTCTTGTTGCATAGATGGGGGAAAGTGAAAGAGCAAAATAAAGAGATTTCTTGCCAGGAGTGACTCCAGAGCAGTTTAGAGAAATCCTGGCCTGGAGTGGAACCTGACAGGGGGTGTGTGTGCAAGACCAAAAGGGTCCTCCAGGGAGGGGTGATTGGCACCTCTCTGCACCTGGGAATATCAGGGCTAGCCCAGCCCCAGGGTCCTCCCAGCTGAAAGCTCTTCTCAGTGAGCAGCTGCCCAATCCCGAAGGCCCAGAATACACAGAGAGACCTTTCCTCTCAGGATGAGGGAGCTCCCTAAGTGTGGGTGTGGGGCCCTGGCTGGGTACATGTCCCCATCGGTAATGGGACACCTTCCAGAGGCCACGCCACACTCTGGAAACTGATCGCTGAGTGAGTAGAAGAAGATAGCCAGGGCTGCCACTCTCACCCCTCCCACCCAGATCCTCCCTGCCAGTTATGGGGGAAAATTACATTCATATATAGATAATAAAATATATATAATAAATTAAAAATATATTAGAAATTATATATAACTATACATATAATAAAACACATATAATAAATTACATTTATATATGGAGAGAGAGAGGGATGGAGAGCGAGACAGAGAAAAGGGGGAGAGAGAGAGACTCAGAGAGGGAAGACAGGAAAGAGAGGAGAGAGCTGGGGGAAGAGAGAGAAGAGCAGGGAAAGAGAGAAAGAGCGGGGAGGAGGAGGGGAGAGGGAGAGAAAAAGGGAGAGAGAGAGATCTCCTCTACCCGCAAATAAATACTATTATGATGTCGGCAATGTTTTAAATTGGAGCAGTTGATTTTTATTCCCGTATGCCTGAACTTATAGAATCAAAGACCTGACGAGATACAGTCCCTTCGAGATCCATCCAGACACAGCACTGTCAGCACTTGGTTTTTGCACTGATTTAGTTTTCTGAAGCTCATCCTCACATCCTACACCCTCTGACCCCCCAAAACCATTCATGCTTCTCATCAATCTTGACTTTCACAAGACTCAAGCAATTATTGGGGCAACTGTGCCCCTAAACTGCCCTCTTCCCTCCCCGTGCCCCTAGGAGCACCGGGCTGTCTTGCACGAGCACAGACCCACACATCTCATGCACCCCTCGTCGTCGGGGAAACAGACTTGGCAGACCCCTCAAGGAGCTCCAAAGGCTGCTTTTTTTAAACCTGCAGAAAACAGAGGAGGTAATTTAACACTCCTTTCTGATAAGCTCCCTCACTGTCTTTTGCCCCAACACAAAGGTCCTCATTAGCTTTCACTCGGGGCTTTGAACTCCACACAAAACCCTTCCTTCCCCTAACTGCCCGCTGGAGCTGGCGCTGGGGCCGCGGCCAGCATGTCAGCATTCGCTTTGTTGTCTATTTCTAAGGTGTTTATAACGAAGCCTTTTTCTGCTCCAAGCTCACCCCCCGTAAGTGAAATCTCAGTCAAGGAGGATATTCTTCAGCTTCCTAAACACCAGCAGGCCCTTTTTTTAAAAGCCTGACAGTTAACTAAGTTACTTTTGAGTACGACCTGTTTCTAGCACTTTGGGTGGGATAGGCCAATTGAGAGAGATGCTAATTCCCCTGTGGATATGACTAGGCAATCACCTCCGTGGAAATGGTGATGTCCTTTTCTCCCGCTGGCCACAACCTACCTGCAAGCTGTGGTCCAAAAAATTACTAGGAAGTTCAACAACTCCAGTGCAAAATGCATTTGTCCCTCAGAAGCAATGTGTTAGCTGTCCTGTAGATCCCAGGCTAGCCCACAGAATTTGACTTAGTCCCTGGAGCTGCTGGTCTCCCACACTAATAACAGTCTCAGAACAGGGCCCAGTTCCAGGAGGAAGGAGAGCCAGAGAGGGAGTGCCCTCCTCCTCTCCAGACAAAGTGGGCATCGGGGGACTGCAGAAAGGCTGGCATCTGTCTTCAGTCAGTGTTCTCCCCTCGCCATCTCTGTGCCCCTCTCTCTGTGGGTGCCAGATCCTGACCTCTGACTCCAAAGCCCACTAGAAAGCACCCTATCCTGAGGGGCTGAGGACAGATGGGCCATCCCACCCCTCCATTCTCAGCCCATACTAATCTCTGCCCCCCTGTGCCCAAGCCCAGGGCCCTGTCTGCTCAGTGCAGGCGAGGAATCAAGTCCCCTGGCTGGGCACCCTTCCAGGGAGAAAGCAACAGGGAACAAAGGCAATGGCTTGCTATTGGCCTGGCCCTACCGCACTGAGCTAGATGACAGCAGACGGGGCACTGTGCCTCCCTGGTCATTGCCTCCTTTATCAAATGAAGGGATCTAGGCCCTCAACTGTCTCATGAAGTCACCTGTGCAGAGGCATGTGCATTGGTTTAAGAACAAATTTTGTTAACCCAAATGAATCTCCATCCACCTAATAGAGTTTCAGGCAGGAACCTAAGGCCTGATGAAAACACACAGACCGTAGAAGCAGCTTCTTTGAGGCCAAGTTCCCTGAGGTCATCTCTTCTAAGCTGCCCCTGATCACACAGAGTCTCTCCTTCCCACACCCCCCATATCCTGAAAGTGCCAAGTTTCTCCTGATGGCTCCATGTCAACCATGCCAGAGGCTCCTCAACAGACAAAGTAAAATTAGCGTGGCCATTTACAAACCCAAGTGCTGGTGAAGCTGGGACCTCTTGTTCTGGGAGCCCCCAATTGTTAAGCCCCATGTCTGCACACAGCTAAGGAAGCTGGCCTCCCTGTGGCACATGTGTGGTGATGACTGTCCATATGATCAACACCTAGAGTCACAGTTAAGGACTCATCATGTAACTCGGCTTGACCACTATGAATGCCCTTAACCTCCTGTGTACTATCTTGAGTCTCCTGTGGAACTCATGTGTAAAGCGATCACAGTATTTCTACGGGAACTCCAAGCAACCACTAGAATTCTTAGTGCTTTCTCTTGAGTTTGACCTACTGTATTTTAAGTCCACTCAGGATGGTAAGGAAGATGATGGTCCAGGAAACAAATGTTTTACTTTATAAAAGATCTGCTCTGTGTTCGTTTTTAACAGAAAGATATAGACAATATATGCTCAATACATATTCCATAAGTGAATGCTTACCATTCTATATACAGGCAACTTTCCCATAATTCACTATTCCATATAGCAAGGTGTTTCTACAAGGATAATAGAGCATCATTCGAAGAGTAGCACAGCCTCACTTAAAAGTCTTGCCAGAGATTAGAATGGGTGCCCAATGGCAGCCCTATGGCTGTTCTATTAGCACGTCACCCACCCATGCAGCTAAGCATATGCAAACCTTGAATGCAGCCGATTGCATCAGCATCCAAGACAGAGGTGATTCTCCAAGTTGTGGACTGCTTTGGCTTCTCGTTTCCTTCTGCTGCTGTCCCTCACCCAGCCTGGCTGCTGGACAAAAAGGGAATACGCAACACCATTGGAGTTATGGAGGAAGAGACTGAAACTGCACCGATCTGGAATTTGGAGTGGACTTGCCCATCCTTCAGCAGGCTCTCAGTAATCTCCTCCACCAGCGTGCGTTCACCACATGGCTCTGACCCCAGCACCACCAGGCTGGACACTGGGGAGTTAGAATGTTTAAAGTGTGGTGTCCATCACCCTACAGCAGGTAATTGATCTAGTTCAATGGTTCTCAACGAGGGGCAATTTTGGCCTGCAAGGGATACTTGGCAATGTCTGGAGATGTTTTTGGTAGTCACAACGGGAGGGTATGCTACTGGCAACCAGTGGATGAAGGCCAGGGATGCTGCTAAACATCCTACAAGACAGAGGACAGCCCCCACAACAAAAAACTATCGGGTCCAACATGTCAATGGTGACAAGGTTGAGAACCCCTCCGGCAAAGCGGGCTCACCTGGGAACCACAGGTACGATGCTAGACACCCTAAAACTAGCTGTTGATTATGAGAGCCACGGAAGCTCAGAGGAAAGGGAGGCTATTAGGGTGGCTGCAGCTACACACCTCATTTCGGGGCCTCAATTTCCCCTTCTCTAAAATAGGAGTATTGAAGGTTGTGCTTATTCACGACCGCGGCTGGGGATGTTTTTGCCCCTTCCTCTCTTAGACATAAAAATCTCTTTCTACTCTCACAGTTTTAAATTAGGAATATTTGGTGGTGTGATCGTGTATGTTTAAAGCCAAACAGAAATTTCCTGTTTCCCAGCACAAAATAAAATTCAAGTTTATAAAAGGGCCTGTAAAATCTCATAATCAAGCCCATTAGCCAGGCAAAATGCTCCACTTTGATTTTGTGGTGTTTAGCTTTCTTTTCTTAGCACCACTTCATTAGCACGCTTTTAATGGATGTTCTCCAGCCTGCTTCTTGAAATTGCTGAAAAAGAAAACACACGATTTTAAAGCTCAAGATACAAGAGAAATATTCCTTCCCCTTTAAACATGGAGGCCGGGAGACTGCAGAGCGTAGGGAGACACATGGGATCTAGCATGGCCCCACCACCAGGTCTTCCGGGCGCATCGGAATCCTCGGCCGCATTTTTGCTCACTGGCCTCATTGCTAGTGGGCTCACTAATTTTCAGCTCTTTGCTGCTTCAGCGGACCAGATTTTCTTGATTAATAACAAAAGGTTTTGTTGGGATCAGAGCTGTTTCCCACCATCTCTATGCAAACCCCGGCAACACAAACTGTGTACATTAACATTTCAAGGCGCTTCCTATTAAGGATGGCAAGAAAAGCCTCTCTTGGTGGGTAAAATCCATTTTGTCCTCTCTTGTGACATCTGTTCTAACTTTTAAAGCAGAAAGGAAGCTAGATAATGCCAGAGAGTCCTTTGATTTACAGTACTTGCCCTTCGGACGCCACCCTGCTCTCTGAAAGCACGTAACCTTTCTTTTCTGGATGTACGCAGGCACCGACATGAGAATCTGCACATTCCCTTCACACTGGAGAACTTCAGAAGTAATTCTGAACTTGTCTTTCAAACTTTTAATTGTCTTTTTCATGATTTCTTAATTACATTTTCAATTACTTCTAAACCTCACAACACTGAGTCTTTGAAACTCCAATTTTTAACAGCACAAAATTTTAATGTTTATTGCTACATATGTTATTGTGTTTCATCTCTAATTCCCCTCAAAGCTAATTTTGCTTTAGTAGAATGAGAAATTGCAGCAAATTTAGTTAGGCAACTGAAATATGTACACAAATACAGAGGAACCCCTGCAAGTGATAGAATAAAAAGGAAAAGAAGAGAAGCCCAGCGGAGTCCCGGTCCCCTCCTACCATCTGTGCTGCAAGCTCTGGGGTCCCTTACATTGGTCATCCTGAAACAAAGCTGAAGGCAGATTCCAGCCGGTTTTCCATTCACTATTCATTCAGAGGTCCACCCACTCCATATGCATTCAGCCAACTGCTGTGTTAAATCAGGGCCTTCTCCCAGAATTGACATGGTAATGAAATCATGGTGTTGCTCAGTGAAAAGACCGCCATAGGTATGCCCCTCTCTGACAAATCCACCCTTTCACCCCATTGAGGCCTGAAAATTATCTCATAACATCACAACATCTGTGCACAGAGGCCTGCCTTTTGGAGCTGGGCATGTTTATTGCTCGGTTGAGTCTCCTGCACTGGCTCTCTCAGGATGGGGCAGGCTGCCACTCAACTTGGTCCAGCCACTCCTGGGCATTAGCCTAGCAGCCCCAGGCTTCCCTCCTGCTTTTCCCACAGCCTGCGTGCTCCCAAAGCCTCGGGGCCCAGAAATGCTGACGTCTGGATGCTGCATGCCAGGAATTTTAGTGTGATCATTTTCAGGTGTTAAAAGTGGACTACAGAGCTCAACTAGTTCATGTATACTTGCTGTCAGAAAACCTTATAATTAGTCCGGCAAAGAAAACCAGACAAAAAGTGTGAGGTTTCTGGGGTGGGAGGAGCTGAAAGTGAGGAGAAGTTAGCTAATGAATTTTGGTCAGACTCTAGCAAATGACATTTGCTCAACTAATAAGTGTATATGAACTTTATTTAACTGGCCTAGGTCAATAAAATGCTTCTACAGGGAGCAGCGAGGTTGGGGGAACATATAGAGAGTTTGCACAATCTGCAAGCTATATGTGTTCTGCCCCGATACAATGATTCCATTTCATTTGATTTGACATTTAAGAGCCCTTTTTAGAAGGAAAATGAATATTTCTGTATTTTATTTGCTATAACCTCACTTGACTCTGCACATAGCTGAGAACAAATGTCACATTCATTGCACTGCAAACAGTTGTGTGCTATCCTGGAGAGGGGTCACACGGTGTTGGGGGGGTGTTACTAGCCCCCCCGATAAGTGCTCACAGGGTGTGTCTGTGGCCCATATGGGCTCTGGGTGCCCGGACTTGTTTTGCTTTCTTCCCCTGTGTCCACATCTGAGCAAGGATTTGGATAAAATGTTCCTGATTACATATGAGATGCATTTTTGCTGATAACAGGGACACACAGAGCGTCTCTTTCATTCAGGTGTCCAGGAGGCCCTGCTTCCACTGCAGGGAACAGAGAGACAGGCCAGCTTGACCTGGGCTTTTCCAGCGTCCATTCCCATACCACCTGGCCTTGACCACCTTGCTAAAGCTTGAAGGCCAAAACTGAGCCATTTTGATCATTTCCTGGTCACAGGACTAGGAAATGCCTCGCCGGTGGATATTTTCCTTTCAGTTGTCTTTAAAAGGAGTACTCTGCCTGTTGGGGTCACTCCCAGAAATAACGTCTTGCCAGCTCTCTGGGTGTCCTTTAGCCCAGTCAAGTTGACTCATGAACTTAACCATCACATGCTCAGCTAGGCTTCTAAAGCAGCGCTTCACAGACATGCCTACACATCCAATACTGATGGGGTCCCACCCCAGTCTGGGGTGCAGCCTGGACCAAGAGTCAGGGTTCTGGGGTGCAGATCTGGTCACTGTACTGTCCGTTCCCAAAGCCCTTCATAGACTTTCTGCTGTACCACCACCCATGTGCCAACCCCTTCATCAGGGCCCCCACCACTCTGGGCTCATCTCCCATCACATCTCATCCCTCCCCACTGCCCGTCACCTCTAGGGTCCTTAGGAAAAGGACCCTGTCCTGGGCCCTGAGCTTTTGAGGGCTTCGCTTCAGCCCACATCTGGCTGAGCCCTTCCCAACCTGGCTACGGACTGAATCAGTTATGGATTGAATTGTTTTCCCCCAAAATCCATATGTTGAAGTCCTGACCCCCAGAATCTCACAGTATGACCTTATTTGGGGATCAGGTTTTCACAAAGATAATCAAGTTAAAGTGAGGTCATTAGGGTGGGGCCTATCTAATATGACTGGTGGTCTTATAGAAAAAGGAAAGTAGGACACAGACACATAAAAGGAAGACAATGTGAAGAGACACAGGGAGAAGATGGCCACCTCCAAGCCAAGGACAGGGGTGCTCTGAAAAGCCAATCCTGCCAGGCCTGCAGCCTCCAGAACTATGAGGCAAGGGCTTCCTGTTGCTCAAGCCTGGCGGTTTGTGGTGCTTTGTTAAGTGGGTAGTCCTAGCAAAGCCAGGCAGGATCTGTAGGGTCGGCCCACAGGAAGCCCGTGCCCCAACTTCTACACCATGCCCTAGGCACCTGGGAGCCCAGAAATCTCTGCCGAAAGGGCCTGGCCCCATTGCCAAGGCCTGGGCAGGTTCCTTCCTGGAAGCGTCCTCCTAGGGCGGGCCGCACTCCAAGGCTGCACTCCAAGAACCAGCTCTTGGAGGAGGGTGGGGCAGGAGCTTGGGTTTGAGAGCTGAGAACCCGCAGGCCCCTTGCAGGACCTTTGCCATGGCAGAAAAACCAGCCCCAGAGGCGGGCAGGGGACGATGGGACACACCAGGGACCTCACTGGCCCGGTGCCCTGGGCCCCGTGAACACCAGGGGGCCCCCTCCGCCCCACGCTCCCTGGTGGCCGCGTCATTCCTCCTCATGCCGAGTGAGGAGAGCAGGGAAAGTCACCCCGCTGCTGCCCCCATCTCATCCCACGAGAAGGAGCAGAAGGAGCAGCTGTAGGTCTAGAATCGCATCCTGACTCCTCAACTTTCCCATCGCGCTCCTTCTTCAGCTTCACTGCTCAGCCCCGACCTGGCTTTCTGCCCCATCGCTGTGCCCTCGGATCCCCAGCCCCTCCGACAAGCACCGAGGCTCCGCTCTCTGTCCGAGGCCCTATGAGCACGGCGCGGGAAGTCAGCAGGGTGGGGCGGCTGCCCCTCGGTGCCAGGGCATGGGAGCCTCAGGCGGGGCTACTACAAAGTGCGACTGGGGCGGAGGCGCCGAGAAGCCACGCGGGCTCCTGTTCCCCGGACCGCACCGCTGGGGCGAGGCTACCGAGTCACCACGACCCCCAGGCCAGCCCAGGCCACGGGTGACTCCTGGGGGCTGCCCCCGGCCATGTGCCTGTTCCCAAACTGCGATCCATGCCAGGCTCCGCACCCCCGGGCACGGCGACGTCCTGGCCTCAGCCCGGAGCCGACAGCAGGGCCACGGCCAGGGCCTCCGAGAGGGCAGCTGCCGAGACGGTGGCCGGGGCTCTGACATGCGCCCTGCTCTGCCCTCAGCCCCTTCCCCGGGATCTGTCCGTGTGCCCGGAGCGCCTGCGAGGCCCCAGTGGAGTCACGGCCCCGGAAAGCGCTGCCCCTGCGCCTCAGCCCCAGTAAAGGCTGTTGGTTCCTCCCGGCGCAGCCCTTCAAAAGCGCCCACGTTCCTCCCTGTTCAGGCCACATACTAATTTTAAAAGAAAAAAACACAACCCCCCAACTGTCAAAATAAGGTATTTATATTTTAGTGAGTCATGTTAATATGTGCTCCAAAATGGTAGGGGCCTCCTCAAATCCTGCTGTGGGAGTGTGTGTTCTCAGTCATAATTAAGGTTACTGTTAGGTTCTTGGAGACTACAAGAGGCAACCAGTTCTTTATCCATCGTGTTTTTGACTGTGACTAGCCTAGGACATTTTGACATTCGGACAAGTGTTGTCTAGTTTTGACACTCTTCAAAGGACCGTCTTCAGCCCTCCGTGTAGGTTTCTGATAACTGAAGATTTTGAATAGGAGTTGACCTGGTGAACTGAACCAGTGGCAGACTGAAGTCATCTTCTTTTGACTTTTTGGGACATGGTTGATCCTTTGTTTTGTCTTCCAGAATCAAGGAAGCTTTTCTTTTAAGCTGTTTGTAGCTTTTGGCCATTGTGGGGGTGAACCAACCAGTGGTCTGTGACTGCAGTTCAGAAGAAACAGATGGGCCATCAAACTCCAAACAGCCATGCAAATGGCGGACGATGGCTCTCTACACTGGGGACTCTAGATAGGCCTCTAAGTTAAGAGCAGTCATCGTCCCTATCCTAACGGCCATTAGATGTACCTCTTCAGAGCAGGGATTGATGGCAGCAACAAGCATGTGGGGTGGCACTACCATCACACCAGCTGCTGCAGGGAGGGTGCAGGTAGGAGGTGGACAGGGCCCCCCACAGCCCACTGCCCTGGGGGTGGCTGCAAGGGGCCGAGCCCAATCCCGTTCAGGAGGGGGAGCAGTGCAGCAGGGGAGCAGCATGGCTGGGCAGAAAGGGGCCCCAGTGCAGAGCTGGGGCTGCACTTTGGGGATCCAGGACAGGAAGTAGAAGTGGCAACCACTTTGGGGACCTGGCCAGTGGCACAGCCACTGTGCCCACACCGCCTAGGGTGCCAGGTTCCTGCACTTCAGAAAAAGGCTCTACACAGGCCATCCAGGGCCAGGTCCCTGGGGTCTTCCCTGAGTCAAGATGGCTGCCAAGCTTGCCACTTCTGATGGCTGAGCCCAGGGCCCGAGATCCACTCCATCCCAGGCCATCCTGGAGCACCAGAGCAATGGGGAGAGCTCATGGAGATGTCGCCCCTGCCCCGGACACTGGCTTGGGGCCCAGCAAGGATCAGGACCCCCCAGTCCATGCTGCAAGGGGGCACAGCTGGGGCTGCATGCTCCATGGAGCCAGCAGGAGCCAGGAGCAGGAAGAAGCCCCGTCCTCACAGGCATGGCTGCAGCTGCCCAAGCCAGGCAGTAGACCTGGGCCTCCCGTGGTCTTGGAGGGCCAGGAGCAGGCAGGAGCCCTGCCCTCCCAGGTGCCACTGCAGCCACCCAAACCAGCGGCTTCAGCCTCAGGCATCTCTGCACTCTTGGGGACCTGGGAAGGCCCTCCTGCCCTTGCAGGCTCAGAAGTGCCTGCTCCTGCTGCCTGGCTTCTCCCTGCTATTGATACCTGCTCCGATCTTGGAGCAAAGTCTGGGCCAAGCCAGGGTGCCATGAATAGCAGCAGGAGGCAGACAGATTCCTGGGTGGAAGGAGGCAGGTCCCTGGAAAGACCCCATCTTCAGGCCAAGGGCTGCCAGATCCCTGCACCAGAGTGGAGGAATGTGGTGCCTTTTTTGACCCCACCCATGGCCATGCATGAACCAATCAGCATGTACCTCCTCCCCTCTGAGGTCCATAAAAGCCCCAGGCTCAGCCAGAGCAGGGTAGAGGACAGAGAGGATGGAAAGATGACTGGGCACTGGAGGACCAACTGCAGAGATGATCTGCCCTCTCTGCTGAGAGCTGGAAAGTCAATGGGGACCTGCCTGCAGAGAGGAACCACCCTCTCCAGGGCCTCCTTTCTGCTGATTGCTGAACACTGGACAAGACTACCTGCCTACAGAAGGAACTGCCCCCTGCAGCCTCCTCAGAGCTGCTCTAACACTCAATAAAGCTTCTCTTTGTCTTGCTCACCCTCCACTTGTCTGCATACCTCATTCTTCCTGGATACAGGACAAGAACTTGGGCAAAGGCACCACCAGCTACAGAGGTTTCTGGCCAGAAAAGCAACACCCTAAAAGCAAGTGAGGGCCCTCCCTTGACTTCAGAGCCACTGCCTCCTAAGTGGCCTAGAAGCTTCTTGGGGACACGTTTTCCTCCAGGGGATGAGGTTCACTGATGCCTGTTCTGGGTCTCTCCACCTTTACCCTGCACGTATCCTTCCTTCCATGGAACTTCCTTCCGTGAGCTTCCTTCCAGTCACTCATGTCCTGCACAGCAAGGCAGTAGGCCTATAAGTGGAAGTTGGTGCACAGCACCCCTTGTGCACATGTGAGGGGCATTTGCTGGGGGACACGGCCCCATGCAACTCCACAACTCCCCTGTTCCCCATGTAAAACCCAAAATGTGCACCCTTATCTCAGACCTCCCCTTAGGACCCCAAATTCTCTCTGGTGAAATTGTCAGTCACCTTCCTCTGGAAATCCCCTTTCCAAAGATCCCCTTTGTGGGCTTAGCTGTCGGAAGCATAGCTTTGCCCTTGCTGCCGTAGCAGGGGGATCCACATCCCCTGAATCTGGGCTGGCCTGTGGCTGCTATAGCTGCTGCAATTGAGCAAAGTGAGGCAGTAGGATGACGGCAGCCTCCACCTTTGCCATCTTGGAAGACAGGTGCCACGTACAGAAACCCAGGGTGGACTCGGGATGATAAAAGTCCACACAGAGAGCCCCCTTTATGGCCTTTATGGCCCGGCTCCCCAGCAGCAGCCTCGAGGCCCCCAGAGGCCTCTTGGTCTCTAGCAGGTCAGGCTGTCCCGAATTGTTGACCCACACACCAACCCCTGAAGCGGCTGTTATGCCGGGCTGTTACATTTTGGGCGGGGGGTGGGGGCTCTGTCATACAGTAACAGATAACTCAACCATCCTTAGCAGGCCCCAATCATCTCTTGGATTCCAATTTGCCAGTGTTTGTGTTTTGGTTTTCGCTTTCCCCATTTTATGACCTCCCTAAATCATTGCTCACTGCTTCTCTGAAGTCCAGCATATAATAGTCAATCTGTGCACTGGAGTCTCAGGATAAAACCCATTTATCTTCCTTAAGCATTCCAGAGCAGTAAAACTAAAAATATTAGCAAGTTACTTTGGCTAGAGTTACCAATAGTCTTCCCATAACATTTAACTTCCTATTTCTTTGACCTGAGTTTAAAGAAAACATATACATATATGTTTATATATAAATGTATATATTTATATGTATATAAATTAAAAATTATAATCTGTACATAATATATATTTATTTTATACATAACGTATATTTTACATGTAACATAAATTATACATTGATACATTATATATGTGTACATATATGTGTATATGTATGAGTGTATAACGTATGTGTGTATATGTGTATAGGTATAATGTGCATATATATGTGTATATATTATATATGCATGTGTTTATATATGTATGAGTGTATAACATGTGTATATATGTTATACACTCATACATATATGTATATATATGTGTATAGGTATAACATGTGTATATATATATACATGTGCATATATGTATGATTGTATAACATGTGTACATTATGTGTATATATTTATGTGTATATGTATAACGTGTATATATTATATATGCATGTGTGTATGTATGTATGAGTATGTGTGTATATATTACATGTGTGTAACATATGTATATGTTACATATATGCATGTGTGTATCCGTGTATGACATGTGTATATTATATATGTGTCTATATACTATATGTGTATAACGTGTGTATATATGTATATTATACATGCATGTGTATATATGTATGTGTATATTATTTCTATATATGTGTATATGTACGTGTATATATGTGCACATGTGTATATATGTATGAGTATAATGTATATATGTGTGTATATAACATGTGTATATGTATATGTGTATATATTATATGTGTGTATATATGTATGAGTGTATGTGTATATGTGTGTATATATGTGTGTATATGTGATTATATGCATATGTGTATGAGTGTATAGCATGTGTATTATATGTGTGTATATGTGTATAACTTGTGTGTATAGATGTCTACATTACATATACGCATGTGTATATATGTATGTGTATATTACGTGTGTATATATGTGTATATGTATAACCTGTATATGTGTATATATTATATATGCATGTGTATATGTATGTGTATGTGTATATTGTGTATGTATAATATATATGTCTAATATGTGTGTATATATATTATGTATGTGCATGCACACACACACACACACACACACACACACAGATCACTCTGAAGATCTACTTTTTAGGGAAATGTCACATAATCACCACTTTCCTCCTTTCTATCAAAATATCTCCCCCATCCAGGCACTGGGTGCCTTAAGATGCCACCCCTCACTCACTCCCCTCGGCGCCCTCCTTCCCTCAGGTCCCAGCCTTTCTTGGCAGCTCCTCCTTCCTGTCCAATGTGACAGCACAACTCCTTTATCTCCAATCCAGTTCACCCCAGCAGCTGGTCACCAATATTTGTTGAATGAGCTCTGCAGGGGGTGGGGAAGAGGAGGTGCCCTCCAAGAACCTCCCCTAGCTCCTTCCCCTGCTCCCCGTCCAGCCACAAGACTTCCTATTTGACCTTGGTTTTCCCAATTTCCTGCAGTCTCAGCGGTAACCTTTCCACTCCTCCCTGGCCCCACCACAAGCAGCCAACCAGAGACTGGCAATTGGTGGACCCATGGAAGGGATCCATGAAGGCACCCATGGAAGGTCCAGGAAACACAGGAATAGAGGAGAGGACACACCTTTGGCCAGTTACTTGTTTCAAACTCATGGTATATTAATACTTAGAAAAATCTTTTAAGCATCCAATAACACTATTTTGATCATTCAATGGATGCCCCTCATGACCAACATACCCACACACTAAGAAAATCATGCATGGCATAAATAAAGCATGGGGTCTTGAAGAGCTTGCCTTCTGGTGAGGAAGATGGCTGCAGACGAGCCGTGGGGAATGGTACCAAGCTGAGCCACTGGGGCTGGGCAGAGGGGCACACAGATGCAGTGGGAGCACGGGGGGTCCTCAGAGGGGCAATTAGAAAGGCTACTAGCAAAGGGCACATTTGAACAGGCCCTTGGAGGAGGAGATTCGCCAGACAGAGATGGGGCAGAGGGGTCACAGGCAGCAGGACCCAGGGACCCAGAGACAGGAATCCTTTGTGTGGAAAGAGAAAAAGCCTGGAAAGGTGGAATAAGAGCGGGCCGTGTGGGTCCCATTTCCCGAAGGGATTCTCTCCTTTACTTCAGCACCGAACCTGTGCTAAGTGAGGCTGACATCAAAGCGCACAGTGGAGCAGCCTCAGGGCCAGGATCAGGGCGATGATTTGAGAGCAGTGAGACCTTGAATGCAGAATTTATGAGGTTTCAAAAAACTCAGTGATCAAGAGAAATCATCTTTCAATGCAATATTTAAGAAATCAAAATTAATGCAAAAATCCATGGCCCACTATTCACAATAGTAAAGACATGGAATCAACCCAGGTGACCATCAGCGGTGGACTGGAAAAAGAAAATGTGGTACGTGTGCACCGTGGAATACTATGCAGCCATAAAAAAATAAAATCATGTCCTTTGCAGCAACATGAGTGCAGCTGGAGGCCTTTATCCTAAGCGAATTACCACAGGAACAGAAACCCAAATACCACATGCTCTTACTTACAAGTAGGAGCTAAACACTGAGTACACATGGACACAAAACGGGAACAGTAAACCCTGGGGATACAAAAAGAGGAGAGGGAGGGAGGACAAGGGTTGAAAAACTACCTGTTGGTTACTATGTTTACTACTTGGGTGCCAGGATCATTAGAAGCCCAAACCTCAGCATCATGCAATATATTCATGCAACAAACCTGCACATGTACCCTCTGAATCTAAAATTTTAAAAAATAATTCATGATCAAGAAAATGCCAAATTTTTAAATAAAGGCAGGATCATACATACATAGAAACAGAGTAGAGTGGCAGTTACAGTGCAGGGGGGATGGGGAACTGCAGGTCAGAGGGTACTAACAAGTCTAGGGATCCAAGGTACAACATGAGGATTGTCTCAGTTCATTTGTGTTGCTATAAAGAAATACCTGAGACTGGATAATTTTTTTTCCAGTATATTTGGTTCAGGGTTCTGCAGGCTGGAAGATGAGGTATCTGCATGTGCAGAGGGCCTCAGGCTGCTTCCCCTCATGGCGGAGGGTGAAGGGAAGCCGGTGTGTGCAGAGACCACATGGTGAGGGAGGAAGCAAGAGAGCAAGACGGTGCCATGCACAGTGGCTCACGCCTGGAATCCCAGCACTTCGAGAGGCTGAGGCAGGTGGATTGCTTGAGCCCAGGAGTTCGAGACCAGCCTGGGTAACATGGTGAGACTCAGTCTCTACAAAAAATACAAAAACTAGCCAGGCATGGTGGCATGCACCTGTAGTCCCAGCTGCTTGCGAGGCTGAGGTAGGAGGATGGCTTCAGCGTGGGAGACAGAGGTTGCAGTGAGCAAGGTTGTGCCACTGCACTCCAGTCTGGGCCACAGAGCCAGACCCTGTCTCAAAAATTAAGAAAAAAAGAGAGAGAGAGAGAGACAGAGCAAGAGGGGAGGTTCCAGGCTCTTCTTCACAAGCAGCTCTTGCAGGAACTAACAGAGCAAGAACCCATTCATTACTGTAGGATGGCATCAAGCCATTCATGAGGGAGCCATTTCCAGGACCCAGGAGCCCTTACACTAGGCTCCACCTGCAACACTGGGGGTCAAATTCAACAGGAAGGTGGTGGTTTCAACACCAGGCTCATTCACTCGCATCTTGGTGTCCAGCAAACTCTTCTGCCTACAAATATCTTCTACCTTTTGGAAAGTGAAAACATTTTAAACTTAATACTTCAGTTCAGGAGCTGGAAGCTTGTCTTCTCACTGAGTACTACTCAACACCCTTTGTCTCTGTTACCTAAGGGCAAGCCATGTGTGTGGGCCAGGGCTGGGCGCCGACCAGGACAGGCTATGGATACCTGTGCATCCTGCCAGAAGCTCGTGCTAGGCCTCTACAATGGCCAAACGGTGCTGGCCAGAATAACATGGGCTTATCAAAGGAAGGTGTGTGGGGATGAATCTGATAGTTAATGGCATTAGTGTACATTTCAAGAAAAAGGGAGGAGGCAACTTGAGTGCTCCCAGGACTTTCTTTAAAGGCGCAGACCAAAACAAGCCAAGTAGCCGCTAGGCAGGTCCCAGCAGTCAGGGCAGCCGGGCCCTGAGCCCAGGGCCTCCTGGAGAACCGCCCAACATTGACCTGTGAGCAAGGCGCCCTCTCATCGATCGCTACTGACTCCTTCTTCACTTTTCAAGACAATGATTGTCTGGGATGAAATTTCTTCCTCTCGCATCCTAGCCAAGAAGTAAACTTATTTTCAGAGTTTAAGAAAGATTTTCAAACATCTCCAATTTGAAAAGTTCCAATTTCAAGTAATTTTAAACAAAACTCTCCATGAGCAACTAAATATTTAAAATGTGTTTTTCCATAAAAGTGAATCAGCTCAGTTCTGCAGGCTGAAAATACAACAAGGAGGATCCGGGTTGCAGAAAGCAGAGGGCCACCTAGACCATGTCTGAGAGACGGGGAGAAAGCAGCTGTCTGCTGTGCACCAGAGGCCTCTAGGGACCCCGGCAGCAGCCCCGTGGTGGGCCACACTTGGGATCTGATTTGTTTTCAGAACCACCAGCTAAGCCACATGAGCCAGGAGCCTGGTTATCCATTCAAAGCCCACAAATGCCTACTGAAGCGGAACTTAGAGGAAAGGTTCAGAGGGAAGAGTTTCTCTCTTCTCTGACCCTGAAAGAGACCCATTGTAGCCTGAGGGGCTGGATGGAAAGATTTAGACAAAAATCACAAAACAGAGAGGACAAAAGGTCACACTTAGTATCTATGGCATGGTAGAAAGCCTGCTTGCCTCCGAGTCCAGAAAGCTGCACTGGAATCCTGCAACATACCTGCTTATTTCCGAGGTCTACGCTGAGCCTCAGTGTCTTCCTCAAGACGAGGTTGGGGCTAGTGGAGCACCCTGCCGTGTCCTCCCTCCCAACTTCTGCACGCTGACTCTGGTTCCCTGACTGTTCCTCCTTTTCCCGCCCAACAAGGTACTCTTCACACAGGGGTCTTGCTACAGAATGAATCCTGCCTTGTTACCCACCTACTCCAAAATCACCACTGGTCACTCCCTTCGAGAGCTTAGCCCATCAGAAGCACTCCTGCCCACAGGGTCAGCTCCACATTCCTCAGTCCTTTGGGACGTGGCCTGGCCTGAGGTCCTGGCCTTAATGCTCATCATAGCAGCCAGACCAGGTGGGTGCAGCTCTTCAATGCCCCCTGCCTGTTCCTGCCTTGCCCTTTCTCTCTGCTTCAACAACCTACCTAGGCTCAAACTGCCAAGTAACAGCAATCACCTCCAAAGGCTGTTGTGAGTAAGGAGTGCATAAGGGAAGCCATCTGACGCATTTACCACAGTCCCTGGCATGGCCAGTATTATCTGCTTACCTGTCATCACTGTTAGAATTATTATTAGAATTGCCCATCATGGCCAGGCATGGTGGCTCACACTTGTTATCCCAGCATTTTGGAAGGCCAAGGCAGACAGATCACTTGAGCCCAAGAATTCAAGACCAGCCTGGGCAACATAGCAAGACCCTGTGTCTACAAAAAATTTTAAAAATTAGATGGGCATGGCAGCACATGCCTGTAGCCCCAGCTATTGGGGAGGCTAAGGCAGGAGGATTGCTTTAGCCCAGAAGGTCAAGGCTGCAGTGAGTTGTGATTGCACCACTGCACTGTAGCCTGGGCAACAGAGTGAGACCCAGTCTCAAAAAAAAACAACAAAAAAAAATGAATGAATTCCCCAACACACCTACCATCTCCTAAGACTCGTCTTCCCCAGGAAGTCTTATCCCATCGCCCATACCAGTGCTCCCCAGGTTGGGTTAGGCCTGGGCCCCAGGCTTCCTGGCACCCAAGCTTGCCTCTTATCTTAGGACTCGCCATATTACACTGCAATGTATATAGTTGTCATGCCTCACTGACAAATTTATATCTTTTATCTTTGTTTCCTATACTACTATCCTAGTAGTTACCACTGCATTGATGTTCAAATTTAATGAATAAATGAACACATCTATCCCATAGTGGGCACACAGATGTTAGTCTACTGTCAAGCCTTTTCTTGAAGATATCCGATGATGATGTTAACTCAGCAGCCTGTTCCCACAGGCTTGGAAGCTCCGATTATCACAATAGTTACTCTTTATCCAACCTGTGTCCTCTCTGCTACAGTCTTCACTCATACCATCTGCCTTAAACCTAAAGCAGAGCCCATAGTTGACTGTCACCACCATCCACACCACCTGGTTGCACTGGCTCTAAGGCTCTCCATCTACCTCAGAACACTGACTGTCTCGCTGCAGCTTGATCCTAACAATTCCCACCAACTTGTTCCGAAATCAGGAGGGTTTGATTTTCTCTACAAATAATGTCTCATGCATATGCTTCAGAAAAGAGGCTGGGGTCTGAATTTCCTGGACACGGTTCAGCTGAGCCTCTTGGCTTCGTTCGCTTTCAGTCTATTAGGGCCAGTGACATGGGCCAAAACTGCTTCAAAACACTCCTGACGAGCACTCCCTTGCCACTTCGCTTTTCTGGGGTGGAATGAGTACTGCAGCACTTTCGTGCAGAGAAGGACACGAGCAGCCTAACACCTTTTGGAATCCTTGATAACCCCTTGACGATGTTTGTCCATCACCCTGACCTCTCCCTCAATTAAGTGACTATTTCCTTAACCTTTCTCCAAACGATCATTAACTCAGCAAGTGGAAAGAAATGTTCACAACATTGGAGAAGGCAAAGAATGGGCTGGTTCCATCTTAAATGGAGGAAGATGCAGCAGGATTTGTGGGTGGGGTTATTTTCTAGGTGAAAGGAGGGGCTGAACATGAAGATTTTTATTTGCATGTACATTTCAGTGATGCATACCGCCCAGAGAAAACGCTCAACTTCTTGATCAATCATGAACTTGCTCTGAAAACGCTGATTTTCATTAGGTGATAAATCAGAAATTTCAGGGCATCCTAGGAGGGCTCCCCAGGAACAAACTTCAAGGAGTGACATTCAAACTAATGAAAAAGAAAATGTGTTTCTCCTTCCCTTTTGAAATGGCAGCGATTAACACTGAAAATTAAGAACGGCAATGATAGGAGATTTCCAAAAGCAAAGTACCTTTGGGCAATACAACAGCAAAAGATAATCTATAGAAGCTCAGCCATTCCAACAATTCACACAGTACCTTCATGCCTGGCAGGTTGCAATTCTGTCTTGCTTTGGCAAATGAGTCAGTCAGAAGCCAGAAAGAAAAGCTGACTTCTACACCCTGCAGTCTTACAAAGCCAACCAACTAAATCAACAAGGACTAGCTAATGTTTGTACTTTTCTCTCCCTGCTTTTTTGAGCACCACAAATTCAAAGCAGCTGTGTGCTTCTCCCCACTCAACCTTTGGCCTATTAGCCAAAGCATATGTAGTCAGCAAACCCAGTGGCTGAGACCTGGCTTTCTCAAGCCCAACTTAGAGGCTTCTAGAGGTAAAAAAAATTTGTGCCAATTAAATAAGTCGATTGAGGCCGGGTGTGATGGCTCATACCTGTCATCCCAGCACTTTGGGAGGCTGAGGTTACAGCTTTGTGAGGTGGGAGGATTGCTTGAGCCCAGGAGTTCAAGACCAGCCTGGACAACATATGAGACACTGTCTCTACAAAAAAGTAGAAAAATTAACTGGGTGTGTTGGCACATACCTGTAGTCCCAACTACTCTGGAGGCTGAAGCAGGAAGATCACTCGAGCCCAGAAGTTCAACACTGTAGTGAGCTATGACGATGCCACTGCACTCCAGCCTGGTGACACAGCAAGACCCTGACTCTAAAAAGGTAATAAGTCAATCAAAACGTGATGTCAGCCTTCACCCCAGAGAAAGAGGCCTGTTTCTTATGATGTCATGGATACCTATGAATTGTGTATATGTCTTTACACATTTTCCTTTCATTTATGATGACAGTGAAACAACTTCATTTCTTCATTCAATGAATTTTAACTAGAACTTCTATGTGCTTGTCCCAGCTAGATGCTGTGAAACAATACAGTGAACAAGAGACATCGGGCTGGAGGAAGAAGCAGAAATAGCCACAGACACTTATCAGATATTCACTCCCCACAACCCCCGCCCCCGCCCCGAGCTCAGCCCTGAGCATCTTCCTGCCTCACCGGGAATCCACACAGGGCAGGGTAGGACGATGAAGGAGGAAACAGCCTCTTCTAACTGAAGGGCTCAACCACAAAAGGCTTTGTATAGTTAAGTCTTAAGTGAGAGAACTTCCAGACCGGGTCATGGGGGCCCCAGGTCTGTGGAAAGGCAATGGCCCCGAGGTGAGACAGCTCTGGTGGGTTGGAGGATGAGCTGAGAGGTCAGGCTGCAGAGGCAAGGGCTGGGCTGGCACTGGAGCGGCTGTCCTCAAGAGCTGGGGAAACCAGGGAGAGCGAAAGCCCAGATCTGAGTTTCTGAAAACCTGCTCTAGTGACAGATGAAGAAGACGGGACAGGGTTGTGTACGCACTGCTCACCATTCATGATGCAGGGCACAGTGCCAGGCAAGGAAATGAGGCCGCAGAGAAAATGGCCTCCGTTCAAACCCACGTGGAGGCAGAGGCCGCGGTCAGCCCCCGGGAGACACTGTGCGCTCCAGAGCAGGTCACCTCACCCAGACCGCACACGCCTTTCCCCAGTGTGCCCATGACTCTTCATGCCCCAGCTCCCATCCCTGGAAGACCCTGCGAGGTGGCGCCAGGGAAAGGAAAGGGCCTCCTTCCTTGGAGAAAGAGGAAATTCAAGCAATTCACAGCTATTCAGGAATCAGCTACTCTGTGTGCTCACCGTGGGGACGAGAGGTAAGAAAGACATCTGATTCAAAGGCATTGCTACAGTGGAGCCAGGAGGAGGTGGCGCCATAGGACGCTCTGACATTGAACAAAATGTAGCAGCAACAGGGTGATGGGCCGCACCTGTCTGAGGGCAGCAAGAAGACCTTGGGAAGAGGGGCGTGAAGAACCCAAGGAAATCCCAGGGGCTGCAAGTGGGAAGAGGCAGTGGGGGCCCAGAGTATATCGGGGCTGGCAGAGAACAGATGGGACCTGGGAGGGGATGCCCGATGCAGCCTCAGAGGAAGCCTTGGCAGCCTGGGTGAGAATCCTGCCCTCTTCTGCCAACTGCAGGGCTGCCCTGTGGTTCGGCCCAGAACAGTGGCAGGAGCCCCGCTCACTAGAAGGGTGTTCCTCTGGCCTCATCTGTGTGGAATAGACTGGCTATGAGGATACCAAAAGCTCCCGAACGCTCAACTGTGGCCCTGACGGCAGAGCTGACAGCTGCCCCGGTGCCAAAGTGTCTCTTAGGTCCAATTCTACTTACCCATAACTGCAGGGCCACAAGTCACTCTATAAATGGTGCCCCACAGTGGCCAGGCATCAGGCGTGGCTCATATCTTGTAATCCCAGCACTTTGGGAGGCTAAGGTGGGAGGATCACTTGAGGCCAGGAATTCGAGGCTGCAGTGAGCCGTGATCATGACTGCACTCCACCCTGGGCAACACAGCAACGTCTCCAAAAAGGTATTTAAATGGTGTCCACAGATAAGTGTTGAGACAACAGGGCACGGTCAGCTCTATTTGCTGTCAGGACGACGTCGCGTGTTATTTACGCCTGGTTGGAACACGTCAGGGGGAATATCTCAATGCATCAGATGCGTGTACTGGGCATGGGACCGTCTACCCGTGGGACCTTGCTCCCAGGTTCCCTGAGGGGTGCCAGGCTGGGGACCTCATCCAGTTCTATATCTCTCAGTGTGGCACAGGCCTCAGTGAGTGTACATGGGGTACACATTTCCCCTTCAGGAACTGGACAAAAATTGAAGAAGAAAAGGAACCACGTACCCCAAATTCAAAGAAAGCCTCCAACAACTGGATTTGGAGGCGTTCTCCAAACCCCTTCCCCACTTCCTGACAGCCCCGTTAGCCTGGAAGAAGAGGAAGGAACAGGCCAACCTTGGGGACCCCGCCTGCCCCCAGGGTTGAGCAAGGCTCTGAGGGCACTGCTCCTGGAGACCAGGGCTGCCCCGGGGGCGGGGGCAGGGCAGAGCACCACCCTCGTCAGCAGCCTGTGGCCTTGGCCCGTCCTGTCATCACTCCAGTCCTCTATTTCTCAACCGTGATTTTAAAAAAACAGGACACCGTGGCCTGTTTAGGGCTTCTTTTTGGCAATAACATTTAAGTCTGGAACATGACAAGCTCCATCTCCTGGTCTGATAAAACAGCAAGTACCACCCCCAGAATTCTGGACAACGGCCAACCCCTCGGGCCCTGGACTTTCACCTGCACCCTGGCTGCTAAGCAGGCCTGTGGCATCATCTCCCAACCCAGTCATGTGTGGCTCCAGGCCTCTGAGCCCAGGCAGGCTCGGCCACCCTTAGCTGGAGCCCCCGACTAACACACAGTTCCCTCTTCTTCTGCAGGCCAGCCCCAGCCTCATCCCTGTGGTTGGTTGACATTGGTTTTAAGCTATGGGTGACAAACTCTCTGTTCTCTGAGTGTGCCTTCAGGACATGATGTCACCCTCGTTGAAGTCTGAATGCCCAGGAAAGGCTGCCTGAGGGGTTGGACTGGATTGTCGTCCACCTGCCCATCTGCAGAGCTGCCAGGGCTCACCCCCTTGGGCAGAAGCACAGTCCCTGGAGAGCTGGTCAGAGCAGACCACGGGCTGTCCCCAGAGGCTTAGATCCCACCGCTCAGGCTGGGGCTGGAGCGTCCACATTGCTGATGGGTTCCCCAGTGGTCTGGACATCCTGGACCACACTCAAAAATTGCCACCCTCAAGCATCCGGGAGACAGGTGGTTCTGGCTCCTGGACACGGCTCCACCCGCCATGTCTGGGATAAAAGCCCCCTGCTCTGGGCCATCACAGTGGCGCTGTTGAAGGAGATCACAGAAAGCAGCCAGTCCAGCCCAGTACAGGCTAGGCTCCAGGAAAGAAGAACAGGCAGGGGCATCCAGCCCAGGGGAGCAGGGACGGTTTCAAAGGAAGTGATATCTGAGGCTTCAAGGACAGAGAAGGGTCAGCCAAGCAGCGATGGGGAGGATAATGGTGTTCCCAGGAGAGGAGCGGGCAGGAGTAAACATCCACCCAGGGCTGTCCCGGGAACAGCAGGTGTGTGTGGCTCCACACAGATGGCTGGAGCATCATGGGAGAGGAGCAAGAGACGGAAGCTGAGGCTGGACAGTGGGCTGGCCAGACCCTGACAGGCTTCAGGCCGGTCGTGGAGTCTGGACATCAGCGTGCAGCTGCTGTCAGCAGAGGGGGCTGGCAGGGCTCACAGAGGCAGGGCTGACATCCAGTCTCAGGCCAGGGCCGGAGTGACTGTCCACAGGGAAGAGGGGACAGCCCCAGGTATCTGGGATAGAAGGAGGAGGGCAACTAGGGAAGAAAATTCAGAACTCACATTTTTTTTTTCCTGAAACAAACTCAAAAAAGGTACTGTCAGTCAAAAAACAAATAACAAAATAAAAAACAAATAACAAAATAAAACTCTGACCCTGTGGGTACCACACTTTTTTTTTTTTTTTGAGACAGAATCTTGCTCTATCGCCCAGGCTGGAGTGCAGTGGTGTAATTTCGGCTCACTGCAACCTCCGCCTCCCGAGTTCAAGCAGTTCTCCTGCCTCAGCCTCCTGAGTAGCTGGGATTACAGGCACACACCACCACACCTGGTTAATTTTTGTATTTTTAGTAGAGACAGGGTTTCACCACGTTGGTCAGGCTGGTCTCCAACTCCTGACCTCATGATCCACCCGCCTCAGCCTCCCAAAGTGCTGGGATTACAGGCTTGAGCCCCTGCGCCCGGCCTGTACCACACTTTTAAAGAAGCAATTGATTATAGACGTTTTCTTGCCCCCTACAGCATCAAATGTTTGGTGTCACTGTGTGGTGCTGCAGACCCATGTGTAGATGGCCACAGCCTGCGTGCAGCTCTGGGGGTCTTATACCTCCATGTCCACACCACCCTCTTCCTCTCTTACTCCTCCTTGGGCTTCCTGGCCCAACTAGTTTCCAGTATACTAGGGTATACTTAGACCTTCTCAATGCCCCATGCTCACTGACTTGGGGTGCACTGGAGACACTGATCTCTTATTTTAAAATGAAAATCAGTGAATAGGTGGATGTGAGGATTTTCCATTCACCTTCCAGGTACGTCTCCTGCCTTCATTCCTTCAATGCTCTGGGCCATGCCCTCTCGCGATAGGGGAACAGGGTTGCAAAGGGCAAACGAGGGAGGCCCTTCTTCCAGGAAGCCTATTATACAAGAGCATTCCAGGGCTCACTGGTGCTGTCCTGTGAGCCGCAGCAGGCTGGCAGGGGACAGCATGACCCAGGAAGGGTGCCTAAGCCACCTGCCTTCATGGCCAACCCTGACCCTGAGGTTAGAGCATCCCTCAAAACATCTCCACTCGCACATCTCTCTCTCATTCCTCACTCCCAGATCCTTAAAACCATCAGCACAGAGCAAAGACATTTACAAACAAAACAGTAACAAAATCCCAAACTCTTCCAACCTTCAGACTCCACTTTAGGACCTAAAAAGCAACATCTTCCAAAGCAGAAAAAACTACTTCAGGGGAAGAAAACTCCAGACTCTGAAAGGCGGGGAATACAGTGTGTGTTGTCACATGAACACCAAATGCCAAGAAGCCATCTCAGACGAGGAAGTCAGCCCGCACCAGCTGCTTCTAAGAGGCTGCCCTTTCCCAGAGGCATAACGCCATGAGCCTAGGAACACAGAGGGAAGAGGTGCTCCCAGCAGCTACGTTCCAAAGAGCGGGGCCAGGACGGCCCCACCACAGGACTCACAGCATTGAAATCCCATTTGTGGAGGCTCCCAAATGTCAGCATCTGCCCTGGCCTTTCTCAGCTGCCGTAACTCCACGCGGCTGAGAAAGAAAAAGAAGGGGAAACTCCACCAAACTTAAAAATTGGGAATAACTGTACTGCTCCCTGCAAACACATAAAGCTGATCCAGCCACAATGGCAAGTACTTCAAACAGAGCCACTTCCTTCTTAGCACTCTGTTTTATCTTTTTATTTGGTTTTGACACAGGGTCTCACTCTGTCACCCAGGCTGGAGTGCAGTGGCACAGTCTTGGCTCACTTCAACCTCTGCCTCCTTGGTTCAAGCGATTCTCCTGCTTCATCCTCCAGAGTAGCTGGGACCACATCTGTTTTATCTTTAAACTGAGGAGACACATCCCTCCGCCCCTCTCCATATAGACCCTGGCGTCCTGTGTCTTCTCTGCTCTCTCAGGGCCACCTTCTGAGCAACAGATCACCACGGCAGCCCCAGGGAGCGGAGTGGGGGTGGGGGGGATGGCTTTGTCAACTTGTTCTCATTCTTGAGCTGACGATCTCTCCGTTTTGAGAGTGAGGAGATCTAGGCCTTTTTCTTTTCCCTGGCATGTTTAATTTACAATTCTTGTACTCAGGCAGTGTGAATGTTTACCATATGTTGGTTGTGTGGCAAAATATTCTGGCTCCCAGAAAAAGTCTGGTAGCTGAGTCAAGCTGAGTCACTCACCTAGAGAAGTCCTGAGGGAGGTCATTAGAGGCGGCTGGGACAGGCACGGTGCCTCCCTGCCTCCTGGAGGAGGAAAAGGCAGAGCTGGGAGTCAGATCCAGATGGGTGCCCCAGCCAGCTGGAGCACGGAGGCTCTTACAGAACACCACGATCGTGTTGGGATTGTATGCACTAGAACTTTGCCTACAGAGGAGAAAAAAGCCGAGCTGGAACCAGGGCAATGAACAGGACCAAAGAAACTCAAGGATGGAAATGGTAACAAAAACGCAAAGCAGAACTCAGTCACCATCAAAACACAAAGATCACTTCAATTTAGTATTTTTTAAATGCGTCCTTCGTTCTAATAGTATATGGTTTACATTCTAAAGTGAAAGAACTTATTCATTTTGATGATAAATCATCATGTCTTTCAATGAAACATGTGACAGGTTAATTCCTGCAGTTTCTGCAATGTCCCCAACAGTTAGGACCTCCATTCTATCATAAAATGGCCACTTTTCATCACCGTACAGCCATGACTAGTGAAAAACACAAAATGTCAGGAAAAACTAAACCGCTGCTGCTGAGTGCCTGATAAGCGCCTGAAGACAGTGGCTCACAAGTGGTGTGTGCTTAAGAATCAGCTGAGGAATCTTGTCTAAAATGCAGGTTCCAAAGCCACACTTCCAGCTATATGAGGCCGTTCTCACACTGCTATAAAGAACTGCCCGAGACCGGGTAATTTAGAAAGGAAAGAGGTTTCATTGACTCACAGTTCAGCATGGCTGGGAGGCCTCAGGAAACTTACAATCATGGCGGAAGGTGAAGGGAAAGCCAGACACCTTCTCCACAGGGCAGCAGGGGAAGAATGAACGCAGGAGAAACTACCAAACACTTATAAAACCATCAGACCTCGTGAGAATCACTCAGTCTCAGGAGAACAGCATGGGAGAATCCACCCCCATGATTCAATTACCTCCACCTGGTCTCTCCCTTGACATGTGGGGATAATGGGGATGATGGGGATTACAATTCAAGATGAGATTTGGATGAGGACACAGCCAAACAATATCACTACCTCCGTTAAAAAGCTGAGGATCTGCAGAGTGTTTCTCCAGGCATGATTAGAGGAGTGCCCAGGAATCCTGTGAAAATTTTAAATGCCTTGGCCTACTCCCTACTCGACCACAGATTCTGATAGGATAGGCAGGGGTGGGGGCGGGGCTACAAATCCATATTTTCCAGAAGCTTCCAGGCCTTTCTAGTGAGGTTTTCCTGGCAGAGCTTTCAAGAACACAAGAGTAAAATCCCATTACCAGCCAGATGACCATCAATTCTGAGCCAACATGAGAAGGTTGTTTATGGGGTTTTGTTGTCCTGCTCCACATAAGAATAACTTTCCTCACTATTTCCCTCATACTTGACTGAAAAAAGGGAGCGGGACGGGTGCCGTGGCTTTGCTCCTTGGTCTCTTGGCGGCTCTGCGGACTCAGACGTGTTGCTCGCCTCTGCCTCTCAGCTTCTTCCTCACGTCACACGGAGCCTGAAGCACAGCTGCTTCCTCAGGGCGTGCTCAGGGCTAAATGCACACCTCTTGCTGGCCCAGCCAGCGCCTGATGCCCTCCTACTCTTTGCTATCAAGTTCTAATCCCTGTGAGCAGAGAAATGAACAGCAAACTCCGTGAAGGGGACTTAGCATCACCACTCGAGGGGAGAGTGAAAAACTACTCACACTGCCGAGAAAACTTCAGGTTAGCTGAGCATCAGCCCTGTGCAGGCACAGACTTCAAAGACCCAGGAGAGGCTAGAGTAATTCCAGCACTTTGGGAGGTCAAGGCAGGAGGATCACTTGAGCCCAGGAAGCTGAGGCTGCAGTGAGCTATGACTGCACCACTGCACTCCAGCCTTGGTGACACAGCAAGACCCTGTCTCAAAACAAGCAAATAAACAACAACAAAAAAAAAAACATCCAGGAGAAATGGAGTGTGTCGTCTTCATGGAATGAGAGCTGGAGTCATGGGCTCTGGAAGACAGGCATGGCGTGGGGAGGAGCTGGTCTTTAGGCAAGGGATCCCCCAGCCGGGGAGGTTCCAAGCACTTGTCACACATCCGCTAACTTACCTTAAGGGTACAAAGAAGTCATGTAAATGCTTCAGACTGTGTAACCTCCAGTTTTCAAAGTAACTGACATGCCACAGACCACAGATGGCAAATGTTTCCTCCACAGGGCCTATCAGGTGGCTGTGGCTGCCCGCACACTGTGTTAAGAAGAATTCTGGGCCGGGCGCGGGGGCTCATGCCTGTAATCCCAGCACTTTGGGAGGCCGAGCCAGGTGGATCATGAGGTCAGGAGATTGAGACCATCCTGGCTAACATGGTGAAACCCCATCTCTACTAAAAATTACAAAAAATTAGCCGGTCATGGTGGCAGGTGCTTGTAGTCCCAGCTACTCGGGTGGGGGAGGCTGAGGCAGGAGAATGGTGTGAACCTGGGAGGCCAAGCTTGCAGTGAGCCAAGACCACACCACTGCACTCCAGCCTGGGCAACAGAGCGAGACTCCATCTCGAAAAAAAAAAAAAAAAAGTGATTCGGAGCAGCAGTAAGGCTCCACCAGGCCTGCGTGAAGAGCGGCCACACTCGGGCCCCGGGTTTGCCATTCTCACATTGGCAATATCCATGAATTCAGGGATGTGAGTGAGCACATCTTCTGACACATTCCTCCAAAAAGTCAAGGATTCACCCTGGTAACTCTAAGTCCTCTTGGGGCAGAAACTCCTTTGACACTCAAAACACAGGTCCTTTCTCCACTCACACAGAAGAGTTTGCAGGCAGTTTCCTTCAGCATACGAACCCCAGATCTGATACAAAAGGACAAATCCTGTATGATTCTGCTTATATGTGGTACCTAGAGTAGTCACGTTCGTGGAGACAGGAAGTAGAAGGGTGGTTGCCAGGGGCTGCGGGGAGGGGAATGGGGAGTGGCTGTCTAATGGGCAGAGTTTCCATTGGGGAAGATGAAAAAGTTCCAGAGGTGGATGATGGTGATGGTGGCACAACGTGAATGCACTTAATGCCACTGATTGTCCATTTAAAAATGGCTTAAATGGGCCAGGCGTGGTGGTTCATGCCTGTAATCCCAGCACTTTGGGAGGCTGAGGGAGGTGGATCACGAGGTCAGGAGTTCAAGACCAGCCTAGCCAACATGGCGAAACCCCATCTCTACCAAAAATATAAAAAATTAGCTGGGTGTAGTGGCTGGTGCCTGTAATCCCAGCTACTCGGGACGCTGAGGCAGGAGAATCGCTCGAACCTGGGAGGTGGAAGTTGCAGGGAGCTACTGCACTCCAGCCGGGCCACAGAGCGAGACACCATCTCACACACACACACACACACACACACACACACACACAAGGCTTAAATGGTAAATTTTATGTTATACACATTCAAGCACAAGTTTTTTTGAAAAACAGCAGATCTGCAAAATGCCACTCCTAGGTCTTGTGGCTTTGTTCTCACACTGACGAGCATGCCAGTTTGTCTTTGCTGGGGAGTTGATCAACCCTCAGGGTTCCCTGTGCTTCCAGCAGTACAAAGGCCCAAGCTGTGTCTCAGACACCAGGCTCATAGCTCCCTGACGCTGACCCCATTCGTGATCCTGGGTGGGCCACGCAGGGTAAGGACGACTGGGCTTTCTACCTGAAGCTCTCGAACTGCACTCATGTTCCAGAAAGAACCTCATCTCATCTTCCGAGGGGGGCAGGATTGTTTCCGCTGGAATTTGGTGCCAAGATCCCAGGTTGACTCCAGTTGTCACAAGTCCCAGGTTTTCTCGACTCTAACAGAGGAGCCCAAGCAAAGGGACACTCCCAGAACACCCGGGAGGCTTATCCTTCCGCCGCTCCTTTGGTTTTCCTTGGACTCTCTGCTTAGAAACCTACAACGTGAAATCCAGTCATGGAAGCAGCCACAGAACAGTTGTTTTTTTCTGGTCAAATTTATTACATGATAAATTAGTATATTGTTATATAATCATTTCAATATAGAGTGTATAACAGCATGCACATCTCTGTCCCCCAGCCCAAGAAACAGCACATTCAGCATGCACCACTGAAGCTCCTGGAGTAAACCTCCAGCCCTGGTCCTCGGCCCCCGCCTGGAGAAGTAACCATCTGGATTCAGCACTCCTGGCCCTCCGCACTGCTCCATACTTTCATACTCACGTTGGAAACAATGAGTAGTGTTGTGTTGTTTGTTTGAACACTCTGGATACACCAGCATCATATTGGACATATACTTCTGTGGCCAGGTGGTCTTCTCCCATCCTTATGTCTTTTATCTTCATCCATTTTGACGTGTGCAGCTCTAGTCCATTTATTTTTACTGCTCTCTAGAACTCCACTGTAGGGCACTCCCACATTATCCCCTCTCCCATAGATGGAAACTTAGATGTTTTCATAATTACAAACAAATGCCGTGGTCAACACGTGTGCACATTCATTCGCATGCCCATGGCTGGAACTGTGGGGTCAAGGATGGGCACATCTTCAGTTCTACTCAGAATGCCCCTTTGCATTCCAGTGTGGTGGGATTGATGCCCATGCCCCCTGGCAGTATTGGAGAATTCCCACTGCTCCACATCCTCACCAGATTACCAGATTTTCTGTTGTCAGTCAGACTTTTTAATTTTTGCCAATCTCATGGATGTGTTGCGCCATGGTAAACCAAGTCCTAACAAGGGCCAAGAGGCCTTATGCCAACACCATCTGGCTGCCACAATTCCACCCCCACACCACCCCACTGTACACCTTCCTACACTTATTTCCTATTCCCTTCCTGGACTCACCGCGTTTCTGCCACCCTGGCCTCGATGTTCCGTGTATGTACCAGGCACTCATGCCTTGGAACTTTTACACTGGCTGTTCCCTCTTCCACAAATGCTGTTCCCCAGGTACAGTCATGTTCTCTCCTTGCTTTCTTCAAGTCTCTGTGCAAATGTCACCTTCTCAGTGCAACCTATTGGAGCCACCTTATTCACAACTGTACCCAATCCTTGCTCCTGGCACTTCTCCTTTATCACCTACACCTTTATCACCTTCTAATAACCTATGTGATTCACTCACCAATTTTATTTCTTTGCGTCTTCCCATCAAAATGTAATATCCAGGTGGTGAGGGATTGTTGTTGATTTTGTTTCCTGGTATTTCCTAAGTTCTGAGGAGAGTGCTTGGCACATAATAGGCATTCAGTAAATACTTGCTGAACACATGGATGGATGAATGGAAGAATGGATGGAAGGATGGATGGATGGATGAAGTGATCGATGGATGATGGGATGAATGGATGGATGAAGGGACGAATGGATGGATGGATGGTTGGATGGAGCAATGGATGGATGGAGGAGCAATGGATGGATGGATGAAAAGATGAATGGATGAATGGATGGAAAAATGGATGAAGGGATGAAGAGTAAATGGATGGATGGATGGATGGATGGATGGAGGAATGGATAGATGGATAAAGGGATGAATGGGTGAATGGATGGATAAAGGGATGGATGGAAGTAAATGGATGGATGGATGGATGGATAAATGAATGGATGGATGAAGGGGCAAATGAATGGTAGACGATGGATGAAGGGATGAGTTGATGAAGGAATGGATGGATGGATGGGTGGATGGATGGATGAAGGGATGAATGAGTGGATGGATGGATGGACAGATGGATGAAGGGATGAATGGAAGGAAGGAAGGATGGATGGATGGATGGATGAAGGGATGGATGGATAAAGGGATGGATGGATTGATGAAGGGACGGATGGCTGGGTGGAGTGATGGATGAAGGGATGGATGGATGGATGGGTGGGTGGATGGATGAGGGGATGGATGGATGAGGGGATGGATAGATGGATGGATGGATGTCTTAAAGCTCAAAGTCATTTGTGCTACTATTCACACTGGCTGCAATTTGTGAGCTTGGAAAACCAGTCCTTTTTTCCAGCCTGAGGTAAGATTTGATTCTTCACAAGGCTGTTTCACTACTGACATGTTTTCATCAGATACGTTTGCATGTTCATTAACTCATGTAAACATTATTAAAAGGACTATGTAAACAGCTTCCTACACGTTTCCTCTTGCTTTCATTCAGGTATAATTATATGAAAACACAATGTACCATATGTGCCAATGGGCCATTCCCTTTCTTGTGCTTCCAAATGACAATTCCCCTCTGCAAACACACTCAGATACAGGTCTTTACATTTCTCCTTCTACTCCAAATCTAATCTGCCTTTTGAAGACAAAAATCTCAAAGCCCCTGCCCAATGATATGGCAGCCAACAATGTCCATTCTCACCCTAATATGGTCTAGGAACTCACTCTTACCTTTAAAAGTGCTTTGCAAATTGTAAAAGGGTATTCAAAAATGGTTATTTCCTCCTTCACTGTACCCTGTCACAACTATTCAAATAGTCATAAACATTCAATGCTGCCAAACATGACGGTGGTTTCCAATCCTCTTCACCCTACCCAAGTCCAACATGTCACCCCTCCAATAGTCACTATGTCCCCTCACACAGGAAACATCTCAGAAACAGTCATGAGTGTCCTGACAGCTGCAGAGGAATAAGTATGCTGAAGGTCACTGAAAGCGACTGGCCAGCAGCCTCTAAATCAGTTTTATTTTCTTCCTGGCATACTACTCGTCTAGATCTTCCAGCCCCCTCCCTTGCAGTTAGGTGTGGCCATGTGACCGAGTTCTAACACAGTGGTTCTCATCCAGGACAATTTTGCCTCCCGGGGACATCCTCCTCCAATGTCTGGAGAGGAGGCAACTGTGGTTGTCACAACTGGAGGAGAGAGGAGAGTTCTATGGGAATCTAGTGAGTCTCTGAGGCCAGAGAGCATCCTGCTGAACATTCCACAATGCACAAGACAGCCCCTCACAACAATAAACACCATTCACAGGCTTTGTGGCTTTGTTCTAACTCTGATTAGCCTTTGGCCAGCTCAAATGCCCATGGTGCCAAAACCCTACACTCACCCTGTACTAATAGTTGAGAAACCCAGTTCTAACCAATGGAATGTGAGCGAATGTGTTGGAGTCAATTCCTTGCCTGATCCATAAAAACCAGCCAAGTGCAGTTGTCCAAGCTCTTTCCTCTTCCTTAGTCTCAGTGGAGATGATCCCAGGCAACTTGGAAGCCACACGCTGAATACAATGGGGCCACAAAAATGGGAAGAGCTTACATCTGTCACTGCTTGAATGAGAGCTGTCTGCCCATCAGTAACACACACTTTGCACTACGAAATAAACTAGCATGTTAGAGATCTGGGTTTGTTCAAGATACCAGCTGGCATTAGCTAACTCAGTCACAAATACTTTTGCTTGTTTTCTTGAATAGATTCTCCAATTTATGGAGCTCCATTTGAGCCAACATCACCTGGGGGACATCTGGATTGGCCAGTCCTATTTCAAGTGGGAGAGGGACCTCCAGGGTACATTTCTCTGGAAATCAACTTATAACTGATATAACGAGCTGGCTTATGCAAAGACACAGGAGGGGTCTGTGGGCCCATTTAAGTCTCTGAGGAACTTTTGAAATTGGTCCTCTTTAGATAAGCTCGCTACAGTTCACCTCTGGCCATTCTAGTCCTATAGGACTTCAAATTTGAATCTCTATACTCTATATGCTGCAAGTTTAGTCGAAGATACCTTCTCTTGCCCAGTTATCTTAACCAGTCAGAGCTTAGTAAAAATAAATGCAAGTTCCTATTTCTTTACAGATTTACTATATCTGTCATAAGGCGTTTTTGCAATTGTAGTGATCATTTACTGAGGAGGTTGCTAAATTTAGCAGATGAAATATAAGGACATACTCATACTAAGAAAAATTTTTCTATTCATTGTCCAGCCAAAACTTAAATTTAAATAGGTTTCCTGCATTTTATCTGGCAACCGTATTTACTGAGCACTTATATTTTTCCAGGTACTACGTCTGAGATACATTCAAATCCTCAAAATAACACTGAGTGGGGCGCCACTATCGTCTCCATTTTCAAATGGGGCAAGAGAATGCAAAAGGCTAGGTTCTCTCCCTGGGTCACAGCCCACCTGCCATTGGCAGTGCTGGGATCCCAAAGCAGCCAACACATGGGCTCTTCTCGCCTGATCCAATGCTCAGAGGTGTGCCCACAGGCAGGATCTGCTCAGGGAATGCTCCCTATTTCACCACCATTCCTTTAAAACCTACAGAAAGCATAGTCTTTTTTTCTAATGGGCAATCGTCAAAATACAGTGGCTGTAAGGGAACCTGAAGATGTGGTGCGGATGGTTAAGAATATCTTATTTAAAACTTTCATGTTTTGGAACTATTGTAAAATATCCATAGTAAATACTTCCTTTTTTAAAGCTTGCATTTCTCTCAGAGATAGGTAAATGGATGTGATCCAGTTTCAGCAAGTCTTAGGAGGTGACTCAGTGCAAACATCAGGAGCACAGACTTTGAAGTCAGATGGGCGTGGGCTTAGATTCTGGTTCCACCATCTCCTGGCCGTTCTGGCGTGGGCAGGTTACCTGGGCATCCTTCACACTGGCAGTTTGCTGGCCTGCAAGATATGAAAGCAGCAGTCTCCGTCTGAGGGCTCTGTAAGGGCTTAGTGCAGAAGCAGGTGAGGGAGCGCTGCCCATCCTTTACACATGGGAACCTGGGGCTCATGGTGACTCACCCTAGAACACGCTGCAAACCAGGGGTGCAGGTGCTCCCAGAGACGAAAGAAACAAAGGACTGGGTGGGAACCAAGAGCTCAGGCTCAGGGAGGGACAGACTGGGGGAGCCCTCAGACTCACCCCCCAGGCCCCAACATGCACCCCACCCCCGTAACAGCAGCAACCAAAGAACCTCATTCCACTTTATTGCGAGGATTGCCTGCTTCTGCATTTCTTTAGTGGTTCCGCCTGGAGAATTCAGGACTCATGACTTGAACTAGCAGGACTTGATGAACTGTAACTGCATCCACCCACTCCTGACTGCTTTCTCAGGATCAGAAATGGCCACACTGGGATTGTGTCACTGGGCGACACCATCCCAGGAGTTCCTGCACCTTAAATCAACAAGACAATGGGAGAAAGAGCCTGATCCTAACCTGGAAGCATGATCATCACTCCACACTCAAATTCTTTACATTGTTGTTGTTTTTTTTTAATGTTGAAATCACTTTAAAATCTTGATAAAGAGAAGTGACGCCTCTGAGATGTTTCTGTGACACTGTTTCTGCAGTGTCTGGAGGTACCAGATGCTCTCACTGCCTTTCCAGGAAACTGTGCGGCCCACAGGCAGTCACCTCTCACCAGTGAGGCTTCCTTGTGTCTCCAGGGCCCCTGAGCTGGTACCATTCATCATACTTGGTTTTGGTTCAAAACATACAGTCATCACATAGGATTATAAATTCTATATCTTGGGGGATAGTTGGTAGGGGTTCTTATTGGTTAAAAGAAAATCCTAAGAATATACTAGACATATATCAAATAAAACCTGTATTTCTTTTAAAATTAAGGCACTTTTTGGTGGGGTGCAGTGATGCCTGTAATCCCAGCACTTTGGGAGGCTGAGACAGGCAGATGACTTGAGCCCAGAAGTTCGAGACCAGCTGGGTAATATGGTGAAAATCCATCTCTACAAAAAAATACAAAAATTAGCCAGATGCAGTGGCTCACATCTGTAATCCCAACACTTTGGGAGACCAAGGCAGGAGGACCACTTGAGCTCAGGAGTTTAAGAACAGCCAAGGCAACATGACGAAACCTCGCCTCTAAAAAAATACAAAAATTAGCCAGGTGCAGTGGCATGTGCCTATAGTCCCAGCTACTCGGAGGACTAAGGCAGCAGAATTGCTTGAGCCCAGGAGGTAGAGGTTGCAGTGAGCTATCGCACCACTGCACTCCAGCCTGGGTGACAGGAGTGAAACCCTGTCTCAAAAAGAAATGAATAGCTGGGTGCTGTGACACATGCCCGTAGCCCCAGCTACTTGGGAGGCTGAGGTAGGAGGATTGCTTGAGCCCAAAAGGTTGAGGCTGCAGTGAACCATGATCATGCCACTGTACTCCAGCCTGGCCAACAGAGTGAGACCCTGTCTCAAAAAAAAAAAAAGGCAGGTTTGTTGGGTGTAGGGATATGTTTATTTTATGCACTATAAATCATGTTGTTATAAAACTTTCAGGAAAAATACACAAATAAATTATCAATGATTACAACTATAATGAATGCACAAGATTATACCTAGAAACTCTGTACCCCCAATTTCTCTTTTGGAGGCCACTTTATGAAACAAATCACCCACAAAAGTATTGGCTTACGACAATGAGTTACTCTACAGTCCCACTGGCCAGGCTCCAGCAGGCAGCCTCACGATGTCTTGTGTGCGTGGTCAGTTGGTGGCTGGGGCTGAGGTTATCTTACTGGGTTGGACATCCACGGAGTCCTCTTTTATTCCCAGCCAGGTGCTCAGCTAGGATGACTGAGGCTGGCCCCTTTTTTAGCCCTTTCCATGTGGCCTCTTCATGCCACCAGCTTAGACTTCCTCACTGCATGGTGATCTCAGAGATGTCTGCATTTGTTACATGGTGACTGTAACAGAGAAGCCAAGAAACCAAAACGTTTTAGACTATAACCGTCCCACTTCAACCAAACGCCACAGAAAAGACTGTGGCCCCAACTCTAACCCCATCAGCAAAGGGGAGTGAAGAGCTAGATGGCCCCCCTCAGTCTGCTGTCAGAAGACGCCACCCTGAACAACAGGATGGTGTCAGAGAAGGTGCAGTGGGGAGCAGACAGTCATCCCTGCAGGTCAGCAATGAGCATCAGCAGAGGCTACCTGGAAGCCTGAACACCCACCCACCCCATCCACCACCCAGGGGATAATCAGGCACTGCTCTCTCCCCACTGAGGTTGTCAAGGTTGAGTAAGAACTGCGACATTCATCACCTTCCAATGGTAAGATGCCTCTACCCCACAATGTCAGTGGAGGCCACATGAGGAGCACCTCCTCCCAAGCCAGGGTGGTGCAGCAGAGGCCTCTATAATAGAAGATTTAAATAAGCTCCAGATCATAGCATTACCCCCAAAACGCCCAGGTTTCAAGAAAAAAGAAAAAAAATCATTCATCATTCCAAGAACCAGGAAAAGCTCAACTTGAATGAGAAAAGACAATCAACAGTTGCCAACACTGAGGTGACACAGATGTTGGAATAATCTGACAAGGACTCTGCAGGGGCCATCAGAAAAATCTTCTAATGAGCAATTATGAACAGGCAAAAAAAAAGATGAAAAAATAGAAAACTCAGTAAAGAAGCAGAAGATGTAAAGAAGAATGAAAGGGAAATCTTAAAACTGAAAAATACAGTAACCAAAGTAAAAACTCATTGAATGGACTCGAAAGCACAGTGGAGAGGGGAGAGGAAACCATCTGTGAACCTGAAGACAGAACAACAGAAATTGCCCCACTGAACAACAGAGAGAAAACAGATTTTTTAAAAATATATTAACATAGTCTCAGGGACCTCTGGGATTATAATAAAAGATCTAACATTAGTGTCACTGGAGTTCTGAAAAGAGAAGAGAAAAAGGGCACGGCTGAAAAAGCATGTGAAGAAATAATGGTTGAAAATTTCCCAAGTTTGGCAAAAGAAGCTGTCTAGAGAACCTCAAACAGAATAAACCTAAAGAAATCCATGCCTAGAGAGATCATAGGCAAACTTCCAAAAATGAAAGACAAATCAAGGAGAGAGAAACCACACCTTACTTACATTGGGGAAAAAGCAATTCAAATAACAGCAGATTTCATATGAGAAATCAGATTTTGTCATGAGAAACCTTGATAGAAGGAAGAAAGCACCACAGAATGTCAGGTGCTAAAAGGAAAAAACACCGTTAACCCCAAATTCTATATCCAGCAAAAATGTCCTGCAGGACTGAAGGCAAGAACAAGACTTCAGATGCAGGAAAACTAAGTGAACATGTCACCAACACACCTACCCTAAAAGACTGTCCAAAAAATGCTCTTGAAACAGCAGGAATTAATCAAAGGGAGAATAATGGAATATCAGGAAGGAAAAAAGAACAAAGGAAAAAGAGAAAATGCGGGTAAGTGTAACAGATTTTCCTTCTCTTGAATTTCTAGAAACGAGTGTACAGTTTCTTAAAGCAGGCGTCCCCAAAACCCCAGGCAGTGGGCTGGTACCGGTCTGTGACCTGTTAGGAATCCCAGGCAGAGCAGGAGGTCAGCAGTGAATGAGCATTACTCCCTGAGCTCCGCCTCCTGTCAGATCAGCCACAGCATTAGTTCTCATGGGAGCACAAACCCTACGGTGAACTGCACATGCCAGGGTTCTAGTCTGTGGGCTCCTTAGGAGAATCTAATGCCTGATGATCTGAAGTGGAACAGTTTCATTCCAAAACTATACCCCTAGTACCCACCACCCATCCCCCAGCCCCACTCCCTCAACCCTCTCCCAACCCCCCACTGGAAAAATGGACTTCCATGAAACCGGTTCCTGGTGCCAAAACGGTTGGGGACCGCTGCCTTAAAGGGTCCAAGTAGGCTCATTCTCACCCAGCAGTCTGCCTACTGCAGGGTTCATTTAAGAGGCCAATTATTTATCCAGGGCTCATTTAAGAGGCCAATTAGTTATCTGAAGCTTCTCAAATTGTGGTCGCCGCACCACCGGCATCAGCATCTCCTCGCCATGCTTGCTTAAAATGCTATATCCTGGGCTGCTCACCAAACCTACTGAATCAGAATTTATACAGGTGGCCACAGAACTCTGGGTGTAAACGTGGGTTTCTTACATAGACTAAGGTTTGAAAAGTCCTAAGATGTTAGTTGACCTTTAGTTAACAAAGGGTCAAGCTCAGTCATTCAGTGTTAACTTGGAAGAAAAATGAGAACAAACTGTTTTCACAGATTCCTGGCTCTTGGCAATCCAGCTATCCAGGAGTGGAATACATTTCAAGGTTAAAAGAGTAATCAATGCTCCACCTGGAGTCAAGGTTACACACCTTTGCACAATGGCAGGCTGTCCTAGGAAGTGTTGGCTGGAGTCTAGGCCACCACAGAGGAGTCTGTCATTCACGTGTGCCTGCGTTTCTTCCTCTCTGAAATGGGGGCAGCCTTTCCAAACTCTTGGGCTCAAGGTGAACAGCAAAAGAGGTGTGCCGTGCACAGGCGTGTAAAAGACTATTTTTTACCTAAAGTGAATGTTTACTCTCTCCTTAAAGAGGGCCTTCGTGTTGCTCTTTTTTCTTTGAAATGGAACGTCTGTCTCTGTATTCTTCACACAGAATCCTAGAAAGTCAGGCATGATGGTTAAAATTAAATGTATGCCTTAATTTACCCATCCTTTTCTGCGGAGTCCTGATGAAGGGCAGGCCTAGGACTAAACAGGAGAGAGGCCCTGATGTCAGCGGAGGCAGGAAGAGGCCGGGAAGAGCCCAGGACCCACCGCAGAGCTAACCAGGGCGATGTGCGCTCCACCAGCTAGAGCGCAAATCCTTCGCCCCGTGCCTAGGACTGCTCCTCCAGGAACTCCTCCAGGTCCCCTCCGCCCGCGGTGTCTCCACGTTCCCTCCTGGAGATGCAGCCTTAGGTCCTGCCCCTCCCGCAGAATGGTTTGCGGTGACGCGCGGCTGGGGTCTTGCAGGACCCGCGCACGCACTCTAACTGGAAAGGAGAAGTCTGCAAACTGTCATTATTATGAGGAGAGGGCTGAATCTGGGAGTAAACGCCTTAAAGATGCGGCAAGGGGAAGAAGGAGTTCAAACTATTGAAAAATCTGTCCACCAGCCAACTCGCACTGGCGCCGCCTGGGTAACACCAGTGCCCGGGCGATTGGTTCGCCTGCCTCCCCGGCCGAGAAAGGGCTGTGCCCCAAAGCCCTTGTCCTGTGCTCAGGACAAGTACGTCCCGGCCAGGCCCTAGCCCGTCCCAGGGACCGGGACAGGGCTCACAGGGCGGCTGCCCCAGCTGGGAGCGCACGTGGTGCGAGGCAGGCGGGTTCCTCCTCACTGAAGTCATGGACTTGGCTCGCTGCGGAGGGGCCGGCGCGCGAACGTGGCTTGAGCCAAAAAAGAAAAAGCGCACACAATGTGTTTATTGTTAGGGACTGCAAGCCGGGGCCTCGGGTTTTGCTTTTGGTGCCGCATTATAATATTAAGATGCAGTTTGATTCCGGACAAGCCCGCCCTTGTCGCTGGCTGGGGCGGATTCCCACGGACGCTGGTGGGCAGAGGGGGGGTGGCCTGGGTGCTGCTGCGCTGTGGCGCGGGGGTGCACAGCGGATGGAGGGGGGGGTCCCTGCATGACCTAGGCTCCCTGCGGTGGCCGGACCCCAAGACTCGCGCCTCGGGGCGGCGCAGACAAGGCGACGCCAGCCCCGCTCCCGCCAGCTCGCGGGCGGCCCAAGATTGTTTTCCAAGACCTTATCTCTCACTCAAGTTAATTTTCTTTTTTAATTTGGTGATCGGAACAAAAGACACAGGAAAATCCTTTGTGAAAGCTAACGCAGCCACAAATCGGGGCACTTCACAGCATTTGTAACAAAATATTTGCAGTGCCCGTAGTTAAGTCGGCCCCTCCGCCAAACTTCCCAAACTTTGCTTTCTTTGAACCAAGCTGAAAAGTGATCTCCCTAAAAGGGGATCAGAAGATTGCAAGCAATTGGATTTAGCACGGAGTTCTACCTGGTGCTCTAGAGAGCTCTGGGCACACAGGATGGTGCGGGAATCCTGGAAAGAATTACAGCCTGAATGGTGGCAGGGCAGGGGAGGAGCCACTGTTAAGCCGTGGTAGTCGCTGAAACGCTTTGTTAATGCCATTTATTAGCTGTATGCGACAAGAAGTGTAAGAGGTTAGGCAGGTCTTCAAAAATATCCAAAAAGAGAAAAATAAACATTCCCTTGTTTGCTTTTTGTGGCTTTGCTCATTTTCTTCCCCTCGAGTGGCCCTTCATCTAAGGCTGTTTTAAACCCAAAATCGGTTATCTGGTTTCAGGGTAAGGGCTCCCTCTTGCCAAGGTATTAAATAAACAAGTACAGCAAAAACTTGAATCCTTATGTAATCCAGATGCCGTTTCCTCGAAAACCACAACAAATGCTGCTAAACCAGATAACAGGACCGGGAACATTCGGCCCCCCAACCCCCACCCAACACACAGCCTCCGCCCCCAGCTTTAGGGCCGGCAGAGGACATTTATGTTCAGGAACTCCTCTCCAGAACAGATGATAAATAATTGCTACTAACACTCTCAACTGCTGATGAGCACCCTTGAGGGATCCGGATGCCATAAACTGTCCGGGAATGTTGGCATCTGGTTTTTAAAGCCAGGACCCCAGGAGGCGTCTGCGTCTGCAAGCTGACTTGGAAGTTTCTGGCCTCTTGATACTCTCAGTCGAAAATGGTGCATTAGAAAGGGGATTGGTCTGGCCCGCGCTTTGTAGTGGTAATGAGGGCGCGAATCGCGCTAGGCTCTGCCGAGCAGGAGGACTGGGGCTGCACATCCTCCCGGCTCCCCCAAGGCGGAGAGGGGGACCGTTCTGGAAGAAAAAATTGTTTATGCGCAACCTCCGAGGGTTCCGAGGAGTTAGGCAGTAAGACGGTGTGGAGGTTGGGGGGGCGGGGCGAGTCTTTCAATCTTTCAAAGGTATTTTTAGGAATCCAGGATCAAAGCCATTCGGCGAGAAACCGAAATAATCCAAAGGAGTAAATAAATCTCGCCATGTGCTAAGACAGTGACCTTCTCCCCATCCACCCTTCCCTCGCGCCAGCCCCACCCTGAACGCCTCGGTTGCAAAAACAAAATAAAGCAAAACCTTTTGCTTTGGCAACCTCTAAGCCACATTATGCCTCCTTTTGCAAAAGGAAGATTTCTTTCTTCTCCCCCTCCCGGCTTTTTTCCTTCGTCCTCTCCTCCGCCCCTCGCCCGCCCACCCACCCCCCGAGCCCTTTTCTTTTCTTCTCGGTCCTCTTTCCTTCCCCAAATCACTCGAAACTTAAGACGTGCAGCGGCTGCAGGTGCGCGCGGGCCGGCGGCCGGGCCTGGGCGAGCCTGGGACTGCCGGGCCTCGCAGGCATTGATCAGCTGGGCGCGCGCGCTGAGTGACGGCGCGGTTGCCATGGCAGCCGCCTGAGCGGCGCCGCGAGGACAAGGCTGCAGGGCGGCGTGAATGGGCGGCGTCACGCGCCTGGCGCCAGAGAGTCTGCTCCGGGGCTCCGGCTCCGGCCCCGCCGCGGCCCGGCCCGCGCGCCGCCGCCGCCGCCGCCGCCAATTCATCACCTGTCAGGGATCACTCGCGGGGTCACGGGCGGAATGGACACAGCTGTGAGAACAAAACCCGGGAAAGAAAGGCGAACGCTCCCCATTGCGCCAGATGTGCAGGGAGGACCTTGAGACGCGCCCCCCGCCCCCGCAGGCTCCTCCCGCCCCCCGGCGCATCACGCGGGGGTGGCAAAGGCGGCCTGGCCAGCGCGGAGCTCCCGGCCCGGAGCTGCTTCTGATTACCGCGAGGGGCCCGGACGCGAGAGCCGCCGCGGGGCCTGCCCTAGAGGCGGAGTGAGTGAGTCCTGGAGCCAGGCTGGGGGACCTTACGGGCCGGTCTGTCGCTGCCACGGGGTGGGGGCGTCCCGGTGGGGAGTCGAGGGGGACCGCACCAACACCCACCAGCGGAAGCCCTGCACACCTTCCCACCGCCCGCGGATCTAGCCCTCCCTCTAGCTGGGGCCGTTTGAACTTTGGAGGCCTCAAATACAAACCCACCCAAGCCACCAATTGACAGATTTTGACTTGCCTTTAAACCCACTTCGAAAATGCTCCGACACGATTTTCCCCCACGAAAGCAGTTTTTAAGGTGATTTCATATTGGGCGTGCTGAAACAGACACACTAGTAACTTAGGCCTTGTTTAAATCATTAACTTATACAGCTTCGTAATCCCCTTTAAATGATCTTTAAATGAATGTAAAACTGGGTAGCGTGCCAGTAGAATCGAATTCAACACAGCCAGGCAGACTGGACTCTGACATGGCAGCTAAAGAAAGAAACACCAGAAAACTTTCACCATATTTAGCCATTTTACTACATCAGGGTACAAAAATGATCATGGGAGAAGGCACTGCCTTAATCAACTTTGCAAAGTGTAAAGTGAAACCGCACAATGCTCATTACCGCCCAGCCCAGAGCCTGGCTGTGGGGATAATGAGGCTGGCACGGATGTTAACATACGGTGTCCTTGGAAAAAGCTAGGAATGCGTCAGTATCGAAGAGCTGCAATGTCCAAGAATCATAAGTAATAATTTGAGAATCCCAAAGATGTTTGTTTACATTGGCTATTATTGTAAAATAGTCAAAGTATAACATCATGAACCAAAATAGTGTCAAAACAAAATCTGTTCCACTGTGGCACGTATGTGACAGAAACACATGCACACAAAGTACATCAAAAGGCTCGAACTGTGGGAGGACTCGGATAGTAAATCACTTCCAGACTTAATATCAGAAGAGATACGGTGCGTCCAACGCTGTCAGGGACAGAGTCGCAGGCAGCATTGCCTGGCCTTGGGAAGGCCCTCCGCAAACTTCTGGCTGGACAGGAAACAGTTTACCTCCTTCCTTCAAACTGAGGGGGCTGAATTTCAGGAAGGTGAGCTCCACCTCAGTGCCACCCACTCTGCCTCCCTGGAGAGGCGTCATGGGGCGCATAGCTGTCACGTGACGGTCAGAGACTGCTGGCCCCACCAGCTGAGAAATTAATCATTAATTGAAGGAAAAAACAGTTTCCCCATTATCGAGCTTTTCTTTCAGCCTCTAGGCCTGCCCCTTCTGCTTTCTGAAATGCAAAGGAGGTAGAGATTGAGGCAGAAAGTAAATAAGATTTGAATATTGCCTTTCCTGGGGTTTTCTAGCTCATTGTTTTCTGGAGCAAATATCTTCAAAAACAAGAAACTGACATACTGTGGTCAAGACAGAATTCTAGATAAGCTACAATTATGTGAAAATTAAGTATTTGAGTAAATAGCTGCAAACTTTTTAAAACTTAGACTGAAAGAACGAGTTCTTAAAGATTTTCAGCCAAAAAAAAAAAAAAGCCTTGAACCTGTATTCAGTACTAGTGCTGAAAAGATTCCAAACCTCATATATGACAGAATATTTTTTTTCCTTAGTGTGAAGATGTCTATCAATGGCTAGGGCCACCTATCTGTCACAAAGCTTTGGAACTCCTCTAGGTGTTGGAATGTGACACCAGAAATCACAATTAGTGCATAATCACATTACTTTGCCACCTACACGGAAGGGCACAGACTGGCAGCCTTTCAAGGGCAGTGTATGTAAATGTAGTTTCAATATGCAAATTCTCCTAATTATTTCCGATTAATACGATCATTATAATAGCCCTGCCTCCTTCTTGAAAAGGAACCCTGAAAGCGCCCTGCCTGTGAGAGCTCCTTAGCGACTGGCGAGGTTGGGCATGGTTTCCAATAAGTACTCATTTTCTTGAGTTTACAGTAATGCCTCCCGCGCTGCTCCGGGTTGCAAAAGCCCACACTAAGCCTGTCGTCGAATGCGTGCGTGGGTGGTTTGTTTGTGTTAACATAACTTTTCCTTATCTGAAGAGACGAACTCACTCTACAAACGTGACTCTTCAGTGACAACCTAATTTGCGTTTTCACTTTCTTCTGAAATGCTTTCTATCTTTCCCCACGCTCTCCCTCCGATGGGTTGCAGTGAACTGTGGCTTCCCCCCTACGGTGCTGAAGTCGCCCGTGTAGCTGTGATTTTAGAGCTGCCGACAGCTCCAAGGTGTGCAGGGCTTGGTCTGGGAACACCCCCAAGGCAAGGGTCCCGCCGCGCGCTTGGAATTAGAATTAAGAATGCACATTTAGGCGCCCAGGGTCTGCCCCCTTCTCCCTCCTCCTTCCCCTCCCCCTTCCCCTCCCCCATCTTCCCTTCTCTGCCTCCTCTCCCTCCTCTCGCCTGTCTCCTCCCCGCTCCCCGCCCGCCGCTCCCCGCCCCCCGCCCGCCGCTCCCCGCCCCCCGCCCGCCGCTCCCCGCTCCTTGCTCCCCGCTCCTTGCTCCCCGCCAGCCCCGCACTTACTGTACTGTACTCTATTTACCACCCCAGCTGGGCTCGCGCCCCGCCCACCCCGCGGGGATTGGCTGCGAACGCGGAAGAACCAAGCCCACGCCCCGCGCCCGCGCTCACCAATGGAAGCGCCCGCTCGTCTTGATAGACGTGCCACCTTCCGCCAATGGGGACGAAGGGAAGCCCGAGCGTGTGGCCCCGGCGAGTGCGAATAAAAGCCGCCCCGCCGGGCTCGGGCTTCATTCTGAGCCGAGCCCAGTGCCAAGCGCAGCTAGCTCAGCAGGCGGCAGCGGCGGCCTGAGCTTCAGGGCAGCCAGCTCCCTCCCGGTCTCGCCTTCCCTCGCGGTCAGCATGAAAGCCTTCAGTCCCGTGAGGTCCGTTAGGAAAAACAGCCTGTCGGACCACAGCCTGGGCATCTCCCGGAGCAAGACCCCGGTGGACGACCCGATGAGCCTGCTATACAACATGAACGACTGCTACTCCAAGCTCAAGGAGCTGGTGCCTAGCATCCCCCAGAACAAGAAGGTGAGCAAGATGGAAATCCTGCAGCACGTCATCGACTACATCTTGGACCTGCAGATCGCCCTGGACTCGCATCCCACTATTGTCAGCCTGCATCACCAGAGACCCGGGCAGAACCAGGCGTCCAGGACGCCGCTGACCACCCTCAACACGGACATCAGCATCCTGTCCTTGCAGGTAAGACCTGCTCCGGGGTCCCCGCCCCGCCGCCGCACACTCCCGCGGTCGTCTGGGCTGTCACTAGGAGATCCGTAGCCCAGACGATGACTTTCGCATGAGCTATTTAACTTTATTTTCTTCAGAATCTGCTGTAGATTGAGCTGTGCGTGAAATTGCTAGTAAGTTCTGACATGTTAATGCGTCTGTCTTTAAATCTGAATTGTTACCATAAACGTGTTTAATGGAACTTGCTGGTCTGTGGACTACTTCAAAAAAAAACCCTTTCTACTTAACATTGTCTTAACCTCGTACTCTTTATCCTCTTTCTTTCCAGGCTTCTGAATTCCCTTCTGAGTTAATGTCAAATGACAGCAAAGCACTGTGTGGCTGAATAAGCGGTGAGTGTTTGCTTGTGCCACCCGTGGGTAAACTGCCCCTCGGTGTGTGTGCGCGCGCGCGCATGTGTTTTTGCTTGTGTATCTATAAAATGTCTGATTTGGTAAATGCATGCTTACCTCGCGGTGTTACCCGTACTACATTGTCTCACTAGACATGAAGGAGCTTGTAGCTCTGGGTGCTCGAGATCACAGAACATTTTCCTTTAAAAGGAAATGATGCCAGTAACTTACTACGAAGGCGGCCGAGGAACGTGTGTATTGGCTTTGTAGCAAATGTAATGCCCTGGCTCTTCCTACGAGTCCTCTGGTACTATGAGGTACTAACCTCCACTGTAATTAATCTTATCGCCACAAATTCCATAGTGATCCTCCTTCCCTAAAACTATAGTCCTCTGGGATTCTCTGGGCTAGTTGAGGATTGCTACCCTGTGCCTTAAACGCTGTGATGTGGGATCCCAGACTTCCCTATCTGTTAACTAAAGGGCTGTTTTCAATCAAATAATTGTTACAAGAAGCAGACTGGCGCCTGTAGCACTGCTGTTGGAGATCCAAATAGGAGATTGGGTTGGGAAGTTTTTCCCTTGAGTCTCTGCTATTTTAATGTTTAATTTGCGCTGTCGAGGCGAGTGTGTGTGTTGCATCTGGACGCCAGGGTTTGCCCAATCTTTGAGTGTTTGGTTAAATGTTCAAACTGTGGCTTCCTCCCGGCGCCAGTCGCCCGCCTCTGCCCTTAGGTTACATTCTCTTAAACATGCCTTTCTCCCCCACTCTTTTGCAGGTGTTCATGATTTCTTTTATTCTTTGCACAACAACAACAAACAACAACAACAAATTCACAGAATCTTTTAAGTGCTGAACTTATTTTTCAACCATTTCACAAGGAGGACAAGTTGAATGGACCTTTTTAAAAAGAAAAAAAAATGGAAGGAAAACTAAGAATGATCATCTTCCCAGGGTGTTCTCTTACTTGGACTGTGATATTCGTTATTTATGAAAAAGACTTTTAAATGCCCTTTCTACAGTTGGAAGGTTTTCTTTATATACTATTCCCACCATGGGGAGCGAAAACGTTAAAATCACAAGGAATTGCCCAATCTAAGCAGACTTTGCCTTTTTTCAAAGGTGGAGCGTGAATACCAGAAGGATCCAGTATTCAGTCACTTAAATGAAGTCTTTTGGTCAGAAATTACCTTTTTGACACGAGCCTACTGAATGCTGTGTATATATTTATATATAAATATATCTATTTGAGTGAAACCTTGTGAACTCTTTAATTAGAGTTTTCTTGTATAGTGGCAGAGATGTCTATTTCTGCATTCAAAAGTGTAATGATGTACTTATTCATGCTAAACTTTTTATAAAAGTTTAGTTGTAAACTTAACCCTTTTATACAAAATAAATCAAGTGTGTTTATTGAATGGTGATTGCCTGCTTTATTTCAGAGGACCAGTGCTTTGATTTTTATTATGCTATGTTATAACTGAACCCAAATAAATACAAGTTCAAATTTATGTAGACTGTATAAGATTATAATAAAACATGTCTGAAGTCAATACCTGAATTCCGAGTGGTTTTTAAGATCTCTGGCATTCACTAGCTCTTTTCTCTCTCTGTCTCCCCCTCTCGGCCCCCCCCGACACACACATATTGTTTTCTTTATCCCCTTCTTCATCCCCCCACCAGCAGCACCCCTGAAGCCTTTACTTGTGTACAGAGAATCTTATCAGATGTGTGGTAAGGCAGAGGGCTGAGTTGACAGAGACTGGGGAGGCTTTGAGCACAGAAGTGCCTCTGAGTTCTTAAGAGAAAGCTTGGTTCTGTGCCTTAGGGCTGAGTTTAAAGCCAAGAATGAGTTGTGGTTGAGTCTGGAAGTGTGGAAGCACTACCTGTCTGAGCGTTAAGACGCTTCTCTAGAGTAAATGAAAGTTAATCAGGAGAAGAAAAGAGGCCGTACAGAATTCAGAACATGATCTCAGGTTTAAGGGAAGGCAGAAACACCCGAGGGTTACTGTTTGCCCAGGGAACTAAGCTGTCACCTGGCCCCGGGCTCCTGATGCCTCCTTGGCTTCGCCTGCGTCCACACCTGTAGCCCCCCCCACGCCACCCACCCCCAGGCCTCCGGAGACGGGGCTGGGCCGGGCGCATTTTCCCGGACTTTTCAATCGTCCTCAGCCTTGACGGCCGCCCTGGACTGGAAGGAAGAGGCAGCGGGCAGAAGCCTTTCCAAGCCAAAGACCGCGAGTGGCCACGTGCTCAAAACTGGTCTGCGTTTTCAGTCCCGGGGCGCGAGGTGGGCTGGGAGGCTCTGGAAGGCGGGTCCCAGGTGGACGCGAACCGGGGGAGGAAGGGATCCGGGCGGGGCAGCAGCTCACCTGGGGCGGAACAGGTGTTCGGGCGGCGCCACCGAGGAGGAGTCCGCGCGTCTCCCCGCCCTGACCCCCGATCGCTCCCCGCGGGCGCTGGCGCTGGAGGAGGGCGGGGGCCGTGGAGCCGCGGCCGCCCGGATCGCCCTGCGGACCCGCGCCGGGGACTGGGCTCTGCCGGGGCCAGCGCGGGGCGGTCGTGTGGTTGATCATCATACCCGGAGGATGCCCTGAGGGCCGTAGGGGCGGCTTCCCTGTCGCAGGCTACCCGCGGACCTGGCCCCCAGGTCCCCGACACCTGTCGCCAGCCGCGGCCCCGGCCGACCTCTGCGCGGCGGGGAGGGAAGCGCGCTCTGGTCCCAACCCGACCCCCGCCTCGCCTCCGGGAGAGGCGCAGACGCCGGCCGCACGCTCGCCCCCCAGCCACGGGGACCCGCGCGTAGTCCGCTCGGACGGCCCTGGGGAGCGTCCCCGGACGGAAGCAGTGCGGGCGGGACTGTGGGGCGGCCCGGGCCCTTTCGAGCCCCTGCCAGGCACCGCTGGCGACGTTGGCCCCGGGACCCCTGGAGCCGCAGCCAAGGCGCAGCGGCCCCTCTCGGAGGCGACTTCCCGCGGCGCCAGTCGCGCTGCCCGACTCCAGCCGTGGAGCCCGGGCGCCACCTACTGGCCGGCACGAGGACGGCGGCTCGCGCGCGGGGCCTGGTGGGCCTGGGGCCCGGGCACTGGGAACCCGAGGACCAATCCGTAGGGCGGAGGAGGTCCTGGGAGAAAACGCCAGGGAGTGCGGCCTTTCCAAATGAGTGCTGCTCCAGCATGTGTACAGCCGTTGCCACGTGTGGATCTCATGTAATCTTGACTACTGCATAGCATAGACAGGATCCCCTTTTGCAAATTAGTAGTTGCTGCCAACCTCTATGCTAGGTGCTTTCCCAGAGATTTTTAAAAAGATCAGACAGGATCCTGGTCTCAAAGAGACCATGCTTGGATTGTGGGGATAAATGAATTGTGAAGTCACATGAAAGCCAGAATGCTTTCCCTTCTCTTTCCTGGACGTTTTGTTAAATTTTGTTTTAATTTTTCTGAACTGCTTAATGACTATTAACCAAGAACGCCAGTGTTAGTTAAAGCAGTGGGAGGTGGGAGTCGGCCTCCTTTTCTTATTCCAAATCCTAATGAGAATCGATCACATTTCTTCCATTTAGTAGGATGTGACTGTAGGCTTTTGTTGTAATAGATACTGTTTCTCAATTTTTGGAAGAGCCTTTCAATTGCTAGGCTTGTTGGAAGGGTTTTTTTTTTTTTTTTTGAGAATTTTAAATCATAATTCGTGAGTCAATTGGTAAAATACTTTTGACTGCATTTACTGATATTATTTTTGTCTGGTGGATTACACTGATATTTCTGATACTGAACTAGCCATGCATTTCTGAAATAACTCCTACGTGAACATCATATATTATTACTTTTTATATCCACCGTGGATTCTGTTAGCCAATATTTTATTTTTGAAAATGAAATGGAACTGTGATTTACTTTCTTGTATTGTCTGTAACTGGTTTTTGAATCAAGATCACACTAACCTCAAACAATAAATGTACAGGTCAGTTTACATTTAATTTTAGCGTTCAAAGCCATGGGTGCATCCCTGAAGGTCGGCTAACGTGTAGTCTGTCTATTTCAGAGGTGAGCATTGAGTAGCCAACGGCACACAACCAGGCAGTGGGCAGATGAACTCAGTCCAGCGCTTTTTCAGGAACATAAAAAGGACTTTCAAGTAGAGGGTGAAGATGTAGACTCTAATAGAAAATAATATTCTTGTCAATAAGGAGCTGCTTTATAGAGCTTTTAAAATCCACAGCCAATAATTTGTGCGGCTCTCTGCAGGGCAGGTGCAGAGCCATCCCAATCCCCTTCAGCTTGACACCCCATACATCCTTCCAATTTTTGATGCATTTTGCTACTGGAAAAGGGGCTTCAGACTTTCAGTGTCTTTCTGGATGCTGATCCAGAAAAGGTGTTGGATGTTTTTCTATTTCATCATAAAGATACTTTGAAGACCAGGGGCAGTGGCTCACGCCTGTAATCCCAGCACTTTGGGAGGCCAAGGTGGGTGCATCGCTTGAGCCCTGGAGTTCAAGACCAGCCTGGGCAACATGGCAAAACCCCATCTCTACTAAAAATACAAAAGTTAGTTGGGTGTGGTAGTGCACGCCTGTAGTCCCAGCTACTCAGGAGGCTGAGGTGGGAGGATCTCTTGAGCCCAGGAGGTCAAGGCTGCATGATTGTGCCACTGCACTGCAGCCTGAGTGACAAAGCGAGACCCTGTCTCAGAAAACTAATTAATTAATTTAATTAAAGATAATTTGAGTCAGAGGCAGCATAAGTTGAGAAGCTCAATAACATGTGTTTTGTTTATTGCTGACTAAAGTAGGCACTATGAGGAGCACCGCCTGAGACTGTAAGGAAGGAAGGAAGGAGATTTTCCAGAGGCCCTGAAGGAAGATGCAACAGAAGGACAGTGGGAAGAGCATGCACACATTTGTGGCAGTCCTGAGTGAGGGCACCAATCCCAGTAAACTAGGGCACTGGCCAAACAGGAATTACAGACAAGTTTTTACAACCCTGTGAAGCAGGGCGTTGAAACTGATACTACCACCCAGGATCCTGGAAGGCCTGAAATCTCCGTTATAGATTAGAAAAAAATAATACTCATTAGCTCAGGAAGATCATAAGGAAGCTTGTGTGTGAACCTGAGCTCAAGAGGGAAATGAAAATCTCCTCTGAAAATTTTTACCCATAAACATGCCCTTATGGGCAATGGAGATTCAAATATGTACTACCCACTTGGTTTGAGAAATTTTGATGCTGAGAAATTAACACAAAAATGGGTTTCTGGCTGGTGATACCCCTGGAGTGCTTGGAAGTGGCACATGCAAAGCTTCTCTGGAGAGAAAATTTCTCAATACAGACTACACAGAATTCTCACATTTTCATGGTTGGGTGAAAGTCAGTTTATAATTCAAAAATTTTAAAAACACTGAAAACAATTTACCATGAGAGAATCAGTAGCTAAAATGAAGAGAAAGATTAGAAACAAAAGATCTAAAATGGCTATAAAGTAAGCACAACTAAGATGATTAAAGAAATTTAAAAATTAAGCAAGAACATAAAAAATCACAATATACAGTATTATATATAAAAGAATAGGCAGATTTGAAAACAACATCAAAGTGCTTACATATAGTTATTGAAATTGAAAACTCAATGAAAATGTTAAAACCCAGATTAAAAACTACTGGAGAGAGAATTAATGAACTGGGAGATGAACCTGAAGAAATTACCCAGAATGAGCACAGAGAGATAAAGATAAGATAAATATGAACTCAAGGTAAGAGACAGAAAGGATAGAGAGAGAAGCTCCAACAAGTATGGCAGACTGTATCAACTGGTTGTGGCAGCAGAAGGGAATCTGTCACAGTAAACATTCAAGCAACTTGAATGTTAGATATATCTTCTCTTAAAGGCTTCTAGTTAAGCTAATATTCTGCACATATACATGTTTTGTTTGGTTTCAGACAGGGTCTCTCTGTCACCCAGGCTGGAGTGCAGTGGCATTGATCACAGCTCACTGCAGCCTCAGCCTCCCTGGGCTCAGTTGATCCTCTCACCTCAGCCTCCTAAGTAGCTGGGACTACAGGTGTGCACCACCACGCCTGGCTAATTTTTTCTATTTTTTTGTAGAGACAGGATCTCACCATGTTACCCAGGTGGTCTCAAACTCCTGGGCTCAAGCATTCCTCCTGCCTTGGCCTCCCAAAATGCTGGGATTACAGGTTTGAGTCACTGCACCCAGCCCACATATACATGTTTTAAAAATTAAGATGAAAAAATCCAACACAATTAGAAATAGGAAAACAGTAGCAATAGAGTTCACAGATAATCAACAGCCTGTAAGCATACAAAAAGATGGCCAATTTCACCCATAATAAGACAAGTGCAAATGAAAAACTATATAACAATTCTCACCCAACAAATGGGCAAAAATCCAAAAGTTTGACAATATACTCTGTTGACAAGACTGTGAGGGAAACAATCTTGTATATTGTTGATGATAAAATACTCTGACCCCTCTAAAGAGGAATGTGGTGATATCTAGCAAAATCGCATATGCATTTACTCTTTAACCCAGCTTTCTCCCTCCTAGAAATCTACCCCAAGGTTACATTGCAAAAATATGTAATACTGTATGCACCAGGTTAATAGATTTGGCATTGTTTTTAATAGCAAATGACTAGAAACAACCCAAATGTGGGACCGTTTGGAAAAGCTCTAGTATACTAATACATGGTGATGTAATGTAAAGAGGAGATCTTTATATACAGATATGGGCTTTCCAGGACAAAGCGTCAAGTGAAGAATGCCTAATACAGAACAGTGTATATGGTGTGCTAGCTTTTGTATGAGAAGGAAGGTGTAATAGTAACACATAGATTCATATTTGTTTATATTTTCAGAGAAATGAAATGGAAGAAAAAACTAAAATTAATAAAAATGGTTATTGATGGGAGAGGCTAAAATAGAGTAGAGGAAGCAATGTTAGAAAGGGAGTGTAGTATTTCTGAATGTATATTCCATGTCAATCTTTCACTTACTGGGTTTACTAAACTTTGACGATCATTGTCTAAATCGACTACTCCTTTAGTTATCACATTACAGTGCATACATTCATCATTAGAAATTGCAGCATGGTGGCCAGGCGTGGTGGCTCACACCTGTAATCCTAACACGTTGGGAGACTGAGGTGGGTAGATTGCCTGAGCTCAGGAGTTCAAGAGCAGCCTGGGCAACACGGTAAAACCCTGTCTCTAATAAAATACAAAAAAAAAAAATTAGCCCCCGGGCATGGCAGTGTGAGCCTGTAATCTCAGCTACTCGGAAGGCTGAGACAGGAGAATCACTTGAACCCAGGAGGCAGAGGTTGCAGTGAGCTGAGATCGCACCATTGCACTCCAGCCTGGGCAACAGAGAAAGACTCCGTGACTTTCTAACTCTTTCAATTATGGTTATCTGAAATCCAGCTCATACTGGAAAGTCAGGAAAATGCTTAATTATTTCTCTTTAATTCTCCATTTTTACAATTATATTGTATTAAATGTGGTATTTCTGAATGTATATTGTCATATGGTTTTGACTGAGATATGTAAATACTTTTTACAAATTACATTTAAAAAACAATATGTAAGTAGAAAAAAATGACAACAAATGGACCTAATTACGTCTCAAGTTAGTAACATATGCACACAGAGGAAAAATGACGCCAACTGACCTTCGACAGTTTCACTGTATATTCCCAGTGGATCTATTCTAAGGACAAAAAGAACTGCAAAGAAATCATAAACTTCCTTTAGTAGCCACATCGCTAGTAATAATATTGGTATTGTTATTTTTGAACTATTATATGTATATTGTAGGATAAGCAAAGAAGTAATTATACTAATGTCATTAGGAACCAAGATTTTCAGTGTAAGAGAAATGAAACATCAGCATAACGTTCAAGAAGTAAAAGCTCTGAAATCTTATATTTGAACTGAAAATATCAATTTAAATGCATGTTTCTTCTTTTTAAAAATATATTTTTATAGCTTTCCACTGAAAATGCCAGAAGCAATGACAACCAGGTGATAATAAGCACCCGCTTACACCAGTTTGTACGATCCAGTACCACTCACCACTAAAAGGAACCAGAGTTTTTTGGAGAAATGGCTGATTCCCGATCTAGGACAGGAAGTAAGACTAAAAATAAAGAGGAGACAAAAATAAAGCAAAAACGCTTTGGATACCAATGGAGGTTTCTAGGGCACCAGCACATTCTAAAAATGGAGAATTAAAGAGAAATAATTAAGCATTTTCCTGCCTTTCCAGTACGAGCTGGATTTCAGATAACCACGATTGCAAGAGTTAGAGAGTCACCATGTTGAATCCCTAAAGATGACTGTAGTCACTGTAATGTGGTAACTAAAGTAGTAATTGATTTAGACCATGATCTTCAAAGTTTAGTAAACTCATAAATTGTAAGGTTGATGAGAAATTTTGTAATAGAATAATCAGCCTGTTAATAAAGAAATGATCACCTGAACCCACTGATCAATCTCCAGAAAACCAATCAACTGGCCATGAGGTGCCTCCCGATGGGACATGATCGACGTCAGCGACACTTCCTGTGAAGTATTCTTAGGGAAAAGAAGAGTAAAAATTCAATCTGGGGTAGCATCAATCCCTGAGACCTAACTTCTTGTCAATGGGAAACAGGAGAGAGCAAGCGAAATGGGATCGCAGGAAGTGTTCAGACAAACCCGGAACAGGGCATCCTTGGACAACCAGCCCAACCTTTCCAACAAGCCGATGACGAAGATGCAGAGGCCAAGCACCGAAAACACTTAAAATACCATCACCACATGCAATGGATGGGCTTTGTCTGGATCCTGAAACTCTAAAGGGACTTTTTTTTTTTTTTTTAGATTGCTGGGGAAATTTGAGTGAGGGGTGGGTATTATATAATAGTGAAGATTTTGTTTCCTTAGGTGTGAAATTGGTATTTTTGAGATGCATACTGAAGTTTGTAAGGATAAATGACATAATATATAATTGCTTTAAAATCCTCCAGAAAAAGAAAAAGGGAGTAGGGCTGGATGAGCCAGATATAGTGAAATGCTGCCGCTGTCACCACTGAGTGACAGGCACATAGGTGTCCTCCGTTCACTCCTTTTGCATATGTTTGGGAATGTTTGTGATAAGTAAGTTAGAAAAATAACCCAGTCCTCTATCTATGGGAGCACAGAGATGCCCCCACTGCCCAACTCTCTGAAAAGGCCCCGGCCTCCTGACACACTGCTTGGCACCCTCATTCACTTCCTCAAGATTGACCTTGACTGAGACAGCAATTGAACTCTCCGCCCTTCTGGCTCTGAACTACTTTCACTCCTACTGAGACGCTGCATGGCTATGACAGGGGCGCCTAGCATGGATCTTAGCATTTGGCAGCAAAGAAAAGTGGCCGAAGCCTAGGAACGTCCTGGCTTCCCTTCCTGTTCTGCCTGCTGCCATTATAAGTAGAACGGCGTGTGTACTTCCACGTATATGATTATGCCACTTCTTGGAATGTGGTCTTAGTTTTAAGTAATTCTCCACCTAGGGACAACGCTGTAAGTTTTATTTTACAAATATAATCTTCTAAATAAGCTCTAAATAAGTTTCATCAGTTCTGAGAGAAAGTTCTTAAGCACACAATTCTTCAATATTTGATGTTTCAAAAATCCTACGGAAGCAAGTTAGGCAGAGAAAAGGACAAGGCCATTCTTAATGTTGTAATTTTACCAGAGTTCGCCAAAGCCTCCCAGGGGAGGAAAAAAAAAAGACTCCTAAAAAATGTCAACTGAAACTTTAATTGCCTGAAGTAAAATATTTTAAAGAGTGAAAATTTCAAGTTTAAATTTAATCCAAACCAGTTAAGTTGATTCAATCTAAAAATATCTTGACTGGGAAGGAAATTTTTGGACAAGTTTGTCAAGTCCTGGCTTTGTACCTGACAATGACTTTTAGAGAATCATCCCCAAACAAGTAGACGCCCTTGAGTGTTCTCCCTGCAAACCGCGTTTGCTGCAGGGCAATGCCAGCTCACACAGGCCAAGGGGTAAAAAGCAGGACTCTTCCTGCTAATTATTTTTGTTGTATCATCTATTGTCTACAGGAACAAAACATCCACCCTAGCGAGCTGCTCCTGCAAAAACAGGGGGACACCTCTTGCCACTGAAAGTCTCTGACGTGTCGATGGAGTTACATTGATGTATTAATTTATTCGGCAAACATGCATGGGACTACGCCAGGCGTGGCTCTAGGTGCTGCCGACACTGGGATGAAACAGCCGGGATCCCTGCCCCTGTGGAACTTGCATTCCAGCAATGGGAGACAGACCATGAGTGTGTCTCATATGCATTCGAAGACAAATAAAGCAGGGAAAAAGAGGAGAGAGAACCTAGGTGACCAGTCATGAAGTATGAAGGTGTTGTCTTCTGTCCTCAACCTCCGGTTGCCGGGACCCTGCGGAGCTCAGCCGACTCCGGGTTAGCATGGCCAGTTGGGGGCGTGAGAGAGCAGCCGCAGGGGGGCGGCGGGAGGATGGGAGCGGCCGCAGCCCGTGTGCTTCCCGGGGACTTCCCGTCCACCTGGGGGTCCCAGCAGCCCCGCCCAGCACTTCTTCACCCTGGCCTCCCTGTGGCTGCGCCTGAATCCACACCGCGCTTTTCCCCACACTCAGAGGACCAGCCTGATGGCCCCCGTCCCTGAGCCTGCGGCCCCTGCAGAGAGGCTCTACGTCCCAGGCACAGGGACCCTCCTCCAGCTTCTGAGCTTCAGTCATTCCCGCCTTTCCCCTCTGCTCCCTCATCCTGGGGGGCATGCTGCCTGCGGCACTGCCTCGGTGACAGCTTGGAGTGCTGTTTGTTCAGCTCCCCAGTTAACACATTCTAGCTAGTTAGCAAGCTAACTCTCTCTGTGAGAGCTCGGGGGGTTTCTGTCTCCTGACGGGGCCCTGACTGGTACCCCAGGCTCCAGGAGAGCACCGTGGACAACAGGAGCAGCCGAACACCCAGAATCTGCGGGAAGGAGAATTGGGCAGTGGGTGCGGCCCGTGCAAAGGCCCGGCGGCAGCAGCCATCCAGGGAAGTCCCACCTGACGGCAGTGAGGGGCGGTGGGAGTGGTGACGGGGAGGGGGTGGCGGGGGCTGGGAGCTGGTGGGGGGCTGATGGGGGGCGGTGGGGGCAGTGGGGGCTGGCGGGGAGTGGGGGAAGGCTGGTGGGAAGTGGTGGGAGCTGATGGGGGGCAGGGGAGGGGGCTAGGGGGTGGTGGGGGGACGGTGGGGGCTGGTACGGGGGTGGGGGAGAGCTGTTGGGGGGAGGTGGGGGGGTGGGGGCTGGTGGGGGAGAGGGCTGGGGGAGAGCGGTGGGTGGTGGGGGAGCGGTTGGGGCTTGGTGGGGGACAGTGGGCCGGAGCAAGGCAGCCAGGGGCCCAGTGCGAGGAGAGGAGAACGGACAGGATGGGGGAGGCCCATCACACCCAGCCTCAAGGCCGCGCTAAGAGCTTTGGCCTTTACTTTGTGTAAACTGGGACCTTGGAGAGCTTTGCGCAGGAGAGTGATGGAACCAAAGTATTTAGCAGCCACATTTCTTTTAATGTTTCTCGTTTATAGGTTACACATTTGTTGTTATTATTATTGATTTAATAATACTGTGTCAAGATAAAGTTGTCAAAATTACGGCACCCAAACTTCACATTATAAAATTTTAATCACAACTTGTTTTATCACAATCGGTTTGCAGCAACGGAAATTATTCGTAGTAATTATTAAGTTGGTGCAAAATTATTTGTGGTTTTTGCCATCACTTTTAATGGCAAACGCCGCAAATAATTTTGCACCAACCTAAATATTATAACTAAGGAAACGAATAGAATAGTGTGCATCAGAGGTACCTCCGCCAGTGCTTACCCCGTTTGTTATAGAGGGACAGGTTGTCCCTGCTGCTTTTTTAAGGAGCGCTATATCAAAAGGGCTGAGTAAAATGAAGACATTCCCCAGAGGACTGACTCACTAAGCAATCATATGGGCAGTTTCTGGGAGGAAAGGAAGAAAAAAGCTATACTTCACAACTCTTAGAAGCTGTTGCAAAGTAGACCACATTCCTAAACTGAAGGTAAGTATTGTTTGCACAAACTCAGCATATTAGGCTAATTTGTTTCCATACTTGATTTGGATTATTTCTCTTAGGATTTTAGTAACTGTCATCACGACCACGTTGCAATGTACCCCAAAGTTGAATGTCTCATTGACCACACCTTTTTTTTTTTTTTTTTTTTTTTTGAGACAGAGCCTTGCTATGTCACCCAGGCTAGAGTGCAATGGCACTATCTCGGCTCACTGCAACCTCTGACTCCTGGGTTCAAGCAATTCTCCTGTCTCAGCCTCCCAAGTAGCTGGGATTATAGGCACGCGGCACCACACCCGGCTAACGTGGTTTCGCCACGTTGGCCAGGCTGGTCTTGAACTCCTGACCTCAGGTGATCTACCCGCCTCCGCCTCCCAAAGTGCTGGGATTCCAGGCGTGAGCCACTGCACCCGGCCTGACCACACATTTCTGTTGTCATCCTAGGGTCTCAAAAATAATTCAATTTTCTCTTTCTCAGAACTTTTTCCCTTTGCAAAATACACATTTTCAGTTTTAAAATATCTTGCAATAGCACTCTCTTATACATTATTCCACCTTTCATTTCATTAATTACCCATGAAATGGTCTAATTCTGTTTTTGTTAAATAAATGCACACTTTTTTTCTGTGTATAATACAGCGAGGGCACATGTGGGTAGGAGCAAGACATGACTGGAGGAAAACATTTTTAAAAACTAACAGTGGCCGGGCGCAGTGGCTCATGCCTGTAATCTCAGCACTTTGGGAGGCCAAGGTGGGCGGATCACCTGAGGTCAGGAGTTTGAGACCAGCCTGACCAACATGGAGAAACCCCATCTCTACTGAAAATACAAAATCAGCCGGGCATGGTGACGCATACCTGTAATCCCAGCTACTCAGGAGGCTGAGGCAGGAGAATCGCTTGAACCTGGGAGGCAGAGGTTGCAGTGAGCGAAGATCGCACCATTGCACTCCAGCCTGGGCAACAACAACAAAACTCTGTCTCGAAAAAAAAAAAAAGAAAGAAAGAAAAACTAATAGTGGTCCCTTTGCTGTGACTGTGGGTGATTTTTTTCAATTTTAGTGTTTACTAAAAATTCCTGGCTGGGCACAGTGGTTCACACCTGTAATCCCAGCACTTTGAGAGGCCAAGGCAGGAGAATCACTTGAGCCCAAGAGTTGGAGACCAGATTGGACAACAAAATGAGACCCCATCTCTATTAAAAAAAAAAAAAAAAAAAAGCCAGGCATGGTGGCATGCCTGTAGTCCCAACTACTTGGGAGGCTGAGATGGGAGGATCACTTGAGCCCTGGGAGGTGGAGGCTGCAGTGAGCCATGATCGTGCCACTGCACTCCAGTCTGTGTGATAAAGTGAGACCCTGTCTCAAAAAAAAAAAAAAAGTTATTTAACCTGCATTATTTTATAATCAACCAATATTTTTTGTACTAAAATTAACCACAAGCACTGATCGACTGAATGAGGAACGAACATTAAGGCAGCCCCTACATAACCTGATTCCTGGTCCTCAGAATCTCCACCCCAGGTCTTTTGTCCTCTTCTCATCATTTTTTTGGTTAGTGAGTCAAAAAGTAAAGCAAATATCAGGGATTTATGTGCCCCGTGCTACGTTGAGAGAGAGAATGTAAGTTCTCAGCCTTGAAACCCATGATTACGTGGCAGGAAGCAAGAATTGCCTCAATGAAACCACTGGGAGTGGAGGACACAGTGAAACACACAACGCCAGGTGAGTGGCATCAAAGCACTGAGCTGGAGGGGCAGAGCCCAGTGAGCGGCTCTGGCATCTGGCTGATCACTGGACAAGGAAAAGATGGGAACTTCAGGGGCAGAAGCCTGAGGAGGCAACGCAATGGTGATAGAAGAGGAGGGAGACCAGCATGGGCTTGCAGGACATACAGGAGCAAAGCCGGCGATGCCGTGCAGGGAAAGTGATCCTTTAGAAACTTCCTGAATTTGGATTTAGGAGTAAATTGGATTCTGGAGTGAAACCTGAGCAGTGAAGCTGCAGAGACGAGAGAGGTGGGAAAACAATCATGTGTGGCGGGCAGAAGTATCCTCCCAAAGATGTCCATGGCTTCATCTGCAGAACCTCCTGATGTGTTCCCCTCACATGACAAAGGGACTTTGCAACCGAGACTAAGGGCATAGATTTGGGTTGGGGAGATTCTCTTGGATTATCAGGCGGGCTGAGTCTAATCACAGGAGTCTTTAAAAACAGAGGACCTTTTTCGTCCATAATTAGAGCAGGCCACAGAGGAAGGGTCAGAGACTGCAACACTGCTGGCTTTGTAGATGGAGGGAGGCGGCCTCTAGAAGCCAGAAAAGGCAAGGAAACAAGTTCTCTCCTAGAGCCTCCAGGAGGAGCACAGCCCTGCCCACACCCTGCGAGACCTGTGTCAGGCTCCCGATCTACAGAACTGTAAGACACTAAATTTGTGTCATTCTAAGCTGCTCAGTTTGTGGTGATTTATAATGGCAGTGACAGAAAACTAATGCAGGCTGTGTTCTTCCTGAGAACGAATGCATATGACTGCCCCTGCTCATAGGGAAATGCAACCAAGCCTGCACAGTCAGTGAGGACATTGGAAGTGGTTTCTCACAGCCAGTTCTCATGAAGATCACTGAGTAATGGGAAAGACCTGGCCTGACATCCATACACAGTGCAGTGTGTCTCTTAAGTCCTGAATGTTTCTGCAGATTGTGACACTTTGGGGCTTACATTAGAGGAAGGCTGGGCAGTTCCCAATGCCTCAGGCATTGTAGGTTCCGATGTGGGTGGCCTGAGGACCTGCCACTTTTTAAAGTGAGGATCAGGAATGTGATGGGCTATCTTCCACTGCCACGAGGAAGCACGGAAGCTGGGAGTTCCCTCAACTACAGAAGATGTTCCTCTCCCAAATTAAGCATTCATAATGAGCATCTTGTCCACTTTATGTTGCTATAAGAGAATACCACAGATGGGTCTAATTTATAATGAACAGAAATTTATTTGGCTTATGATTCTGGAGGCTGGGAAGTTCGAGAGCATGGCACCAGCATCTGGTGAGGGTTGTGTCCTCCCATGCAGAAGGTGGATGATATGGTTTGGATCTGTGTCCCCACCCAAATCTCATGTTCAGTTGTAATCCTCACTGTTGGAGGAGGGGTCAGGTGGGAGGTGATTGGGTCATGGGGGTGGATTTCCTCCTTGCTGTTCTTGTGATAGTGAGTCCTCACAAGATCTGGTTGTGTAAAAGTGTGTAGCACCTCCCCCTTTGCTCTCTTCCTCCTGCTCCAGCCATATAGGACGTGCCGGCTTCCCCTTCACCTCCTGCCGTGATTATAAGCTTCCTGAGGCCTCCCCAGCCATGCTTTCTGTGGAACCATGTGCCAATTAAACATCTTTTCTTTATAAATTACCCAGTCTCAGGTAGTTCTTTATAGCAATGTGAGAATGGGCTTATACAGTAGGAGAGCAAGAGAGAGTGAATTCAAGTCAAACTTGCTTGGATAACAAACCCACCCTCCACTAAGCTTCCTCCCAAATAACAACAGAGTCCCCATGACCTAATCAGCTCTTAAAAGTCCCACCTCTCAACACTGCTTCACTGGGGATTAAATTTGCAACATATGAGTGTTGGAGGACACAGATGAGCCACAGCAATGAAGTTCCATGCCTGACTGGGGTTAACAGGTGACAGCAGTTTGGTCTGCCTAACAGGCTGCCGTATCCCAGGGTCTAGCACAGTGCCTGGCATGTGGTAAGCAGGCAATACATATGTGTTGAGTGTGTGAATAAATGCACTGGACTGGATCAGACCTTCATGAGCACTGAGTTCCTGCCCTAGACAGGCTCCAGGAGGGGCCACAGGGTCCTGCATCAGGGATGCTACAGAGGAAGAGCTTCCTGCACGAGATGGAAGCTCAAGCTCCAATTCACTCCTCAAGGCCCTTTCCATCCGAATTCTAGCCGCACAGCCCACCTGAGATTTTTGCCATGACCTGAGGTGACATTCAAATGAGTCCTGGAGCCCAGCAAACACTGTGCACCCCGGGTGCTGGTGTAAGATGAGCATAAGGAGCTCAGGTGCAGGGAGAGATGCCACCACAACTGAGCACCATGCAAGTCAGCGTGTGTGCCACGCAGGAGTGAAGACTGTGCTGCAAGAATGTGGACCGTGGGTGATTCATCCTGAGTTTGGTTTCGACCTTGCTTCAGACACGTAACAGCTGGCACAGTGGCTAACTGAGGTCCTCACGTGAGTGTTCTAGGCCTTAGAGGTCCAGGTGAATCTGGGCTCAGTCTTTCCAGACTCACCTGTGCCACAAGCCCATGCTCATATTCCAGTCCACAGACCACAGTAGAGTTGATTCATGAAGCTTCCCTGAGGAAACATGCCTGTGTGTGTGTGTGTGTGTGTGTGTGTGTGTGTTTTGAAAGCAAAGCACTTTTTTTTCTTTATAGTTCATCCACCTTTTTTTTTTTTTGAGACAGGGTCTCACTCTGTCGCCCTTGACAGAATGCAGTGGTACAATCACAGCTCACTGCAGCCTCAACTTCCCGGCCTGGCTAAGTTTTAAATTTTTTTGTGGAGACAAGGTCTCACCATGTTGCCCAGGCTGGTCTTGAATTCCTGGGCTCAAGCGATCCTCCCAATTCAGTCTCCCAAAGTGCTGGGATTACAGGCATGAGCCACTGTGCCCAACCTGTACTCTTTTATAACCTAATCTTAGAAGTTAAGTGACCTGCCATCACTGTTGGTCACACAGACCAACCCTGGTATGTAGGGTGTCGGCTGTGAACAGCAGGAGACAGGGAGGCCATCTTGGAGGCTGGCCACCACAGGTATTTTTATGAAAAACGTTGGGCTATGGAATGGAATGGAATCAGGACCAGGCTGGGTGTCCTGGATTCCTTCACTGCTGATGGAAATCCGCCTAGACGCCCCATAATCACGAGCAAGTGCTATATCCCGTAGGTCTCACAAGTAGGAAATGCCTCTTTAAGAAATGGCTAACTTCCTACTGCAGACACCATTTTAAATGCTCTGCAGAAACATTTGGTGGAAATGGCAGAGATAATTTTGGCCATGCAACTCCTCCAGGCATATCTTGCTTTGTCACTAAAACTCTCGATTTAGGAATTATGCTGGCATTCCCTCCAGCTGCTGAAATGTCTAGATGTCAATGGTTTATATGTGTCTTTTTTAGTTATAGCCAAGATATTTCAAACTTATCTACTAGATCACAATTAACTTGGTTTTTTTAACCCAAGAACCTAGCAATATTAAGTGACCACATATTGTGGATATCATAACTCATTAGAGCCTTTTACTTTTTCCAAGTATTATCCCAGCTGATTGAAACACCTATCCGTGGGAACTTGAGCTGACGTAGATAATAATATAGTATTTCTGCTTCTACAATGGCAGGGAGAATTTTGGCGTATCTAGAAGATATGTATTTTTATTATATATTACATATAATGTATATTATATTATTAAATATGATATATATTATTTTGTCATATATAGTCTATCAGATATGTCCAAATTCTCCTTGCCATTATAAAATGTATATACATATGTAAATAGAATGTATATATTTCTATGTAGAAAACCATACTTTTTTTTTTTTTTTGAGATGGGGTCTCACTCTGTCACCCAGGCTGGAGTGCAGTGGCGCGATCTCGGCTCACTGCAAGCTCCGCCTCCTGGGTTCACACCATTCTCCTGCCTCAGCCTCCCTAGTAGCTGGGACTACAGGCGCCCACCGCCACACCCGGCTAATTTTTTGTAATTTTAGTAGAGATGGGGTTTCACCGTGTTAGCCAGGATGGTCTCGATCTCCTGATCTCGTGATCCGCCTGCCTCGGCCTCCCAAAGTGCTGGGATTACAGGCATGAGCCGCCGCACCTGGCCAGAAAACCATACTATTAAATGTTTTGTGCCAGGCCTGGTGGCTCATGCCTGCAATCCCAGCACTTCAGGAGGCTGAGGTGGGAGGATTGCTTAAGCAATCCTGAGCGAGTTTGAGAATAGCCTGGAGAACCTGGTAAAATCCTGTCTCTACAAAAAAAAAAATACAAAAATTAGCCAGGCATGGTGGTGTGTGCTTGGAGTCCCAGCTACTCAAGAGGCTGAGGTAGGAGGATGACCTGAGCCCAGGGAAGTTGAGGCTGCAGTGAGCCCTGATTGTACCACTGCTCTCCAGTCTGGGTCATAGAATGAGACCCTGTCCCACTCAAAACAAAACAAAAAAAGTTCTGCTCTTGAAATGTTTATCCTAAGAATAAGTAGAATGAAAAGGTGAAATGAGTTTCGAGGTATAAATGCCAAGGATACAGTTCAGGAGTTCTGTACCCCACCCCGCCTTATGCATGAAGCTTTTTTGTGGGGAACTCTTTTAATTACTGGAAGCATACACACAGCTGATGGCATTCTTCAATCTCACAATTGAAGGTTACACCTTCACACCTAGTGCTTGGTAAATGTGGACAAAAGAAGCCACGTTCTGGAAATGTTGAAGATGCCGCGGGCCATTTCCACACGTTTCAGCCTAGGAAGGTGGTCGTCTTTTGGTAACATCTAGATAGAAAAAGCGAGGCACTTGAATCCTAAATCTTATGTTGATATGCAATCCAAAAATAGCATATATTGAAGATTTTTATATACTTCAACATTTTCCGTGGAAGGCCTTTATATTCTTAGTTATAGGCAAGAGCCCAAGATTTCTGAGATTCCACAGCCAAATCATCAGTGAAATAGAAAAAAACACTCTTACTGGAAGCCACATACAAGAGACGGTGACAGTGTCGGCAAAGAACGCCATTTCTATTTTTTACATCTCTTTCACTATAGTAAGGGTGTGAATTTTAACTGACATTTTCCAACTAAGTGAAAATCACTGGGGGTTGGGGGCGGTGAATGGAGGCAATTAGATACCAAAAGAAGCTGAAGGCCTCAGTGTTGAAGGAAAATTCCTACTTGATTTCAAATATTTTCCACCAAGACAGTTTCCTGCCCTATGCTAACCCCACAGAAGCAACGTTAGACACAAAGCTGGTGACAGCGGTGGTAGCAATCGCGGCTGTTGGCATCTTACCCCTTTCTCTGCTGTTCCCTGTGAGGTGCAAGCGAGCGTTTGCAAAACCTGGCGCTCAGTCTCACTGGAAGCAAAAGAAGGGATCCTTTCAGCTCCATTCCGCAATCTATAACCCCCTCGCCTGCCCTAGATGTGCAGCTCTTGAAAATCAAGCTGAGACACATCCAGCGTGGAGCAGAGGTCTTTTTCCATTTCATTTTCTGCCACGAGGGAATCAGTCCGTAGGAGGCATTTGTCTTCCTTCTCCCTACAGTGATCTGTGGCCGTTTATATATCTGTGGCTGCAAAAATATTTCTGGCCCCACATGCTCTTCTAGAACCTTGCCACCACTCCTGCAACAGGAGCGAGGCGTCTCTGTCTTTTGCCCTTGAAGCCGAGCTGGACTTCGTGATTGCCTCCACTAGGATGTGTGAACCCCGAATATTGGAGACAGGTCTCTGTTAATTTAGAAAGTTTATTTTGCCCAGATTGAGGATGTGCACCCATGACACAGCCTCAGGAGGTCCTGATGACATGTGGCTAAGGTCATCAGAGCACGGTTTGGTTTTATACATTTTAGGGAGACGTGAGACATCAACCCACATTCCTAAGAGGAACATTGGTTTGGTCCAGAAAGAAAGGCGAGAAAACTCAAAGCAAATGCGGGATGACTCGAAGCGGGGAGGGGGCTTCCAGGTCATAGGTAGATAAGAGACAAATGGTCACATCTTTTGAGTTTCTGATGAGCTTCTCCAAAGGAGGCAGTCAGATATGCATTTATTCCAGTGAGCAGAGGGGTGACTTTAAATAGACAGGGAGGCAGGTTTGCCCTATGCAGTTTCCAGCTTGACTTTTCCCTGTAGCTTAGTGATTTTGAGGCCCCAAGATGTATTTCCCTTTCACAGATGCAACGAAAGGAAGTGACCCTCTGTGCCTTCCAAGACTAGGTCTTAAAAGGTAATATGACCTCTGCCTGATTCTCTTTCTCTGGACGTTCCAAAAATCGTTTATTTGGTATACAGACACCATTTTGTGAGGAAGCCCAGGCTGCAGAAAGAGACCATGAGTAGGGGTTGCCACCAATAGCTGCCATCCCCGCTGACAGCCACCGCAGATGTCTCCAGCCCTGGCCACCACCTGACCACACCTGCCTAAAAGACCTGAGCAAGAACACCTGGCTGAGGCCAGTGACCCCAGAACTGTAGAACTATAAGAAAAAAATACTTATAATAACTGTCTACAATAAAATATGTACTTGTTGTTTTATGCCATTCTATATTTCTTACACAGCAACTGGTAACCTGAACATGATCTGAAAAGGTAAAGGATCAAACAGTTTAGAATTATACTCTTCAAACATTTTTGTTTATGTAATCCCCTTATAGGATTTTTTAAAACCGTATATCTGCTCCCACATTTTTAAGTTTGTTCCCAGACCAAACCAAGGGTCGGGCTGCTAATTCTTGCAGCCCAATAATGAGATGCAGATGAACTGGGAGAGAAGGGAGTTTTAATTTCTGTCCCCAGTTACAGGGAGAAGGCCTGGAAATTATCTCCAAGCCAACTCAAAATTACAGAGTTTTCCAGAGCTTATATACCTTCTAAGCTATATGTATACATGTAAGTGCGTATTTATCTGAAGACATGAGTGATTCACTTCTTTTAATCTGTAACTAAGGTTTGAGTCTTTAAGACCTTCCACTGGCGTCTCAGTAAACTTACTTAATCTAAATGGGTCCAGGTGCTGGGATGATTGCCCTTATCTTGTCTCCTGCTAAATTACGGAGGTTTGGGGAGTTTCTTCAGACCCCCAATAAACTTGTTTGTGGAGGCCTGGGGAGTTTTTTCAGACCACCAATAAAACTTGTTTAATCCTAAACGGTTTCTGTTAAGAATTCCCTCATTATTTTGTCATGATTTAAGGCCCAGGAAAGGTCTAGGCAAAACTCTTGGTGGGCTTTTGTTACACTCCAGCCTTTGTATGAGGGCACTGGCTCTCTCAGCTTTTAATGTTTGACTGAACCACTCAGTCGGTGCCGAGACAGTTGTTATGGAGGCCTGCGTTAGTGACACCTGGCCTGCCACAAGTTGTCATCCAAAATTTTTGTTATTTTCAATGTATGCAAAAGAAAATTTTATGCAAAATCATTACGTTAGCGTCTTAAATGCACTAACCATTTAACGTCAGCACCATTTGATAGCTGTGATCGCCCATATTTAAAATACAAGAACCATTTCTTCCTTAAGAGTCAAAAATTTCATACTGTTTTTTAATCTCTGAACTGGTGTTTCTATTCCATCTCCTCCATAGGATTTTATTCTAATGTAATACATGTTTATATTTGAAAATCATTTATTGATTACCCTATCATACTTTTGTGTAAAAAGAATATATATAAATATACAGAAATTATAGATGTTTTTATTTCCACTGATCACAAATTATTCTTCAATGCCTTACAGTTTTTATAAACGTTAAGATAATATTTTATAGGCAATAAGTCCATTAATGAGATGAGTAAGACTGTTATTTACTTTTAAGTCTCGCTTATTATTTTAAGTATCCATAGATGAATATTATTTTTCTGTAGAATGAGCCAGAGTTCAACATGAATTTTATCCCTACTTTTTTTTATTTGTATAGATATAAATGTCAAGACAACTTACCCACATAAACAAGGAGATGGAAATGGAGGCAGCTTTGACGAAACGATGTCACTGGTTCTTCCAACTTCTTCCAAATGATGTACTAGAAATCACATGGGGAACCATTAGCAATTACCATTTCAATTCTATCCAAAGACAACTCAAGTACACCTGCCTTCAATTTTACTGAGGAGTAAAAGAATCTGAAATTGATGGTTTCAAGTTTCACCTGTGTCCAACCCTTGGACTGCAAGGACTCTTTTGCTTATCTGTGGTGGTGGATACCATGAAAATTATGCACAGACCTTTTTTTTTTTTTTTAACTCATCAGCTATCGTGAGTGTTTGTGTGTTTCATGTGTGGCCCAAGACAATTCTTCTTCTTTCAGTGTGGCCCAGGGAAGCGAAAGGTTGGACACCCATCCTTTCCCCAGGGCTGAGTCACTCATGTTCTCCACTTCTGGGAATCATCGTAAAAAGGCCTTACCAAGATTTATCAAATGAATATTAATTTTTACCTTTTACTCTCTTACCTAAGGCCCCTGTCTAGCTGCTTATGCTCAGAAAGGATTGAGAAAATGGAAACACGAATCATGTCAATAAGCCTTTTCCCAAAGACTGTTTTTGAAAGAATGCTTTTTAGGCCAGGTGCGTGGCTCACACCTCTAATCCCAGCACTTTGGGAGGCCAGGGCAGGCAGATCACTTGAGGTCAGGAAGGAGTTCGAGACCAGCCTGGCCAACGTGGTGAAACCCCGTTGTACTGAAAATACAAAATACAAAAATTGGTCAGGTGTGGTGGCGCTCACCTGTAATCTCAGCTACTCTGGAGACTGTGGCCTGAGAATCACTTGAACCCGGGAGGCGGAGGTTGCAGTGAGCCAAGATCACGTCACTGCACTCCAGCCTGGGTGATAAAGTGAGACCCCGTCTCAAAAAAAAGAAAAGAAAAAGAAAAAGAAAGAATGCTTTTTGTCTTACGGGCTTGAAATACATTTTGTCAAAACTGGAGCCACAGAAATAGTTTGTATTATTATGCAAAATGTTCCCATAAAAACAAATCGGTAGAGTCCTCACCGTCAAATCAACCAAGCCAGACTTACCTTTCGCTATTAAAAAAACTCACTTTATTTTTCCATTCAATATTCAAATAAACAAGTCAGTGATGCGTTCCTGACAGCCCTGCTGCTGTCTAATCCTAATCCCCACGGAACGCCGGGTCAGGAAGGAGCCCAGCGCCCATGGGTGCAGGCAGAGCCAGGGCCCCAGCCTTTCTCACCGGTGCTCTGCTCACAGGGGATTCTTCCTCAAACGATAATTTAGGGAAGGAGGCGGGAAGGGCATCACACAAATACCGTCACCCTTCCTGCTGTCCCTCAGTAGTGCATCTACATTCAGAATGTCCTGACACGGGCTAAAGTAACCCTCCTCTAACAGAAGCGCGACTGAGGCAGGGAGAGACACAAGTCCTGCCACAGCTTTCGGAGCATCTTGAAAGGAAAGGTATACAAGCCAGCCTTGTTGCCTTGTCTGATGGCCCCGGGGTTTGACCTCAGGTGAACACAGAGAGGGATTTGGGCCTGAGAGGTGAGGGGAGGGCGGGATCCCTGCAACAGGGGTGCTTCCAGGCCAGCCAGCTCCTGGGAGAGAATGAGGAACAGAAGCTTGAAGACGGATCCCTCGAGCCTTCCTGCCTGTGTGCCTCCAGTTTGAAGAGCCTTGCTTCGGAACGAAGGGAGGCTCCACTTGGAGTATTAATTGTTCATCCCAGCATCTGCTGATGGCGGGAAGACACGAGCAGTGTGCTTTCTGCAAACAGCCTAAAAAGTCTTGGGGGGTTTAAGGAGTAACCATAAAGAAATGCAGCTTGGGTAGCTTTAGATGCATATGTCTTCATTTTCATTTTCATTTTTAAACAAAGTCACACATGAGCATAATTTAAAAATCCAAAGACCACTAAAGGCCCAGAATGAAAAGCAGCAGCAGTCTCTGGCCCATCCCTCTGCACCCATCAGTCTCGCTCCCCAAAGGCAACCAACCAACTTCAGAGCTGCGGCCATTCCCCGGATTTCCCTCCGAGCATCTAAATCAATAGTGTCCACTGCTCTTGCTCAGCAGATCGTACTTAGCCGTCCTGCATTTTCCTCCCACCACAGTGAGGTGAGCTTAGCCCTCCCCATCATCAGACGCATACACATCCCCTCTCTCACCTTCCCAGGGTTGTAATCATAGCTGTTGTCAGACATTAGCATTTATCTCATTAAAACAGATTGAACCAAGGTAGCAAATCAAGTCCATACCTCTTTTCTTCCGTGTACCTTCCGTTTTTCTGAAGCTGATTGTCGTATTTTCTCAATTGTCTTTTTTCCTGTAACCTTTAAAAAATATTTACCCCAGTTCTCCAATCCATCACCTGTTTATCAATACATTTCCATGCACGCAAACATACCAGTTTCTTGTTTTTCATAAAGATTTCCACCCTCCTGCTTCAGCCTGGAGTCCTGGCTGTTGGTATGGGAAGTCTCCTTGCTATAATCTTGATGTGCTTGATTATCTTGTCTTTGGGATCCCATTTCCTGGATAATTTGCCTTCCTCTTTCTTGGTTTACTCTCCAGTTTTGCTACAGTGTACCCTCCAGCAGTTTCCTAGGAAAGGGCCATGTAAAGTAACCTATTAAAGTCATGCACACTTAAAAATGCCATTATTGTACCCTCTCACTTGACTGATACTTTTTCCTGGGTCTGAACCACACTCAATTGTCTCAGAGAACTGAAGTTCACAGTCTTTTAAAATAAACATAGAAATCCACCCTCACAGTCAATTACCTTTATAATTGACAACTTCCATCCATCTTATCTGAGTTCCTTCCCCAGGAAGCCAACTCTCAGGCCTCCCAGATAGTATCAAGGAACTGAAACTCACCAGATCACCACATCCAGACAATGAAAAGCCAGACCCCTCATTCTTTTTCATCTCCTTACCTCTCCCCAATTCCTGTTTAGCTGCCTGTAGTTACATTCTTTCCCCGCTATGTAAGCCCTCAATTTTAGTCAATCAAGGAGATGGATTTGAGAATGAGCTCCCATCTCCTCAGCTGCAGGACCCAGTTAGAGCCTTCTTCCCTGGCAATACTTGTTGTCTCAGTGATTGACTTTCTGTGCTGGGAGCAGCAGGACCCAGACCAAACCCCTGGTGTGTTGTTAACAAGTAGAATATTTTAGGTTGAATGGCACTTTTCCCTCCAAATTTTAAAGGCTTGTTCTAGCATCTTCCAGCCTCCAGTGTTGCTCAGAGAAGACTCTGATGATTCCTTTATTTGTAGGTGAATTATTATCATTATTATTATTATTATTATTATTATTATTTTGAGACAGAGTCTTGCTCAGTCTCCCAGGCTGGAGTGCAATGGTGCAATCTTGGCTCGCTGCAATCTCCGCCTCCCAGGCTCAAGTGATTCTTTTGCCTCAGCCTCCTGAGTAGCTGGGATTACAGGCGCCTGCCACTGCACCCAACTAATTTTTGTATTTTTTAGTAGAGACGGGGTTTCACCATGTTGGCCAAGCTGGTCTCAAACTCCTGACCTCAGGTGATCCACCTATCTCAGCTTCCCAAAGCGCTGGGATTACAGGCGTGAGCCACCATACCCTGCCCTGTGAATTATTTTTATATGACCCATTTTTTTTTCTGGAAGCTTTCAGAATCCTCTCTTTATTCTGGAGATTCTGAAATTTCTTGATCATGTGCACTGGTGTGGCTGTTTTGATTCACTATGTGGGGCATTCAGCAGGCCTTTTCCATATGAAGGCTCACATCCTTCAGTCTGGGGACTTTTCCTGTAATGTTCTGGGATAAATCCTCCTCTCGATTTACTCTTTTCTAGAACTGCAGTTTGTTGGGTGTTGGATCTCCTAGATTGCCTAACTTAAAAAAAAAAAGTTTCCCTCCTATTCTTCTTTTGTGATTTAATTCCACATTCTGGGAGATTTTCTGAACATCATCCTTTACCCTTTCTATTAAATTTTAAATTTTGCCTACCTTATCTGATTTCTAAAATTTATTTTTATTCTCTAATTGTTCCATTTTTATATATAGTATTCTGTTTGGGGGTGTAGCATCTTCTTTTAGCTCCCTGGAAATATTTATTGGATTTTTTTTTAAAGTTTTCTTCTGCTCTTTGCATTGCCTTTGTTTCCTTCAAATGTCATTTCTTTCTTTATCTTCCCCTGTTTGTTTGTTTTAGGCATTCCCTTTTATATTAGAAGCTTTCCTAGAATTTTTGATGACCCCTGGATACATTCAATCATGTAGCCAAATCAGCTCCATAGAAAACACAGCAGCTGTGTTGATGAGATGGACTTGTCAGCTGGTGGGCCTCACTGAGGCCTGGGGAGAAATACCCTGAATCCCAGGCCCAGTCTTATTCAGAACTATTCCATTTTCCTTGAGTTGAACCCCCTAGTCTTCTGCCTTAGGGATGAAGGCTGGCTGTCAGCTTCCTGAACGCAGGATAGGGGAGCAGGACTCCCATCTAGTCAGTGCTGCAGAATTTTACTTAATCCCTTTGTTTTAAAACTCGTGCCTCACCCTCCAGCCACATCACCAAGTCCTCCAGTTCTCCAAAGAATCACCGTCCTCACTCCTCCCTGCAGTGGGGCCAAGGGCATGGCCACCTGCTGTGCAGGCAGGAGCAGGGGCTCTCTCTGGCCAGGTGAAGACTTTGAGTCACCCTACCTTGTCTCATCCCCACTTTCCCCTCTTCCTCAAGGGGACGCCCCTGGGCTCCAGGTCCTTTGCAGGCCTTAGAGGCCCTGCACATCAACTGTTCTCTGGAGAACCCTTCTGCAAGCCTCTGGGATGTAGCTGCCTTCTCTGCTGAGACACTAGCCACGCCTCGTCTCCTTCCTAGGCTGCTGAGCCAGTAGTGTTGAACCCTCTCACCTGCCGTCCCCGCCTTTCCTATGCCCTTTGTCCTTGTAGGTTAACACCTGTGTCAGCAGAGAGAGGAAAGAGACGCAGGTGATCATTCTCCCGTCCTTACGTGGCAGACAGGGTTATTTGCGTAGATTGACCGAGATGAGTGTCCTGCACTCTGAAGAACCTCGGTGGCTCCTCCTTCGGAATTGATTCAAGCAGTGGTAGCATAGTGTTTTGAAAACGGTCAACGGTGGGTTGGGTTTATTGGAATTGCCCAAGGTGTTTGGATGAAGGCCTTCATTAAGCAAGGCCCTTGGCGGGATGTTCTGTGGTACCAGCCCCGAATGGTGCTCAGGGGAATAGGCTTTGGGGTCGGATCTGTTTGCAGGAGACACACATTTTCTCTTCTTGGGGTTTGTTTCAAATTTTATATTGAAAGTTCTAATAAATTATGTAACAAAGCAACTGATGTGGTTGGATTTTCTAAAGTCACGGGGGACCACAATCTAGTTTTTGTGTGTAACACCTGCTAACATCTTCATGCGCTAAGTGATAAATCTGCTAATAGATTTTGGCCAGAAATGGTTTCTCAGAAACCCCCCATCCACCAGGCCCCCACCGTGGGAGGCCAGCAGCCGGTGGGCCCCATTCAGCTGTGCATAGTGAAGCATCCTTCACACCCTCCAGGACATGAGCATGTTGGCAGGGATGGACTTTTCCACCTCCTGGATGGAGCAATACACAGATGTCAGAGGAACAAAGCCATGTGCTCTTTATTTAGGATTTTGACATGTGCAGTTTTGGGGATCTTGGGAATGTTGTAATTTTCCAGGGAAAACTCTGACACTTTGTTTCTGGGTCACAGAGAAAACACCACCTTTCATTGCCAATTAGTTTTCCTCAAACCCAGACTATTTTTGTCCAGTTTCCTTTGAAAGACCAGAACGAATGCTCGGCCTTATGATTTCTCCACTTGTCACTCAGCTTCATGGTACAGATCTCAGAGAGCTCACCTTGGGTTCAAGCTGTCCTTCAGCACACGCCATGCACTCTCTCAAGTTAACCCTTCCGTCCTTCTCCCAGTACTTAGCAATTGGCTAAATTCACGGATCTTACCTTTTTCAGGGTTCTGTAAGTGACTGACTTCTCACTTGGATTGTCTCTGATATCTTCTAGATCTTGTTTAATTTTAATTTCATGCCACACTCACGTTTGATGTCATTTCATTCCAAAAGTCCCTTTTTTATGTATTTAAATTTTCCCTGAACATTAGACTTCACATAAACTTGATACTAATTCTTTGCTTCAAGTCACGGTTACTTCCTTTCTGGCCAACGCGTATTAATGCATTCTCCTAAGTTGTAGCCTTCTAGAACAAGACTAGTTTAGACAACGTTGAGATCAATGCTGCTGCACGTTGAAACAAGTTGTGACACGCTGGAGAACACTTTGAGCCTGGATTTTTAAATTTGCAAATTAAAACCGTTGGACTAGACTCCATGCCTCTGAATATTACTAAGTTCAAGGGTTCTTCTGCTTCCATAAGTTACACAAGAACATTCTTAACATCATTCATTATTCTTCTCAAAAACTTTTGAGATCCAATTATGTTTTGGCCTATTGCAGCTCTTTCAGGAATAAATTCTGTTAACAAGCTCAAGTTTGCCCCTCGGCCCAGCACCTTGTTGACAGCAGTGGCTGCGTGAATAAACACTTCCTTGGATTGTGGTAAGTTTTTAAGTCTCAAGTGTTACCCCCGAGACAATTGCCTTTCAGGGGAAGATGCTATGTCCAGAGGCACAGCATTTCAGCAAGAAAGCAAGCAAGGAGGGGGAGTTCTGGGCACAGGAAGGAGTGAGGACAAACACAATGATAGGGACTGTCTGTTACTTCAGGAAACTGAAGGTCTTCAGAACATTCAGGAAAAACTCGTTAAGTGGACAACTTCAGCTGAGAAATGGAGTTTGTGCGGGAGTACGTTGGGGTGGGATATGGCAGGGCCTCGGCTGTCCACCTAAGGTCATTAGAATCAGATTCTGCAAGGGACGGGGAGTCACTGAACACCGCTGGGCAGGAGATGGCTGTGACGAAGTCTTTGGCATTTGTGTGGAAACTGGAATGAAGAGGGAGAGGCTGGAGGCAGGCGACAGTGAGAGCTAACTTCCAGGTGGAGACGCCCTCCAGGGAGGGCTGCTGCAGCGGGAGCGTGGAAGGCTTGGTGACTGCTGGGAGGAGAGAATGATGGGGAGGGGAAGTGAAGAGCGCTCCATTTCTGAGCGCGAAACGGAGATAATTATGGTGCCAACAACAAGAAGGAAAACGCAGAGGGGAGAGTTGGTTTGGGGACGATTGTGAGTTCTGTGTTAGACATGCTGCACGGGAGGGGACTGCTGACCTGGGGGAGGAGGAAGAGAAGGTCTGAGAGCTCCGGAGCTCCAGGCCCTGCCGAGCACACCCGCCACGACATCCGTGCCTCCGATCGCCTCTGCTTTCTCTGCGCATGGTCCCAAACTGAAAGGTCCCCATTTCAGTCTGTTTCCCAAGCACGATCTCCTCACCTCCACTCACGGACGTCCCTCACCCCTCAGCTCCTGGCACCTTCGTCAAGTTTCATGAGCACCACAGGACTCTAGTTATAGACTTAGCCCAGGGAGGCCCAGAGACGTCACGAATTTGAAAGATTCTTTTCTTTTTGCAATATTCTTTCTGATTATAAAAACACACGTTTCTTTTAAGTAACTCAAGCCCAGAAATTTATACACAAAAAGTCCAAGACCAAACTCCTGCACATGTAAACACGTAAACACGTGTAATCACGCATCCATACATGTGGAGACATGTAAATACATATCTGTACAAACATAGCAATAAAAATGGAGAATGATCCAAATATCCAATAAAGTAAATAGATAAATTACAAATATTTATACAACAGAATACTATTCTGCAGTGGAAATTAGTGAATTATAATGCAATACATCAATAGGAATAAACCTCACAAATAGTGTTTAGTGACAGAAATAAGTCAAGGATAAATACTAACAGTATGATATTATTTATATGAGATCAAAACCAGATAAAGTTGTTCAAGAGGTGGGGCATGGTGGCTCACGCCTGTAATCTCAGCACTTTGGGAGGCCAAGGCAGGCGGATCACGAGGTCAGGAGTTCAAGGCCAGCCTGACCAACATGGTGAAACCCCGTCTCTACTAAAAATACAAAATTAGCCAGGCATGGTGGCGTGCGCCTGTAATCCCAGCTACTCAGGAGGCTGAGGCAGGAGAATCACTTGAGCCCGGGAGGCGGAGGTTGCAGTGAGCCGAGATGGTACCACTGCACTCCAGCCTGGGCTACAGAGCAAGACTCCATCTCAAAAAAAAAAAAAAAAAAAAAGTTGTTCATACACATAACTGGTGAAATTATAAAGGTAAGTGAGGAAATGGTTGTGATACGGTTTGGCTGTGTCTCCACCCAAATCTCATCTTGAATTGTAGCTCCCTCCCGTAATTCCCACGTGTTGTGGGAGGGACCCAGTGGGAAGTCACTGAATCCTTGGGGCAGGTCTTTCCCGTGTTGTTCTTGTGGTAGTGACTAAGTCTCAGGAGATCTGCGAGTCCCTCTGCACACGCTGTCGTGCCTGCCACCATGTAAGACGTAACTTTGCTCCTCATTCACCTTCCACCAAGATTGTGAGACCTCCTCAGCCATATGAAGCTGTGAGTCCATTAAACCTCTTTCCTTTACAAATTACCCAGGCTCAGCTATGTCTTCATTAGCAGCATGAGAACAGACTAATACAGATTGTCACAAAGTCAAGGCAGTGGTGCTGTCTTTGGCACTTCCCAAAGAAGCACTTTTTTTGGGGGGCGGGGGGAGAGTCTTGCTCTCTTGCCAGGCTGGCTGGAGTACAGTGGTGCAATCTCGGCTCGCTGCAACCTCTGCCTCCTGGGCTCAAGTGATTCTCCTTCCTCAGCCTCCTGAGTAGCTGGGACTACAGATGCATGCCGCCACGCCCAGCTAATTTTTGTATTTTTAGTAGAGACAGGGTTTCATCATGTTGGCCAGGCTGGTCTCGAACTCCTGACCCCAGGTGATCCACCCACCTCAGCCTCCCAAAGTGCTGGGATTACAGGCATGAGCCACCGCTCCTGGCCAATAATTTTGGTTTCTTAACCTTGCTCTGGTTACATGGATGCTGGCTTTATTATTGTAACATAATAAGAAAATATAGATTTGGTCCAGCATTTCCAATATGCGTGCTGTGGGTCATCTTTTGGTCCACGTTTCAGCCAATCACCAACCAGACTGTGAGAGGCTTTCCAGCTTGCTTAGCTACAGCATCAAATGCAGAAGCTCTGCCAGCCGGACTCACAACGAGCTCGGCCCGCTCCGGCCTTCGGCTCCTCCCAGCATCATCTCACACTCTTGATGTCCATCCACACCCATTTCCCAGGTTTCTTTCTGTATACATGAGAAAATGCAGGCATTCTTTGGGAGTGTGGCACACCTCCTCCTGGCTCCCACTGTGCCTAACCTTTAGGGACCTGCTAGCACCAGGGTCTAGTTCTAGGCCTAGAAGCAAAGGGAGTGGTGGGCGTGGGAATCCAGAAACCTCAGAACCCATTTGGGAAACTTATTTTTAAAGTCCTGTCCTTTAGGCACTCTAAAGTGAAGTCTGTGTTAGTCAAAGTTCTTCAGAAAAGCCCCAGCGTCTGCAGCCAGCAAGCTGGGCCCCAGGGGAGCTGATGTGGCGTTCCAGCCGGACTCGAAGGCCTGAGAACCAGGACCGTCAGTGGTGTCCCCTCCAGTCTGAAAGCTGGCAGGCTCGAGACCCAAGAAGAGCCAATTATTTTAATCCAAGTCCGAAGGCCAGAAAAACCAATGTCCCAGCTCAGCAGGCGGGAAGGAGTTCCCTCTTACTCAGTCTGTATGTTCTAGTCAGGTCTTCCATCGATTGGATGAGGCCCACCCCTGCAAAGGAAGGCAATCCGCTTCACTCGGTCCTCATTCCAATGTTAACTTCATTCAGAAACCCCTCACAGACACACCCAGGATAACGTCTGAATCAATGTCTGGGCACCCCATGGCCCAGTCAAGCTGACGTGTAAAATCAACCACCACACCGAATTCCAGGCCATGCTTTATGTTCATGCTCACTACTGGTAAAGGAGGGGAAGGGGAGTAATGGCAGAAATCATCGAAAAGCTGGCCAGGCCCAGTAGCTCATGCCTATAATCCCAGCATTTTGGGAGGCCGAGGTGGAAGGATTGCTTAAGCCCAGAAGTTTGAGACCAGCCTGAGTAACAAAGTGAGACCTTGGTCTCAACAAAAATGTAAAAATTAGCTGGGTGTGGTGGCATACACCTGTGGTCTCAGCTACTTGGGAGGGGCTGAGGCAGGACCCCGGGAGTACGAGGCTGCAGTGAGCTGTGATTGCACAACCACACTCCAGCCTGGGTGACAGAGCGAGATCCTGCCTAAAAATAAAAAAAAAAATAAGGAATCTATAAGTCACTTATAGAAGATTAGACTTTGGATTTTTAAAAAATTTTTGCGATAGTTATGTATGCTGTTCTAGAATTTCACAATACAATCAAGAAAGCCCCAAGGTAAGATGACACTATGAAGACTTTTCAGGAGGAGCTGTAAGGTGATCCTTGTTTTTCTAACCAACCAACTTTCTACTCTCTCCTTGCTATGATCTCCTCTCCTCTTGGTTCAGACTTATGTGAATTTTCTCCCTACCTCAAACCTATTAATTGATTTATTTTGTATTTCTGGAACATAATAGGGGTTATAAAATAATTTAAAGGAAAAAATACTAAGTACTTCTTTCCACCTGTGCTTTAAACTTGACCCCTGGCTACAGAGAAGAACTTAAATAACTTGCCTTTGTTAAAATTATTTTTATTTAAAGAATGTATTTAAAAAAGCTAGGTGTCCTCTTATGACTATCTCTCCTGCTTTCTAAAAGGAATCCATTTAGAAATTAACAAATAGGTCATGCAGTACTGGTGCTTTGTCTCACAAAAAGCAGCTCTGCAGATTGGAAGCCTGTGGCCTCATGGAGGGGCCTCTCCAATGGCATGAGAGCCCAAAAATCTTTTCCTTCCTTCCCATCTCCTATTCTAGATTCCTTTCTATTCAGTTTTCTTTCTTCCTGATATGGTTTGGCTGTGTTCCCACGCAAATCTCATCTTGAATTGTAGTTCCCATAATCCCCACGTGTTGTGGGAGGGACCCAGTGGGAAACAATTGAATCATGGAAGTGGTTCCCCCATGCTGTTCTCATGATAGTGAGTGAGTTCTCACGGGATCTGATAGTTTTATGAGGGGCTTTCCCCTTCACTGGGCACTCATTCTTCTCTTTCCTGCCGCCTTGTGAAGAAGGACATGTTTGCTTCCCCTTCTGTCATGATCGTAAGTTTCCTGAGGCCTCCCCAGCCCTGCAGAACTGTGAGTCAATTAAACCTGTTTCCTTTATAAATTACCCAGTCTCTGCTATGTCCTTATAGCAGAGTGAGAATAGACTGATACACTTCCTTTTTTAAAGCGTGTGTATTTTCCTTTCAGGTGCCTGAGTACTGAGCTTTGCACTTTGGGAGATTAAAAACAATGGAAACATAAATCCTAAATGAAAGAATTTCAAAATTTCTGGCAAACGACACTTATGTAAAATTAGAAGCTAATACAAGAGGGCAGAGTATAATCAAGTGTGTGATTATGTGTTAGTGACTTTAATTGCAGCAGAATTTTTTTAAATAAGCAGGAAAATAGGATCAAAGTAGCCTGAAAAGGTCTCATGAGGCTGGGCTTGCAGGAAACCAAGGATTTGGCTTGCTTGGGTGGAAGTCATTCTCGATTTGATGGGAAAGGGGGCTTGTAGAGGCTGCTCCCCTTCTCATTTGATGACATCAACTTTCTTCATCCTCTTTTCCTTTTTATCTCCATTCATCTTTGTGCTTCTCTCTCGGGCTTGCTGGGTATCTCGAGATTTATAGCACTGAGATGTTTGCCCATGACCGTGTTTTATGGATTATGCTTTAGGTATAGCACATAAAACTCCCCATGAAACCCAAGGTCATGTAGATTTTTTCTGATGTTTTCTTCTAGGCGTTTTACAGCTTTGCATTTTACATGTAGATCTATGATTCCTTGAGTTAATTTTTGTGTAAGGTTTAAGATCTATAGGATCTCTTGGGGGTGGGGGAGAACATATAGACCTCCAATTGTTCTAGCGCCATTTACCCATATAAAGGATAGCTGAAAATACTATCCTTTATCCATCCGTTTAATTGCTTTGTGCCTTTGTCAAAATGTATTTGGGGGTTGACATTTTGGGTCTTTGTTCTGTTCTATTGATCTGCGTGTCTACTTTTAAGGCAGTCCCACACCATCCGGGTTACTGTCATTTTATGTTCAGTTGAGCTCAGATAGGATGACGGCCTTCTCACCCCGGCCACTCTCCTGTATTTGCCTATCTCCCTGTTTATGGGTTTATGAGGAAAATTTTTCTTCTTCTCCTTCATGTAAAATAAAGTTCATAAAATTTTCAATAATACTAAATAAAATAATATTTTAAATATTTTTAAACAGTTGTGTTGAGGTATGATGTACATGCCCCAAAACTGACTTGTTTTAATTGTATTACACTTAAAGTAGTTTTGGGTGTGGAAACTGTTGCTTTCCTCTGACATCTATGCCCATGTATTCTGCCTCCCTCCCATTGCGATGGATTCCATTGTCTGTGTTCCTGGGTGATGCCAGCCCTCCACTTGGTCTTTTTGTTTAGTTGAATTATGCCTGCCTTTGTTTCAGAAAACACTAGCACACTTTCCTCATCTGTGAATGGATATTGTGAGGGTTAATTTTATGTGTCAACTTGACTGGGCAAGGTATGCCCAGACAGTTGGTAAAACAGTATTTCTGGGTGTGTCTGTGGGAGTGTTTCCAGAAGAGGTCAGAGTTTTCATGAGCAGACTGAGTGAGGAAGATGCACGTTTGCCAGCATGGGTGGGTATCACCTGATCTGCCGAGGCCCAAATAGGACAAAAAGGTGGAGGAAGGGTGAATTCTCTCCCTTCTTGAGCTGGGACTGTCATCATCTGCTGCCCTTCGACCTCAGAACTCCTGGTTCTCCAGGCTTCAGACTCCAGGACTCACACACCAGCCTCCCCCCACCGCCGCATTTCCCTCACCCTCCGTTTCTCAGGGCTTCAGACTTGGGCTGAGTGACATCACCAGCTTTCCTGGCTCTCCAGCTTGCAGACAGTAGATTGTGGGACCTCTCAGCTTCCATAATTACATAAGCCAATTCTCATAATAAATCTCCTCTTAGGTATCTATCTGTCTGTCTATCTATCTACATTTTATTGTTTCTCTGTCACTGGAGAACCTCAATACAGCTACTAACAAGGTAGATTTTATGTAAAAAATATAAAGCAGAACAGCTAAAATAGAATAAATCTTAATCTAACAATGTTTTCAATTATAGAAAATATTAAATTAATTATGATATTTAGAACAGTTTTTGGTTTTGTTTGGGACAGAGTCTTACTCTGTCACACAGGCTGGAATGCAGTGATGTGATCACAGCTCACTGCAACTTCAAACTCCTGGTCTCAAGTGATCCTCCCACCTCAGCCTCCCAAGTAGCTGGGACTTCAGCTGTGTAACACCATGTCCAGCTAATTTTATTTTTACTTTTTTGTAGAGGTAGGGTCTCACTGTGTTGCCCAGGCTGGTCCCAAACTCCTGTGCTCAAGCCATACTCCCACCTTGACCTCCCAAAGTTCTGGAGTTACAGGCCTGAGCCACCCTCCCAACTCCAAGGCTGAAAAAGAGTTGCCTTTCACATATAATTTCTAGAATCATAATATTCTAATGCGGTTTGTAACTAAATTTATACTATTCAAAAAATCTAAACAAAACAGAACCGATGGGTTTGAATTATATTTGAAATATCAAGAACTTTGTAACTTCCAATCGATAAAATCTTTAAAAGAAAATTCATCTTCTAAAAAAAGAGGTTAAAAATAAACTAATTGGAAAATGTTAGAGAAGTACTTCCATAAACATGGGATACAAATTTCTGACATGCTATTTGTGATCATGTTAATTTGCTAACCCTAGGAACTGCTTATTAATGGAAATATTTTTGCTGAGACATCTGCAATGCAGCTTTGATGTCTTGTTAAACTATCAAAAATACAAGATGCAAATGCTGTATTCCCAAAGCAACTTAAAACTCTTCACAATACACACCCATGGCATTTTAAATATTTTGTGATAAGAATGAATTACCTGTGCTCTCAATTCAAAAATGTGTACTTTGAAATAACTTTATTTTAGAGATCATCAATTCTTTTTTAATCATAGAATAGTTTCCCTATGAGAAATGCAAACTTTTTTTGGAAAATAGGTCAAGACACTGAGCATTTTTGACATCCTGGGACTCTTTAGAGAAAAGGATATTTTCTGAAAAATGGGTATAGTGCCATTCCAGATATGCAGTTAAACTTGATAACTCACATCTAATTTCATAAGAAATGAGGGCCGGGTGTGGTGGCTCACACCTGTAATCCCAGCTGCTTGGGAGGCTGAGGCAAGATGATCACTTGAACCCAGGAGATGGAGGTTGCAGTGAGCCGAGATGGCGCCACTGCACTCCAGCCTGGGCAACAGGGTGAACTTGTCTTAAAAAAAAAAAAAGAAAAAAAAGAAATGAGTTTAAGTGTCTAAAAAACAAGGAATATTAGCACCCAAGAAGTCTAATGACAAGAAGCTGTATTCTGCTAGTCAGAAGATGACCCAGAGGAAGAGATCAAATGCAGCCAAAAGTGGGATGAAAGCAACCCTCCCGTGTATCGTTTGTAATGATAGAAGCACTTCATGATTTCCTCATCGGCAAGCGTGAGGGAGCTGGATGAAATGACTGCAGCATTTTCTTCTTACTCCACATGCCTGTGACTGTCTCTTTAACACCCCCTGGAGCCTGGAAACTGAGTTCATCTACATTGCTGGAGAGGCAGAAGGCACAGCAGGAGATATATTAATTGGCTTTGGCATCTGGTGTGAGTTCAAATCCCTGTTCTAACATGTACCAGCTGCGAGGCATTGGGGAAGGTTTTGAAGCCTTATCTCCCTACAGATTCGGGAGCTGATATTTGCGAAGTGACTAACGTGCAATAAGCACAGGGGAGGTAGAACCAGTTTTCAAAGGGATAATTCTTGTTCCTTCATCATTTGTATTTTTAAAACATAAACTGAGACTGAAAAGTCAATGGCCATTTCATAAGTAACAGAGTCAGGCCCATAACGCAAGCCGTGTGACTCAGCTGTTCCTTCAACTTACAATTTATTAACCAAAGAACTCACCAATTCAGAGACGGGTTTGATCAAATCAGCTACCTGACAATGGGAAATTTAAACGCGCGCACACACACACACACAGACACACACACACAGCACCAGTTTAAATCTATTTCAAATTAGTTATGCTTACACCAAAAGGCAGAGTTCAGTTTGCGAGATCCCATCAGTGAGGATGGTGTAGCCGGACAGGAATTTTGAGAGAGACAAGGGTTCAAAGATCCAATGAGTTCCTGGACCCGGGATCACCTGCAGATCTGGACTCCATTCCTGTCTACCAGTGAGGCTGCTGTGACTCGAAGGAAGAGCCAAGAGGAAGGAGCCGGGGAAAGCTGGGGCTGCCTTGGCTGAGCACGTGTTTTATGCTCTCGGCCAACCTTGTGTACGAGGGAAGATGGAGACAAATGCTGCCCAGGCCTGCGCAGCCGAGAGTGGTGGACACTGCGGGAAGCCGGTACCGCGGTGTGCGTGGAAAATGCATCAGATCTGGACTTAGACAACTGGAGTTGGTGTTTTTGTTCTGTCACTAGCTGGGTGGCTTTGGGGGAGAGAGAGGTCTCCAACTCTTGAATCTTCAGTTTTCTCAAAAATAGATAAAAATAATGTCAATGTTTTAGAGGACAGTTATAAAAATCAAATATGCTATTGTGTAAAAGTTATACATTTTCTGCATATTAGCCTCCTTATTTGTAAACTAGGGAAAGTAACAGTATTCACTGTGTAGGGTTATTAGGATTTAATGAGTTAATCCATGTGAAATGCTGATAGCAGTGTCTGGCTTGCAGCGAGCACTCCAATCGGTAGGCAGCTGGTTACATAACACAGAAATGTCACCAGCCATTTCAACCCACTGTCCACTGTTACTGCTGCATTTATTGGCTTTTGGCTTTGGTGACTGACTTGTCATTATGAAAGGGAAAAGGGCTCCTGTTTTGCCTATTTTCTTTTTTCCTTATGAGACCACAATCATTTAAAAAAAAACTCTACAGCAGTAATAATTTTTAAAATGTATATATTACTTATATATTAACATTAAGCATTAATACTGTTCAATAATAGAATATGAAGAAAAATACATATAGTGGTATTTGGGATTATAATCTTACACAGAATAGTGACAAGAGACATATGAAAGGGCAAGTGTATCAAAGCTAGATGACAATAAGACTGCAACTAAGATGAATTTATTCAACACTACGTACAAAGTTTAAGGCCGTGGTCTAATCCATGCATCATAATTGGATGAGTGATATCCATCGATCATTAGCCTGATGCTGAACATTACTCCAAAATAATTAGTACGAACAAAGATGTCTGATGTTAATAAAACAAGACTCTTTTTCTCCATAAGTATAATTCACATGGCTATAGATTTTTAAGTTTTACTTTTCCAAAACAGAAAGCCTTGAAGAGACTCCAAACCCTATTTTAAAACAAGAAAACTGATGATGATGATGATACTGATGATGATGATACAGCAAATAAAGCTAAAATTAAAATGTATCTTGGAAAAATATGAGAATCAGCTCATCCCTAACTGGTAAGGAGCATTGACGGTAAGTATCACGTCAAGAGTGGGCGGCACCTGGAGCCACACTGCCTGGGCCCGGACCCTGGCTCTGCCACTCAGTAGCTGTGTGACTTTGGGCAATTCCTTAGCATCTCTGTGTCTCACTTTCTCATTTGTGAATTGAGGATAATAGTAACTATTTTATGAAGTTGTCATGAAGATCAAATTAGGTCTTAGAACATTGTCAGATACACAGCGTGTTCAAACACGGTAAGCCATTTTATTATAACAAATACATACAATACTTTAGTAAGTATCCAAAATGAGTACAGGATAAAGAATAACTGATAAAATAAATATTCAACACAAAATGTTGAACCTGGGGGTTCAGTTGAATATAAATCATCCCCAGCCCATTAATACTGATAGAGATACAACTCAACATAACCATGCCATATATTAAAATCTCTTTCATTAAACCTAAGCAAGACACCATCAACTAGGAGTTTTAGGAACCATTAAGAAAAAAAAATGTTGTCATAGATTTTATTGACTGCAAGACATATTCTAATTTCTAACAAGTCAGAATACAAAAAGATAATATGCATCTTAGAACCGAAGAAATTCTGATATGAGCAAACTGGAAAGTGGTCAGCAGAGTTAGACTGCAGAAGAGTGTGTTTAAGAACAAATACGCAGACACAAAGTCTAGTTTTCCCACTGGCTTCTGAGGTGGAAGATGTGTTTCTGGGACATGAGCGCTCACTTCTGGAGGGTTTAGCATCTCATTAATTACCAATCCCTGCTTACACCACAGAGGGTGTGGACTGGCATGGGAGCCCCCCAGGAACACATCCTGACACATCTGCAAGAACAGGGAGAGCCCCCAGGAGTTCCTGTTACCACTGTTCTGGGAGAGAGAGGAGAACCTAAAAAACAGATAGCAATTGAGTGTTTATATTATAAATATTTATAAGCAAATCTTGAAAATTGAGCAGATTCTGGGTGGGTTTGATGATCTGAGAGTCCCTTGAACAAAAAGAATTCTAGAAAAGCTGTGAAACTTCACCTTTCCCCTATTCTTAACCTTACTTGCCTTTGGGAGGCTGAGGCGGGAGGATGACTTAAGGCCAGGAGTTTGAGAATGTAGTGAGCTATGACCACACCGGTTACACTCCAGCCTGGGCGAGACCACAACAAAAACCTTATCTGCAAACTGCTCTATGCTGGAAATTTATTTCGTTTCTTGGATTGTGGAAAGAACTGGCTTACTGAAAACCACCCTTCTCTAAAAGCCTTCTTCCAGTTAGGTGTTAAGATTTTAACAGCCTTTCCTATCTGAATAAAAACTGCACACAAAGTAAACTTAAGAGATGTCAACAACTCATCTGTTTGTTACAAGATGAGTCTCCATGCTTCATCGGCTGTGGGGAATCCTCATCAGCATCTAGTGGCAAAGACTCCTGTGTGCTCACCGAAACGCTCCCCTTCCTCCAGGGCACACAGTCACATGGATTTCCCACGCACCCTGGCAGCTCAGCAGGAGTCCATGACTTAAGAAGGCCAATGGACTATGGGTGAAGTCTGTGGACGGGGAAGCCACATGCGTCGCTTCCAGGCCTGGGCGTGTGCATCCTCCACTCTCTTCCCCTCTGGGTGCAGAAGGCAAGGCAGAGGGCCCTGAAACCTTGGAGGTCGGTGGAGCCCAAAATGAAGGAGCGTGGGCCTCTGAGTGTTCATGTAAATTTAGGTAACACTGAACTGTCAGGTGAACAAGAAATAAACGTCAAACGTATTCAGTCGATTAGATTTGGTGATGGTTGTTACAGCAGTTACCCTCCCTCAACATAATAAATTTTCAAACAACTCATAATGGCTCACTCATGTATAAAATATTCCATATGGAATCCCAGGATAACATGCTTATTCTAGCTCAAGCTTAATCAGAGTAGTCCATCTGAGGGAGGAGATAGTAGAGGGCAGCAAGGGGTTGTCACTGAAGATAACTAGCCTTGCTAAAAGAATGGTTGAAGAACTGAGCTACAGATAGGGTAAATCCACATCTCAGACATTCTGTGATGGTCGTGATATTATCCTAAAGTAAAATGTAGAGTTGAACCATTTTAATTAGATTCTAGAATTCTATTAATTTATAAGATGGGCATTTCCGCAAAGGACTAAACAAAGTACAAGAGGATTAAATAATCATCCACATGGGAGGCACCGCCTTGCACTTTAAAATGATGGAGCTTATCAAGACTGGCTGTGGATATCTGTCCCTGGGAGGGTTTTTTTCCCCTTTTTTTCCTTTTTATTTTTGAGACATGTTCTCGCTATGTTGCCCAGGCTGGTCTTGAACTCCTGGGCTCAAGTGATCCTCCCGCCTCAGCCTCTCCAAGTAGCTGGGATTACAAGTGCATGCCACCATGCCTGGCTTAGGTCCCTGAGAGTTTGCAACAAAGCATGCTACTGTGGTTGAAAGATTTCCAAAAGCACAAGCAGAAAAGCTTACAGGGGCCAGGCAGGTAACAGGGTGGGCAGAAAGTGAGAGGGAAGGTGGGACCTGTAAGGAGCTGTGGCACAACAGCACAATGTTAAGGGATTTACATTCGGTATTTTGTTTTATTTTCTGAGACGGAGTCTCACTCTGTCGCCCAGGTTGGAGTGCAGCGGTGCGATCTTGGCTCTCTGCAACCTCCGTCTCCCACGTTCAAGTGCTTCTCTTGCCTCAGCCTCCTGAGTAGCTGGGGCCATAGGCACCTGCCACCACACCCGCCTAATTTTTGTATTTTAGTAGAGACGGGGTTTCACCATGTCGGCTAGGTTGGTCTTGAACTCCTGACCTCAGATGATCTGCCCATCTCAGACTCTCAAAGTGCTGGGATTACAGGTGTGAGCCACTGCACCCAGTAATTTGAAGGCACTGTGTAGGATTTGTGGGCAGACACTCTCAGAGTTGCCCCCCCTAGTTTATTCATTCACTTAACAAGTTTTAATTATTTATTTATTTGAGACAGGGCCTCACCCTGTAACCCAGGCTGGAGTGCAGTGGTGTGATCACCACTTACTGCATCCTCAACCTCTCAGGCTCAGGGAATCCTCCTACCTCAGCCTCCTGAGTAGCTGGGACTACAGGTGCACACCACCATTCCTGGCTAATTTTTTTATTTTTATTTTTGTAGAGATGGAATCCCATTATGTTACCCAGGCTGGTCTTGAACTTCTGGGCTCAAGCCATCCTCCCACCTTGGCCTCCTGAAGTGCTGGGATTATAGGCGTGAGCCACGGCACCTGGCCAACAAGTATTTACTGAATGTCCACTGGCTTTCTGAGATCTAGGATTTGGTCTAAAAGATGTCTCGAGGCTCTTTCCCAATCTATTGCTCTAAGAAATGTTTTACAGTAAACTAGGATGGTAACCGAAAAAAGAAAAATATATGACAACCTAAAAAAAACTTACAACACAAAATGACTGAAAAGAACTCAGGTAAAAGGAGAAAAACATAAAGAACTTAAAATATAAATTAACTTCTTTCAAAATAAAAATAGTTTAATTTCCATCAAGTATAGCAATATGCAGTCTATAAATTCTCATAAACACAGCTTTAAAAAGTGCAAGTTGCAGGAACTATGACAAATTTGAAAATAACAATCTTTTTATTAGACATCTGACCAAGAGGATGCTGTAAGATGCGCAATGTCAGGTTATATAGAGCTTATTCACATGCTTCTTGCTATACCAAATATACACTAAATGGCTTTTATTTAAAATTTCATAAAAGGAACATTTCATTAAAACCAATTTAAATTCTACAACTACTAAGAATAAATAAAACTAGTAGAGGTGAACAAATCTCTCTTCTCCAGTTGACTGGACAGCAGGATTACTGAGTAGTAGGTAGGCCGAGTCTTCTTCACCCCCTTATTATTTGGTGAGGAAGTCAACTGTGGGAAGTGACTCGAACTGTCAGAAGAAATGAGAAAAGTGCTTGGGTCTATGGGCAGGGTACTAAGATCTACAGCCCCTGTTGCCTTGAAAGAAAATGAGGTAAATATGTACAAAATGTTAACATTAGAAAATGATCATGGATAATCAAGGTGGTCTTATTATTTCAGAAGCTTCTTAATTTGAATAATATGGAGCATGTGATTCTACATTGCTTCTAAAAGGAAAGTTTCATTTACTCACGTTCTAAGAATTCAGTTTGATACGTTATTCCATGTTCTGTCAAATCTCAGAAAAACGAAGAAAGGGTTCCTAGCACATACCACTAGTGTAAATAACACTACAAAAATCATTTAACCTAAGAAAATGGACTTACGTGCAATCTTGTTAAAAAGATGACTGCAGCTGAAGCTCCGCAGGCAGACTCAGAATATTTCGTGTGCTTTGAAGCAGGAACGCTTGTCTTTATATTATGTAATTCATGCTATTGCTCATTTAAGTTGGTCTTTCACTCCAGATAGGTTTTTATTGATTTTTAAAGGGTCATCCTTCGAATAGTTTGGTAATAATTGCTCCTACTTCTTGACTGACCCTTTTATTCTTATACCTTCTTTCTTTTTCAAAATGCCACACTGTACTGGGAATTCAGATCTGCCCATCCTACAGCTACCCGGGCCCCACTCAAAAAGGGCTTCTGAGTTCCAGAAAGTCCTCGTCATGAAACATTCCACCCACAGCACGTGTGTGCGACACACACCAGACTCTGATGCCAGTGTAAGCCAAGGCTGTGATGGGCTAATCATTTTACTTAAAAGGTTTTGACCAGGTCGGTGACAATATTTAATTTCTAGCAACCATTTTAGAGGTTTCTTACTTAACTCTGTTTGTTAAAGTGGTGAGAATATAAATTCTCTAATTGGTGAGAACGTTTTTGAACAGCTGGCTTAAAATTACAGCCATGCATCAGCTGACGACAGGGGTACATTCTGAGAAATCTGCTGTTGGACGATTTTGTCGTGGGAGCATCATAGAGCACACTTAAACAGACCTAGATGGTGGCACCCACTACACACCTAGGCTGTGTGCCATAACCTACTGCTCCTAGCTACACATCTGTACAGCACGGTACTGAATACTGCAGGCAACTGTCACCATGCTATCTGCATGTCTAAACATAGAAAAAGGACGGTAAAAATATAGTATTAGAATCTTATGGGCCCACTGTCACAGATGTGGTCCTTTGTTGGCCAAAACGTCCTAACATGGCATATGACTGCAGCTGACTTCGAAAACTAATTTTTTACATACCTTAGTTTAATCTGGATCCTCTGAAGAGCTATCTATCTCAAGGCCAGCATTTTCTTCCTAGGCATGAAAGGGTTTAAAATTATGTAAGATTGTAAATTCTCTATTTAATCAGTCTCAACCAGGGATTCTCAACCTTTGTGATAAGCCATTAAAAAAACTATCCAGTGCTGGCTGTTGTCTATACGTTTCTATTTTTCAATTCAGTTGCATAATTGTGGCCTATGCTTAGAATTCTGAGGTAGGGAAGGATAGGGAGTACCACAGCCTGGAAATTCAAAACGCGATAGTCTCAGAGAGCCCACCTGGGTCTGCTCATGCTGCCCCCGCAAAAGAACAGTATCCCCACTGGTTTCTTCCCTTCTGCCCAGTGTCGGCGTGCGTCTGGAAGAGAAGTTGGGAATAAAGGAGGCTCGATGCTCAGTCTGGAGTGCTGGCCAAAGAAGTTAACTTATGGCACCTTCCCTTTTACCCATGTATTCCCTCAAGTCACTCGCCCGTGAAGGGGCACGGTGCCTCCTAGTGCTTTTCCTGGTAGATAGGTTGATTTTACTCAGGAGTTAGCCAGGAATTCAGAGATTCCTGGATTTTTAAACTATGGGATACTTCTAAATAGGCTGAGAATTCCGGGTGTAACTAAAAATCACCTTTTAAATTTAGTCTTTTACCCATAAGATTTACTTTCATTCAAAAAAATATCTTCTAATGGTTAGTATTTGTAAGAAAAAAATCATGATTACAAATGTATCTTACTGCAGCAGTCTAACATGCACATGGTCTAAAAAGGTCTCGAGATTAGCATTTTCGCAAGTAAGTTTCATTTAAAATTACTTGGCTAGGCAATCAAAATCATTCTGACCACTATATAAACCCATGTAAGTAAAATATAACACATAAACACATTTTCCTTTTAATATTGAAAATGTTGGTTATTATGAATGCTTAAATTTCCCAGTGTTGGAGAGCTGATCCCTAAATACCCAGCACTGCGGAAGTTATTTCAACTGAAAGAGAAAAACAGCTTCTTTTATTTCCAGTCGTCTCCTGCAGAAAGCCTGTACTCACAGGCAGCACTCCATAAGGCCACGGTGAATGAATCTGGCTTAACATTTGATACATTATCAGAACTATCTGTGGCTTACAGTGAAGGCAAAATGGTATATAAAACACAAGACTCAGCTGGGCATGGTGGCTTATGCCTATAATCCCAGGCCTTTGGGAGGCCGAGGAGGGAGGATTGCTTGTATCCAGGAGTTCGAGACCAACCTGGGCAACATAGCAAGGCTGCATCTCCTCAAAAAATAAAAAATTAGCCAGGTGTGGTGGCACGTGCCTATAGTCCCAGCTACTCGGGAGGCTGAGCCCAGGAGGTCGAGGCTGCAGTGAGCCATGATGGCGCCACTACACTCAGCCTGGATGACAGAGTGAGAGACTGCCTCAAACAAACAAACAAACAAACAAACAAACAAAACCACAAAAAACCCCACAGGACTCTAAATGGATAGAATCTAAGGGCAAGATTAGAGCACCAATTTCTTTTTCTATCATTTTGCACCCAGTTTAAAGCAGAGTTTTGCATGTGTGAGAATCAGACTGAGCTATAAACAGATACACACACACATAGACGCACAGGTTCAAGGGAGATGGTCTATGACTCAATAACTCATCTGGTTTGTCAATTTCGGTATCAGTATGAAAAAGCAAACTTTTCCAGGAAGTTCATGGAATAAACTGATATCCTTCAGGTTCTGGATAACCTACCTTTTCTATCTACAGGAACGCACTGCACAGCGCTGCTGGGCGCTAGCATGCTGTGGGCACAAACGCTTCATAAAGTACCACTGAGGCACTGGGACTTACGAGCCACATTCTCTTAAAAAGACTAGTTGGGAGCAGTTCAGAACACTTCTGCCAACTGCATGACTGTACATGAACCTGAAAGTCTTTAACAAACTTCAGACATGTGACAAAACAAACACACAAACTACTTTTATTTTTAATCACAATGTGAATCATCATAGTGAATAAAAATTCATGAGTCAGAATAGCATGCAATTTTTTATTGTTTTCTAAATCTATTTGTACACTTAATATGCTAGTATTAATTTCACAAACAGTATAAAGAATGTACTCCAATGATATTACGCGGCAACTACTCACCTGAAAAAGAAAACATTGTCTCTGAAATAATTCCTAATTATACAATTTTGCAAATAAGCACTATAAATGTTAAAATGTTAAGACTTCAGTGTATAATGTCAATAACATCCTGCCTTTTTAAAATTGCTTAAAACATTTGTTAAAGATCATGCAAAATAAACACTGTATTAAAATGCTAGATTACACTCAAACATCAAGGCAATGAAACACAAAAGAGCAACTATTTAGCACAATGACTGGCCCAGTAAATAACTTAATCAGCATATTAATAAAAACCCACTGAGTGATAAACATCGAAAATGTAACACTGAATCTAGATAATCGCACATCTGCGATCTCACCATCTACCGTCCTAACTGTGACTTGGGGTAAACCACCAGAATTCATTCTACATAAATGAGCTATGTTAAAACGATAACAACATTTCATTGCATGATGACAGGGTACATTTCTGGTCCACACAGTACTTCAATGTGACCATTCTCTTAACTCGGCTAATAATTAATGGAAAGTACACTTTTACAGTCACACCACATATATATATATATATATATATATATTTTACCCTTGCTTTGTTACATGTTTCTAAATTTTTTTTTAAAAAGTATTTCCTTTCTTATGATCCTTCCCCAGAATTAACATGCTGACTTAGGAACAGATGAAGTAGATAAAGTCTATCCTAGCATAGAGAGCAATGATTTAGTTTTACCTAATTAGATATTTCCTTGTCATTTATCAATTGTCACTGACCTTTTTGATGTAATTATTTCCTCATTCACTCATCTATAAATATTTATTAGTACCTATTATTACCCATGTCTCCCTGATTTTCCAGAAAAAGAATTCATGTTTTTTTTTTTCTTCTCATTGCTAAGCTCACTTACAAAAGTTGGGCACCATTTAAAAGAGTTGGAGAACAGACTAGGGTGGCTTCTTGGGCACAGCTGGATGGTGCTGGAAGCCAGGCCTGGGATTTGGAGAGAAGAGTTTCCGACATATAAACCCACGGAGGTCACCAGCCCTCCCCGCATCTACTCTCCTAACAGCTCAGGACAGCCCCGTCACACTACTGCCAGCCCTGGTGACTCACTTTCTTGGCAATTTTTAAAGCCCTCTTCATTATGTACTTCCTACTCTTCAGAACCTCTGTGATAAGCAATACCCCTGCCATACAGAACGCTGGATCTCGGTTTACTCAGCCTCTCCCTGTAGCGTCACAGGCTGTGCACTCACCTAGGTGAGCCCCTAAGAGCAGGGTTTGCTTCTGCTTCACCTAACGCCACGTCTTCCCTCAAATGTGTGGTCACCAAATGTTTGCAAAAAGGGTCTCTAGCTTTTTTTCTTTATGGCAAATTAAGCCCTTTAAAATACTTCTGACCTATCTTTATACTCAGATCTCACCTCGTCTCAAAAAGTTTTATGGGGTAATGCGCCAATGAAAGGTACAGTGGTATTAGTGAGTTCTGAAGCTTCTAATTACAAAGACCACAGAGGCTGGCTGGTGAGCCGTGCTTCTCACGCTCCCTTCTGTCACACTGCAGATGTCTCTTTTACCTTGGCCTCATCATCGGTTAGTTATCTGTCAGCGAAATGTAGAAAGGTGATGGGCGTGGATGGAGTCAAAATCCAGGACAATTCTGTCATAAGGGTACAGTAACACTCTTCTCCTTTGCTTGTTTTTCTCAAAGAATGCTCTCTCTTTCTTCTCCAAAGCCTGTGCTCTCAGAAGAGGCTGCTGCATGGAGCTCCGGAGGATCTTTGGAGAGCCTTGTGTAACTTGAACGTTGGCTTCGCTTATGTGTCATGCTTTTTAGATTCTCATTCTGAATAGCGGTTGGGTTGGGACTGGAACTAGGCCTCAAAATGACTTGAGAAGTCTCCCTAATTCCCTCCATCTCATCGAAATTTTGATTGGCTCTGTTGGCTGGAGCACTATTGTTGTTCAGAGTCATGGTGCTGGGAGTTCGGTTCAGGTTGTAGGCTTTCTGGCATGCAGGCCAGTTTTCTTCAGGGCTGCTGGCTATCAAGCTGCATTCGGAAGGGCTTTTCTTGTCTTCTGAACAAATGGACATCCGAGCTATAATTGGATCTTGCAGGCCACTCAGGCTATGTGGGATTCCCCGCTTTCCGCTGTGACTGTCATCTTCCAGCTCTATGAGATTTGCCTTTTCAAGCTGGGAGTCATCCGCCACTTCATTGTGCAGAGAGTGATTGGGAGAACTTTCATTGGATCTCACTCCTGAATCCGATGAATCCTTTTTGTCAAGGAGCGCATCCGATAAATACTCTTTGGCTTTAATGAAGGTTCTAATCGGCTCAGCACTGTGTTCTGGAGACTTTGGCACTCTCTCTACTTTCCCTTCGGCTTTTCTGTCTTTGTCATCTTTGAGCAGTGGAGTGTTATCTGATTCTTCTGTGCCAGATTCATCCTCGTCACTTGGGAGTTTTTGATAGCGCAGCCCACTTCCCTTAAGCTTCAAATCTGTCTGGAAGAGGCTTGACCTTTCGGAAGATTTCTTGCCTGGGAGAAGCTTACTGCCTGACTGATCTGATTTTTCATCTTCTTCAGTGATAGGATCCAGGGGGGAAGCATCGTTGGTGGAAACCCCTGATGATGAATAATCGATAACATCTCCCCTCTTCATTAGAAAGGACTTCCTCCCATCATCGGGCTTTGGTTCACTATCCTTCCCCTTTTCTTGCTCTAGGTTTGAATGAATAGAGCCCCCCGATGAACTCTGACCCATGTAATATGTGCTGTGTGGAGAAGATCTGCCACTAATGGTTGTAGACCCGGGGCCCCCTTCTAACTGGGACATCTGAGCAATGTATTCTCTATAGGCATCTCTATACTCGGCCTGCACCTTATCAGTAAGCTTTGAAATTTCAATACTGGAATCCTGGGAATTGAGACTCGAAAGACTTGGGGTTCTGCGAGTTTGTGACTGTGAAGACAGAAAACAAATAATTTAAAAATTCAAATAAGAAGAAAAAAGGCATAAACATCAGCTTAGGAAATATATATGTACACTAACCATTTAAAAAGTCATCAAAACATCAAATTCTTTTAAAAGAATTCTACATAACACAGTTTAACAAAAGCTGTGACCTTATAATGCTGTTATTAGAAAGCTTTCTATAAATTTTAATAAAATCAGTTTATTGTTAATATTTAAAAGTATGATTAAACACTGTATTAACAAATAATCTTAGCACTTGTTTCTGGTTTTTATTTCATTTTTAAGAGACAGGATCTTGCTGTGTTGCCCAGGCTAGATTCAAACTACTGGACTCAAGCAATCCTCCCACCTCAGCCTCCTGAGCAGCTGGGACTATGGGCATGTCCCACATGCTCGGCCACAGCACTTGTTTTTATAACTTCAAACGTTTAGCTTTTATTTAAGGCCAAAGTCAACTTCATTGATAAAATATAAAAAGCAATGAGGCCAATAGTTGGGCCTTAGTAAACAGAAAAATAAAGTAGTTTTACAAGTTTATTTCCAATATTAAGTTTTAGAATTAGAATTTGCTTCAGATCCCAGAATAGCTAAGAAACAAGGAGCAAAAAGTACAGATGAGGAAAAAGAAGGAGAAGAATCAAGAAAGTTTAAGAAGGGTCAAGAGCAAAGGCTAAAACAAAAAAGAAGGAACAAAGTGAATTTGTTGGGGACCTTCTCAAGGAAATAGGACATTTTCTTCCTTCCCCAGGGCGCTGTTCCTCCTCAGCGCTGCCCTGCCCTGCCCACTCAGTGTTACTCGCTGCCGACTGCTGTGCCTCCTCCCCCGTTGTTCTCCACACCCTGCTCTGCTTTTCCTCCTGCGCTCTCCTCACTCCCCCTACTCCTCCTGCATCTCTCACTTTGCTCTGTCCCTGCCCCTACCCCTCACCTGGCCTCCTTCTTCTAAGAATCTCCAAAGGAAGAACGCGCCTACATCTAATGCCAGACGAGAAGAAACCAATATCCATGAAGGGTGTGCAGGCGTCCTGGAAAACCAAAGGATGGTGCTCAAAGGGACACTATGTGGCCAGTGTTCCAATGAAGATGTACTTCAACAGTTACTGAATGCAACAGGAAAATCGCCTGGGAAAGGCTGAATTTGCTGACCACCCTAGCTCAAGTAGCCTAATCCCTATTGACTCTGCATGCCGTGACCCTGATGGATATCTCAGCTCTCATCAATGTCTACGTGAGCTACTTTTTTCTTTGTTTCACTGACTGCCCCTCTCCACATGGATGCAGCTCCTTGAGTACAGGGAGCCCTCCATCTTGTCTCTTGTTCACTTAGGTATTCAGTAAGCATTTTCTGAATGACTGTCTAAATGCCCATATAATCTCAGTGAACTGAACGGTGCCCTTATTCTTCAATAATATGAAAAATGCCATTCAATAAATACCTGCCAACTTAGATTACTGTGACGAGGGGCACCTTCATCCAGGCCAAGCGTGTTCAGCTCTTCGAAGCTGAAGTTGAGTGTGTAGGGCGTCTGGCTGGAGAGCTCGGTGTGAGGCAGCTCGTTGTGGGAAGCGCGGCGAGCAGGCTCACCGTGCGGGGCTGGGCCACTGCTGCTCTCACTGAGGAAACGTGGGTCTTCAGGGACCACATGGCTTTCTGCGTTTCTCATTTCTAGTACCTTTACAGAAGAAAAACATAAATATTTACACTAACAAATCATATTTTAGAAGCTTTAGAAATATTTAGAAAAATCAAACGTTATAAAGCTACTGCAACAGCAATGAGAAAGCATACTTCTGGTAAGTGAATTTCTAGTGCATTTGTTTTATACATCAGCTTATCTTTCATGTTAATTAATACTAAAGGAAGCAATGGTAGAAACCACCATACATATACTACACTGCAATTTGTCCATTAAATTATTACTTCTGTTTAAAACTTGACTTGAGGACAAAGAAAAATGCAGCTGGCATGTGTCAAAACCAGAGCTGGCCAGGAGTAGGGCGGTAGGTCCAGATTTTATTCAGAACTATGGCAACAGGGGTAAGCAGTCTCACTACAGAAGGGGGTTCAACTCGGAATAAGCACGAATGAGTGGGGATCTACCACCAAGGGGCAGGGTGGGGGCCGTGGATGGAACATTACTAAGGGGAGGCAGCAGGAGTGGGGGACTCTTGGTACGCCGATGGCCAGGGTGAGCAGACATCACCTGGGGGTGGGGGGGTTAGTGAGGCGTTTGATCAAATACTGAGGGTGATCACACATGTAAACTGACTTAACAGGATTCTTGCTAAACCTGGGCAATGCAAGCCCTATAAAGACGAATGCTGAAGGTCAAGGCCTCGAAGGCTTCGAGGAGCCTGATGAGAGTTAAGGCAGGTGAAAGCATGAAGAACCGGCAGGCGGCCTCTTCCCCAAATCTCTGAGTGAAATGCCCAAAAAGGCAAAGGCTGCCAAGTGCTGCTGTGTGTATTTTCCACAACACAGGATTGCACATAAGTATAAGAAGCAGTTTTTAAATTAAAAAAAAATGAAAAAATACCAGTTTAGGCCAGTACTTATTGATAACTGGTTTTCTACAATGTTATAAATAATTTTGAATGTTATCATAAAATAATGTTGTAAACATCACAATGTTACAAATATCTTACTGTGCTTCTGAAAAGGTGCCAGTCTCCAAAATTCATATTCATCTCTTTCTTCAGTTCATCAATGTTACACTGAGCTAACACACGGCCATTTATGTTTGCCTGAGTAAAAATTAAAACAATTATGGGTATAAAGACAGAATGTAAAATATTCTGAATTACTAGTGATTGCCAAGTATGCTTATATTTAGTTTTAAATAAGTCTCTAGAGACCAGAAAGGCTGACCAAAAAAAAGGTTATCATCCCATATAATAATACAATAAACAAGCTGAATTTGAACAACATCAGCCACTTCATATTTTCCCAAATGTCTTAGGCATTTTCTGGGACCAATCGAAGAACTAACCCTCCTATTTCCAAAACTACCTATGCTGTCATGAGCAACAACAAAACTGTTAGTTTTTGTTTTCTAATCTTAGAAAATATGAACATGAACACAAGCTGCTGGGAGGGGACAAAGACATCTGTCCTCATAAGCGTGTTGGTCACTAACAACGTTCTAAATGAAGTAGGCCTGGCAAACTTGTTTATCCGTTATATTAGATACAGATATGAAGAATGCCCACCCACTAATTTTCCAGTCTATTAAATTCACAAGGCCCGGTGCGGTGGCTCACGCATGTAATCCCAGAACTTTGGGAGGCTGAGGTGGGTGGATCACCTAAAGTCAGGAGTTCGAGACCAGCCTGGCCAACATGGTGAAATTCCATCTCTATTAAAACTACAAAAATTAGCTGGGAGTGGTGGCACATGCCTGTAGTCCCAGCTACTTGGGAGGCTGAGGCAGGAGGATCGCTTGAACCCGGGAGGCGGAGGTTGTAGTGAGCCATGGCCACGCCACTGCACTCCAGCCTGGGTGACATAGCAGGACTCCATCTCAAAGAAAAAAAAAAAAATCATAAAAAAGGAAGTTATCACTTTTGGTTCCCTGTAATTCTAGTTTCCCCTAAATGAAACAACAGCATTTTCTTTATTAATAATAGGTAGCTTACTGCTTTTATAAAATGTAAAACCTGACTTTATTAACTGGGGCAAACTTATGAAATAGCTATGTTCATAATCAATAGAATGTTCAGTTTCCAAGTTAATCCTGAAGAAAACAGTATACACAGCAAGTCTGTGACAGAGGTCCTGCTGCAACAATGCCACGGAGCCCTCAGCACGGAGGCGGCCAGCGGCTCTGAGGGGCTTCAGAAAGCCGGGGTCTAGGAGCAAAGAGCTGAGTGGGGAGAAAACCACTACCCCGATGGGAACAAAATCATCACAAAGGACTCGTGTGGGAGACCCCGCTCTTTCCTGACACCAACCAGCTGCCTGAAGGAGAAAGTGGGGCTTGTCCATGGAAAAGCCGGTGTTTGACTCATGCAAACAGGGACTAGCACGAGCCAGCTCTGTAAGGAAACTGACATTATCTGAAACCTTTCTAAAATTGGCTGAGATGAGTAAAATGGTGTCTACATATGCTCGTAATTCTTTAAAAAACTTCTCTCAGATGTCATTCTTTCAAGTATATAAATATTAGAGGCTGGTTATTAACGTTCTACTTTATTACACAGTACTCTGATATAAAAAGTACACCTTAGTGAAATATCTACTATAAAGACTTCGTTAAAACCTTCCCCCAAATCTCAAGCATCTCTAGCCAACTTCCTGATAGCTGCTAGAATTGCAATAGGATCTTAGAATAAAAAAAAATTATGCAAATGCATTAACCTTGCAAACCCAAACCTATGTGGTTTCATCAAATGTGACATGATCCTAAGTCCTACATGACATGAAAATGAGAATTTGGAGAAAATGAGGCAAGTGTGGCTTACTTTGATAATCACTAAATCACACTAGCAAATATTACAATTAGAAAAAAAAGTAACACAAAGGTTTTCGGTTCCACACTGGAAAGATGAGTTCTGTTTATCCCAATGGGAATCCCTCAGAGCTTTCTCTTTCTCATCAAGGCATTCTTTACTTGTATTAGGTCATTTAAAAAAGAACATGGTAAGACAGCTACTTTATTTTATTTTATCCATTTATAAAATAAGAGAAAACAGGGCAATTTTAGAATACAAACTAGTAAGAATTATGTTTTCCATTTAGAGCTTTCCCATTTTAACAGGGAATGCATGTTTGGGAAGCTATACATAAAGTGTACATGACCCACACAGTCCTGTCTTCCGCCCCCAGCACTGTCTCTGGTCCGCGTGTAAGTGGCTGCCTCACCTTTTTGATCGTGGTACAATACTGAGGCAGCATACTCTGGTCCAGCCCTTCTATTTGTTTCAGCTTCTCACATACTGCATCCACATTCAGTGAATTCAGTAATACCACTGGGCCTGGGGCTGGGCCTGACCCCTAGAGAAGTCAAGGAAAAATACAGGTATGAATAAGCATTTAATGCCATCTATAATGAGGTCATGTGACAGAGAAAAACTCATTAAGTTATACCATGAAGTAAAGTAAAAAAAAAAAAATGTGTTTAGCATGGTAAGGAAATACCATTCGGGAATAGATTTAGTTACTGTTATAACCTAATGAGTAGCTTTTATTACAGCTGATACAGCCTGGTCAAAACCATTTTTTCTAAGAAAACAGAACATTTCATGAACAAAGCCTAGGTCAACTTCTCAAATGTTTACTGCCTAATCTCAAGAGAGAAGGGTGCCGTGCTTAATAAAAGGAAGAAGAGAGGTTAAAAAAAACACACACAAAAAGATGGAAAACTACTGATGCCAATATTATATGAATACAAAAAATAAACCTACAAAATAATTTTAAAGTACCTATACTAGACAATTAAGCAACTTTGAGTGTTTCTACAGACTACCTCAATAGTTACAAGAGCTGAAGTTTTCAGATCTTCATCATATTGTATCCGAGTGATCTAAAACTTCCTTTAGCATCTGTTAAATCATCATGTAAATACAAAACAACAGTATTAATTCTTAACACATGTGAAAGTAAATATCATCTATTAAAATTTGTTCTCATTTAAAAGGAAAGTCAAAATAATTAAAAAGTCTAGTATTTATTTAGAAGAAAAACATTTTCGGAATGTGGATACTAACAAACCAGTTGTCCGTGGTCAATGATAAATGCATCTTCCCAGCACAGATGTGCTCATTGTGGTTTAGAGGGTGCATCAGCCTGGTCAAAATCAGGACTTCAAAGTCACAGAACAAATAGCTAGTTAGTAGTAAACTTGAACCAGAACTGTAACTTATCAGGTCTTATAACTTCCTATTTTCCTTTTTCCAACTTCTTTCACTTAACATAATGTTTTCAAGGTCCACCATGTCATAACATGCCAGTCCTTCATTTCTTCTTATTGCTGAGTCATATTTATCTTTTCTATCTTTCAAATGCTTTTATTCCTCAACCAGTCTCCTTGCTCTGGATACAGTTACAATTGTTTACATTTTTTGTTGCTCAAAAAAATCACAAAAAAATAGTTTAATCAACAAAATAACTAATGATCTTACTGGATTATGCCTCATAGATAAAATAAATTTCCATGAGTCCATAGTAATATAACTAAATAATTGAAAAAAGTGAATTAATTAGGAAGCAGAGACAGCTTTTCTTTACAGAATTCCAATTAATAAATGTAGAAGAGGAAAGCAGAAAATGACCATTAGGCAAACATAGTAACAGTGAGTGTACACATGATCCACAGACGGAAGCGAAAATTAATGGGCAAAAGTATAAGCAGAAACGGGATATTTGCAGAGTTTCAAAGTATCTCCTCCAAGATATTCACTAGTTACAGAAGGAACAATAAAACTTTACAGTGCTGAAACCTGGCAGATGCCACCTTAACCAAGTGACCAAGGTTAGCATTAGTGGTGGGAAGGCTTATGGACATCATGAACCTTCAACTCTGATGCACTGGGAAGGGCATAGCATCACTCCTGCAGTTTTCTAGCAATATACAGTCCCCTTGTAATCACGAGGAAACATCAGACAAACCCAAATTGAGGGACGTTCTACAAAATAACTAACCAGTATTCCTTAAAAGTGTTAATTAAGGTCATGAAAGATAAGGAAAGACCAAGAAACTGTCACAGATTAAAACAGACTAAGGAGAAATAAAATGCAACTGAATTGAATCCTGGACCAGAAAAATGACATTTGTGGAAAAGCTGGTGAAATTCATATAAAGTCTGTAGTTTAGTTAATAGTATTATGCCAATTTTAATTTTTGCTTTTGATTATTATACTACAGTTATGAAAGATGTTTACATTGACAGAATAGCATTTTTTGCATCTTTTCTTTAGGGTTAAAATTATTTTAAAGTAAAAAATTTATTTCAAAAATCCCGAAATCTCTCTACTTCTGATTGTGCTAAAAACGACAAGTATAATAGACACGGATCAAATTAATCCTGTCAGCTTTGGAGGGAAAAATGTAAAATACTGAGGAGAATTTTATGTCTATGGAGAAGCTGAGAATTCAGCAACAGAGACATGTCAATAAAGATACCGCCCTTTTCCTTTAAAGCAAAAAGCTCTACCCAATGTTACTTTCACAATCTTTTTACAACTTCTACAATTTATCAGTTACTTTCAAGCATATTTTATCCTTCATTGGGGATCAAAACTATAGTCTGACTCTTATTATAAGTTAGGCTTTATACAACAGCTAAATTATCAATTAATGAAAATATGTTATAATATGCTTCTTTGAATAAAGAAGAAATGGTAATTACCTGCTAGACCTTTTCTAAAATAATCATGCATAAGAAAATTATTTTGAAACCACACGAATCTTATAACCAAAATAATAATTTGGGGGTGGAAATCTCATAAAAGGGAGGAGAAAGAGTGCAAAAATGATAAGGAAAGGGCAAAAAGCATATTCAATAATTCAGTAGGTAAATTCTTACTAGAAACTAAGCATATTACTTTGAGAATACACAGACTAGTTCAAATAATACTTTAATGTTTATCATGCATTCTTATTGAAATTATCTAAGTCAAGAAGAGACCATTTTAGCATATTGATTTTAACATCAGAATTTGTTAAAAATTTTTTCTGAATCAGAAAGCTGAATGCAGTGTGTTTAAACTGTTAAAAATAAACTTCAAAATTTACACAGATCAGAATTTCTCCAGGTAAAAGTAAAGCTATCAAAATACTGAAATTATCCTGAGGTAACTATATCACTGTGTATTGTAAGTAGATTAGAACTACACTCTGACACATTATCATCTTTGGTAAATTTATTAAATAAGCACAGAACTGATTAGCCAGAAATGAGTGCCATGCAATGGCTGGAAGCAACTAATAAACCGAAGGCACCTTAATGAGCACAGATTTATAGACAGCCCAGCATGAAGTTGCCAGTGATTGCTTCTAGTAGTCTAATAAGAAAAGTAAAATTTCATTGAGAGTTTCTGTACCTGTCTCTGTTTGTTAAACCCAGAGTCACACGGCTTTAAGGAAGGAATAAAACACAGTGAAGGATAAGAGCATAAAGTAACACATCCGATGCACAACTACAAATGTCTAACACACATAGGCAGGGCTTCATCATTCCTCCTATTTCCTCCTCACTCTGAACGGACCACGGACAACAGCACACAGCAAGCAGCACACATGCATGCACACCCCCCCACCCACAGTAGCTGCATTCCATTCACATGTGCTTGGTCATCTTACAATTATACTCCTCAAAAAAATTATATTTTTTGTATTGAAAGAATAAATCATGAGCCATACATTTAATAAGAAAATGAGGTACATCAGATTGGCTATGAAAAGTCAATATTCCTAATATATGCAAGTTTAACATTAATTTAAAAACACTGAATAAGAAGGCTTAGTTACTTAGACTATCGCATGATCATAAAATATCTAGCCACACTATAGGTCATGTTCAGAAACACACTTTCAAATTTGAGTTTTGCTTCTTTGGGTATGTGGCACATAATAGATGCGCTAAATACCATTTCATAAGAATGGCCCCAAGAGGCTTCTAGCTCGAGAAACAGACAAACCTTGCAAACTGTGATGAACATAACCATTTCAGTGAGGTGGATTTTTAAAAACTCTAATCCAAAGCAAATAATCACTGCTGGCAATTATTCTTCTGTACTTAGATTGATAGTAAATATTCTTAAAATGCTTAAAATGATCTAGAGATGACTGGCAATTTGTACCAAAGTTAATTTACAACACTGTTTTGGTACATTAAATGGCAGGGTTTTTGCTAGCCTGACGTTTGATGTCTTTCTTTTAACATATTCAATACCTGGGGCACTTCGTGGAAATCCTGTTTTCTAGTTTACACTGTCGACCTTATTATAAATAGGTTTTTAAAAAGCTGTCTGTAGAGATTTGCAAAAATACCAAAATAGGAGTGCTAAGGAAATTACAGTTTGCTACAAGACATCCAAAACACAAAAGAAAGCTATTATTAACCTGATTGGAAAATATAACTTACTCTTCAAGCTACTTAAGAAATACTAGGTCAAAGTTGACAGATGAGGCGTAACACTACATTTTAAGAGCAATCTTTTAAAAAACACAAGTACCGGCAGGGTGTGGTGGCTCACACCTGTAATCCCAACACTTTGGGAGGCCACAGTGGTGGATGACTTGAGGTCAGGTGTTCAAGACCAGCCTGGCCAACATGGTTAAACACTGTTTCTACTAAAAGTACAAAAATTAGCTGGGCTAATTTTTCACTGTGCGGTGGTGCACGCCTGGGTCCCAGCTACTCGGAAGGCTGAGGCAGGAGAATCACTTGAATCCAGGAGGTGGAGGTTGCAGTGAGCCAAGATTGTGCCATTGTACTCCAGCCTGGGTGACAGAGCGAGACTGTCTCAAAAAAACCAAAATGAAACAAAACAAAATAAAAACACAAGTACAAAACTACTGCAATGAACATAATTTTGTTGTTTTTAAACTTTTAACTGTACTCTAGGATTTCATAACATTACTGTAATATTATTTCTGTGAAAATATCCCAATCAATTTAGTTGAAAATTGTTTAGGAAAAAAGTTTTCTTGAGTTGAAGTCTGGCACAAAGACTTTCAAGCGGGAAGTGAAGACAATTTTTCACTATACTTTAATAAGAGGCAAAAATGAGCAAATACTTTTCCAAATTCAAACAGAATAGTACAAATCCACTTCTAAGACACTTTAAAAAGTGTGAATGGTGTTAAGGCTGGTTGAGGCTACTGTGCAAAGTCGCTGAGAGCTGACAGGGAGGACCTGTCCTGAGCCTGAAGCCTAAAAACAACCTAAAACGCCTTCGACTCCCTACCTATGGCACCTTTAACTTTCTTGTCCATGTCTTCTCCTGAACAATGAGAGACAGCTTAAGTTCTAAACCAGTGGTGAAAATAAAAATTCTCCACAGGTGAGCCCCGCCTTTTTTTTGAGACAAGGTCTGCTCTGTCACCACGCTGGGGTGCAGTGCTGTGATCTTGGCACTCAACTGATCCTCTCACCTCAGCCTCTCAAGTAGGGGGACTACAGGTGTGCGCTACCATGCCCTGCCTGGCTAATTTTTTTTTTTTTTTTTTTTAAGAAACGGTCTTGCTATGTTGCCTAGGCTGGTCTTGAACTTGTGGGCTCAAGTCATCCTCCTGCCTCAGCCTTCCTAAGTGCAGGGTTTCTGCATGGGCCATCCCATGGGGACTTGTTTTCACTTTTTACTTGGTCACTCCACTGACTGGATCCTGTTTAATGAAAACCAAGACTTTCAGTTTTAATATCTTCATTCAGTAGTTTTCATCAACATCTAAAGGTAAAGGTAACAGCACACTGGAGGTCATGATACTGTGTTAACACTGCCTTTGCAGTTCTGAAATTCTTTATGATTAAACTTTGTGCTAATTATTGTCATGCTTTTTCAACAAGTTATAAAAGTGATCTAAATAAAGCTGTCCAAAGGTAACGAGTAAACCCTGTAGCTGAGGAAGTCAAGAAAGAATGACTTCATAAAACCGATAATTCCCTCGGTGGCCTTCAGGTCCACACTCTATGAAGCAAGATTTTCATCAGTTTTCTTCACCGCTGTGTCCCACTAGAATAGCGCCTCTTACACTCAATAAATATTCGTTGAACTAATCGCTGATCACACCAGCATCTGTGGTACTCAATGTAAAATAATTCAGGGAAAAATGAAAGGATGAAGAAATGCTTTATTGCTCCTTTGAAAAAGTGCTTTTCAATGAAACACAGTTACCACCAGGAGCAGCATACCTTAAATTAAGCCAGACTACAGAGCTTCGAGAGCAACTCTTCGAGATGACAGAACAACATGCCACTCAGGAGACCTGGCCAGACACAGGCCCTCAATACTAGGTCCTTCGCTTCACTGGGTTCACAGAATCATGTGAATGCTGCCATTTCCTAGTGGGAACTGGACTCAAAGAAGGTAAAGGCACCAGTGAAAATATCCCTGGAAAGCTTTCAAAATTTTAAAGTATCTAAAGTATTCAAATAACCTAGAAATTCCTCTAAATTCTAAGAAAACAAACCGATTAACACCTTTAGGGCTAAGAAGCATCAACAGATAAAAAGGCTGCATGAATCTAAACTGATTGGAGTATTTGTACACCACTCCCATGACTGAGACAAAGATGATTGAACCAAAAACAGTTTGAGTTCTGCGTCTTTAAGGCTCCACGGATTCTGGCCTTTGGGCAGTAGTAGCAGTAGTAATAATAATAATGAAGTACTTAAAGTATGCTAAGGCTGACTAATCCTTGAATCAGACCTGAGGCAGGTCTGCTTTACCCAGTGAGAAAGCTGAGAATCAGAGGGGTAAAGTAATCTGTCCAAGGCAAAGAGCTCATCACCAGGGTCTGTTTAACTCAAAAGACCAAAGACCTGACTAAGTCGTGTTCAGGACGAACGGGGCAGAGCCACCAGCATGGTGGTGAGCGCCATGGTCTCCTGCATTCTAGTTCCAAATCTGGCACCCCTTCCTGTGTCCCTCAGGTAAGTCTCACACGTTCTATCTGTGCCATGTGGAGACTAGCACTCCTGGGAGACCCTCAAGAGGAAAGGCATGTTTAATGTGGGTTCCAGGATTCTGCTTTTGTTGGTTTTACAAACTGGAGTTTTGATTAAGAGTTCATTTCTAAAAGCTTCTATGCTTTGGAAGTTTGAAAAACACTGTTCCTTTCTAGCCCTAATATTCTGGGAAGCATGTCTTGCATATAGTACTAATTTTTTAACCTGGTTTCACAAGATTTGGCATATATTTTTTCTCTATTATACAATTATTTTTAAAAAGCTAGCATGGAGGCTTATAGATATATCCAACTGTTTCACAGAAGTGAGGATTTGTTTTATTAATATATTAATATATTTTATATTAACATATTTTATATTACTATATCATTAATATATTATATATTTTATAATATAAATATGTTCTATATTAATATAATTATTTTATAATATATATTATTTATATATATTATTAATTTATAGAAATCCTCACTTCTGTGAAACACTTGGCTATATCTATAATTTATCTGACAAGTCCCTCCCTGGACATCACAAGCTATAAGCACTACAGTGTTCCTTAATGTGAGAAAACTCAATGATTTTTATAAGGATCTAATTTATAAAGGTGATTCAGATGTTCCGCATGGCAAAAAAAAAAAAAAAAATTTATATATATATATGGGATCATCTCTATTTTGAAAAGACCATAGCTGGTTAACCCCTTATGGCTTGGCTTTTTTAACACATTACCTTGTGACATGACAATTTGTCCAAAAATGTTTGTGTAGTTCTTGACTCTTCTGCAGGCTTTGTATAGAGACAGCTGACTGAGCAGAGATGGGACCAATGGGAAATCCCGTTGTCCAGAAACACAGAGTTTTCTGCTACGGAGCTCGATGGGCTACACATACTTTTCTGCTAGGTACTCTCTGTTGGTCCAGCTACAAAGTTCTGGCAATGTTCCCATGTTCTGATTCTTTACCTTCCACCACAGCTTTCAATTTGTCATTGAACTAAGTGACTACTTAGTTTTTCTAGGCTTCGACAAAACAAATTTTACATTCTATTGTCGTTGTTAATTTCTTAAAAGCAAAGGAAGCTTAGTAAGCATCTATTATTTGTTATGCTAATCATAAAATGATCTTTTCATAGTAAAATAAAAGCAAATGATATGGTTATTCTACTAGACAAAGTCACTAATATATGCAGAGCACCTTTGTTGAGCTTCTAAACACATCTCAAGAATCACACGATTTCCCCTTCTCCAAAAACTCATTTCAAAATTTGCCTAATGCTCCTTTACTGGTCCCTAAAAGAAACTACAGACACCTTTTAATGACATGTATTTGTCTACATTCTTGAGCACGGGAATAGCTACTATGTCAGTATGTCTGTGTCATTAAGGCCATTAACTTTTTCACAGTATCTGATTTTCTTCAAAATTTTGCTCAGGAATTTTAGCTCAGAGAATTGAATTGCATGCAATAATCTGTATGTTAAAGGCTCTCTGACTAAACTAAAGGTCATTCTTGCATATAGTGACGATGACCCATGGATTAAAGATCCCGTAAGCACTAAAGAGAATTATTGTGGTTTACTGTGGATAACTGAAGTCACTGAAACACTTCAGCTGAAATGTTAAAATGACTGTAAAATAATCATCAACCTCTCAACGAAAGCACCACAACGGTTCTCTTTTTCTCTCCTATTAACATTAACTCAAAGGAAACTAAAGTTAAAAAGCTATTGCTGGCCAGGCACGGTGGCTCACACCTGTAATCCCAGCACTTTGGGAGGCCAAGACGGGCAGATCACAAGGTCAGGAGTTCGAGACCAGCCTGGCCAACATGGTGAAACCCCATCGCTACTACAAAAACACAAAAATTAGCCAGGCATGGTGGTGGGAGCCTGTAATCCCAGCTACTCAGGAGGCTGAGGCAGGAGAATCGCTTGAAACCAGAAGGCTGAGGTTGCAGTGAGCTGAGATGGCGCCACTGCACTCCAGCCTGAGCGAAAGAGCGAAACTCCGTCAAAAGAAAAACAACCTATTGCCTGCCAAAATGCAAGTTTTAAGTTAAAAATTACAGATAAACTTAGTAATATTTCACCATGTTAACTCTAACTGCTATGCCACATTTCAACACAGCTATAGGCTAAATTGACCATATTACATGGGTGTAACATAGTCTGTAAATAAAACAACCGAAGTTAAAATACAAACTGGGTTCTTTTTTTTTTTTTTTTTTTTTTGAGACGGAGTCTTGCTCTGTTGCCCAGGCTCTAAATGAAGATTTTAAAGCTCATCACAAACTTATTTCTTATTAAGTACGAAGTCTTATATAGTAATTTTTTTTTTTTGAGACCGAGTCTCACTCTTGTTGCCGAGGCTGGAGTGCAGCGGTGCGATCTCGGCTCACTGCAACCTCCACCTCCCAGGCTCAAGCAATTCTCCTGCCTCAGCCTCCCAAGTAGCTGGGATTACAGGTGCCTACCACCACGCCTGGCTAATTCTCATATTTTCTTTAGTAGAGACAGGGTTTCACCATGTTGGCCAGGCTGGTCTTGAACTCCTGACTTCAAGTGATCCACCCACCTCGGCCTCCCAAAGTGCTGGGATTACAGGTGTGAACCACCGCACCCGGCCACTTACATAGTAATTTATGAGGTGATTCCCTCTACAAGGTTTTTTTGTTTGTTTATTTTTTGTTTTTTTCTTTTTGTTTTTCTTTTTTTAAAGAAACCTACCTTAAGGTGTTGGCAAAAAATGAATAAATAAATAAATAATTTCTTTTACATGCTGAACGATCTTCTGTTTATCTGGAAATTTTATTTTAACAAATATATAGGCAAAGAAAAGTATTATAGTACTGCACTAAAACTCAGACTAAGACTTAACTAAATGTAGACACCTAGATTGAGTTATGAAAGATGCATTTTTAGTCTAGACCATCTAGCTCATGTATCTTTTTGTAGTCTCAAGGGTGATACTGGATACTTTTCTAAAACATTCCACATGTGTAATAGCAACCACAGGCTTAACAAAAACAGTCAAAGGCAAAGCTAGAGCTCACACTGAGGAGCAAATACTACCAACGGAACACCCCCGACAGCTGACAGAAAAAGCCCTTCCTTATTGAAGAATCAAAAAAAAAACCCATCCCATGTATTGAAAAAGGGGAAAAGCAGGAGGAAATAATGGGTGAAGTTAAACATCCGCTTTTTAATTAATTCAGGAACCATAATTATTAGCATTCAGCTACTCTATACTAGCTGCTCATCACACCACAAATGCAGAGTTAGTGAGCTGCTATCATCACAATTAAGACAGTCATTACTGAGGCAGAAGCAATGAGATGCCAGCGATCCACACCACAGGACTACTCCATTACCCTCGAGGAGTCTGTGGGTGAAGAAAGCCCCTCAGCAGCATCCTCCTTGATAACTTCCTAACAACACAAAACAGGAGAGTGTGGGTGAAAAGGGGAAGGGGGGAGTCAAACTGTGAAGACAAATGAACATGATGGTAAAATAATATACAACACTGAAACTCAACAGTTTATGTTTTTGCCTCCTGATTTATAAAAACATATTAATAGAGAGTTTCTTTTTTTAAACTATTACTTTTATCATCAGGAACCTCTAATATTTTGGGCACAAATGTCTTTTATTAGATTCAATAGTTCATTGGAAGAATTTCCCTTATCTTGTTTAAATCCTGCCATTTGATTGAAATTCTTCCTTCAATACATCCTCTATTTTTTATATCATGGTGCTAATATTTACATACTATAAAGGTACTGTATACACATGTTCTTTAAGAAGATATTAGAAATTACCAAATGTAAAGGCTTAGTTTTAAAAGTTTTGGTAGCAAACATTATATTACAAGCCAGAAATTTCTGGCTATAAACAAGTCAACATTTCTTCACTGAGACTGCTAGTCATTTTCCTTCCATACATATTTACCAGAAATGAAAATAAATACATTTTATGTTAGTAATAGGTTATGTTTCTTAAAACTATGTATAAAATCAGTTGCACTCTTTTACTATGTAAAGGAAATAACCAAACCTCAAATGCTATCTATGTTTATTATTAAATTAATATTTGCGTTACCCTTTTATATACTTACTAGGCCATTGTTCTGATCTCTGGGCAAACTCGTTTTTACTGATGGACGTGAGATGAGATGTTGGGAGCCGCCAGGGTAATACCTTGGCGTGTAAAGGTATGGGGCAAAGAATGGCTATGGAAAAACATGTAACAAAAAAGGGGTAAACAATTACAGAAATGAAAGTGTAATGAGATTTTTCAAATGAAACCAATAAGATACAACTCCAAAACTTTAATGCAAATGACAAAACAAAAGAAAAAAAAAGCCTCACTCATATTCCATAAGATGCTAAACTCAAACTTAAGAAATATTACTTACATTTTTATATTGGTCATTTCATATAAGCTTTTTTCAGAAAAATGAGCAACTAAAGTTTTGCACTTTACAGTTTGACATGAGTTTCTCTCTGTATTTAATATGTTTATAAGCTTACCATCTGTCAGGTTCTAAGCAGTTTAACCAATATTAACTCATAATCTTTTTAAAAGAAGCAGACTGGAATCTTAATACTATTCCTTACCAATAAAAAAGATTAGCCTAAATAAGACCAAAAAGTCTGGAATATATGAAAACACCCTGGCACAAATTCCAAGAATAATGTTATTACAAGTTCCTGGAGTTCACCTCTAGTTTACACCCTAGAGTTTATAACCTAAATAAGCAAGCATATTTTTTTAAAAAAACGTGGGGAATCCACTGTTTATGTGAGATTTATAACAATGGCATACATTTGTAACCAGCTTCATATAAACAGAAGATATCAAATTATACAGGCTAAACATAAAGACTGCAGTTCATAAGGTTTTGCTACACTGAGGTGAAACCTTCCCCACCCTTTTTACTCCTGCCAGCTTAGAGGAATTATTCTGCTTTTAACACTAAAAAATCTCAAATAACTACAGCAAAAAGTAGCTAGATTTAAAAACAAGAGAAAACTGTAAATGTTTTTAAAAATGATAAAATACTATTAAAAAGCATGATTACATTATTGTTATTCATGAAATTAGTGAACATAGTATTTCAGGCTAGATGGTAAGGTAATCTTTCATTTTTTAAAATAAGCTTCTCAGTTTCAAATTTTCAGTTGGTATCAACGGAGCTATTTTATGCAAACTTACACGGCAGATTTTAAGACTGGTAAATAAAAACCTGCATTTCACACTGCCTACCACACAGTTAAATTTTAAAAGATGGAATACATGATAAAATGCTATTATTCCACCTTTGTCTCCTTGTCCAAATAGAAAAACGGAGTAACATTTCTCGGGACCCTTTAAACAGTACCTAATTACTTATATGGCCAACATTTTTCAAAAACTGAAAGTTTAAATTCTAGAATCCTTTCTTTGTCACATTTATCCTAAATTCTCTTTCTTCCCAGCTCATATGAGACGTATTTACACAGGCAGTTTAGGCACTAGGCTTCTATGACTAACTAGGTCCTATGTTTTCTCGAATTAGACTAAAGAGGGAGATAGCAAAAATAAGAAATTGCAATGCACCTTAAGAGAACAGTTCCAGAAAGTGTAACCCCAGGTTCATGCTCCATTTTCCTACAGGAAATATTAGTGTTTGAGGTCATTAAAGTGAGAATATAGCTTGGGCCTACTAAACTTGACAGGGCCTGAATACCACTGATAATTAGTTGCATTTCATCTTTTCATCTGGGAAATTATCCTATTTATATTAACTAAAAAATTGTAGATGACTGAAGATAACTTGACATAAGACTCTAAAAATGGGCTACAGTGCTATTATTTGGAAAAACATCTGAGTTCCATAGCAGTACTTTCCCATTATTATCTCACATTTAAAAGACAAAAGTATATTAAGTATAGGTTTACTAAACTACTATAGGAATTTAAGTTTATCATTGTTTTAAATGCCAATATAAACTATTATACAAGATATAACAAATAGAACATTTGTTTATAAACAAACAAAAAACAGATTCCTTTGAAGCTAGGACAGTCACTGCTGACCCTGTGGAGTCCATTTACTTATCAAGAAACTAAATAAAAGAAAAAAAATCTAATATTCAGACTCTCTTGAGACCTAGAACACATTAAAATTCTAAATTATTTTGATTTCCAAAAAGTCCTATATTTTACATTCAAACTTTACATTTTTCCTATGCTAAAGCCAAAGTACAGCTTTAAAACCAAAACAGAATCCACAAGCAGAAAACTGAGGTTTCCCTGGAACAAATTCTTAAAAATAAAGCTGCCTCCAACTTCCTTACCCTGTTGTAGAAGGGATGCTGAGGGCCCGTCATGCCGCTGTAATAGCTGCTGTGAGGCTGTGGTGACACCACTCCACCTGCGAAGGGCCCATTGAAGGACGTGGAAGAGCACACGGATGGGGGCTGGCTGTACCCTGATGGCGCCCTAGGAGGACCCTCATGTAGAGGGAGCGGGGGGTACGCCAGTCCTCCAATACTGATCTGCTCTCTGGCAGCACGAACATCTGAAAGATTCAATCAGACAGACCCCAGAAGGCAAGAGAAAACAGGACATTAGGAATCAGTCCAATTATCACATTCTTCTTTAGTTACTAGGCAGAAACATGACTTTATCACTCTTGCCACGGATTCCAACTAGATTAAAAAAGACAGAAAACCTTGAAAACTCACAGGGCTTTTAGTGAGAAATGCCCAGCTACTTTGCAAAAAAGCATTTTCACCATTTGAAGTCACCAATATCTGGATTCTTCTCTTCAGTTATTGGAACTATTGACTCTTCTGTAACTCTTAAAGGATTTAAGATATTCTAACAATTATTTTTATTCATAACGTTATCAAGTATTAATAACTCATATTTGTTGGGTATTAACACATATAATGTTAGCAAAGACTGTGGGTTTGCAAATTATGAGACTCATCCACCTCTGAACAACAACAAATTCCACAGCCATGTAATACCCTTTGACATCAGCCTTGTAACAGGTACCTAGAAAATAGAATACAGAAGTAGTTTAAGGCGATCTCTTCACAGTTCCTGGAAAACTCAAAGGCAGGTCAGCAGAGCCATGTCATACAAAAGACTGTTTCAATGAAGGTTTTATGTGTGTGCACGTGCATAGAGTGGTACCTCCAGAACTTCATTTATTCCAAAGCCTTAATGTCACTACCCTGAAGCTCTAGTCCCCAGATTTAAGTTAATATCTGAAAAGTAATACAAAGATTTTCTTACTTCTCTGGATAGAGATCCCTGTTAAGAACCAAAGACTGGTGACAAGCAAATTACAATGAATGGATATCATGAAGTCATGACTGTATGTTAAAAGAAATCCAATTCCAAAGTTCCAAAGGAAGGACTTGGGTGGGGGCGGGAGGGGTGGGGACAGGGATCATAATAAAGTGAGATCCACAAATACTAACAGGATTTTCTTAACATTCTCAAAAGGATGCCAAGACTCCTAATCTTTAATTTCATTAATTTTTCTGTGTAGTGCTTAGTTCAATACCTCTTGGTTTTTCATAGAGCAGGAGAAATGTACACAAATAAGTTAAGAAACATGAAAAATTCTTAGAACTTTAGATGAAAAATTAAATTTACTACTAATACCCACCTGCAATAATTTCCCGTAGTTTGGGATCTAGGTTTACAGTGCATGGCAAAAAGACTTTTACATCTCGAGCCACAAGAACTGGGGTCCTTGAAGACAAAAACACTTCAAAATTTCTTATATCTCCATCAATTTCAAGAAGTGGCTCAACATCCTTAGTTGTTGGAATATTCTTTGATATTCTTCAAATAAGAAATCAATGAAAAAGGTTATTAATGTCACTATTAGAAAGGTAAATTCTGCATGTCACCTGAAGTTACTTATACAACAATTACACATCTTGGTCTGATGGATTTGGTCTAATTACACAGCGGCTCACTGCAACCTCTGCCTCCAGGTTCAAGCGATTCTCCTGCCTCAGACTTCCTAGTGGCTGGGGTTACAGGTGTGCACTACCATGCCCAGCTAATTTTTGTATTATTAGTAGAGACGGGGTTTCACCATGTTGGCCAGGCTGGTCTCGAACTCCTGATCTAAGTTGATCCACCCACCTCAGTCTCCCAAAGTGCTGGGATTACAGCATGGTATGAGCCACCATGCCCGGCCAAAAAATCTATTTTTAATTTTTAGGTTTTTTTTTGAGACAGAATCTTGTTCTGCCACCCAGGCTGGAGTGCAGTGGTGCAGTCTTGGCTCACTGCAACCTCTGCCTCCCAACTCAAGCTTTCCTCCCACCTCAGCCTCCAGGGTAGCTAAGACTACAGGCTCATGCCACCATGCCTGGCTAATTTTTGTATTTTTCTATACAGACGAGATTTCACCATGTTGCCCAGGAGGCTCTTGAACACCTGGGCTCAAGCATTCCATTCACCTTGGCCTCCCTATTGGGATTACAGGCATGAGCCACCTCATCCAGTCTAAAAATTTTTTTTTTTAATAAAAGAAAGAAACTCAAAAAAGTAGTATGGTTACAAAAAAAGGTAACAATGAGTACGGCCAGAATTCTACTGCCTTTGGCCATGGCAGGACTTGGGTGGGAAAACAGAAGGAAAGCCGCACATGCACAGGTGTGTCATATGCTCAGGGTCATCTAAGCTGGCTAAGGGTCACCCCTCAATGAAGATTCACTAGTTATTGCTTTACAGATGAGGACAGTGGCCTCAGACAAATCAAACAGATGGCCCAAAGTCACACAACTACGAAAGCAAATCTGACTGGTTCTGAAACCCATGATTTAAATAGAATACCACAGTTTTTCCTTCGCAAAGAAAACAAGAAATGAAGAACTTATAAATAAATTACACAGATTAAAAAAAAAGCTAAGTTTTTCCTTTTTTAAAAAGGGTTTTGTTTCCTATTGTAAAAGTAATATATGCTTACTATATATGTATATACATAAGATAGAAAAACAGACAGGAAAAAACATACTTTAACCAATCAGACACAATACCTCCTAATATAATATGTCACTTAGTCTTTTATTATGCAGAATGTTTGGTATAACTGAGTTCAAGCAATATGTAAACAATTCTGTATCATGCAGAGACTCTTGAATGTAAAAATAAGTAATATTCAATTAAAAACACTTATTAAACACTACTGTATGAAACTGTAGTTTTTGTAGGTCAAAAATGGTCAAATGTTGACAATTCCTGATCTAAGGCAGTAAGCAAGAACACATCACCGAGGGATAAAGGGAAGAAAAAGAAAGAGAAGTTAAAAGACAAGAGGTAGATGAGAAAACTAGAAACAAATCAAATGTCCACTAACAGATGGAAGGATAAATAAATAGTGGTATATCCACACAATGGAATACTACTCAGCCAAAAAAAAAATGAACTACTGATACAAAGAACATGGATGAATCTCTCAATAAATTAATCCAACCAATAAAGAGTGTACAGCAGTATGTTTTCATTTGTATAAAACTAGAAAATGCAAACCAATCTAAAGTATCAATGCAGAGCAAGGTTTGCTGTGAAGTTAGGAATGTGAGGCAGGAGGGAGACAAGGGAGGGTATCAAAGGAAGAGGTGGAAAATTTTAGAACTGATGGAAACATTTACTCTCTTGATTGTGGTAATGACTTTGTGGGTATATACATTTATCAAACTCGTGAGATTGGTCAATTTAAATATGGCAGTTTATTGTATGTCAATTACACCTCCAAAAGTTGTTTAAAAATCACTGGATATATCCTTCCAATTAAACAAGAATATTAACTGTTAGATTATACTAAGTGAGCACAGTTGCAGAGGAGCAGTAAGATTTTCACGCCCTTCAAAAAGTGAAATGGGAACCTTATTCTAATGTTAGTAACAGTTATATCATTTCTTTGGGACTAGCACTTTACTGCTCAGACCCAATACTTGGCTAGTAGCCAAATATTGAAAGTCATCTAAGGGAAAAACCCAGAGAACACAATTAGCAAACAAGAAGAGAATAGGGTGCTGGGGAGAAAATAAGGGTAGCAATTTTATCTTAATTAATTTCAGAAAGTCCGTTTTACAGACACAGACACATGCACAAGACAGAAAAGCCCTCTGAGATGGGGTTACTTTTAATACATTAAAATCGTGTTCAAACTGATTATTAAATATATTTAAAATGAAATGGAAAACCTGGAGAATGGTTGCAAGTGGTGATAAAATCAGAGCTTAAACAGTTAAATAGGTAGTTCATCTACTGCAGGAGTTGAACACAAAATACTAAAAAGAGAAGCTAGAAAGATTTAGATAAAAACACACAGCTGACAAGTCACATGAAACAAATTAACTGCATTTTAATGCCAGCTCTGCTTCTGCCTGAATGCAACAGTGTTCTCAGTATGATGAACAATGCTGCTGTTCACAAGCCAACAGGCTACTGCTGGCTTCCAGATTGAAGTCTCTATTCTAACCTTCTGAGCTCAATACATTAAACTCTTCTGCTGAAAGAGATATTTATGTAAATGATAATCTTTTGGCAGTGGGCCATCAAAATCATATGTGCCTTTATTTTTCAGATATTTTTCCAAAGGTTAGCATTTAAAGAATTTAAGTAACTTCACTTTTCAGTTAAGAGTGAATTTGAATTTCCAGCATTATGAATCATGTGAATTAAAGTTGCCAGCAGTTAAATGGCCCAAAGAAAGCATTATAAAACCTCAGGCATCAATGAGCTCCTAGTAAGTCTAAATGCAATTTCCTTCTATGCTACCAATCTAGCAATACTTGTTAATGCCAACATCAGTGTAAGTTAAAAGCATTTTGATTATAAATGACAGTGGTTTATACAAAGTCCATATTAATTCCTTGGCAGAAATTGCATAAACTATTCATATCACTTCCATTCAAAGTGAGGTTTTAAATTACATAAAAGACTTCTATTTTAAATCAAAATATAAACAGATTCTTAGAGCAGAATTTATGAAGAAAGTATTATTTATCACATTTTATCTAAAAGTAGCTGCCTAATAATGTCATTATTTAGTAAGATGTTAAAAAATAAGACACATTTTGTTTAAAAATTTAAACAGAGAAAACTCTTAAATGCCTTAGAATTTTATTGCCTTGAAACAAATTTAACTTCTAATAGACTCTCAAATACTTTCTACCAGTGAATGTCCATTTATTAAATACCATCCATGAACAGAACACTTTGGAGATTCTGGGAGACAGACAGAACACACAGACAGAAAACAGCCACTTGGCATTGCAGCCAAAAAGTCAGAAACAAAGAAAAAATGGAGTCCATTTATACACCCACTGCCATCTGTGAAAAGGCAAAAGCCCTGGATACCTCAGGAGCTGGCTACACCCTTCCATCTTCACCCTGTTAATTCCTACCCATCCTTTGTGCTCAGTGCAATTTCCTCCTCCTCAGAGAGCATCCTGGAGACCAACTTATGTTCCTTCATTACAAGCCCCCAGAGCATATATACTTTCTTGCATAATATGTGTCATAATTCTGCACTAGTGGAATTACTTTCTTAATGTTTATCTCCCAATCTAGACTGGAAATTCCATTAAAACTGGGAACAAGTTTAGTTTTTTCCACCACTGTATCTCCAGTGGCCTGCACAGAATACTGTCGCAACACTGTTGTCCAATGAATATTTGTAGAAGAAATAAACTACACATGCACAAAAAGGTGTTCTTCCTCAAGAACTCTACCCCTTTAAAATAGAATAATTTTCACCTTAATTGTCCTTTCTGATACTGACAAAACCTTGTGCTTGGGAAAGCATAGGTTGATCCATCTGGAGTCAATTTTGTACATGGTGTGGGGTAGGGGTCCAACTTCATCCTTTTGCATGTGGAAATCTAGTTATCCCAGCCCCACTTGTTGAAGAGTCTGTCCTTTCCCCCATCAAATGGACTTGGCATCCTTGCCAAAACCCAACTGGACATAGATGTATGGGTTTTTCTTGATTCTCAATTATATTCTATTGCTCTATATGTCCATCCTCATGCCTGTGACACATTGTTTCGATTACTGTAGCTTTGTAGTATGTTTGAAATTGAGAGGTGTCAGTCCTCCAACTTTGTTCTTCTTTTTCAAGGTTGCTTGGTTATTTGAGGTGTCTTGCAATTGCATATGAACTGAAGGATCAGTTTTCTGTTTCTGCAAAACAAGGCTACCGGAATTTTGATAGGTATAATATTGAATCTGTAGATCACTTCAGGTAGTATTGACATCCTAATATTTAGTCTTCCTACCCATGAGCACAGGATGTCTTCCCACTTATTTAGATCTTCTTTAATTTCTTTTAGCAATTTTTTTAAGTTGTCAGTGTACAAGTCTTTAATTTTCTTGGTTAAAGTTATTCTGAGATATTTTATTCTTTTAGATGCCACTGTAAAATGAACTGCCTTCTTAATTTCCTTTCAGATTGTTCACTGAAGGTGTACAGAAACACAACTGATTTTTGTGTGTTGATCTGTATCCTGCAAACTTTGCTGATTAATTAGCTCTAATAGCTTTCTGTGGGCTCTTTGGGATTTTTCTATATATAGAAGAATCATCCAATCTGGATTCTTTTATTTATTTTGCTTGTCCAATTGCAATGGCTACAGCTTCTAGTGCAATGTTGAATAGCAGTGGTGAAAGTGGGTATCTTAGTTAACTCAGGCTGCTATAACAGAATACCATAGGCTGGGTGGCTTAAATAGCAGACATTTATTTCTTGAAGTTCTGGAGGCTGGAAGTCAGAGATCAAAGTGCCAGATGGTCAGGTTCTGGTAAGGGCCTTCTTTTTGGTTTGCAAATGATCTTCTTCCTAGGTCCTGACATCAAGGACACTACAGAGAGAGAGAGAGAGAGAGAGAGAGAGAGAGAAGCTCTCTGGTTTCTTCTTAGGAGGGCACTAATCCCATACGAGGATTCCACCCTCATGACCTCATCTAAACCTAATTACCAAAGGCACCAACTCTAAATAATATCATACTGGGGGTTTGGGCTTCAACACGAAAATTTTGGCAGGACACAAGCATTCGTACATAGCAGCAGGCATCCTTGTCTTGTTCTTTTAACTTAGGAGGGATAATTTCAGTCTTTCACCACGGAGTACGATGTTAGCTGCAGATAAGTCAGTAAAGTTAACGACTAAAATGATGATCTCAATGTCAGGCCTACATCCAAAAGCTTTTAAACAAAACAGCTTAATATAAAGTGATCAATTAAGAAAATGAAGACTATGCTACCCACACTATTTCCTAGTCTATTCTATTTAGTCCAATCTTTGCAAATTCATTTTAGGAAAAAAAAAAGAGTTAAGATATTTACTAGTGTTTATACAAACAAGATGCAACCGTTAGTTCAAAAAATAGGATTTGTTTTTTCCCAACAAAAGTGCATACTTTAATAGGACTATTTGAATAAAAATCCCATACAAATGGAATGTGTACTTAACATTAAGAAAGCAGGGAAGCAGCATGTCCTACAACATAGAACACAATTGGCTCAATCAAGATGAATTACCCTTTCAACTAAATATCTATTTTTTATATTTATTACTAATGTCACAGTCAGTTCAGTAAATGCCAACAGTCTTACAGCTTTAACCTTTAGTCATGAGAAGCACACTTGATTGTTTCCAAAGGGATATGTGAGGCCGTCTTCATTTCAGAGGAGCAGAAGTGACTGTACTGTTGTTTGCTCTTTAATGTTTCAACTACCCATTCCGTTGTCTCATGAAGGCCAGTACCTCTGGTTGCTGAAGTTTTGAATATTTGCCATTTTCAGTCCTTCGAGGCAGATAACCCAAGTGAATGTGCATCTCTGAGGGAGTCATGGCCTGTTCCATGTCCTGCTTATTTGCAAATGCCATTAAAATGGCTTTTCTCAGCTCTCCATCAACATGGCAACTAACACTGACTTGGAAATGCCAATTCGGTCTCAGTCACAACTGTCTGCTCCACAGCATCTGTGTTTGAATAATAACATCTTCAGTATGGCTCTGTCCTCCTAAATCCTGGACTTGGAATTCTGTATGTTTTCTTTGTTGGTTTTGTTTTTAAGATGGAGTTTCACTCTTGTTGCCCAGGCTGGAGTGCAGTGGTGCAATCTCGGCTCACTGCAACCCCTGCCTCCTGGGTTCAAGCAATTCTCCTGCCTCAGCCTCCTGAGTAGCTGGGAGTGCAGGCACCAGCCACCACGCCTGGCTAATTTTTGTATTTTTAGTAGAGACGAGGTTTCACCATGCTGGCCAGGCTGGTCTCGAACTCCTGACCTCAGGTGATCTGCCTGCATCGGCCTGCTAAAGTACTGGGATTACAGGCGTGAGCCACTGCGCCCAGCCCTGTATGGCTTTTATAAGTTGCCGTCTCAACATTAAATCTGATGATAGGAATGTTAGTAATGACTTTTCCAACCTGTAATCTGCATAAAATTGTGGTTTTTCCTGTCTATGTAATCCCCAAATTAAAATCCTCACTTCCCAGGTTCCAAACAGACTGGAAAAAATACTTGAGAAAAATCTACCATGATTAAGCCCTGTTCACCCTCACCAATCCTCAGGAACAGATCCTGGTCTCAGCAGCAACTCCAACTCGAGGCACCTCTGCTCACCTTGGCCTTTGGATCTGCCTCTGAGCCTGGACTTCCACACTGGATCTGTCAATTTGCTGGTATTTTCAAGGAAAATACTTCTGGTTTCATTGCTTTTTTTCTATTGTTATTCTGCTCTCTATTTTATGTCTCTCCACTCTAACCTTTATTATTTCCTTCCTTCTGCTAGCTTGGAGTTTAATTTGCTCTTCTTTTTCTAGCTCCTCGAGGTGTTAGGTTAGGGTGTTAATTTAATATCTTTCTCTTTTTTTAATGTACGCATTTACAGCCATAAATTTCCCTCTGAGCACTGCCTTTGCTGCATCCCATAAGTTTTAATCATTCCTAATATTCTTGTAAAAGTATTTTCATAACTATTCCATGAGTCACCTTTCCTACCATGTTGGAAAGAACATTAGCTTAGGGGGTCAGAAAGTAGACACTTTGTCTGCCACAGCCAAAGTAATAAAAGTACTAAGAGCTGAAGCTGTCCACATGCAGAAGACTGCATTAAGTACACAACAACTCTCAACAGAGAAAAGAACTTGCCAGAAGAGAAAAGAGGCATCTATGCTCGTGTGGTGGTCACAGAATATTCTCAAGACAACAATGCGAACAGTGCCAGGTGTTCTCACTGACACTCACTTTTCAAGGTCTACAAAAGTAAGTTTGCATTTTAGGCATCTTATTGAGTAACTACACTAGGAAACAACGAAGTGCTTATATATTCTGCAGGCCAAATAGATCATCATGGCATGCCTTCTTCAAGTGTGTTTGTCTATTTCTGGTTTAAAAGAAGACATTTGCAAGTATCTAATGTGTTTGACTTATGTGTTTAAGGACGGTGTGATTAGGGTTAAATAGTGCAAACCATAAAAGCACTTGTATAAGCTGCCCTGGAAACCATTGGCAGAGCTAAACAAAGTTATTATTTCACTTACTAGAAGAGATTACTCTACATTAAACAAAAACTATTTCCCACCGAGGGTGTATATCTCCAAGATGATCTATTTGGCCAGAACATCAGGGCCCAAGATTATGTTTTTATATGAAGGAAGGAAACTTGTACGCATGTAATTTAAAGGATTAAAAAAACCCTTAAACTCAGTAGAATGTCATCATATACAAAAACTCTCTTTGGCTTTAAGGCTGCAATTCTGGCAACTAGATGGATGAAAAAACAATCAACAACCAGGGAGGGTAAAAGATAAAAACTCAAAAGGGGTATCTGCCTAGGTTCAAGTACAATACTGGTAAGGCACTGTCTTCATTCATGTCTACTACATCGAATGTTCTGAGGAAGGTACATTTAGGGGCTCTGTATCCCTCTTCTTATATAAACTCTAACAGGGAAACTATATTTAAAAGTTATGAAGAATTGAGAGGGAAATTTAAGAAGAACGAAGTGGCTGAATACCTACTGTCTGCCATTCTCTGAGGCAGGTGCTTTACCTAGTTTATCTAACTTCTCTCTCTGCATCCCATAAGGTATTTATTATTTCCATTTTTAACATGAGGAAACTGAGGCTCAGAGAGGTAAGCAATGGATGCAACACCACCACAGTCATAGCAGCAGAGCGGGTACCTGCTCCTGACTGCTTCAAAAGCTGCTGACTGCTCACTGTACCAGTTCAAACAGGAGCCACAGACATGGCTCAAAATCCCTCAGGTAACGACTTACACGTTTTTAACTCCTTAAAACTATAATAGAAAATAATGCTGTTACATATTACATTTTAACAAATTGAAGAAGATCAACAAATAAGCTGTGCTCATAAGTCATCCTGGGTTTTTCTTTTAGTTTCAGTTTTTTGCAGACTTTGAAATAAAGCTTCTCCTCCATCTTCATGCACATATTTAATTTCCTTCATCATTTTTTCAGAATCCAGATCAGCACTTTTTTGTTTACAAAATTATGCAAACCAGTACACTACACAACAGCCTAGAAGCCTGAGCAAAGACTGTAAAAATGATTTAAAAATTGCATGACATGACTTTCACCTAGTCAGAGAAGCAGAGAACACTTCAAATAATTATAAGAAATGTGAACAACTCCAAGATACTATTGGTGATTCACCTATGAAACAATATTCCCCATCAATCTTTCAAGTTTCTAGATCAGATTAAATGAAAACATCCTGTCATCACAAAGAAAGTTTAAACACCGGTAACATTTGTGTCTACTCACGATTTAGGACTTTCTTAATGTTACAGTCCCAAAACTAATTAGAGAAATAAATAAATGTTTAAACCAATTTAGGATTGTAACAGTTGTCCACAATTCTCCAATTTTAATATTCTTCAGAATAGCTCATTTTTCTCACTAACTGAATTTGTTAGGAAATGTTATAATTTGAATCAATAAACTTGTATTAATTCTGCTTTATTTATTGGACTTTTGCATAAGATCTGGAGAAAGGCTTCCACTGGGAGTACAAGTCTAAAAAATAGTGTATTACTGCATGATTTTTACCCAGTTACAACCGTGCAAGTAATCAGATATTAGTAATTCAGGTGACAAAGCAATACTTTCAGCTACGGTAATGAGAGAAGACTTTAGTAAAGTGGTAAGAGAGGCAAAATAATTCATAACTGACTCCATGTGAAAATAGTGTCTATCATTAAAAAGCAAAGCCTGCTTTTTGGCATCAAGAGTTTATACTTGATATTTTAAAATGTTCCGACAAAAGTACATGAGATCAAATTTTCATAGCTGTTTTAGGCATCACTAGCAATATCATAAGTTGCTACCAAGTGATGTATTGTCCATGCAATTGTCGCCTTTAAGAAATCTAAAAGTGTATTACATTAATCATATATAGAATGCAAATGTTTGGTAATAAAACCGAATGACAGGCATAGAGAAAGGAGGCTCTGAACTCAAAGTAGATCTATGAATATGTTTCAGATTAAGGCAAAATCTTCATTATACAAGTTCTCTTAAAAGATTTAATGTTTAAAAAGTATAGAACTGAAGTTCTACAATGTTTAGGATTTAATATTTTTATATCTAAATGCAAATTTGTAAACAGATCGATTTCTTTATGCTCCTCCTTTTTCATAGCCGCTATTTTCCCAAAAGTTAATTTAAACTAATTTGAGGAGACAAAAGTAGTACAACACTTAAAAACTATGTCATATGAATAGATACCCATTCATTTGCCTATGATCATGATTCTCAGTGCTGAAAAATGTCCTGAAGCCATTTTTTTTTTTAAACAACAAAAAAGGAAATTCAACCTTTCATTAAATTCTGACTTGTTTTTCTATGGAAGGGGAAAGCAAAATGTATTACATCTTATTTTTGGCCAAACATGCTAATAATGTTTGTAGTGAAATGCTCCCATCTTGTGGACTTTTTGAATATTGCTAACAGGAGTCACTTCTGCAGCATGGTTTTACACCAGCAGCTAGACATTTTCTTAGCATTTGAATTAGCTAGCATTTTTGTTACAAATCACTTTTGTTTATTCTTGTATTTTAAAAAGTCTTTAAATATTTTGATTTGAAATTCTGAAATCACAAACCTTTACTGGAAAAATCAGCTTCTGGAAAAAGTTGGCTACTTGATCTGTCAAGGCATATGTAATTTTTTTGGTAAATTGAATTCTTTAATAATCAGACTTGTTTGAAAAATATAACTATACATAATGCTCTTACTATATTATAAAATAAACTGTAAACCTGCACAAGTAATAATTTTTTTTACATATTAAACATGTATTTCTTACATATTAAAACATATATTTCAAGAAATTGTCTTTGGTATTAGTTTCCAACAATTCCAAACACTGTAGAACTTTGGAATGTTCTATATACTTTTTCAATGTTAAATCTTTTAAGATAACTCGTACAATAAGGGTTTTGGATAATGAAGATCTGGGTTAATATACCTGAGTTTTTCATGTTGACGTTAGAAACACATGACTTTGGAACACTTAATATTTTTTCTTCATTCTACGTTTGCATTAAACACTGAAAATGGCATTATGAGAGTAAAGTCTGAGAAAATACATTCAAAATCAAAAGTAAAAGAAAACCTATTGGCTGGGCGCAGTGGCTCACGTCTGTAATCCCAGCACTTTGGGAGGCTGAGGCGGGTAGATCACGAGGTCAGGAGATCGAGACCATCCTGGCTAACACAGTGAAACCCCGTCTCTACTAAAAATACAAAAAAATTAGCCGGGCATGGTGGTGGGCGCCTGTAGTCCCAGTTACTCAGGAGGCTGAGGCAGGAGAATGGCGTGAACCCAGGAGGCGGAGCTTGCAGTGAGCCGAGATCGCGCCACTGCACTCCAGGCTGGGCGACAGAGCGAGACCCCATCTCAAAGAAAAACAAAAAAGAAAAAAAGAAAATCTATTGAAAAAGTTACCTAAAAAAAATTATAGCCATATAGTAGACATAGAAATGGTATAAAGGCTTAAACAAACAGATGTACCAGATGTTTAAGTGCTAAATATCAGAAGTGATTTTTTTAAAGCTTTCCACACAAAACCTAGCACAGTTACTAGACACAATTAGAACTAAATAAAGCATTTATCTGAGATTTTATATGTTGCTAAGTTGTTCGCGTTTTTCAATAGAAAAGATAAATTCAACACTGCAGAAAAATTTCTATCTGCTATAACATTCCCATTGATACCTAATAAGTTATTCTAAATACTCATAGATATATCAATGAAAAGTTAAAATCTATCTGGAAATTAAAATATTTAGTTTTCTGGTATCTCAGACCCACTGCCTAGCTGGCAGCTACAGAGGACAGGCTCCTGGCCCCCAGAAACAGACTTGGGGAAGCGCAGTTACAGCTGTGAGGTCTTAGGTAACTCCTGCTCTCCGCCTCTTAGGGTTAGAAGTACAGGTTGAGTATTCCTTATCTGAAATGCCTGGGACTAGAAGTGTTTCAGATTTGGGAGTTTCGGCAGTACCAGCTGAGCATCCCTAATCCAAAAATCCAAAATCCCAAATGCTCCAGTGAGCATTTCCTTCGAACATCACGTCGGCACTCAGTTTCAGATTTGGGGGCATTTCAGATTTCAGATTTTCAGATTAGGGATATGCAACCTGCATTAAATGTGATAATCTAGGTAAAGTGCTTAATCCAATGCATGGGACAGAATGAGGGCTCACATAATATATTAGCTACTACTTTTATTAGACTGTGCCCTGCATATAATAAATTCTATAAATATCTGTTTAATAAATGAACACAATTAAAATGTTTAGCACAACAGAACTGGAGTCATCTAAGTACATGGCCTTTTAAAAACAATTCTGACAACAAGTCTCTAAGAAGAAACTGAGTCTCTAAGAAGACTCTGAAGTGAGAGGAACCTGTCTAGAAGTAGTCAATCCAAAGCAACTCCACCAGAATGTAAATTAGTACAACCTCTATGGAAAACAGTATGGAGATTTCCTCAAAGAGCTAAATGTAGATCCACCATTTGATCCAGCAAGCCCATCACTGGGTATCTACCCAAAGGGAAAAAAGTCATTATATGAAAAAGACACTTGCACATATATGTTTATAGCAGCACAATTCACAATTGCAAAGATGTGGAACCAACCTAAGTGCCCACTGACTAATGAGTGGATAAAGAAAATGTGGTTTATATACACCATGGAATACTACTCAGCCATTAAAAGGAACAAAATAACATATTTTGCAGCAACTTGGATGGAGCTTGAGGCCATTATTCTAAGTGAAGTAACACAAGAGTGGAAAACCAACAACCATATGTTCTTACTTATAAGTGGGAGCCAAGTTATGAGTAAGCAAAGGCATACAGAGTAAAATAATAGACTTTAGAGACTCAGAAGGGACAGGATGGGAGGAAGGCTAGGGAAAAAAAACTACATATTGGGTACAATCCAGGTTACTTGGATAATGGGTGCACTAAATCTCAGAATACACCACTAAATAATTCATCCATGCAACAAAAAACCACTTGTACTCCAAAAGCTATTGAAATAAAAATTTTAAAAAACACAGAGCAACTCCACCAGACCATGGCATTCATAAATGGATTATGAATGTAAGAAACCTTAGAAATGCAGCTGAACTCAGAGTTACAGGGAATGCCTTCAAAAACATTGCTGTGATTTTAGCATCACCTGACATAAGGCAGAAACCGCCAAGTGTTAGGTGAAATATACAGTCATCATTCAGTCAATGTGTACTGAGAAGCTACTATGTGTCCGGCCCAGGGATATACTGGTATATAACAAAAGAAACATTTTACCCATATTTAAGCCTAAAGAATGAAGTATCTGGATGGACAGTATTCTCTTCAAGATAAAGTGAGGCTTCTCATCTACCACCTCCCCAATCCATGCCTTCCTCAATCCAAAAGTTATCATCAGATTTCTTTATTCTTTCAGAAATACCCACTACTGCCTAAATACTGATCACTTGTCTCGAAGCAAAAAAATTCAGCAATGTTTAAGAAAGTTACAGTTCATGAAGTGTATAGTCTCATTCAGGAGACAAATAAGAAATAGCAATGCAAATATGTATAAGAAGGTAACTATGGCCAGTGCTACGAAAGAACACACTAGTACATAAAGGACTCATCTAATAAAGCCTCGAAGGATGGGGGGGCTTGGTAACAAAAGGCTTCCTAAGGCAGTAATATTTAAGATGAGACCAGAAGAAGGAGGTGGGAGGGGCCAAAGAGAAGAGCACGTGAAAAGTAAACAGTAAGAAGGAGAAGGAGCCGGAGCCAGGCTGAGGACACTGCGAACTCCAGCAGAAACCTGGTGCCTGAATACAGATTTTGACCAATTATATCCTTTTGTCTTTAGAGCCCAATTTGATATGCACAGACCATCATTTGCACTTTATACTATCTATAAGTCAAAATCATTATTATTCTAAAAGCAACTCATTAGTTGCTCTCCTGCCCATGATATCTTTCCTACACCTAGCAGTCTTCAATGCCACAAAAATCACCTTTCATTCACTCTCAACCAGGGGTTTGTATATCAGAGAGCCAGACCATGGCAAGAAACAGGAAGGAAGGCAATTTTTTAAATGATACAAAAAGTTGGCTATAAACCCATCATTAAAAAATAAAGAATAAAACGATCCTAAGAAACAGGAAAGTATTGCGACAGGGGAGACACAAAGGGAAATTAGTCTTATAAATTCTTGCAGATGTTTAGAATAACTAATTTTCTTTCAATACCCTGCAACAGGACTGTAGGTGAGGTTATTTACTTCCTAGCTCACATAGAAAATGCCACAATGTCCTATTTCTATAACCCAACTTTTATTATCTTTAAAAGACAAGGTTTCACTAGTCACCCAGGCTGGAGTGTAGTAGCTATTCACAGGCACAGTCATGGCACGCTGCAGCCTCCAACTCCCAGGCTCAAGTGATCCTCCTACCTCAGCCTCCCGAGTAGCTGGGATTACAGGCGTACTCCACCATGCCCGACTCTATTAATCATTTCATCTTTACTGTGGGATAGCCAATTACTTTCTGAACTTTTCATTTACCTTAATTTTTCCACCCAGGTTCATTCCTATTCCCTTCCCACCGTGAGAGTCTCAAAACAAGCTCCCTTGAATCAACAGGCTTCCCTAACTCAGGCCAAGCTGCACTGATACAGCAAATAGGCCCTGAAGCATCAGGGTAATGGCTACACATTTTTCAAGACCCTGCAACAAATCCCCATCTTACTCAGGGTAAAAGCCAAAGTCCTTACCATGGTCCTCCAAAAGGGGTCCATGAACCCCACTGGTGACCCGACCTGACCTCCTACTCACTCGCTTCACTGCACCCCATCTCACCACATCAGCTCCCTTGTTGCTGTTCCTTCAACATTGATTCCGGGTGCTCTCTGGCCCGGAACTGTTCCCTCTGCCTGGAAATGCTTTCTCAGATACCTGCCTGGAAAACTGTCTTGCCACCTTCAACCCTTCCTCAACTCTTCCCTTCTCCATGAGGACAATCCTGATCCCCTTACTTAATGCAGAACCTGCACTACTCTTCATCTCCTTAACTCTCTTCTACCTTTTATTCTTTCCACCACACTTGCTGCCTTTTAACATGCTAATTATGTATTATATATGTTGTTTATTACCCATCACTCTCTGACAGACTGCAAGCTCCTCGGGGCAGGGATCTTTGCTGGTTTTGTTCATGGATACACCCAAGCTCCTAGAACTGTGCCTGGTCCATAATAGGTGTCCAATAACTGTTTTCTGAATAAATGAATGAATTTTAAGCTTTCTCCCCTTAATTTCTCTCACATCTTTGGATGTTGCTGGAAATCTAGTAACAACAACAAAATAAATAAGTAGCAAAATACACAAATAGGTAAACTAAAAAAAAGCCAAACACGTCAGTTTAATGCATTTCACTGTTTTCTCCAAACAACAAAAGTAGGCATGATTTAAAGATACATCAAAATAAGCTAAAAAATTATGCCCTTCACCTTTATCTTTAGAAATCTGAATTGTCCAATTTTCACAAAGACATGGATAAAAATAATGCAAAGCCAGAAATGCACATTGAATGGTCAACATTACATCTGATTATGGGTATATTTATACAACGTTTGCAGGCTCACTCTTCACACTGAACTTGGCAAATATACAAATGTCATTTATTTCTGTCCAGATAAAACATGATTTCTATTATAGATGACACAATCTTTATTTCAGTAAAGACCTGCTTAGTTTCCTCTCCTATATGGGGAATTATCTTGTAATTTTACAAATAACTAGATCAGGCTTTCTCTTTAAAAAGATAAAGATATGGATAAAATATTGAACCTCTGCAGTCAAAGCAAGTGTGTTTTGAGAATCAAGATGGAAACAATAACTATATAAAAGATAGTAATTTAATAAATTTTGAATGATGACAACACCAATACCTACAAATAAGTCATATATCAAAAACAAAGAATTTCATGAAGATTCTAAGCTATATATAAAAAACACCAAAATAGCATGCATTAAACAGTTTTTGGAATAAATATTGCTAGTATCTCAAAAGCTAAAGAGAAAAATTATCAGTACAAAGGATGGACTTTGTACTACAAAGGAGGTGAAGCAACAACTTCCTCTAAACTAACTAATGTTAAATTTTTCACGTTATCCGCATTCATAACTTAAGTCCACATGCAGAAGAAACAAGCTTGTGCAATAATCCAGGCCAAATGATGGCGGGGAAGAGAGGGAAGGAGAGCTGATCATCACCCAGAAAATGATGGAGAGAGCAAGCAGGTTAGTGAGAGCTACAAGAGGTATGAGATGACTACATGTGATAAAATCAAGCTTATGAAAGCTTTGGGTGAATATCAGGAGAGGTTATCATAAAATATGATGTTTTATTATGAGAATGTCCTAAATAATGTATAGAAATAACATTACTTGAATAATTTAAAAATAACAGGTCTATTAAAGTCATAAATTAGATGTCCATAGTGTCTGTACAGCAAATTGCTACTTCAATGAAATGGAAAATGGCTACTATTCTGAAGCACCCTTAGAACTTATTCAACTGTTCTTTAAACATCAAAATAAAGTACCAAAATAAAGAATGTTGTTATCCTTACCGCAAACTTATTCTGACCATATCATGGCCTGGGTAAAAGATTGACGGAGCAGTGTCAAAACAGAAATTTAAAGCACTATCTTCATGAAAACTACTTAAATTCATTTTTTAAAAAACCACTATCATTCTGCTTTAAATGCCAGAAATAAAGTTTTAGATTAAAATATTTCAATGGTTGTCTAAAATGCTGCAATAAAAACTAGACACAAAATTTTTAGTTTTTGTTTTACTCCCTTTCTTACTAAATGTATGTTAAAAAAAAAACTCTCAAATGATCCAGACAAAAGCTTTCAACTCAACACATAATTGCAAGAAAATTACAATAATTGTACCAATTAAAACCATCTTGAATGAACAGTGTGTCATCTTAATGTTCCCGTGGTTTACAGAGGGGTCTATTTAATTCGCTGAAATTGCTTTCCAGTGTTAGTATCAAATGTCATTTGTTAAAAGTTGAACAATTTAGAAAATAATTTAACAACACAATTTCACCAAACACCACCAACATTTTCTTTTTCACCTGAATAAAGCCAGCAGATGTGTCATCAAATTGCTATAAAAATAAACGAGGCTTTTTATGGATTAAAAAATAAATTTTACTACTAGCGTTAAAAATACTATTTTCTGATTTTTACCAAATCAGATTTCTTTAATACAACAAATGAATATCAATTACATACTGCTGCTTTTTGTCAGCTGTAAATAAAACTTTCTCTTATTCAAGTGACAAGCAATAGCATCAAAGAACTCAACTACAGTTAACTAGAAACATAATCATCTAGATTATTCTCACATACTTTAATATCTGGCTTTTCAATATGTTAATCAAAGTGTCTTCCTATAGTTTTTCATTCCAAATCCTTATTATATATAATTATTTTAAGTCAATTCGTACGAATTATCAATGATTGCTTACTATACTTTTTCTCTTCCTTAGACTAGCTACAAAATATTCTTTGTAAGTAGTTGCAGGCATTTAAGACTTAAATATACCTATTTCACCAGAAAGAGAAGAAAAGCATCTCAAAATCACCCCAAATCCAGCCCAGTCATAGATGGCAAGCCTGCCAAATGCCGAAGTTTAAAGTAATGAGTTGGTTTAATGGCAAAGCAAAGTTCACATCCCTCATTCTATCCCCACCTAACACCTCTGCACTTTCCAAAGCTTCAAGAATACATAAGGCACCTAGCAAAGTACCTGACGTGAAGGAAGGAGGTCAGGAACACTAAGTGACTCGACCTCCTTAAGCAAGGACCCATGTGAGATAACTAGTTCTCCTGTGCCCAAGTTTACAAATTTCTTGAAATCTAGAAATACATTCCTGGAGTAATATACTACTCCTAAACCAATTCAGACAGGGTCTAAGAATCTAAAGCAGCCACAAATTCCTTCCACTACTGTTTCTTAAGACATCACTCCACAGTTCCTAAACGAAGGCTTATTCTTTTTTATGACACATTTTTATTTACACACAAACGATAACAACAACAATCTTGAGGACAGATGAGTGTCAAGGGATTACCTGTTTACATTAAATTGGGCTTTATGTATAAATATAACATGCGAAAAATAAACCTCATTATATTGGTATGAATTATTACAAGGCACTTAAATCTTTTTAAAAGTTAAGTTTTAACCGCTTAGCAAGCGTTCATAATTATACAGCACTTGTATTATAATACAAACGTTTATTCACGAAATAAAACCTTGTATGTACAATAAAATATTGTACTACAGAACCAAGAGAAAAACGAATCACGCATCTCACAATAAGATGATTTGTAAAACCTCAAAGACCAGATGCAATTCAATACCACTTCTCAATAGGCAGACAGTAATTATACATCACTGCATCTACTGGAACACCTACTTGATACAGCACACAGGTTTAAACCACTAAACTACTTTCACATAAATTAAACAGCAAAACCTAGAAGAGCTCAAATCTGTGGACTAATACAACAACATCTATAATTCTAAAACCAGTTATTTACTTAGAAAACATTAAATGTGTACATAAAAAATAGGAACTAGAAAAATAGGAAAACCATATACTGACAATACTCTAAGGAAATAAAAGTTATCTGAAATCTTAGAAGTGTATATAAACTATACACTAAGGCTGGGCACAGTGTTTCACGCCTGTAATCCCAGCACTTTGGGAGGCCAAGACAGGAGAAATGCTTGAGCCCAGGAGTTTAAGACCAGCCTGGGCAACACTGCAAGTCCCTGCCTCTACAAAAAAATAAAAAGAAAGAGCCAGGAGTCCTGGTGCACGCCTACAGTCCTAGCTACTTAGGAGGCTGAGATGGGAGGATGACTTGAGTCCAGGAGTTTGAGGCTACAGTGAGCTATGATTGTGCCACTGTGCTCCAACCCGGGTGATAGAGAGAGATCCTGTTTCTAAAAAATTTTTAAAAATTTTAAATAAACTTTATATACCTGAAAAAGGAAAAGTTTGTCCAAATAAAGTCATAGATTTTACATGACAGGATATATACCTGTGCTAATACAACTCCAAAATTATAATGGAATTAATAAGAATGATTAAATCCAGGAGTATACATTTTATACATATTATTTTGTATTGTCTGCTTTATACGTGGTTTTTTTTTTTTTTAACTCAACCTAAAATAAAGTAAAATACAAAGAGGTCACAAAAGGTACCTTTCGTAGATGGTTTTTAATGTCATTTGATCTGGAATACCTTCAGTCTCTTCCAAATATAATATGAGCCATGAAGTCCGGTATGGCCACTGCTCAGTAAGGTTGATCCAGCTAGCAAGCCTGTCCCAGTTGAAACTAATCTGATTGGCTCTCAGTAATCGTCCTTTTAAAAAATACAAAAGCATTTTAAAATTAATAGATGTGTGATAGTATGTTAAGTAAAACATTTAGTATATTCACACATATTTTAAATTTCTAAAATTTACCATTTAATTTATACTACAAATTCAAATCTAGTACTGCCATGGCTTCTAAAATCCAAAGAGCTGCATTAAGTAAAGCTTTTAGGGCTTAAACACAATTTTAATTCTAAAGCAATTTTTTGGTTGTTTGATTTGCCACTGGTGAGATATACTTTTTCGACCACATATATGCAGGCAAACATCTTTCAGAACTGTGTCACACAGTTCAACGCCACCCACGATCATTGAGCAGAACATCCATTCACCCACAATGGACCCCAATCCTCTAAAGTGCCATCTGCTGAGATCCTATTGATGGACTATAAACAGATCCAAATATGCCAGTCCATTCTCGTTGTATTATAGATGAATGGGCAATCCCACAGGCTTTCATTTTCACATACTAAGGGTGGTCTATGTAAGTAACCTACCAACTGAGTTGTAATGTTTCTAATATTTATTATTTACGTATTTTAAAACAACCCTGTCTATTGCTGGGATTTTCTGAGGACTCTGATTTGCTGTTCTACCACTAGGCTTGTGTACATGTAGACAGTCGCAATCCTCAAACTTTCAGAACGGATGCCTTGTTTCATTGTATCATGTTTCACCATGATTTGGTAGAAATTCTGAGCTGCTGATACTGTTGTTAAATTTTCAAACATTGTCAATTTTACTTCATCATTATCAATTTTGTTTGTATATAGACTAAGATACCTATTTGTTTTAGTTCCAATATGAGTTATTCCTTTCCCTACTACTAACAGATATATACATATAGATATATAGATAGATATAGATATACATATAGATATAGATATATAAGCCCCAATCCAATTCTTCCTATATCACCAGGCCCTCACTTCCTCAGCAAATCTGCTCATACACAGAAATTATATTTTCATGGCTGGATTCCTCTTCCCTGGAAGGTGAGATGTGAGCATTTGATGGAGATATGGCTATGCTGGAGATATACACACAGTGCTGTGTGAAAAGAGAAAATGAGCACCAAATTTAGAAGCGGCAGTTAAGGGAAGATTTCCTTAAGAATATAACTACTAAAAAGAAAAAGACAAAAAAAAAAAAGAATGTAACTAACCACTAGAACTAAGCGATGAAGGATGAACCCAAGTTAGTCTGGTGGGAAGGCACGAGCTGGCAGAGACAAGGGAAGCAGAGTGAGGACATTCAGACAAAAGGAACAGCAAATGCACCATGCATGCATGCAAAGTCATGAAAGAACCGGTAGACAGAGACAACTGGAAAACTATTTTAAAAGTATGAGTGAATAGGCCAGGTGTGGTGGCTCACACCTGTAATCCCAGCACTTTGGGAGGCAGAGGTGGGAGGATCATTTGAGGTCAGGAGTTCAAGACCAGCCTGGCCAACATGGTGAAACCCCGCCTCTACTGAAAATACAAAAATTAGCCGAGCGTGGTGGCAGGCACCTGCAGTCCCAGCTACTCGAGAGGCTGAGGCAGGAGAATCACTTGAACCTGGAAGGTGGAGGTTACAGTGAGCCAAGATCACACCACCGCACTCCAGCCTGGAGGACAGAGCAAGACTATCTCGAAAAAAAACAAAAAAAAAGCATGACTGAATAAAAATAAATATTCTATCCTAAGAATATATCTAGCCTATAATGAGTGAATAAAAATAAATATTGCATCCTAAGAATATATCTAGCCTATAATTAGCTAAAAAGAAAGCAATATCAAAAGAAAATTCTGAACAACGAATATGTCTAAGATAATTTTTTAATCTTATCTTCCAAAATAATCCAATAAAACAAATTTGAAATAAAGTACATTTGATACAGCACAATTTTTAATTAGGAAACCACTCAACTAAATACTTATCAATATTTATCTACTAAAACCTCAAATTATTTTCTGATATTAATCTCTCTATTGAATGACTTTCCTAATAGCAACAACTATTTGCATGGTGTTGGGTGGGTAACATACACTTTTGCATACATGGGAAATGGGGATTCAAGAGGCTAGGAAGTAACATGCCCGTGACTCAAACCCAAGTCTCTTGCCTTCAAATTCTATCCTTTCCAATAAAATATATTTCCCTACACACTTCCAACTAATGTTACCCAATGAAATGGAAAACATCACAAAAAAAAGAAATCAAAATTTCATTAAACACACAGATTTAAACCTGTAAGTTATTTTTCAACATAGCACTTTTAGGCAATGAAACTAATGGTGTTAGAGGCTTTTATAAAATGAAAATTTTACTTAGAAATTTTTCATAGGCAGAGTTATATTTGATGAGACATAAAAGACAAATATCTCTGATTTAACAATTGGAAAGTCTACTGTATAGTCAGAATAATATTAGAGAAATTCGTACATTTGAAATGTGGCTTTAGGAAGATATTTTCTTTCTATTCTGAAATGTGTAAACATCATTATTTTAAAAATGTGTATCTCAGTATCAACTATTAAATGATGTTAATTTGGTCCTCTTTAGAGTGTCTGAAAATGTCTAAATATAATCCAAAATCCTTCCTATGGATTTGGGGCCTGTAAGCCTCAAAGTGAACTACCCAGGGGCTAGATTTTTTCTTTTTTTTTTTTTTAAGGTGGAGTCTCACTCTGTCACTCAGGCTGGAGCACAGTGGCACAATCTCGGCTCACTGCAAACTCTGCCTCCTGGGTTCAAGCAATTCTCCTGCCCCAGCCTCCTGAGTAGCTGGGATTACAGGTGTGTACCACCACGCCTGCTAATTTTTGTATTGTTTGTAAAGACGGGGTTTCATCATGTTGGCCAGGCTGGTCTTGAACTCCTGAGCTCAGGTGATCCACCTGCCTCAGCCTCCCAAAGTGCTGAGATTAGAGGGGTGAGCCAGTGCACCCAGCCAGTGGCTAGTTCTTTGACATACTTCCCACTATTCTCTTTTGATCCCCAAAGTGCAACCACACTGGCCTCCAGCTGTTGCTGGAATTCTACCCCAGAGCCTTCACACTTGCTCTTCCTCCTGTTAAGATGCTTTTCTCAAGACAGATATAAAACTCAGTTCCCACTTCATTCAGGTCTCTTAGTCATTCAACAACAGTGTTCTAGACATTGTTCTGGGTACTGAGAAAACAGCAATAAGAAAGACAGATGGAATGCCGGGCATAGCGGCTCATGCCTGTAATCCCATCACTTTGGGAGGCCGAGGCAGGCGGATCAGGAGTTCAAGACCAGCCTGACCAAAATGGAGAAACCCCATCTCTACTAAAAATACAAAAATTAGCCGGGCGTGGTGGCACATGCCTGTAATCCCAGCTACTTGGGAGGCTGGGGCAGGAGAATCACTTAAACCCAGAAGGCGGAGGTTGCAGTGAGCCGAGATCATGCCACTGCACTCCAGCCTGGGAGACACGGTGAGACTCTGTCTCAAAAAAAAAAAAAAAAGAAGGAAAGAAAGATAGATAGAAAACCTTTGCCACATGGATTTTAAATTCTACTGAGGGGAAACAAACAAAAACCAAAGAAACAAACAAACAAAAAAGTAAATGATGTAGTGAATTAGAGGTGATTTTTTCTGTTGAGTAAAACAAAGCAGGGAACAGGTAACACAAGGCATACCAAAGAAGATGTCATTTTATACGAGATGGTGAGGGAAGATCTTGTAGAAAAGCTGACATTTAAGCAAAGACTTAAAAGGAAGTGAGAAACCCCATGATGCATATATCCAAAGAACAATCTGTACAGGCAGAAGAAATAGCAATTGCAGGAGGAGCCTTTTGATGGGAGCATATCTGACATTTTCAAGGAACAGGAAAGAAGTCAGTAAGGGATGGAGGAGGAGAATGGTGGGAGATGAGGTCAGAAGGAGGAAGGGGATGCAGAAAATCAGATCATAAAGGGCTTTGTAGGAAACTATAAGGACTTAGATTTTTGTTTTCAGTGAAATGAGGACACATTACAGAGTTCTGAGCAGAGAATAACATGACTGGCTTCTATTTTAAAAGAATCACTGTGGTTGCCGTATGGAGAATAGGCTGTAGAGAGAAAAAGACAGGAGTAGAGACCAGTTAGACTATTTCCATAATTAATAAAGGTAGAACATGATAATGTATCTGATGAGGATGGTATGCCAGAAATGGCGAACAGTGCTCATCTTCTGGAAATAGACTGAAAACAGTGCTACAGAATTTACTAGTAGATTGGTGGTAGTATATGAAAGAAAGATCAAGATTTTCTTACTTAAGGAACTGGAAAAGAGTTGGATTAATAGGTACGAAAGACATGGATGGATGAAGTTTGAGTCAGAGAATCAAACATTCAATTGTGGACATATTATGTGTCAGATATATATTGACACCATTAGATGTCAAACAAGCAACTGAAGAGCTATAGGGCTGAAGATACATATTTGAGACTCACTGGCATATAGATGGCATTTAAGCCTTTCAGAGTAAATGCGGTCGCCAAGGTAGCAGTTCTAAATAGAAAAGGAGAACTCCAAGAAACGCACCCAAGGGCATTCCAATGCTAAATGGCAAAGGGAGATGAAGGCTAACCACCAGCGCAAAAGGAGGAAATCCAGTCGGTGTGGCATTCTGGAAGCCAAAGGAAGAAAATTTTTCAAAGAGGAAGAGTGATCAACACACTGTCAAACACCACTAATGGGGTCAAATAAGATGAGCACTGGCCTGGCCACTGAGTTTTATAACATGGAAGCCATTGGTGACCTTGAAAATGCAATTTTACTGAACTGAGAGCAAGAGATTATTGGAATAAGTTAGAGAAAACAGAGAGAGATTAATATGAGACACAGGGACAGACAAGTCTTTTGAGGAGCTTTGCTGAGAAATGGGGTAGTAGCTAGAGGCAGAGGTACAGTCAAGAGCAGCTTTTCTTGGGAAGGGAGCAACAATCTGTGTGTTGATGGGAGTAATTTTCGAGTGAGAGGGAAGGCCATCTGTTTACAGTCTTGTTTTCATGACACACATCATTCTGTGACGTTATATCTTTTGGCTTTCTCTATTAGGGCAGAGACTTTATCTTGTTCACTGCTTATCTCCACAATGCCCAGAAACGTTACCTGACATAAGGCAGACACTCGCTACACATTTGTTAAATGAATACATATATGTTGATAACATACTAAAACATTCCCATTGTTGAACATAAATACAGTGAGGCTTGAGAACTCACTTAAAGGAACTTAAGTACCAAAAATATTGTAAGTATATTAGATACAACCTCACTTGGAATACAGTTCACAGCATGAACCCCAACAATATTAAACACAATTCTAGTATAACTTTCATAATAGAGTTAACACTAGTAAATATTACAAAGTACCAATCAATACCCTGCAAAGAGACATATATTTTACAAACTAAATTACAAGTATTTATGTGGTTGCCCTGAAGCTATGAGCAAGGAGGAATTCACAAGGCAGAATTCCATGCAGGGACTTCAGGCACAGGGCAATAATCCTCAATGTTATTGTCAATATTTTTTATTCAAAATATCATATGAAAATTTTAAAAAAATAGCATATAACATCTGAATTTCAACATTTTAAATTATAAGTTTATACTCAGTAATACAAATCAGAATAAAATTATCTTTATAGTGAAAGAAAAATTAAACTTGAAGCAAAAGATTTTTTAAATAATAAAGTTTTAAAATAATGGTATACAGCCGACAGTTGATAATATCAGTTCTGACTTTTCATTGTCAAAACTAAAACTGACTTCACTAAGTGCACTTAATACAAATAAAGCCAGTATTCAGCAATGTAAACATATACACACAATACATACCTTTGTTTCTGAAATTAAATGGTTTTGTGAATGCTAAAGCTTATTATCTATCATAGACAATAAGAGACAAAAGTCACCTGTCACAGAAACAATATTAAGTAATCTTCTCATGGTCTGGGGACTGATGTCACTGAACCAGTCCTCGGTAACCAGCAGTTTTGTAAGATCAAAGGACATCTGGCGAGTGATGGTCCTCTGCATCTGCCTTCTTCGGTAAGTGTCCTGAAACAGCACGTCGTCAGTGAGAAGGAACCCACGCGTCCAGTCTAGGAACTTAAGGCTTTTTGAGATGTTAATAAATGTTTATAACAAAAAAAAATCCAAAGTTTTAGTCAAAGAGGAATATCATACAGTAATAAATTATTATTATCTGTGAGGTAGAATCTTCATAAAGCAATTGTAAAGTCATATTCACAGCAACTGCATGAAATGCTACGGTTTAGCTTCAGATGCATTTTAAGTTACAGTGGTACAGTTAGAGGAAGCTCAATGCTTTTAAGATTATAAGTAGGCAGAATTGTGTAAAGAGAATGATATTCAAACTCCATGGGGTCTGGCTATTTATAGAAACCCTTAAGTAATAAAGCAAATAAGCCCTTGTCTGGTTTTAAGGATTCAGCATTTTGATTTTTAGGTTATTATTATTATTAGACAGGGTCTCTCTCTGCCACCCAGGCTGGAGTACAGTAAGGCAATCATAGCTCGCTGCAACCTGGATGTTCTGGGCTTGGGCAATCCTCCCACCTCAGCCTTCTGAGTAGCTGGGACTACAGGCATGCACCACCACATCCAGCTAATGTGTTTATTTCTATTTTATGTAGAGGGTGTCACTATGTTGCCCAGGCTGGTCTTGAACTCCTGGTCTCAAGTGATCCTTCCACTTCATCCTCCCAAAGTGCTAGGATTACAAGCATGAGCACCGCACCTGGCCTGATGTTTAGGTTATTTTAAAGTATGTGAAAACTGAGGGACAGCCTCTCTAACTATCCTCACATCGCCACATGAACGAAAGGCACTCTTCAGGGTGGGTGGGCTAAAGGAATTCCATCTCATAAAAGGGGGAACAGGTACAACCAAGGTGTGCTCTTGTCTAAGGTCCCGATGCAAGGGAAGGATGGATGCAACCATGGGGCACCCAAGGGTGCCAGGCAAGAAATTAAAAATGGTGTTATATGCGCCTCTGAATTTAGTGCTGTCAACTGTCATTCATCATATTAACTTTGCATCCATATCTGTAAAGGGTAGAGGCATAAAATCAAAATGTCACTGAAGACATTTTTTTAAAAAGTAAGACATCCAAACTTAATGGTAGCAAACCAGAAAAAAACATAATGCCGATACTAGCCCAACTTCACTGAGTGTGAGTGGCATTGTCACAACTGCCCTGCAAGTGAATATCTTCCTGTCATATGCATACAGACATATACACAGAACATGCCCTTGTTCCATACAAATAAGATGGGGAGGTCAGGGACAACCAATGTTTTGGAGAAACCCCCAGTGGCTGGGAAGGACACAAATTACTATGTGGTAGAGAAAAAAGAGTAAGCGTCCCACAAGCATTTAGGGAAGGCTGGCCAACAGGAAGACAAAGCCAGGAGTTTTCTCACACTACAAACCTTTCTCCCCTACTGCTATGGTGGCAACAGGCATAGCTCAACCTGACCAGGAATGAATAGAGTGGTTCTCAACCCTGGATGAAATCATTTGGCAAGCTTTAAGATCCCAGGGATCAGGAGCAGCACCTGGGCTGAGAACAGGTTGGGGCCCCTATACGAAGTACAGTTGCTAGGGTTCTAGGTGCAGACATTCCCTGAAACACATGAAGCTGAAAGGAAACTAAAATGATAATGTTTATTTGAAGCGTTTAATGCAATATTTACAAAGTATTATTTAAGTGTCATCATCTTTATTTGTATTCAAATGAATAGCAATACAAACATACAGCTCGAAGCCAATGGCATCTTACCCGTCTATTGAGGGCTGTCTTGCTACCAACTTTTGTCATCTCCCCAAGGCTGTTCTGTGAAACTCTTCTGTCAGCATCTTCCTGTATCCCTTAAATAATTTATCAAGACAGCATCACTTACACCAAAATTCTGTTGTATATCATATTTAAAGAAATGTGAAATAACAACAATATTTTTCAAGGTTAAAAGGAGAGTCGCCAAAAAGAAACTACAAAACTATTTCAAACTCAAAGTACTTTAGGAGCCTGAGCTTTACCTGTAGTATCTGAGCATGGAACGTCTCCATTTGTTGCTGAAGTTACGAGAAATTTTCTTGCATTGCTTAGTCCACGACTATTAAGGAACACAGGCAAATGGACTATGTTGCGCATGTAGTCATGGCCATTTATATTTGAATCCCGCAGCACACTATTGAGGTTCTGGTTAATTGCCTTTATGATAATATGTGGATCACTTGCAAAAATGGCAATGAACGGGCCTTTTGAAAACAGAACTCGGACCTGTGGCAGAAGAAATGTACAGTTGTGACATACATTTTAAATTGTCCAAAAGAATAAGGCATCTCTTCAAAATATGTGCTACCTTTTGGTGACAATATTTCTAAACTACTATTTCTTTTCATCAAAACTTATTCTGCACAAAAGCAAATTTTACTGACAGCTCAGTCTAGGTTTGTTGTCATCTGACATAGATAAAACCTGCAAAGAAAATTAATATTGTCCTTCTTTCAGACATTTACAGTCTGCTAAAGAGGTAAATCAATGCACATGAGAAACATTCATGAATACAGATGCTCTATTCATTTTTCTCACAGTGCCATTAAGCTAAAATTATTTAAATATCTTTGTGACTAAACATTTATTCTTGCTACATTTCTGTATAAAGAATGGTTGTTTTTACAAAAGAAAAATCACAAAATAGGAACTACTCAAACAAAAACCAATTCCGTTCTATTTTTAGATATTTGTGAAGTCAAACATTCTCTCAAGTGCCACAACATAACAATGGCAGCTTTTGAGGTGGCGCAAACGTACAGTGTCCAGCATCTGAAGGACTTTGTCCTGCTCACAGGCATCTAATCCATCGATGATGACCACCAGCCTTGTCTGATTCTGAGTGAAGCTGTCAATGGTTTTTGCCATCCTGGCCATCAATTCCACTTCACATTTAAGAACCTGTATTGCAAAGGAAGGTATAGAAAGCACTGAAGGAAGATCCAAGAAGCTTAAACATATTTCTTAGAAAGCGTGATAGAAAGTCATCTAATAGGAACAGAAGACATTCAAAGTCCTTGCTGCCAGTTGTGCTTCCACTTAAAATAAGAGCGAGTGCTTCACAATTTACCAAGTGACTACACATAAATTACAGCAGCTTATCCTCAGAATGACACTGTGGGATAGACACTACCATATCTGTTCTAAAAAGAACAAACTGGGTTGAGTGACTAACTTGCCAAGATTAGAGGCTCTGAATGTGAAAAGATTCAGATCTGGATGCAAATCCAAATGATCGAAGCACTACACTGCTGCTGGCTCCCTGATGGCATCTGACCTTTCACTTTGAAAAACAAAATCCTGTATTATTTATTTTGGTGGTTCAATTTCCTATTTTTAAAAACAGATCTCTTTACTGGGCTCTAGAGGAACTTATATTATTAGACAGTAGTTGCTAACTCTTTTGAATAACTTATAAAAGTCTATTTTATAAAAACATGCTACTGTTATGATGTTTCTCACTCCAAATATGTATTTCCACTGGAAAAATCTGGAATAGAACTCAAAATAAATAAAAGGACTGCTGGTTTCTGGTTCTACATATATGTAAACACTTTGGAAGTGGCCACTCCTTGATTACGTAAGCTTATATATGTGTGTATGTGTGTGTGTGTGGGGCGGGGTGTGTGTGTGTGTGTATAATGTACATATTATGTATGCTTATAAATGTAAATGAAATTAGTAACAACAATGATACAAGGGACGGGAGAGAGGAATTAGGATTACTTTGCTATTATAAGATAAACTACCTGAGAAGTGATATAGTATTACTCGAAAGTGGGCTTGGATTAGTTGTAAATGCATATTGCAAACCCTAGGGCAACCACTCAAAAAAAAAACAGTTTAAAAAAAAGTACAACTGATATGCTAAGAAAGGTGAGAAAATGGAATCATAAAAAAATGCTCAATAAAAGCATAAAAGACAAAAAGAAGAGTAGAAGACAAAAACAGGAACAAAAATCAAGCAACAAATAGAAAACAGTAACAAATACGATAGATATTAATCCATCAAAACCAATTATCCCTTTGAGTGTCAGTGTTCGAAAGATATCAATTAAAAGAGATGTCAGAGATGATCAAAAAACAAGAGCTAATTGTATGTTATCTACAAGAAACCCACCTTACATAAAAAGACACACGTAGATTAAAAGTAAATGAATGGAGAAAGCTATACCAACACCAATCAAAAGAGAGGGGGAGTAACTATATTAACTTCAGACAGACAGAGTAGACTTCAAAGCAAGGAAAGTAACTGGGATTAAAGGAAGCATTACATAACAACAAAGGAGCTGATTCTCTAAGGAGACATAATAATCCTAAACATTTATATATCTAAGAAAGGAGAATCAAAATATGTAAAACAAAAGCTGACAGAACTGCAAGAAGAAATAGATAAATCCACTATCATAGCTTGAGACCTCAATACCATTCTATAAGGACAGATGCAGCAGTCAGAAAACCAGTAAGGACGCAGTTCAGCTCAACAACACCATCAATCAACTGGGTATAACTGACACCTACACTTACTTCATCCAAAAAAAGAAAAAAAAAACAGAACACACATTCTTTTCAAACTCACATAAAGCATTCACCAAGATGGACCACATTCTGAGCCATAAAACACACCATAACAAATTTAAAATAGAAATCATGCATACAATGTCTTCCCTCAGTGGAATTAAACTAGAAGTCAAAAACAGAACAATAATTGGAAAATCCCAAAACATGCAGAGATTTAAAAACACACTTCCAAATAACACATGGGTCAAAGAAAAAAGTCTCAAGAGAAATTTTAAAATATTTTGAACTAAATAAAAATGGAAACACAACTTATCAAAATTTGTGGGACGCAACAAAAGAACAGCTGAGAAGAAAATTTATAGCACTGAATGCATATATTCGTAAAGAAGAAAGATATAAAATCAGTAATCTGGCTGGGTGCAGTGGCTCATGCCTATAATCCCAGCACTTTGGGAGGCCAACGTGGGTGGATCGCTTGAGCTCAGGAGTTCGAGACCAGTGTGGGCAACATGGTGAAACCCTATACCTACAAAAATTAGCCAGGTGTGGTGGCGTGTAGCCTGTGGTCCCAGCTACTCGGCAGGCTGAGGTGGGAGGATCCCTTGAGCCCAGGCGGCAGAGATTGCAGCAAGCTGGGATCGCACCACTGCACTACAGCCTGGGCAACAGAGTGAGACTCTGTCTCAAAAAATAAATAAATAAAAATAAAATAAAATTAATAATCTAAGCTTCCATCTCAGGAAACTAGAAAAAGAGCAAATTAAATCCAAAGTAATCAGAAGAAAAGAAATAATAAAAACTAAAACAGAAATAAAACAATGAAACCAAAAACTAGTTAGTTCAAAAGATAAACACAATCAATAAGCCTTGGACTAACTAAGATGAAAGAAGAGGAAACACAAATTCAGAAAAACAACAAATAAAAGAGAGGCTACCACTTTAGACCTACCTCATGGACAAAAATAGGATAATAAAGGGATACTACGAACAACTCTATGCCCACAAATTTGATAACTTAGATAAACAGACCAGTTCTTTCAAAGACATAATTTGCCAAAATTCACAAGAACAGGCCTATATCTATTGAAGAAATTGCATCAATAATAATTTTTCAAAACAGAAAGCACCAGGCCCAGAGGGTTCACTAATGAAGTCTACCAAGCACTTACAGAAGAAATTATACCAACTCTACATAGGATCTTTCAGAAGACAGAAGCAAAGGGAATGCTTCCTAACTCATGCTATGAAGTCAGCATCACCCTAATACCCAAAGCAGACAAAGTCTTGACAAGAAAAGCAAACTACAAACCAATAAATATCTCATGAGCATAGATGCAAAAAACCTCAACAGAATATTAGCAAATCATATGCAAAATGTATAAAAAGAATTATACACCACAATCAAGTGAGATTTATGCCAGGTAAGTAGGGCCGGTTCCACATTCAAAAATCAATTAATGTAATCCATCACTTCAACAGACTAGGCTGGGCACAATGGCTCATGCCTGTAATCCCAGCACTTTGGGAGGCCGAGGAGGGAGGGTGGATCACCTGAGGTCAGGAGTTCAAGACCAGCCCGATCAACATGGTGAAACTCCGTCTCTACTAAAAATACAAAATTAGCTGGGCATGGTGTTGCATGCCTGTAATCTCACCTACTTGGGAGGCTGAGGCAGTAGAATCACTTGAACCCGTAAGGTGGAGGTTGTAGTGAGCTGAGATGGCACCACTGCACTCCAGCCTGGGCAACAAGAGTAAAACTCCGTCTCAAAAAAAAAAAAAAACAGGCTAAAGAAGAAAGATCACATGATTGCATAATTAGATAAAGAAAAAGCATTTGACAAAATCCAACACCATTTATGGTAGAAACTCTCAGTAAACTAGAAATAGAGAGGAACTTCTTCAACTTGATAAAGAGTATCTGTAGTTAACATCATACTTAATGGTGAGAACATGAGAACATCTACTAAGATCAGGAACGAGGCAAGACTGTCCCTTTTCTTACCACTCCTTTTCAACATAGTACTGCAAGTCCTAACTAATGCAATAAAACAAACAAAAAAAAGGAAATAAAAGGTATGAAGACTGGGAAGAAAGAAAGAAAACTGTCTTAGTTCACAGATGACTTGACTCTCTACGTAGAAAAACCGAAAGAACCACATTGAAAAAAAAAACTCCTGGGACTAACAAACAATTATAGCAAGATTTCAGATTAATACAAAAGTTGATCACTTTCCTATATATCAGCGTCAAACATGAAATTAAGAACACAATTACTATCTATATTAACACTGCAAAAAATGAAATAGGTATAAATCTAACAAAATATGTATAAGATCTATATGAGAAAAACCACAAAACTCTTGAAAGAAATCAAGGAAGAACTAAATAAATGAGGAGATATTCCATGTTCATAGGTAGGAAGACTCAATACTTGACCTAAAGATTTAACGCAATCTCAATGAAAATCCCAGCAAGTTATTCAAGGTGAATCAAAAGTTCATATGAGGAGAAAAAGACCCAGAATAGCCAACACAGTATTGAAGGAGAAGAACAAAATAGGAGGACTGACACTACCCAACTTCAAGAAAATAAAGCTAGAGTAATCAAACAGTGTGGTATGCGCAAACTAATAGACAAAGAGAAAGAGCCCAGAAACAGACCTACACAAATATAGTCAATTGATCTTTGACAAGCAGCAAAGGCAATACAATGCAAGAAATAGCATTTTTAACAAATGGTGCTGGAACAACTGGAAACAAAAAAAAAAAAAAAGAAAAGAAGCAAGGAAGCAAGAAAGCAAGCAAGAAAAGAATCTAGACACATTCACACTTCACAAAAATTAACTCAAAATAGCTCACAGACCTAAATGCAAAAGTATAAAACACCTAGAAAATGACAGAGGATAAAATCTAGGTGACCGTAGGTTTGGTGTTAACTTTTTAGATAGGACACTAAAAGCAAGATCCATGAAAGAAAGAATTAGTAAGCTAGACTTCATCAAAAATGTCTGCTCTGCAAAAGACACTGTCAAGAGAATGAAAAGCAACCAAAAGAACGGACCAAAATATTTGCAAAAAGCTTATCTGATAAAGGACCATTAGCCAAAATATACAAAGAACTCTTAAAACTCAACAATAAGAAAATGAACAACCTGACTGAAAAATAAGCCAAGACCTTCACAGCCAATTCACCAAAGAAGACATACAGATAGCAAATAAGCACATGAAAATATGCTCCACAACATGTGTAATCAGGGAAATGCAAATTCAAACAATAAGATACCACTGCACACCTAACAGAATGGCCAAAATCCAGAACACCAATAATACCAAATGCTGGTGAGGATGTGATGTGGAGCAACAGGAGCCTCATTCATTTCTGGTGGGAATGCAAAATAGCCACCTCAGAACAGTCTGGTTGTTTCTAACAAAACCAAACACCATACAATCTAGCAATCACACTCCTTGGTATTTACCCAAAGGAGTTTTCAAATCCTTTATGTTCACACAAAAGCCTGTCCACAAAAGTTTATAGCAGCTTTATTCATACTTGCCAAAACTTGGAAGCAATAAAGATGTCCTTCAGTAGATAAATGTATAAATGAACTGTGATATATCCAGACAATGGCACATTAGCCATGCTAAAAAGAAATGAGCTAGCAGGTCATGAAAAGACATGAAGGGAACTTAAATGCATATGACTACATGAAAGAAGTCAATCTTTCACGTATGTGATTCAACTATATGACATTCTGGAAAGGGCAAAACTATGGCGATAGTAAAAAGAAATGGTAGCCAGGGGTTAGGGAGGAGGGTGGAGGGAGGGGTGAACAGGTGTGAAGAGGTGAAGCACAGAAGATTTTGAGGGCAATAAATCTACTCTGTATAAGACTATAATGGTGGATGCATGTTATACATTTGTCCAAGCCCATAGAATATACTACACCAAGAGTGAACCCTAATGTAAACTATGGATGCTGGGTGATTATGATGTGTCAGCCTAAGTTCATCAATTGTAACAAATGTACTGCTCTGGTGGGTAATCGTGCCAATTGGGGAGGCTGTGTATGTGTGGGGGAAGCGGGTATATGGGATATCTTTGCACCTCCCTCTAAATTTTACTGTGAACTTAAAACTACCTTAAATTATAGTCTTGAATGAACGAATGAATGAATGAACAAATTAAACTAAAATAAATGTAACACTTTAACATTTAGAGAGTGTACTTCCTAAAGCCCAAATGAGCATGGCAGTGGCAACATATTCGCATTACAATTTTTTCTAATAACCAATGAGTGCTTACTTTCATGAATCCTTCACTTTTCAATTTGTGCAGTTTGGAGGCTGCATTATGGAGGCGTTTTCTTTGGGAATTCAGGAGCGAGTCCAGCACTTGCCACCATGTACGACAGTTCAACACAAAGGCCAATCCCACTACAGATGCGATTGATATGAGGACAGCATTTACAGTCAGATGCTTTGGATCAACTCTAAATATAGCCAGAAGAGTAATTCCAGATATAATGCAGCCAATGATAAAAAGGAAGATGACGAAAGATGGGAGACAACATGTTTTTTTCCATTTCTTTTTACCTGTAATGCAACAAATGGTTTTAATAATTAACATATCAAGGATCTAGAAAATCCTAACATTATAGTCACAATACCTGATGAGTCTAATGTTCAAGGTGTGTTTTCATGAAAATAAACTGAACATCTATCCCACCCCCTTCCCTTACACACAAAGAAGGAAGGAAATCCTACCCTGAGTATCTTCAGTCTTGAATACTCGAAAAAGCCTGGTTGCCAAAAAGCCAAACTCTCTTTCACAAGCATCCGAGAGGGTTGCAATCATTTCAGCCAGAGAAGTTTCTCCACCTACACTGGACAGTCTATTGTAATCTGTAAACAAAAACCTTGAAGAAAAGAACAAATCAAACATTACTTTGGTATCTAAAGTAACAAATAACTTCAATGTATGTCATCTTTGCATCATTTACCCTTTATTTTCTTTTTGTCTCTTTCAAAATATTGTCTTTTAAATTCCAAGGAGGGAAAAGAATTTGTAATTAGGTAGCTTCCACTTCTAAAATCTTACATACTTTTCTTAGGAAAAAACAGTAACAAAAGTGAAATGTGCAGGGCCATATAAAGTAATTCTGACTAAGGACAGGCGGGGGAAAGTTACGCCAGAACTTAGATGTGCAGTATCAAGACACCCCAACAGATCTCATGACATAGTGGTTAAAAGGTGACACACGTGTCATGATGTGGCCACCAAGAGTTGCACAAGAAAGTTTTCTAACACCAACGAAAGAGACTCTAACCCTGAAAAAATATTAATTACAGTCATTAAAGAATTTCAAGCCCAGTAATACCATTTAAAAACTCAAGTTTTAGCATGGCTTATTTTATTTATAGCTTCCACATCTACCGGGGATTGAGAAATAGTTGTAAAATATTCTCTTCACAATTGATCTTCAAAATTAAATGAATTATTTGTATTCTGAGTCTCTGAATCATTATCATTTCTGTTAGTTCCTTTCTCCCTTTCATCTCTAAATTAAACTCTCATCTCAGTCCAGTAGATAAGCATTGCTCTCAGAATACAATCTGTAATATACTGTGTGGTCTTGATGATGCTATTTTAATTGTTCTAACTGAAAAAAAAAAAATACCACCTCATTAATTTAGACTGGTTTCCTTATTTTCTGTAAAAATATTCCCCCAATTACTTTATTCTGTTTTCCTTTTAACTTTCTCACTTTTAAATCCTTTTCTTAATACTTAATTCTATATGCTAGTTACTGAAAAGTTTTTACCTTTATTTTTCTCTTATACTCAGTTTTAATATTTTATCTGGTTTGGCTTATTTATTTTCATCTTAAATTACACTTATTTTTTCTTATAATTAAAAAATTTTCATCTTTTAATGCTTTCTTTTTTGAGCAGGGTCTCACTTCGTCACCTAGGCTGCAGTGCGGTGGCGTGATCTTGGCTCACTGTACCCTCAACCCCCCAAGCTTAAGCAGTCCTCCCACTTCAGCCTCCCAAGCAGCTACAACTACAGGCACGCACCACCACACCCAGCTAATTTTTCTATTTTTTGTAGAGATGGGGTTTTGCCTTTACCCAGGCTTGTTTTGAACTCCTGAGCTCAAGCAATTGACCGCTTTGGCTTCCCACAGTGCTGGGATTACAGGTGTGAGCCACCACATCTGGCTTAATACATTTTAAATTCTTACATTGCTTACTTCCATTGAATTTCTTTTGCTTTTAATTTTCTAGCTTTTTTTTTTTTCATTTCACTGTCCTCTGGAGCCCTCTACCTTTCCTTTATTCCTGGACTTAAACATTTTTCATCTTTTCTTTTTTCTCATAAATTTCCTACTTAATATGAATAATAATTTTAGATAGACATGTGAATATATTTCCTGAACTGAGAAAAGCACAGCTCAGAGAGGGGAGCTGGGTTTCCCCAGGTTAACCGCTCACATAAGGAAGGGCCAGGTCTCCAACGGGAAGCTTTCTGGGGACCAAGGCCAGTGGCTGGACCCCTCCTCCATCCAGTGCTCTCTTCAAAGTGTGTTCCAAAAGATGGTAACAGGTGACATAACAGGGAGAAAAGGTTTATGCTTAAATAAAATTTGGTAAATAAAAGTTAAACAGGTTTCTTTATGGAAAGGTGCCTCTGATCCTTTAACGTACAAGAGGGATATATAATCTGAAGTGTTTCCCACGGTATTTGACCAGGGCATGTTTTTATTTTTGTATGTAAAAGGTTCCAATGTTTTTTGGAACATACATTGAGAAATTATATTCTATAAACTTTTTTTTTTTTTTTTTTGAGACAGAGTTTCGTTCTTGTCGCCCAGGCTGGAGTGCAATGGCGCGATCCTGGCTCACTGCAACCTCTGCCTCCCAGGTTCAAGCGATTCTCCTGCTTCATCCTTCCAAGTAGCTAGGACTACAGGCATGCGCCATGACGCCCCCGCTAATTTTGTATTTTTAGTAGAGATGGGGTTTCACCATGTTGGCCAGGCTGGTCTTGAACTCCGGACCTCAGGTGATCTGCCCACCTCGGCCTCCCAAAGTGCTGGGATTACAAGCGTGAGCCACCACACCTGGCCCCTATAAACTTTCCGAAGTGAAAAATATTTTTTTCTGAATCTCATTGAAGATTTCTTCTGTCAAATGGTACAACTCACCTCACAGGTAAAGCTTTAGTAGTCTGCTCTGGCAACTCAGGTGGATTCACAAACATCAATTTAAGGAGGAGTTCCAAATATCCAATATGTCTTGCCAATCTAGTGCTGAGGACCCAGGCCCAATTCCAACTCTCTCCTTCTCTTCGTCCACCAAAGTAAATGACAACTGAAATTCACAGTTTAAAAAAGTTATCCAAAGCAGTCACTAGTCAAGCAGATCTTTTCTCCAAAGATCAAATATCAACTAATGACAGCTAAGCTTACATAGCTTCCTATGGTCCCATACTATTTCCTAACTACTCCTCAAAGAATTCCATTAACCTCCCCTAAGATACAGAAGATATGAAAAATGAAAAGTAAACTGACTAAAACATGCCTTAAACAGAAACATAACTGCAGTTCAGATTCAAATGCAAATCACCTTGGGTTTATCACTATTCGCAACTGGTAAAGTTGGTTATCAGTTCCTCTAACAGTAAATCTATTTCCTTTCTTGCAACTGAAGACACCCCCAAGAATAGGGATTATATTATATTTTTTTATTTTGCTTTTAGATAAAATTAAAAGTACAGACATGGTCAAAATGCTCAAGAGCATACCAATGATGGCTTTGAAGCCTTCTTTCCAGAAAAAGAATTTTTTTTTTTTTTTTTTTTTTTGAGATGGAGTCTCGCTCTGTCGCCCAGGCTGGAGAGCAGTGGCGCCACCTCGGCTCACTGCAACCTCCCCCTCCCAGGTTCACGCCATTCTCCTGCCTCAGCCTCCCGAGTAGCTGGGACTACAGGCGCCCGCCATCTTGCCCGGCTAATTTTTTTGTACATTTAGTAGAGACAGGGTTTCACCATGTTAGCCAGGATGGTCTCGATCTCCTGACCTTACGATCTGCCCGCCTTGGGCTCCCAAAGTGCTGGGATTACAGGCGTGAGAGCCACCGCACCCGGCCCAGAAAAAGATTTAAATATAAATCATTAATTAACAAAAAGAGTAAGTATAATAATATAGGTTCTTGCTTCAAGATTAACAACTAGTACATTAGTTTATAAGCTACTTCAGCCAAGTTGTGAGCAATGTTCCTTTAGGAAAATTTATGGAGTAGCAAAAAGATCAATTTTCTCACCCAATTATGAAAATCACATACAGGTTTTAAAAGACAGATAAAGAAAATGTTTTTTCTTTATCTATGAATCTTAACGTTTTCTCCATTTTTGAAAAAGATAAAAAGCAAAGACTTACTAAAGAATATATATAAGAGAGCCAAGAAGCTCAGTGACACTGCTATTCCAAGATTTGGGTGGACCGTGAAGGCAAACAATAAACCAAGCCCTCCACAAAGTAGCAGGGTAAGAAACACTATGAGCCATGAGAACTGAAAGAGAGGCTCAATCTGTTGTCCGGCGAAGGTTTTCATTTCATCTGAAAGAGAATTTAATACGAAACCTTATTCCTGTTTTGTTTAAGAAATACAACTTTTAACTCAATATGCAGTTTTCACATTTTCAGTGTAAACATTTATTGGACACTTAGTAGGTCCCTAGATGGAATACTGCCACTTAACCATTTTACCCAGTGTTCTCTTGCCAAAGATGAACATCTCACCCCCAGGACCACAGCTAGGCCTGACTCGCCACCCTCTCCTGCTTCACGTGGAGGATGTACAAAACCCCTTCTCATATACTCCCATCTGTCAAGATTTTCTTGAGATTTGTTTTTTGTGGTTTGCATTAACACAAACAACAAATATTATGCATATGCATATTGTTTCCACATGCAAAAATAAAAACAATACCCTATATCTTCAAACTACATATCACCACCATTTCACTGTGATCCTTCTCATCCCTTCTCCCTCCAATCACATTTGAGAATACTGTTCTTAAAGGTGCATGTTGAGCCCAATGGAGTCCCACACAAGTAATTCTTTGTACAAAACTTGGGGAAAATTTTATAGGCAATACTGAAACCTATCCTTGAAGAATGAGTAAGCTTTTGCCAAGCAAAAGGCATGCATGTTGGGTGGGTGGTAGTGAGGCCAGCTAAGGAGCTGCTGATAGAGGGAGCAACCTGGGAAACACATCTGGTCTGTTCTTGCAAGAGCAAACAGTCCTCTGTGACTGAAGCTGGGGCACATGCCAGAGGTGGCGCTGGCAGGTGGGACCATGCAAATTGACAAGTCTGTGAAGGGCCCGAAAAAAACTTGCCAGCAAGGGTTTTATGTGGGGTTATCACACAATTGGATCTGCTTTAGAAAGAGAACTCAAATGACCGTGTGAAGGAACAACCAGAGGGGAGTTCATCTCAGTAAACCACATAACACACATGCTTATACAGAAAGTGGTCTTCCTCTTTCAGAAAAATCCCCAGAGAAAACCTTGCTTTATATATACAGACTTTGTACAAGCAAGCCCTTTACCTTCTAGTTTCTTGAGTAAGAAAGATTTCCCACTTCCCCACTGTGCATACAACCCCACACAAATGGGTGGCTGCATGGTAGGCTCACTGAGAATATCTGCCAGGGCACTGCTATATAAATCATATCCAAGCATGTCACCGTCTGTTTCAGTAGGAGACAAGTGTCCTGTAATTAAAACACATCATATCTTACATTAAACAGTGGCATTACTATTAGAAATGAACACTATTTTCATTGTTTCCTTGATTAGAGAGAAAAAAATTATTTCAAACATTTATACCCATGTAGGGACAGTTTCAGGGAGTCTCTGAGCCTATTCTGACTTGGAAGGCTACCTGATTTAAAATTTAAAAAAAAAGTTTCAGAGATTCTTAAATTACTATCGTATTTCATAAAAAGTTTCAGATATTCTTAAATTACTATCATATTTCATAGAACTTGATACTTATTATATGATACCTCATTTTTATGTATAACTAAGAAAGAACAAAATGTTGCCAAATTGTGACATCATGCTTTCTTGTCCATCACTTACAAGACACATTCCAATTTCAGAGATGTTAAATTATGGGAACATTGTGCATTTTAGAATCGATAAAATATGATTAACACAAATGAGCATATAAAATAAATTTAGTACGTGTAATACCTATACAAAGAAAGTTGTAAAATGTTACTGAAGAACATAATAGATAATAATAGAAAAAGAAACATTTTATGATTCCAGGAAGAAAGGTTCAGCAATTCTCCCAAATTATTCTATCACTTTAAGGCAGTTCTAATTAAAATCCATGAGAATTTTGTTTTAATTGAAAGGAAAGAAGAATGTGTAAGAATAGAAAAAAAAATTAAAGACTACTGAAGGGTAGTTGTCACTGGAGAAGAATAAAAATATAAAACAATAATTTGAACATTCTGGAACTCATATAGGATATTAACATAAGTGGCATTTCAAATAAGGCAGGAAAGGATGAATAAGTAAGTGGTGTTGGGAAAGTTTAATCATTCATGAAAAAAATTAAATTAAAATGCTATATACCTCATAGCCTTAACAAAATTTTCTGAAACATTAAAAAATTAAGTAGAAAAAAGTAAAACCATAGAAGTACTAGAAGGAAATATAGGAAAAACTTTAAAAATCTTTGTTTAAAAAGGCCTTTCTTTTGCAATGTAATACTAAGGCCAGAACTGCAGGAAAAGACTAATGAATAAACTACAAAAATGTAAAACTTTTGAATGAGGAATAAAAATCCATGACCATCAACCAAGAGTATGCCGGGGGAGAGGAATGCAGCACATAGGATAGACCCAGGATCAATATCCATAACACAGAAAGACTCTTACATCAATTTTTTTAAAATATTAAAAACTAAAAAGTGGGCAAAGGATACAAAAAGGAAACTGGCAAGAATACAAATAGCCTATGAACATATTACACATTATCTAAGCCAAAAGGCTGAGAAGCAATAGCCTATGAATATATTACAAGATCTCAATTTCACTAATAATTTTAAAACACAAATTGAAATGAGATTTTCTTTTCTTTTTTATCTGATTAGCAAAGAGTAAGAGGCTGGAAATACCCAGTGCTAGCAAGCTTGTGGGGAATTGTGGTATCTTACACTGCCAGAGGGAGAAGAAATTTTTACAACCATTTTGGAAAGTCTATCAAAACTATGGGCATCCATTGACTTGGCAATTCTACTTCTGGGAATTTACCCCAAGAAAATAATCCTAATTGTACCCCCTGAATCTCTAATAATATTTTCAAAAGAAAGAAAAAAAATCCTAAAAATAAGTCAATGGATATACGTACAAAGGTGTTCACTGCAGCACTAGTTGTTAGCAAAACAAACTAAATATTCACCAATAGCGAACTCAATGTACGAAAAATTATGCAATAATTAAAATATGACACTTTAAGCTTTTGTAACACATTATAACTCAATTTTTATTTTTTAAAACTATATACATAGTATGTAACATTTTAATAAGCATAAAGAAAAGCCTGGAGGGTCATTTAAACAATTACAAGTTGGGATATAGGGGGCAATGGGGAATTTTCACTTTCTGCTATACTCATGTTTTCATTCTTGAAATGTAATTAGTGCACATTACTATTATAATAAGAAAAAATATTTTAAAACACAAAAAGTCATAAAAAAATAGAATCATGGCCAGGCACAGTGGCTCATGTCTGTAATCCCAGCACTTTGGGAGGCCAAGGTGGGAGGATCACTCAGCCCCAGACTAGGGAACATGGCAAGACCTCGTCTCTACAAAAAAAGAAAAACAATCAGCTGGGTGTGGTAGCATGGGCCTGTAGTTCCAAGTACTCAGGAGGCTGAGGTGGGAGCATTGCTTAAGCCCAGGAATTTGAGGTTGCAGTGAGCTATGATTGCATCACTGTACTCCAGCCTGGGCAACAGAGTGAGACCCAGTGCAGTGGTGTGATCTTGGCTCACTGCAATCTCCATCTCCCTGGCTCAAGAGATCCTCCCACCTCAGCCTCCCAAGAAGCTAGGACTACAAGCACACCACCACGCTCAGCTAATTTTTTAATCTTTTTGTGGAGATGAGGTCTCACTATACTGCCCAGGCTTGTCTCAAACTCCTGGGGTCAAGCAATCCTCCCACCTCGGCCTCCTCAAGTGCTGGGATTACAGGCATGAGCCACCATGCCTGGCCTTATTTTCCATATTCTTTAATGGAACATTGATTATTTAAAAGCTCAGTTAGGAGCAAAACTCAATACTTACTGGCTCCAAATATCTGAGTTAAAATACTCTTCTGATGGCTACAGTCAATATTATAAGGAGTCTCGCCTGCTTTGTTGGGCCTATAAAGTAATCGCCCATCTTTGGGATTTCTTAAAAGCAGTTCTGCCAGTTTCCGGCTCCTTCCACGAATAGCAATATGCAAGGGAGTATCTCCTTTCTGTAAAATAATAGTACGAAACTTGAACTTTCTTATCTTTATATATAGTATGCAGACAGTAACAATTTTCATGTTTCTGTAAAATAACAAAATCTGAACTTTTCTTATTTTTCATATAAAGCACATATATAATATGAATTTTTATCTCTATCTTCCCCATAATATCCTTCTGTAGCTCCTCATCCAGCTTTGCTCAGATACTGTTTCTCCCACAGCCCTCTAGAATGAAGGTCATTCTTTTCCCCTTTCCTTAAAACTCAGTGAAAGAGGAGAAGCAACAGGCTTTCTCCCTGCAGCTCCTCCTAGGCCATGGGTCCACTTCATTAGTATCCCTCCATCATCCAAATATTTATTGTCCAAGGATGTCAACTACCTTCCTCAACTAATTTAAATTCTATTTCACAGCTTTCTTCATTTGTCTAGAAAGCTTTACAATCCATGCGGACAGCCATCTAACACAAGTGATCTTGTCAGCTCCATGACCTTTGTCAACCATTTGCCACAGTGAACCCTTAAATCTCATCACTCTACATTCTCCACCTGAGTCCTCTATGTACACCTATCCTCCTCCGACTCTCTCCTCTCCTCTTCCATTCTCCTCACCTTTCCACTCTCCTCACCTTTCACTTTTCCCTATCAACCCACCTTCTCTCCTTATTAGCATCTCCAATCACATTAGTGTTCACATCCAACACTAATGAAAGCTAACATGTAAATTTCAAAAGTCCTCTTCGGGCTGCAAAGTGCTCTCCTATTGATTACTTCACAAACACCTTGACAAATTAAATTCTCAGTTCTCATCCACACTGATCTCCAGGACACTAAATGAAAATGACCTACACATTCTTCCTGTGGCTTCCAAGGCATTACCTTATCTTGAACTTTTCATCTTCTAGACTCTCCTCCCATGTCCTAAAAAATGTGGTAGCATAACTATGCACCAGACTCACTATATGTAAGGCTCTGTGCTTCGTACTTTGGAGGATATAAAGATGTAAGACAAAATAGTTGCTGACCTTAAGTAGCTTATGTCGTAATAGGAAGAGACTGGATAAACATGCACAATTTAAAAACTGCAGTATGACACACAGCATAAGAGAAGTCCATTTTGACTTCAGCTTTCATCTTTCTTCACACCGATCATCTTAGTCGCTCCCATGCAACTCTCTATCCTAGTAACTAATTGCCAAATTTCCATCACCAGCCTTGATTTCTTGCCCAGATTCCAGTACTAGATTTCCCAATGTCTACTGGCCACAGACTCCTGAATGTCTTATCAGCCCTCAAACTAAACATATCCAAACCCAATTTCATCTTATTTTCCCATCTCAATTCCAATTCTCATCCCCAGACCTGTGAGAAGACAAAACAGTAGCAGCAGCATTTCTGCCAGATACAAAATTCCTATAAATGCAGGGAGGATATTAGCATACTTTGCTGACAGGCTGAAAATAATCAGAGAGCAGTGACGGGCAAGGTAAAAATAACATTAATCGTCACTTTTAAAATTGTTTTTATGAAATTCTCTATGAAGATCCAGGTTCAAGACTTTTAAAAGTTTGTATCCCAAATTCTAGCAGGATAGCACTTTACCCTTCCTCAGTAAGAATGTGCTCATGAATGAACAACTGTTGCAACTATCATGTGTATTTGTCAACAAGTATCATGTGCTGACTCTGGGCACAGCAACACACAAAAGAATACCAAGGCAGAGGCCTTCAGGAAACTTATTAATGAGTATAAAGCAATTACTTAAGATAGCATATTATATAATTAACAAGGCTATATGGAACCTTGAAGGATACAGTCTGGTGGTTCTATATCGCAAATTGGGGGACCAGTGTCAGATGAGTCAATGGCAGATTGAGAAAAACAGGCATTATAAGAAGTTTTCTAGAAAGCTACATATATTCCATTTTGAAAACTCTTCTTTGACTTTTTATGTCTTCTAGTTTTTAATATTAAAGTTTCCTTTCTTTGATATGACATTATGTTAACATGGTAATGACAGGGGGGAGGTGCTTTTATGTTTTAAAATAATGTTGTAACATGGCAAAATGAAACACAAACACATTGACTCGTGACTCCCTGTTTTTGTTTAACTGCCTTATAACTAACAGAAAAACAAACTTCAATCTATTATTAATTAGTAAAGCCCAAACCATATCATTCATCAGAGGAGAAAATTTACAATATTATTTTTTACTTCATACATCAGTTCACTTCTATCCTGGGGGAAAACCAATTTAAAGTACAGAAAGAAATAAGCTTGTTTAAAATAAAAAGAAACTAAAATGAAAAATCAAATCTATATGAAGTATGAAGCCACTTAGAGCTAAACTTATAGAAAATATAAAAATTCCTCTGAAAGGATTATAGCAAGGACACGTGGCAGAACAAACACATTGTCTCCTGTCAGTGAACATTAACACCGTCTGCTCTGAGCATCGGCCTCCTCCAGCCCCTGTGCATTCTTTCCTCCTGTTTATCTGCAGCAAGCTCTACCCTGATGAAGGCAGAGCCTCCTCCTGATGTGGTAGTCAATGGCAGTGCCCCACAGCTGCTGTGAGCCGTAGAAGGAAAGTCGGAAGCAGCTGCGTTAATAGCACACTGAGCCCACCCACTCCTCAGCACACTACTGTGTGGGATCCAAATCCCACACAGACATCCCCAGCAAGTCATCTCTCCCCACACAACCTAAAATCAGATCCCCATTAAATCCACTCCATATAGAGGTCAGTCAACCAACAGCTTTCCATACAGTGTTCTCTCCACACAGATGTTTTACCTTATCCACAGCAGACACTTTAGCACCTTTATCTAGCAGCAGCTCCACCACTTCAATGTTTCTCATCTTGGTAGCCTTTATAAGTGGCGTTTCACCATCCTGTGGGCACAAATAAGAACATTTGCCAGATTAACAGCTTGACTCCTGTGTTTATGTCATACAAATGCACATGTCAAGAAATATCTGACTCTGGTAACAGCCTATATTTAAAACCCTCTCAAGAAAACATAAAAAGCTAACAACAAAAAAATGCTTTTCCTTTACACCCACTCATTTGTATCAAAGTGACTGTAGATCACGTAGCCAGGTGTGGGACCTGCCCCAGCTGCTCGTAAGCTACAGCCGGCAGCAGTGGCTGCTTCTGCCCTACCCCAGGTTCTACCACTGACCTGGGGCAGCTCCCCTCCAGAGGCTACTTCCCGTTCTCCCCACCAACCAACCCACAGCCCAGCCTGTCAATGTCCAGGTAAGCCAGTGTCCAGAGTTTTTCAGAAATGTATACCAACATCATTTCAATTCTCAGTGAAACCATTTGAAACAAGCAGTATGCCTTCTGAAAACCTCAAAAGAGTTCGTGATTGCTTTCAAAACCAAAGGAAGGGAAACAAGAAGAGACCACAATTCAGCACTGAGTTAGACAAAAATCTGGTCAGAAGCCACAGGTAGTCACCCTGGCTGACACCAAGGTCCAAAAGAAAAAGAAAAAAGAGGATTAAGGAGCCATCTGCAAGCCAGAAGGTATCTCAGAAATTTTCTATCCTGGGGTACTGGAAGTACCATCACTGATTTAGAAATTGGCTGGTCCTGATCTACAGCAGATGACATAGGATTGTCTTATGGATGACTCTATAATTTTGCTTTATTCATTAAGAATTCCTGCCATATCAACCCAGAATTCCAAATATATTTTCCCCACAGAAAATGATTACACATAGGCTAAATAGGAGACCACAGTATTAGATAATTTTGTATTTTTTACACAATTTGAGTAAAACAGTTGAAAGTAGCTAGTCTGGGGAACCAACCACCAGTCACATGGTTATTTATGTATTCATTTAAAGAGACAGGGTCTCACTATATTGCCCAGGCTGGCCTGGAACTCCTGAGCACACGCCATCTCCCCACAAAGGAATGTGTTCTGCATCCCAGATAACAGTGGCATAAATGAATTTGGGAGAGTGAGCTGTCCAAATAACAACAATTTATGAATAGCTGATATTGCACTTCCTGAGAAGTATTTAACTGAAGTAACAACACACTGTATTTTGCTATGAATACACAAATCCTGAAAGGATACAAAGTTACTCCTCAATGTGACAGAGAATATTACCAGTAAAATCAGTGTAACTCTAACATCAAACAAAGACGACTGAAATAAAATGAGCAGTACTAACATTCAGCATAAGGTGCTGCTAACAGAACAGAAATGCCATTTATACCTTTGTGCATATTTCAGTGTCAGGATTGCACTGTAAGATATCTCTCACCATTGTTGCATTTCCTTTCTCAACAGCCCAATACAAAGCAGTTTTATTATCCTAGATAATTAAAAAAAACACAATCACTTCATGTAAGATACAATATTTAAAACTGCTACTTATAAATACAAAACATTTCTGTCAGAAAGCATTCCAACAGGCAGCATGGTAGGAAATACTATTAATCCTTATGCTATCTTGGAGTTACTTTTGAGAAATTCTTTGTGAAAGAAGCCTAGGAAAACTTCGTATTACTTAACCTAAAAAGTAGCAATCCCACATAGTTAATAAAGTAAACTACACTTTTGTAATGTAATCAGATTTCAGGAACACACACTGGGTTAGGAGTCATCAGTACCTGAACCCTGGAAACTCAGACATGTCACTTGGCTATTCTGACCCTTAGATTTTCATCTGTAACATGCTGTAAGTATTGCCCAATTTTTCAAAAGATAATGCACGAAAATGTACTTCACAAATATAAGGCATTATCATTTTTAGCTTTCTTAATTTCCATCCATCCCATACCCCTATACTGCCTTGATCAGATCTTTAAAATCTTATCTAGCTCAAAACCCAAAAATCAATCCACAAAGACCTTGAAAGTAGAGCTAGAGAACAACAAAAAAACGAATTCAAACACAGAAGAGGACTCACAGACGCAAGGTAGTTAGGTAAAAGTCCAAGTAGGTGACCTAGAACCCATCTTTTAGTGGCAATGTTATTTTAACCCAGGAGATAATGAATGACTTTTGCAGCAGCCACATTAAGTTCCTAATACCAAAATTTCCTCAACAGTTTCTCTTCTAAAAAATGTACACTAGCTGCCCAACTCAAACTTCTCAGGCCCTACCCGCCTCCCATTTCATTTCTCCACCTCTCCCCACCATCCCCACCACCATGCCTACCATCCCACTGCCCAATGCCAAATGATTCATTCACTAGCTATGAAATGCGGTCTTTCGCTTTCTAATTTTCTCTAATTTTCTCATCCTATTACAACTCCCCTTGCCTGAAACACCCAGCTTTCCTTTTCTATTTTTTTTTTTTTTTTAAGAGACAAGATCTTACTCTGTCACCCAGGCTAGAGTGCAGTGGCACAGTCACAGCTCACTCTAACCTCAAACTCCTGGGCTCAAGGGATCTTCCCACCTCAGCCTCCCCAAAGTGCTGGGATTACAGGCATCAGCAACCCCGCCAGGCTCTTCACCTATCTAAATCCAACTCATCTTCAAACTTAGCTCAAGTTCTACCTTCTTCCAAAAGCCCCAGACCTTAAGGCCTTCTTTCCCTACCTCAAGACTCATACTTGAACCTTTTGCTAGGCAATCAATCATATACCATCTTGTGGCTTCACTTTTTATGTTAAAAGCATAAAAATAAACAAACTAAAATCTTTCAAATTAAAATATATGTGTCTTAAAGACAAGGGGCCCATGTTAATTCCCCCATAACATCTGGCATAATAGTTATAGTTTGATTCAAAAATGGATTTGGATACAAGAGATTTTTGGCCAAATACAAGAAAAAACTGAGCAGAAATGTAGACTGTCCAACAACAAAATGAAGACACCAAGAACTTTTTCTAAAGTCTAAAGCTCTTGAAGTATTTGATAAATTCACAACTGTGGGCAAGGCTTTTATCTAAAATTAATAACCTTTGTGGTTCTATGAACTATGATTGCCTTAAGCAATGTCCATAGGCACTACCAAGTGGTCCTAGGAAAGGCAGGCACAGTGGGGAAAAGGGAGAAGAAAATAAAACAACAACAGTAGAAGAACAGCAGATGGAGGAAGAAGACAAAACAGGGGGAAAACACTAAAAAAAAAAATAAGTACCAGATATTCAAAGTGTCACCAACTCTCTCAGTATCACTAACTACTCATTATAGTTCTGAGGATTGAATCTACATATACCCATTAGTAAGGACAGTATATTCTAAAAACATGAGCTTTTTTGGTTTACCTCTATCTACATTTAACTCGACATTAATATAGAAATTTTACAATAACGGCAGTGAAACTTAGTAATAATATACGTCTGTTAAATGTACTAGGGTTTACAAGTTTATCTCCATAGGAAAGTGGGAAGAATAACATTATGATCAGTCAACACTTACGTGCAATTATACTCTAAGATAGCAACTGCACTGTAATCACACATACCTGTCCTCTAATGTCTATATCAGCATATTTTTGGAGAAGCGCTCGAACAATTTCAACATGACCACCTCTGACAGCGCCAATCAACACAGTATCCCCACTCTAAGAAGACAGAAAATAAAAACAAAAACAAGGTAAATTGACAACAAATAAGCACTCTTTTTAAGTTACAGTTAATCATGTTTTCATATTTTTTTCTAAAAATTTCTTGGAAAAAGTCTACCTCTAAATAAGAGAAAAATGTTACTTAACTAATATGAATATCTGATATTAACAGACATCAGAGTAAGGGACAGAGGACTTTATGCCCCAAAATGAGGACTCTGAAATTCCTAAACAAAGTTTAGAAAGACCAGTTACCCAGAACAATAATCTATTCTCTTTGAAGGTAACCGCCTATTACAAATGTAAATTAAATACAATGACGTTGTGGCTGTCAATGAACCAAATGAACATTTTTAAAATCATATAGTAAAAATATCTTGGAATAATGCTATATGACGAAAGCCATGAATTCTAAAAAAACGGAGCTATAAAGCTAAAACTATCAGTGAATCTACAGCCACATTCAATTAAGGGAGAAAGTTCCCCGAGCAGCATCCATGAAAACCTAGTGGATTTGGCAGTTACAGGCCAGTAGTGCATTAAGACTGACTCATTCCCCAGCATAAGACTAAGTTCACAACCTCATGAGGACATTGCTCTCCCCTGAAACTATATTCACCAAGCAGCAATCATTTTTAGTTATATCTACCTATACTTAAAATACTGGAAACAGCTATTTTGGAAATGGGCATAAATATTTTATTATTTACTGCTAACTTAAAAATCTGTTGTAGTCTTTTGTGTTGAATGAGCCCATGAGCTGCAGCTCAATTCAATCCTGAGTGGACCTTAAAAGTACTATGAAATAAATCAGGATGCAGGTCCTTAAGGGTTATTAAGTTCAGCACCATACTGTAGTGTGTTAACTACCACATTTATAGCAGAAATAAACCAAAGGCAGACAAATTTTAGTTGGGAACATTGGCATTAACATGGGTGCAGACTAGTAAACTTCTTAAATGTGCCATCCACCATTCTAGGTACTAGGAAACAAGACAGACGTGGTCCTACCTCTGGAAGAATCTACAGCCTGGCAGAGAAGACAACATACAATAAACAAAAAATCACACAAACACTATGCAAATAAAATAAGGTAATGTTCTAGAAAGTGACTACCAGGTAGGCTGGGCATGATGGCTTATGCCTGTAATCTCACCACTTTAAGAGGCCAAGGCAGGAGAATCACTTGAGGCCAGGAGTTCGAGACCAGCCTGGTCAACATAGTGAGACCCTGTCTCTCAAAACAAAACAAGAATTAGCCAGGCGTGGTGGCATGCACCTGTAGTCCCAGCTACTTGGGAGGCTAAGGCAAGGAGGATCACTTGAGTCTAGGAAGTTGAGGCCACAGTGAGCTGTGATCACACCACTGCACTCCAGCCTGGGTAACAGAGTAACACCCTGTCTCAAAAAAAGTGATCAGGTAACTACTTCGGATTAAGTAGTTGAAGACCTTCCCGAGGAGGAAACCTTGAAGCTGAGGTGAGAATGACAAGAAGGAGCCAAGATCAGCATTCCAGACTAAGAGCACAGCTGCTGCAAAGGCCCCACAGCAGGAACAAGCTCAGTGCATTCAAGAAAGGGAAAGAAGCAAACATGGCTGCAGGCTATGAAAACTGGCAGAAGAGGGGTACAAAGTGGGGAGAGAGGTTGGGCCAAGACAATGTCATGTCATGTTTATAACTAAAAAGATAACATTCATCCTCAGTGCAACAGGAAGTCTTGGATGACTTTAAACAAAGAAGTACACACGAGATTTATTGTTTTAAAGATCACTCCAAGATCAGAGTGGAGAACCCAGTTGCAAAGCTACTGCTTTGACAGTAGCACCACCAGAGACAGTGGCTTCAGCTGGGAAGTGACAGTGGAATGAAGACAGGTGGACAGATAAAGGATTTGTTTTGGAGTAAAGTCAACAAAGCCTGCTGGAGGGCAGATGAGGAAAAGAGAGAAATCAAGGCTAATGCACAGGATTTGGGGCTTCAACAAGAGGCTGAATGGTGGTACCACTTGCTGAGATGGAGAATGAGGGAAAAGCAGGTTTGGGGTGAAAAAAGCAAGGCATCTGTTTTATTGTAAGTTTAAGAGGCCAATTAGACATTCAAGTGGAGCGTTCAGGTAGAGGTGGATCAGTAAGTGTGAGCTCAAAGAAGTTAGGGCACAAGAAAGCACACCTACAGTGACACATCAAGGTCAGTCACAGACTAATAGCACATGTGACATTTTCAATAACAACCTTATTTGACAAAAATTAAAAAGGACATTTTTCAGAACGATTGAACAGTTTTTAACTTACTAGTTTCAAAGGCAGAAATAAACTTATCTTAAAACAAGTTTATGTCATGCATGAGAATCTTGAAAGGTAATAAGACACTAAGGTCACCTTTCATCCACTTCACCACTAGGAGACAAATGTGAAATAGATGACCTACCCTGTCAGGTATGTTCACATATGTTCCAGCGTCGAGCAGATCCTGCACAATCTCCGTATGTCCCTCCTTTGATGCAATCATCAAAGCTGTATTTCCATCTTTATCTGTTAAGTTCACATTTGGATTCCTCTTCAAAATTTCTTTTACTGACTGTGTGTAACCTCCTTTCACTGCCACAATAAGTGCAGTCATTGAATTCTAAAAACAACAACAACAAAAACAAAACAAAACACAAGCCCAAGAAATTAATGTATTCTAGAAAATATATGATTTATGCCATAATCATAAAACTAATGTTTTCAAATAGGTGGCCTATTATTGTCATTTCCAATAGTAAAATGCCAAAATAAATAGCAAGAAACATACCAAAAATGGCTAGGAGGTATCTTTTGTTTTTGAAAATACATTAATGATCTTCAGTCATTAGAGCTATTATGAAGTTCAGTTATTTAAATGATAATCTGAAATTGGACTCATTTACAATAAACTAACTCACTAATGAAGGATAAAATAGTTGGCAGGGTGACTACTTTAACACCTATATAGAATGTGTTTATATATAAACACATTCTAAATTAAATAATCCAAAGTCAGGTGAATCAGACTTCAAGAATTCTTTATAATAAAACCCATAAAAAACACTAAAAAATGAATTAATAGCCATGAGCTATTTCAAGAAAAGTGTAATATACTGTTTGGCTTTCATAGTAACCTAGAAACTACATTTTCAAAACCTGTCTTATTTTAAGTAATTCTTTTAAAAATTGCACATCTATTTTATAACAATAAATCAGGCCAGGTATGATGGCCCACACCTATAATCCCAAAGCTTAAGGAGGCCAAGGCAGGAGGATCATTTGAGGCCAGGAGTTCAAGACCAGCCTAGGCAACATATGAGACTCTGTCTCTAAATAAACAAACAATAAATCAACTAAGAGAAGAATGTGACTCACTACCAGAAGTAGTATTAAAACTGCTTCTTGAGATGTTCATCTACTTCAAGCTGTCATACAATTTCCCTATAGAAATATTTTGGGTCAGCCCCCAAAATTGAGCTGTCATTCTCCCACATATTAAAATAACACAGCCTTTTCAAATTCTTGAGCCATCAATCATCACAGAAACAAGCCACTTGTTCACTTGACCAACTGTCCAGAGGAGGCAGGTGGAAGGTATGGCATCTGCAGCTGCCTACGGACTATGCTGCCTCCACCAGCACAAAAACAGGGCCTACGCCTTGAAGGTTTGCAATGAGTCAGCTCCTGCCAGTATGCAAACAGGAGGAACTGGTTGATAGTGTGCCAAAAAGTATGACATAAAGAGTTTACTCTTGTTTCACTACGACCCAAGATCTGGTACTATCTCTTCTCAGAATCCTTTATGATCCACTCATGTAACATACTAATTCTATAAATAGCAGTCGGTATTATTTTAACTGTTTCTTATGCATAAATATTGTTTCCTTTAACCATACTCTTATAGGCTCAAGGGAAAAGTGATATTAGGCTTCTTCACCTCCTCAACACAACCGGCACAGGCTGGGGAATGAGGAATTAAAAATTGCTAATCAGTAAGATGTATCTAACCAGTTTTTAAGCTTTCTGGCTTCTGACAGCTGATTTCTGATTTTTAAAAATCTGTTCATTCAAGAGGGAAAATAAGGCACAGCTAAAAATATCCCAAAAATTACAATATTACTTTAAATTTTATAAGAAAAATACTTTAATGCAGCACAATGTTTTCCCCAATATTAAAAACCATTTGATTTGAACAGTTTATTAAACAATTTGTACTACGTATAGGAAAAAACAAACTCCATTTCACATGAATTCTTACAACACTAAATACTTCTATGACCAGATGTGTAGGGTTTTTCCACATCCATCAAGCAATCAATTCAGCAGACACCAGCTGGGTATTCTCCAACTCAATTCTGACACTACCTACCTGGAGGTAGCATCAGACCCCACAGGCAAGTGTTCGGTGCCCAAGACTGCCCCCGCTTCCCATGCCAATGAAAGCTCAGGTTGTCTGACTGGCTGTAAATTGGAGCTCTCACAACCCCCTCTTTGGCTTTGATTGATTTGCTAGAGCAGTTCACACAGTTCAGGGAAGTACTATTTACCAGTTTCCATAAGGGATATTTTAAAGGATAGAAATGAGCAGGCAGATGAAGATACACATAGGATGAGGTCTGAAAGGGTCCTGAGCACAGGAGCTTCTATCCCCATGGAGCTGCACTATGCCACCCTCCCAGTACGGGGATGTGTTCTTGGCCATCTTCCTGGAAGCCCCCTGAACTCAGTCCTTTTGGGTTTTTATGTGGGCTTCATTATGAAGGCATGATTTATTAAATCATTGGTCAATGTTGATCAATGCAATCTTCAGCTCCTCTCCCCTCCCCAGAGGTGGTGGGTTAGGGCTGTGAGTTCCAACCCTCTAAGCACGTGGTTGGTGTCCCTGGCAACCAGCACCTCAACCAGTGGGGTTATCTAGAAACTTTCCAAAAATAACCTCATTAACATAAGCTCAAGTGTGGTTAAAAGGGGCTTGTGATAAGTAACAAAAGACTGTATTTCATCTTTATCACTCTGGAACTGATCCAGAGCTGTTTCAAGAACCCAGGACAAAAGGCCAAATATAACCAAAGATACTCTTATTGCTGTAGTCACTTATGAAATTACACAGGTTATAGGAGCAGTCAGCCAGGAACCACGGACAAAAACCAAAATATGCACAGCACATTTTGATTAATGACAGATGGCATATATGACATAAGTTCCATAAGATTATGATACTGGACTTTCATTGTACTTTTTCTGTGTTTAGGTATGTTTAGATAAAGAAATACCATTGTCTCCCAACTGCCTGCAGTATTCAGTATGGTAACACACTGCACAGGCCTAGAAGCAACAGGCCATACCATAGAGCCTAGGAACGGAGTAGGCTATGCCAGCCAGATGTGTGTAAGTGCACTCTATGATGTTCCCACAATGGCAAAATCACCGATGACACATTTCTTAGAACGTATCCCTGTCATTAAGTGACACATAACTCTATATATATATCACACTAGGATCACTGAAAGCTATTCTTTATACTTTTAGCCTCCCCAGTTGTGTGTGCATTAGCAACAGATCCTTAAAAGCATCTATTTATAGTATATATGTTTATAATATAACATACTTAGAGTAACAGAAAATGCTTGTTTTCCTGTTACTATCATTTTAGAACTAGAGGGAAATTTCTCTAGGCATACACTAAAGAAATAAATTCTCTCTCTTAAAATAAAAAACATGTTTCTATTGCCAAGCATTAAAATATAAGATACTTACAGCTCCTTCTTGATCCACATCAGCTCCCATGGCCAATAAATGTTTCACACATTCCAAATGACCCTTTCGTGCAGCCCAAACTAAAGGGGTGGTTCCATACTATTAAAACAAACAATAAATTTAAAATTATTATAAAAAGTATAATCAAAGAAACTAGCTCTTAACATGAATTTTAATAAAAATCTTACTTTTTATCATTCTCTTAAAACTGTATACATTTATCGTAATTGTAATCTTAGATAAATCCTATTTCTCCCATTTTATTTCTCCTGAGTAGATTAACCAGTCCATGAAATGTCTTTTAACCAACCTTATTTAACCTTTTCTTGAGACAGAGTCTCACTCTGTCACCCAGGCTGGAATGCAGTAGTGCAATCTTGGCTCACTGCAATCTCTGCCTCCCGGCTCAAGCAATTCTCCTGCCTCAGCCTCCTGAGTAGCTGGAATTACAGGTATGCACCACCACAACTGGCTCATTTTTTCGTATTTTCAGTAGAGACGGGTTTTGCCATGTTGGCCAGGCTGGTCTTGAACTCCTGACCTCAAGTGATCTGCCTACCTCAGCCTCCCCAAGTGCTGGGATTACAGACATGAACCACTGTGCCAGGCTCTTATTTAACTATTATAATGAGTGACAATGTTTCCATCATAAGGTAACACAGCCCCAAATTTTCAACAAGCTTTCATCGCTTCCCATATCTTATGAAACAGAATTTAAAGTCCAGCAGTCTGACTGTAGGCAGGAATAGTAACAATCAAGTGCCAAACAAACTAAAGTGGCCTAACCACTTTACATGGGTCTACGTGTGTGATCCTTATCGTAAGAACAATTCACAGTATCACATTTTCACAGATGAGGACACTGAGGCCCTAAGAGGTTAATTCATAGGCAAAGGTCACAAAGCTATCAAGAGGTGGGACAAGACCCATGAGCCCTTGAAACTGCACTCAAAAGCACCTTTCCCTGAAACATGATTCAAAAGGCATCCAGGAATATAAATCATGCATTAGCCACATTGCCTACCTCTGGGGAGGCTAGTGATCAGCAGACACATGAATGTCCACAGTGACCTTTCAGTACATGGAGCCCACAGATAATTTAATTTAATCTACTCTCTGTGACAGCCCTGTCCAGTAGAACTTTCTGTGTTGATGGAAATACTCTATAATTCTGTGCTGTGAGATACAGTAGTCACTAGTCAAATAATGACGATTAAGCACTTGAATGCTATGTGGCTACTGTGACTGATGAACTGAGTTCTTTTCTTTTTCATTTCATTTTAATTAATGTAAGTCTAAGTAGTCCTGTGCTAGTGGCTACTGTACTGAGCAGAGTCGCTCTATAAATCATGTCAGGCACCACAGCAACCAACCACACTGTTGAGGGCTGGAGCCCTGGACAGGCTTCCCAGATGGATGAAGACTCCATGACAGCCAGAATCACAAGGTTGCCAATACAGCACATGGGAGCCAGCACCTCACAAAAGGAGGAAGAGAATGGAGGGAAAGCAGCTGCCACAGCCACCACCTCAAAGCAGGCTTAGGAAGAACGAATAAGAAATACAGGATGAGCAGGCACTGTGGCTCACGCCTGTAATCCCAGCACTTTGGGAGGCTAAGCCAGGTGGATCACCTGAGGTCAGGAGTTTAAGACCAGCCTGGCCAACATGGTGAAATCCTATCTCTACTAAAAATACAAAAAAATTAGACAGGCGTGGTGGTATATGCCTGTAGTCCCAGCTACTGGGGAGGCTGATGCAGGACAATCACTTAAACCTAAGAGGTGGAGGTCGCAATGAGCCGTGTTCATGCCACCACACTCCAGCCTGGGTAAACAGAGCAAGACTCTGTCTCAAAAAGAGAAAAAAAAAGAAATACAGGAGGAGATTCCCAACTTCATTCCTGCATCTGTGGTTTTCTCCACTAAAAAGAACTAAATTCTCTTTTCTAGCCTCCTCTTTTGCGGATAATACTTACTCTGGCTAAAATGCCTTTCCTAACTTTACAATATCAATATCTTAGATATCTTCAAACATAATACACATAGAAAATCACCCTTCATAAAGCCTTTTAAAAATATACTTATTGTAACTGAGCTCTCATCCTTTGAATACCTATTGTATTGGATTTCTGCCCTTCTGATGGAACTGAACTATCCACAATTATATGCTATGATTTCTGCTCCTTCCCCTGCCTCAGCACATGAGCCGGCTAGTCCTCACCCACTCCCATTCGGGAGACAGTCCCACTTTCAACATTACAAAGAATTCCTGACATCCAGCAAGACCTTCCCTCACCTTGCATGCGGTCTGCTTCAAAACAGCTCTGCAGCCACAGTCTGAACTACCTCAATAAGTCTCTCATCTCTCAAATTCTGGTCTCTATCCCTTCTTAATCTAATCCCTTTATGGTATTCCTGACCCTATGGTCCTCTTTCACCCAGGCCCTTACTCAATAATCTCCTGCCACATCATCAGTCTTTTCTTCTTATTCCCTCTTCCTAATAGGTCTCCGAATGAGGTCCTTCCCATGTGGGTCTCTCCTGTTCTAACAAATTTTTCCAACAGGCTACCCTCTGAAGATAATCACTGTTCTTTCTTTTAAGCTTTTCAAGATAATTTATAACCCCTTACCAAACCCACCTAAAAAACTAGTTTCTGCTATAAACATTACAAAACCACCATTTCAGAGGTCCCCCAAATAGTTACCTAAACTCCAGATCTATGTATCTTTTTTTGGTTTGTTTGTTTGTTTGTTTTTTCTTTGAGAGGGAGTCTCACTCTGCTGCCCAGACTGGAGTGCAGTGGCACAGTCTCAGCTCACTGCAATCTCCACACCTCCTGGGCTCAAGTGATTCTCCTGCTTTAGCCTCCCAAGTAGCTGGGATTACAGGCACCCACCACCATGCCCAGCTAATTTTTGTATTTTTAGTAGAGATGGGGTTTTACCATGTTGGCCAGGGTGGTTTTGAACTCCTGACCTCAGGTGATCCACCTGCCTCGGCCTCCCAAAGTGCTGGGATTACAGGCATGAGCCACTGCACTCGGCCACCTATGTATCTTTTACTAAGTTCTTTCTTTTCTTCCTGAAAGCTCTGCAGTATCTTGAACTATATTGACTGTCCCTTCCAAATTGAATTTTTGATTCATTCACCACCTTTGATGCTACACTAGCCAAGTTCTCCTAGCTCTGGAGATTAATAATGATTATACAAATAATTATGTATTATAATTAAGAAAATAATAATTATTATTCCTAATAATCAGCCCTTTGCTCACCATATTCCGTTACTACTGATCTCAGCTGCCAAATCTGCATTCACATCATTTCAAGAATCACGTCTAGGCAAGCCCTGGATCACCGGCAACCCAAATCCTTATGTCCGCTATCTAGTAGGACACTTTCAACTAAAGGTTTCTACCACTTCAAGGCCAATACGTCTAAAACAGACTTCCTTGCCCTTCTCTAAAAATCAGTTCCCATAGAAACCTCCCTATTTCTGTCAGAAATAAAAATACTCTCAATCTTCAATCAATCCTACCGTGTACTATTAAACGTTAATTTTTTCTAAAACACCCCTTTGCGACCACCTACTACTTAAAACCCCCAGTGATTCTGAGTGTCTACGGGCCAGATGTCCAAGCTCCTCAGCCAAGTATCCAAGACTCACCCAAAGGTAGCTCCACCTGCAGCCCAGCTTCCTCCTCCCACCCATCTCCTCACCACTGAGGGTGCACTCAACACTAGCTCAACAGGCCACCTGAAGCCGTCCCCTGGTACCTTGTGCTCTCATTTTCCCTGTGCCCAGTTCGTCTCTGCTCCTCCTCTCTCACGGATGTAAACTCTACCCTTTCTTCAAGGTCTAGAGGAAGTCGCATTCTTTTATCAAATCTTGACTGACTGCTGCGCCATCAGTGAATTCTCCCACCTCCACACTCCTAAGTCACCTGACCCTGGGCCTTTGCATTTTACATGGCCCACTTATCTCCCTGCTTCTCTAAACAGAGATCATTTTTTCTTTGTTTTTGTATCTTCTGTGCTAAGTGCAGGTACAGGGCACTGCATAGTGGGTACTAAACATTTTCTCAAAATGCTAATGAGTGACAGATTAGGTAGCATTATTACCTGATTCTGGAGGGCCTTGAAAGCCAAGCTATATGGAAACATTTTATTATAGGCAAGAAGGATAAAATAAAGGCTTCTCTATGATAATTAAATTACATCACAGGCTGGGCGTGGTGGCTCACGCTTGTAATCCCAGCACTTTGGGAGGCCAAGGCGGGTGGATCACCTGAGCTCAGGAGTTCGAGACCAGCCTGGCCAACATGGTGAAACCCCATCTCTACTGAAAATACAAAAATTAGACAGTCGTGGTGGCACGCACCTGTAATCCCAACTACTCAGAAGGCTGACACAAGAGAATCGCTTGAACCCAGGAGGCAGAGGTTGCAGTAAGCCAAGATCATGCCACTGCACTCCAGCCTAGGTGACAGAGCGAGACTCTGTCAAAAAAAAAAAAAAAAAAAAAATTCCATCAACAGACAAAACTGTATCCATTTTAGACATACCTCAAACCTCAGTCAATCTGAATTAGCCAACAGTACAAATGCAATATTCTTAAATGCCATATTATAATATAAATATTTACAACAGCCTCCCTACGCTCCTCATTAAGCTATTATTTTGTGTAATATTTTTAAAAGAGGTATAACATGCACAAAGTGCGAAAAATATACTAATTTTCACTGTACTACTTGATGATATTTTACATATGTATACACTGGCATAACTACTGCCCAGATCAAGATATGAATGATTTCCAACAGCCCCAAAAGGTTAAACAATACTGTTGTACTTAAAGAAATTTATGCACAGAATCTATTTCAATGACGAAAAACAAATCTTAAAGTAATAGCTATTTTCCTATATTTAGCTACAATGCTATAAATGTGAAAAGACTATGACTATCCCCACAATGTGCCAAATTCTAAGACCGCTACTGGAAATAATGGAGAAAAATGGGGAAAAAAAAAGAGCAGTCCTTATCTTCATGAAACTTACACTCTAGTGGTAAGAAGGATGTGGAAATCAATCATTACAAGGCAATAGGTTATGTGCCCTAATGGCAATGTGCAGAGTACCCAGGAAGGGGCACCTAGGGTAAGGAGACTTAACAAAGAAGGTAACACCTCAAATAAGCCTTGAAAAATAAACAGGAGTTCATCAGGCAGAGGAGGGAATAACATTCCTAGCAGAGGGAACAGAATAAACACAGAAACAACGTTCACAGAACATTAGACAATCGGTTGTATCTAAAACACAGCATATATGGAAAGAAATGGCAAGAAGTGAGCCTATGAGACAGGCTGAAGCCAAACTGAGAAGCCTGGGTTTTATCCCGAAACAGTGAAAGCCAATGAAGCTTTCCAAAAGTAAGAAGAGAAAAAGATAATTAGGTAGGTATTTATGCAATGATTGAGGTAAGTGTTAAGGATGTAAAAAAAAAAAAAAAGAATAGCGCATCATTCTGGGGTGCTTTCTGGAGGTGATGGCAAATGGGCAGAGCCTCAGAGATGAAGTGAAGCTGAGGAGGAAGAGGCGGGCACACTGCGAAGGGCCCTGGACCGCGGGTCATTCGGTGGCTGGCATGCAAGGAACCATGGCGGACAAGCAGTAAGAGAAGGGGAAAAAGGAAGGCAAGGCCCATCTTCACCCATCATACCAGAGATGGTCTTCAGGAATTTAAGCACAAGAGAAACATAACCAAACTTCAATTTCAGAAAGATCTCTCACACAACAATACAGAGAAAGCAGATAGGACTGAATGTAGGAAGGAGAGTTACAATAGAAAACTTCAAACAATGAAGACAGGGACTCTGTTATCCCGGTCAGTTTTCTTGGGAATGATGAATGTGACATAAGAAAACATCAGAAGGATACTTACTACACAATACACCCAGGGAATCCATCTATGAGATATATATCTATATAAAATACATTAATATATAAAAATATAAAATACATTAGAGAAGCCTCATGAAATCATATAAAAATGTTTATAACTTAGACACTGAGTGGACATAACATGGACTGGAAACTGAAAAGATGCTGCTGACCTACCTTATCAGAGCAGTTGACTTTAGCACCATTTTGCAGTAAAAGATGAACTATATCTGCATGGCCTCTCCCTGCTGCCCAAATGATTGGGTAAACACTGTACTGCTAGGATAGATTGGTTGGTAGGTAGGTAGATAAGTAGGAAGGAAGGAAAGAAAGAAAGGAAGGAGGGAGGGAGGGAAGGAGAAATAAAATCTTTTAGGTAGATATTTACAACACACATTTGCTAAGTAAAGTAAACATCAAAGGAAGTAACACAAAGTAATGTTTTTTTTAAATCAGATTACAAACCATTCTCCACTTTAAAAATAGACAAAATACTCATAATACATAATTGGCAACTAAGATATAATAAATCTTAAGTAAACATATATTATGAACACATTTATTTTTATAAATTCAACACATTAAAATGTGGTTATCTGGCCAACAGGCAATACTAATAAGAAGAAAGCAAAATAAGAGGAATGTAAATATATATAACAGAATGTATAGAAAAACAGTATGATTATTTTGTAAATGTTTCTTTTCTTTAAGTTCAGATTAAGGATTCACACACAGAAAACAGGAAGATGACTAAAGATCTCAAAATCTCCTTTTGCAATGTTATATAGTTATAATTAACATTTAAGCTCTAAGAGCTGCCTTTTTGCTGACAACAATTGAGAAATACTTAGCTTTAGAAAAAAATTATCATTACTGTGTTTTGAAATCATATTCTACGTTACGTTTAATAAGATAAAGAATATTTCTACCCACCACGAAGCCAAGTATAATCAACCTTAAGTATTCCCTAAGAAAACTTACCACTTATAATACAAACAAATTTTTTTGTTAATGCTTACCAGACCAGTGACACTTGGATTGGCACCATGAGAAAGAAGCAACTCTACTACGTCAGTACGGCCTTTGTAACATGCCCACATAAGAGCTGTCCATCCTCCCTAAACAAAAAATGTAGGGGTAAGGGAATCAAACTTTAAATCATCTCTGAGTATAAAAAATGTCACTAATGAAATTTCTTTAGTAAATATCTTTATAAATCATTGTTTCATGATGGTAGTATTATATAGTTCTAAATTCCCAGGCTCCCCAAATATGATAGTACATGAAATAAGTCAAATCTCTTGCATCCACAAATGGTTAGTCCAAAGTTTATAATATATTATGAAACCTGAATTAGAGAACATTCATTATGAACTCTTCCAAACTTCTAAGATTTATTTTGGCTGTCCAAAAATATTTCTTCAGGCCGGGTGCGGTGGCTCATGCCTGTAATCCCAGCACTGTGGGAGGCCAAAGCAGACAGATCATGAGCTCAGGAGTTCGAGACCAGCCTGGCCAATATGGTGAAACCCCATCTCTACTAAAAGAATACAAAAATTAGCCAGGCATGGTGGCGTGCGCCTGTAGTCCCAACTACTCGGGAGGCTGAGGCAGGAGAACCACTTGAACCCGGGAGGCAGAGGTTGCAGTAAGCCAAGATCGCGCCACTGCACTCCAGCACAGGCGACAGTGCGAGACTCCATCTCAAATAAAAAAAATTAAAAAAATAAAAATTTCTTCAGAAAACTTTCTATGTTCCTAGATATTCACTTCTTTCTATGAATTTAAACTTTATTCAGAGAGAGATTCTAACAATCATATTCAACTCCTGCATTTGAACACATCCTTTAAACCCCAGATCATTTTAGTACCTCTTGCTAAAAGAGAGAGGATGCTAAGGCATCTCATCTGTGATCAGAATTTCCAGAGGTAGGCAAAGTCATCAGGTATGAATCAACACCACACTTGATGATGTTCTACTTGCTAAGCTACAGGAGCAATTTTCTCCTTAACTACGATACGATTCAATAAAAAAGACCAATGTAATCAAATCTTACTAAAGAATTTTTTTTTTAAGTATGGAGCATCTTAAAAGGGCACAGAGCCAGCCTGAAAGAGCTTCTAATGGATAAAGTTGGAACAACTTGAGCAGTAATATTAGTACTGGGCTATAACCCAAGGAATAACTATTCATAAGTCCATACCGAAATAGAAAGATATAGATAGATATATAGATGAATGGATGAATGGATGGATGGATGGACAGACAGATGATAGACAGATAGAGTAGGGTGTGGGGAAGGGAAGTAGGTACTCTTCCTTACAGAAGAATTCTAACTAATTAACGTACAACATATGAGGGAAACAGAAAATCATCATTACACCACCACAGTTATGGTAGTAACTGCTGCAAGTAAGATTCACTGATGAATGCTAAATCAAATAGGTAAAAGTTTTAGTCAGAATAAAGATATTTTGTTTAGTGTCAAAGTATCTTCCCCCAAATATTTAGTAATTACAAAGTGAAAAATGGTGCTCTTACAGTGGCAGACACCACCCTAATCAAGAGATGAAGGCTGACATCACCAGTGATACAAACTGAAATCACATTCCCCCTAGGGGGTACACCAAGAAAAGCACATCGCCTCTGGGACATCCTTCCCTCTAAAGCACATCTGCAACTGAACACGAGAAACATCCACAAATCCAAACTGAGGAACATTCTAAAATTACTGATGAGTACTCCTCTAAAGTGTCAAGGCCATGAAAGACACAATTTAGGTCAAATTACAGAGCTGGGCATTTGATCAAGTCAAGTCTTACATCTGTATCTTAACTTGTAAAATACTTGCCCAGAACTTTTTAACATCATGTCCTCACTTCAATTTGAATAATGTCCCAGCCAGGCATGGTGGCTCATGCCTGTAATGCCAGCACTTTGGGAGGCCGAGGCAGGCAGATCACTTGAGCTCAGGAGTTCAAGACCAGCCTGGGCAACATGGCAAAACCCTGCCTCTACAAAAAATACAAAAATTAGCCAGCCATGGTGGTGTGCGTCTGTAGTCCCAGCTACAAGGGGGGCTGAAATGGGAGGATCGCTTGAGCCCAGGGGATGGAGGTTGTACTGAGCTGAGATCGTGCCATTGCACTCCAGCCTGGGTGACAGAGACCCTGTCTCAAAAAAAAAAAAAAAGAAAAAAAAAAAGGGAGGCCTAGGCAGGAGGATCACTTGAGGTCAGGAGTTTAAGACCAGCCTGGCCAACATGCTGAAATCCTGTCTCTACTAAAAATACAAAAAGTTAGCCAGGCGCAGTGGCATGCACCTGTAATCCCAGCTCCTCAGGAGGCTGAGGCAGAAGAATTGCTTGAACCTGGGAGGCAGAGGTTGCAGTGAGCCAAGATTGTGCCACTGTGCTCCAGACTGGGCAACAGAGCGAGACTCCGTCTCAGGGGAAAAAAAAAATAAAGAATAATGTCCCTCTGGCCCCCTACATAAGAACCTATGAGATAAAATTTTAATCTCAAGAAAATGAAGCTAAATTGGCAAAAGACTGAGACCAATTAACTATAGTATAGCTTTATATTTCATGAACTCTTTCTTCATTTTGGTGCCAGTAGAGGTCCTCACAGGAAGAGTCCTCACTAGACTTCTGATATGAAATCCTGGAATTCTTTCTGAGCCCCACAGGATCTCAGTGGTCACTCTCCTCTCCTTAAGCAAGTCCCAGGCACTCTGTCTTCCCTCAACTTGGGAAGTTGAGTAGTTACTTGGGTAGTTACTACCACCCACCCACCCAATCCTTTGAGGTTAAGGTCCCACAAAACTAGCTACTAAGAGAGACATGGTCCTCAGTTTCCCCACCTTTCAGTGTTTTAAAGCCAAAATAAAGAACCTTTAATAAAGATCCTTTAAATGTTAAAGGTTTTCTGGTCATCACTTTGAAGAAATAGGAAGAGCCAAAAAAGTTTAAGAAATCAGTTTTTACAAATCTTAATACATTTTTACACATTCATAACGTATATTTTATTGTTCCTAATTCCCTTGCTGATCTATGTAAAACAATGATAGAGGAGAAAGCCTTTGGAGCAGGGAGACCTGATTCAAAACCCAGCCTAAGTGCTTACTAGCTGTGTGACTTAGGATAAAGATTCACTTCTTCCAGTCTCAATTTCCTCAACTATACATTGAGAATAAAATCAACCCTTAGTCCATAGGATTGTTCTGAGAAGTCAGTTAAATGACACAGCAGCTATAAAGCACCTAAAGAGGCCAGGCACGGAATAACTGGTATGGTACCTATTGGTATGGTACCTATTCCACCCCTGGCCTCTCTAGGTGCTTTACAGCCGCTGTGTCATTAACCCATCTGATAATCTGGTAAGATACCTTTAATAAAATATTGAGAACTCGATAACTCCCTGCATTTCCCTTCTACCTTTCGTACCAACAAGGCAAGAACCACATTTCACTCTCGGCTGTCATATCCGTCTTTGCCTCAGTTACTGACATCATTATCTTCTCTCCCTAAACTTTCACTGCAACGTACTTAAATTCTTTTTGGAAATATATAAGATACTAGTGGTTCCCTGTATCTTCCTATAAAAATAAAGATACCACCCATTGCACTTAGTTTTGAGAACAAATATAAGATTATACAGGTTGAACTACTGTGAAATTATAATGTGCTATTAAGGGCAAAATGGTGAAATGCTGTGGCTTCTTAAAAACTCAGACCGTCTGTACTTCAAAAACCATCATCAGCTAAGTAATAAATATTTTATATATCACAGCAGATCGTTTTCTTCCTTTCTTCTACTGTTAAAATCAACTTTTAAAAGGGCTGAACATTTTACAGAATTAGCCAGAAATGACCTCTCTCTTCACCTTATGCTTTAACCAGATGCCAAACTCAAGTAAGAGCTAAGTAATAATTAAGGATCACATCTTGTTAAACTTCTGTCATGCACAGATAGCATGTCTGAAAATAATCACATTTTTAAAAATAAATCTAAAAATATTATTCTGAAAAGTATAACTTCAAACACCTGATAATAGTTTTAAAACCATACGCTGTCCCTCCTAAAGTCCTACCTAAAGGAAACAACTGTCTCAGAAGTTCCAAAACGTTGATATATTAAAGAGTAATGAGTTATTTGTAACAATATGTCAGAATTTTAAACTCCGAAATAAATGAAAAATGATGACTAAGAATATTCTAAGAGGTATATTACAACACCTGGGTTTTAAAACATTCTTGAGGGTCATTTCAATGCCCAATCCCAAATTCTAAAAACATTATTATAATATCATTTCACACATAAAAATAAAAGATTTCACACATATCTATGATTATAAATGAGATTTCAGCTAATTAAGAACATATAAAAATGTCCATACCATATCACGGTGCTCCAAGTTAACCCCACATTTCAGTAGTTCCTCTACGATGTGCACATGCCCTTCTTTCGATGCAGATATAAGTGCTGTCCAATTATCCTTGAACATATATTTTAAAAGTTATCATTTTCAAACCAAAAATAACACGTCAAAGTAAGGAAAACTACATTTGAACTTACATACCAAATGATCATACCAAGTTGACATGGTGCGACCCATGCTAACTAAACTACTCTAAAGTCATACTGAAGCTCTCTTAAGATTCTACTGTCCACTTGCATCACTAAGAATGGGGTAAACATGGCTTTACAACTGCTTGTTCAGTCTACTCACTGAACTTCTAATCATATACTGCGCTTTTTAAAAACGAGAAAAGATGATCATCAAAACCTCAAAGCTAATCCTCATGGCTAGCCACCATTACTATAATATAAATTGGAATTAAAGAGACTGTAATCAGATTTAAAAGCACATTCACAGGTTAGCAGACTACAGAGATCTCATATGATGTGTTTAGAAACCATGTGATAAAGAACTATTCTATTTTTTAATTCCTAACTGTAATATAATTCAAATGATCATTCAATTAAGAAACAAAATAGATGTAGCTGTGTGACCCTCAAAAGCAATTCCAAAAATACAGGGAGAATCTGAGGAAATGTAACCGTGTGGAATGTTGATTTACCCCTCACAAGTGATATCAGAAGGGACCATATATTCCTGGCCATTATCGCATGTAATGATATTATTTATAATAAGTTACCATTATGGGGAGTTACTTAACATGACTCGTATGTGGATATCTTCTAGGTGGACATTTAACTATATGTACACATGCTCTCTATTCAGCCAGTCTCATCCATATAAAAAAACCAAAGAGCTGAGATCCTTCATTGAAAGTAAAAATTTCTCTCCTGTATTACTCCTTTCAAAAAAAACTGATGTAGCCCACTAGGCAAAGTTGAAATATATGTAAAAGTTTTAATTACTACTTTTGAATCACTTCTGAAAAACAAAAAACTAGCTAAGAAAAAAGTGAGTAAATGATGAGTAAATTATTTTAATATATACCAAATCTTCCAGATTGCAGTTAGCTCCATTCTTAATTAATTCCTTCACTATTTCCAGATTTCCTTGTTCGGCAGCTATCATCAGTGGAGTCTGGCCACACTAGAGAATATAAAAGACAAAGGGAACTTATCAAGATACTGCACTTTTACTAAAACATCACAGTTAAATATACCACACATTTTCATGAATGTATGTTAAGCATTGTTTAGTTGTGTTTACTATATTTAATTTAGAAACAGCTTTGAAATTTAAGTTTCAGTTTACTAATAATTTAAAAGTCAAAGAAAAAATAAAACATAATTTTTCTTCCCACAGTATTAATAATCTGTTTTTGGCACTGCAAATTCATTTAAAGTAAGTAAATATGAATAACACTAGGATTTGGAATGCAATTACTGAAATATACATAAAATTTCAGAATACTTATGGTAGCCAAATTCTCTAACAATACAGGTAGAATATGATCTAAAATGTGTTTTTAATTATATATATGTTTTGTCTGAAATAGGACCAGAAGAAGAAAAGTAAAATAATAAATAAAAACAACCAGGTGCTATGTATAATACACATATGTAGTTTTTTAAAGCCTTCTCTTAGAAACTTAGTTCATTAAACTAAATAAAGCTCCTACTGCTGAAATCAGTGTCCCAGCCTTTGTGTTAAGAATGAGTCACAGGAGTACAGAGACAACGCTCCCTCAGCCCTGGAGACGAGGGCAGGGCTCAGGCAGCTGGGTGCCTGGACAAGTCACCCCTAACAGCAAGCCTCATCTACTGCAAGTGCAGTACAAAAGTTATCATTTTCTGTAAGTGCCATGACAGGAAACAGATCGGCAAATACCAGGTTAGGCCGAGCGCAGTGGCTCAAGCCTGTAATCCCAGCACTTTGGGAGGCCAAGGTGGACGGATCACATGAGGCCGGGAGTTCAAGACAAGCCTGACCAACATGGTGAAACCCTGTCTCTACTAAAAATACAAAAAATTAGCCAGACGTGGTAGCACACGCCTGTAATCCCAGCTACCTGGGAGGCTGAGACATGAGAATCGCTGGAACCTGGGAGGCAAAGGTTGCAGTGAGCTGAGATCGCATCACTGCACTCCAGCCTGGGTGACAGAGCAAGACTTGTCTCAAAAAAAAATTTAAATTAAAATTTTTCAAAAAAGGAAGTACCAGGTTAAAGAGTGATGATACTAAAGGTACTAAGACACACTAAAGCATATGAGAAAAATGTACACCAAAAATTAAGTTTAATTATGCAAACACTTAAACACCTACTTACTACATGTATATTAGTATGGGGGGAAATCTATGATTCTTTTAAATGCCCACCTGACATTATTCCTCTGCTTCAAACCCTTCAATGTTTTCCCATAGTTCTTCTGGATAAGAACCGACATCCTTACCCAAACTGACACAAACCCTGAGTGACGCGGAGCAGGGCATGCCTGGCTCTCGACCCAGTCTGTGCCACCCCCGGCCTCAACGTGTCCTCCTGCTCATTCCCACCTCCTTACTGATCCCCTATAATTTACTTTTCCTATACTAATCCTTGTTTGTAACCACATTTTCATTGTGTGATTAACAACTGATTATTGTCTGTCTCCCCTAAAGGCCGGGAAACATGTCTGTTTTGCTTATGGGTTTAAAACTATATACCCAGTGTGAGGGACAGTGACTGCCACACAGGTACCCAAATATTTGCTGAGTAAACGAGTGAGCAAAGTCTCAAAGAATTTAAAAATCTATTAGGCATAACATCCAAATAAGCAAATAGTTATAATGATTACCAAAATACAACAGATGCTATTATAAGAATAATACAAGTAAGGATTAAACACGAACACTGGTTTAAAGTTCAAATATCGGTCACATTAAATATAGACATTCCTATGTAAGGATGGATGCTAAATTATATGTGGTAGCCACATGTCATCCAACCAGGGTCATTAGGGAATGACGTATTACACATAAATAGATTTTCTGGGTGAAAAAATTTATCTTCTCAACATTAAAGCTGATTATAACTTTTATGATAATCATCATTCTAAAAAGCTATGCACGTACTGCTACTTGTTAAACAGATTACCTTAAAAGTTATGTTTAGAATTCTGAGTCATAACTACCAACATCAATTACTATGCCATGCATGCCTCTGTCCGCTCTAGGTTCTTTGGTATACATTCTATAGAACTGTTCTCCCTTCTAATCTACTGGGATAAAAAGTCAGGTATCAAAGTCATTGGTAGAATATATAAATTAAAGCAACAAACTCTAAATCCACAGTCCTGAGAATACATCAATTTTACATCACAGTTTTCAAAATTATAATTCCAAAGACTCAGGGAAGTTTTCTGTTTACTCTCTGGGTCACAGTTAACATTTCAGATGTTCACATAGATAAGTGTTTCTAGATAATGAGAGAAAAACATAATATAAATGTTTTAATAATATAAATGTTATAAATATATAACATAATATAAATGTTATAAATACATATAACACAAGTAGGAAAGATGGTATAAATTTGATAGCCTAGAAACACGCCAAATGAAAGATTAGAATTGTCATTATTTTCTCTTGCAGAAACTATTAGCTGTCTACCCAGTATCTAGAAAGACAGGGCTTGTTGGGGGTGGCAATGAGCTCAGCTGAAAAAAAAAAAAACCCAGTGTTCAGCCTCACTTGCAGCTGGAAATAATCACACAACGGTGCCCTGGCTAGCTCTCCCAGGAAAGCACTGTACTAATTCAGCTGGTCTGTGCCTTTTCCTTCTTCTTGCCCAATACTGAGACACAGTGCTGGAGCTTTTGCTACATGACTGATGTGATGCAATAGGCACACAGTGAGGACTGGCCAGAAAGAAAGGAGCCTGGGTTCTGAAGCCATCTATCAGCCTTGAAATGGCTCATCTAGCTTGTCATAATGTGAGAAAAACAAAACCTTAATTTGTCTAAATCACTGTTTTGAGAGCTGTTCCATGCAGTACAAAGCAATTCTTAACTGATGCACCTTTTGTAGCTACGCTATCCAAAAAGATAATGACTTTCAGGAAAGGCTGCCATAAAGTTTTACAAGATCCCCAAAAATAGAACAATTGTTATTTTAAAAGTTGGGCCTGAAAATAAAGCCTATCTTTGGATTCTCCTAGTTCTTGCTTAACCAGTCCAGTAACTACAGTTGTAGAGATACAATAACTTATGTCATGAAAACTTTCATTTTTCTACTTGAAAATGAATCAATAAAGATCCTTTCCATACCTGACCCCACACATCCCAGCAAATTCCATGCCTATCTCCTTCTAGAAAACACAGGATTACATTCCACATAATCCCCGCTCTACTATTCATAGTGACCTCAAGCCAAAACACACCAAAAACAAAACAGAACACTATGCATCTATTGAAATACTGGACTTTATCTCAGCTTCCCAGAAGACTACAATGCAAAAACAACTACTATTTAAGCATCTTTTTGCTCTTCCCAATTTCTAGGTTCCCATTTCTACTTATTTAAGTGTATGAGACCTAAATAACCGCTGTTTTTTTTAAAGCAGTCCTTCTGGAGGGTTTCTACTTCTTCCAATAACCACAGTGAAACTAAAACATTTTGAAATCCTCCTCTGAAATTTCCTTTAGTCTGTTTACAGGCCAGGCACAGTGACTCTCATGCCTGTAATCCTAGCACTTTGGGAGGCTGAGGCAGGTGGATCACTTGTGCCCAGGAGTTGTAGAATAGCCTGGGCAACATTGTGAAACTTCATCTCTACAAAAAAAAATTTTTTTAATGAGCCAGGCGTGGTAGCATACGCCTGTAGTCCTAGCTACTCAGGTGGCTGAGATGGGAGGATTGCTTAAGCCCAGCAGGTCAAGGCTGCAGTGAGCTGGATCATGCCACTACACTCCAGCCTGGGCAACAGAGCAAGGCCCTGTCTCAAAAAAATAAAATAAAATAAAGTTTACTCATAAACATACAGCAAAATCCATTGTTTAAAGTCTCAGTTCATTTTCTTAAACGGGAAAAAAATGACCAGCCTCAACACTATTCCCTTACACCAAGGACAGCTGACAGTGACTGTTTGTTCCTTTCAAAAATAAAATAAAAATAAAAACTCTTCACTACTCTATAAAGGACAAAGATTTGCCATCATTGAGAATATTCATAGGCCAAAGATTTATCTACTTTATAAATAAAGCAATACAAGGAAACTAGAATTCACTGTTTGTGGCCAATTATGTGCTAATAAGCACAGTATCAGGCAATTTTATCCCTTTTTAAATTTGTTTATTTTATATTTTTTAGAGATGGGGTCTCAGTCTGTTGCCCAGGCTGGAGTGTAGTGGTGCAGTCATAGCTCACTGCAGCCTTGAACTCCTGGGGTCAAGCAATCCTCCCACCTCAGCCTCCCAAGGAGCTAGGTCTAAAAGGTGCCACACCTGGCTAATATTTTTTAGAAGTAGGGTCTCACTACGGTGCCCAGGCTGGTCTCAAACTCCTAGGCTCAAGAGATTCAGCCTCTCAAAGTGCTGGGATTACAGGTGTGAGCCACCACATACAGCCTACCCACATTATTTTAATTGATCTAATACTTAAGAATCTTTCTCAAAACTGGTAACCAAACACATTAACATGAAGTTACATAAATATTTTTTAAAATGAGAATAAAGGGGAAAAAATACAAACAACTTTCTGTAATTCTATAAAAATTACACTTCATCAGAAGTTGTAAAAGCAAAATGCTAAAAAAAAAAAAAAATACCAACTTTTACACTGAGCCATAACTGAAAAAGCCTAGGTGGTTTCAAATTATCACGTTAAAACTCCAATTTAAATTGATACAATATTAAACTGGATATGTTAATTAATATCCATTAAATGCTTATCTCACATGATGCTAAATTAAGCTCTATGCCACTGTGCTTTACTCCTTATAGCAATAAGATTAATTTTACGCTTATTGATGTGCTATTTTTTCCTTCCAAGTGAAGCTGTTTTCTTAGCATTCCCTAGACAAGTGTCTGTAAAGTAAAATTTAATGTTTTCAAACTATCATATGGTTATTCCAAATATGCTAACATATGCTAACAAAATGACTACTTCTGTAATCTTTTTGTAACAACCTCCAATTATAAATGTTATATCTTATCTATGTATAACAATTTTTGACTATTCATAATCATTGAAGGGGGTAATGATGTTAACTAATGAAAATATATTTTGTTCAATATAGAAACATTGAAAATACAGGCATTATCATTAAATAAATTTTATTCTGAAGCCTCAAAAAAAAAACCTAGAACTTACACAGATTATAATTTGTTTAAAGTCAAATAGAGCAAAGTTCAAATATGGACTCTACCAAATAATATCTTGGATAGGAAACTGAGGAATTCAGTCATTTACCCATAAATAAAGATAAATAACAGTATTATTCTTTATACAGCTGCTATGCAAGTTAAATGAGCTAAGATATAGAAAATATATACCAGAATATTTGCATAAGTATTCAATAAAAACATTAGCTATTATTCAATAGCTAATGAAAATGAACGAAAACATTCAATAAAAACATTAGCTATTATTGTAATAACAACATTTTTATATCAACATTTCCTTAACGACTGAGTTAACATTAAATGAAATTAGGTACCACAGGTCAGAAAAACTAATAATAAAGTAATTCAGCAGCTTTAAAAAAATTTATACGTCAGGCATGATGCCTCACGCCTGTAATCCCAGGACTTTGGGAGGTCGAGGCGGGCAGACAGATTGAGTCCAGGAGTTGGAGACCAGCCTGGGCAACATGGCAAAACCCCATCTCGACTAAGATACAAAAAATTAGCCAGGTATGGTGGTGCACACCTGTGTCCCAGCTACTTGGAGGGCTGAAGCAGGAGGATCGCTTGAGCCTGGGAGGTCGAGGCTGCAGTGATCCCTGATTCTGCCACTGCACTCCAGGCTGGGCGATGGAGTGAGAACCTGTCTAAAAACAAAAAACACAAGCAAAAACATGTGTAATATTTGCACACCCATGCTTATAGCAGCATTATTCACAATAGCCAAGGGATGGAAGCAACCCAAATTTCTAGCCACAGATGAACAGATCAAGAAAATGTGCTACGTACATACAATGAAATATTATTCAGCCTTAAAAAGGAAGGAAATCCTGTTACGTGCTATAACGTGGATGAACCTTGAGGATATTATGCTAACTGAAACAAGCCAGTGACAAAAAGACAAACAGTATATAAGTCCAATTATATGAGGTGTCTAAATAGTCATATTCATACAAATAGAAAGTAAAACGGTCACTGCCAGGGTTTAGGGAGAGGGGGAAAGGGAGAGCTGCTGTTTAATAGACAGAATTTTGATTTTGCAAGATGAAAAAGTTCTGGTAGACCAGATGCAGTGGTCATGCCTGCAATCGCAGCACTTTAGGAGGCCGAGGTGGGCGAATCACTTGAGGTCAGGAGTTCAAGACCAGCCTGACCAACATGGTGAAACCACATCTCTACTAAAAATATAAAAAATTAGCCAGGTGTGGTGGCGCACGACTGTAGTCCAAGTTACTCAGGAGGCTGAGGCATGAGAATCACTTGAACGCAGGGGGTGGAGGTTGCAGTGAGCCGAGATCACACCACTTCACACCAACCTGGGTGACAGAGTGAGACTCCGTCTCAAAAAAAAAAAGAAAAAGTTCTGGAATCTATTGCCCAACAATGGAGAAATACGTAATACTCCTAAACTGTATCCTTAAAAATGGTTAAGATAGTAAAGACAGTAAATTTTATGTGTTTATCACAATAAAAAAATTATAAATAAAACTTTTTATACGTCTGCACAAGATATATATGTAAGCAAATATATACAAACACATAAGTATATATACATACACATACACATATAGTGTAAAATAAAAAACCACTCCTTATTCATCTTATCTACTGGCAAGAAATATTATACTCTTGAAAACACACACAGTTCTAAGTGACAGAGTTGTTTTCCTTAAGTTTTGTAAAACAAACACATACCCTGATACTTACAATATTTATACAAAACTGTATTAGCACCTAAAATGTCCTGCCAAATAATAATAGCTTGGCTTGCCGGACGCGATGGCTCACACCTGTAATCCCAGCACTCTGGGAGGCCTAGGTGGGTGGATCATGAGGTCAGGAGACCATCCTGGCTAACACGGTGAAACCCCATCTCTACTAAAAATACAAAAAAAAAAAAATTAGCTGGGCATGGTGGCGGGCGCCTGTAGTCCCAACTACTCGGGAGGCTGAGGCAGGAGAATGGCGTGAACCCGGGAGGCGGAGCTTGCAGGGAGCCAAGATCCCGCCAACGTACACCAGCCTGGGTGACAGAGTGAGACTCCATCTCAAAAAAAATAAAATAATATAAAATAATAGTTTGGCTTTTCATAATGAACTAAGATCCACATTTTTTAACTCATAACATGGAGAAAAAAATATCTCATTTGAGTTAATGTTTATTAGTGTGTTACTAAATATAATACATAACCTATTTAACTCCCTAATAAAGATGTAGGGTTTTTAATAATCCCAAAGTGTGTGGGACAAACAATGGAGGAAGATAGTTGGGGCTCATTAAAGAAAGTATTTCAGGCCGGGTGGGGTGGCTCACGATTGTAATCCCAGCACTTTGGGAGGCCGAGGCGGGCAGATCACCTGAGGTCGGGAGTTCAAGACCAGCCTGGCCAACATGGAGAAACCCTGTCTCTACTAAAACTACAAAATTAGCCGAGCGTGGTGGCACATGCCTATAATCCCAGCTACTAGGGAGGCTGAGGCAGGAGAATCGCTTGAACCTGGGAGGCGGAGGTTGTGGTGAGCTGAGATCGTGTCGTTGCACTCCAGCCTGGGCAACAAGAGTGAAACTCCATCTCAAAAAATAAAAATAAAAAAAAAAAGAAAGTATTTCAACAATCCCTGATTTTGTCTGGTTAATCAAGATCAGGTCCAGATGATCTCTAAAGTTTCACAGAAGTACTTGATTTCAGTAATCAAGCTTCCTGAATATTAATTATTCCATCAGGGGAAAAAAAATCAATAAATCTAAATTCAATAGTCATTTATATAAGTTAAAATGTACTCCAAAAACATGGAATTTGAAGTACTTTTAACTATAAGACATTCTATCATAAGTACAGTGCAGTATTACTAAGGGTTAGAACTACCTATTTCTTACACACTTCTATCCTATACATAGCAGGCAGTCAACAAATATTTGTGAAAGAATGTAATTTTGCAAACTTGGTCTTACCTCATTTCTCTCATCTACATCTTTGCATTTTTCAAGAAGAGCTTTCAGAGCAGGAATGTTTTCTTCCTCTACATAATTTATTACGCTCTGTGATATCAAAACTGACATTTTCACAGAAAGCTGCAATTAACTTTATTTGAATACCTGTTAAATTAGACAAAATACACATAATTTATAATTAGAAAAAATTAAGTTACTATTAAATACAATATCCTTCTTAACATTAACCTCATGCAAGGACACCTCCAGTGGCAGAAGTGAAGATACAACTTCCCACGGCTTCCATAGCTCAGGTGTCAAAAAGCTGCCGTGATGTCTCTTAGGTTCACACTCACCTCCATCTTAACTTATCCAAACACCAAACTCCACATCCATCCCCAAACCCTCCTCATCGCCACTCCAAAATGCTCCCCTGCTCCTCCTGCTGTCACCATCCCAGTAAACGGCAGCTCCAGGTCCATTCTTCCAAGGCCAAAAGCATTGAAATTGTTCATGACTTACCTCTTCCTCTTACACCCTACACTCAATCTATTAGCAAATCCTTTTGGCTCTACCTGTAAAATACATTTCACATCTGACTACTACTCACCACTTCCATCACTGCCACCCTGGACGAGCCACCGTGACTCACCTGCATCACTGTCATCGCTTCCTAACTGGCCTCCCTGCCTCCACTTTACCTGGAAGAGTGGATTTTAAATGGTCTCACTGCAAATAAATAATTAAGTATGGGAGGTGATGAATATGTTAATTAGCCTGATCTGATCATTCCACAATGGATACATGTATCAAAACATCACATTGTACCCCATAAATATATATAATTTGTCAATTAAAATTACATTACTTTTTTTAAAACTTTAACATATATCAGAATCACCTGAAGAGCTTTTAAAGCAGGTTCCTGGGCCCCACCGTCAGAGATTCTGACTCAGCAGGTCTGAGTGGGGCCCCTGACTCTGCATCTTTATCCAGCTCCCTGTGACGCTGACAACACTCAGGAAGAACCACAATGTGAGTAGTACTAAGTCAGAGCATGGCCTCTTTTATTCAAAGCCCTCTAAGGGCTTCTCGGGGTGCTCAAAGTAAAATCAAATGTTTTTACCTTGGCCAAGATAACTCTTCAGTGGCAAGCCTCTCACCTGTGTGACACCTGTGACTGTAGCTCCTACCACCCCCTCTCACCCTCCTGGCTGCCTGGCCACACTGAGCACTGTCCCACCTCGCCAGGCCTCTGTTCTACTTTTCTGTCTGCCTAAAATTCTCTTCCACAGGACATGCACATGGCTCACCCCCGACCCCGTCAGGTCACCTGGTTACAAAGTCTCACCGGATGTGGGATATTAGGGTACCGACCCCACACAGGCTTCACTGTCACCCTGCACTCTCAACCCTTTGTCCTGCTTTCACTGCTCTCCACACCACTTGCCACCATCCAAAAAATGACATATTGTTCACTTATTGTCTGTCTACCATAACTATACTCTAAGTTCCAAAAGAGTAGAAATTTTATTATATTCAACTGGACATCCAAATGCAAATAAATAAACAAACCTCAATCCATACTTTGTACCACATACAGGTGCTAACTCAAAATTGACCTAAATATAATGTCTGAAAGTACAAAACTTCTAGAAGAAAATATAGAAGACCTCAGTGACCTTAGATTAAGAAAGATTTGATATAACACTAAAAGCATGGTGCATAAAAAAAGAAAACTGATAAACCAGAGTTCGTCAAAATTGAAAACTTTGGCTGTTATGAAAATGAAATTATTTGGGACTGGTGAATCCTCTTTGCCTTCCTTTTCCTCCACCCTTGAACAGGACTGTTTATAACTGATATCCCATGCCCATTCCCTAACTCTATGTTGGAGCAGATAACTTGATTCTTGTGTTTCCCAGGTGGAAAGGAATCATGCCTCTGGATGGACTACACCCAGACCCCCCTCATACCTGATTTAGATGATGAGATTTAAATGAGACTGTGGACTTTGGGTTGATGCTGAAATGAACTGAGACTTTTGGGGAGGCCTTGGGATGGAGTGAATATGTTTTGACACAGGAAGGAAATCTATCTCTGGAGGCCAGAGGGCAGAAACTATAGCACTATATGATTCTACTTATATAGCATTCTGGAAAAGGAAAACTGCAGGGGCAGAAAACAGATCGGGGCTGCCAGGGTCTAAGGCAGGGGAATGAGATGGCTACAAAAGAGTACAAGAGAATTTGGCGAGTTAATGGCTGTTCTATATCTTGACTGTGGTGGCAGCTACACAATCATTCGTTTGTCAAAATTCATTCAGAACTGTCCATTAAAAAGGGTGAATGTTATTATATGTAAAGTATAAATCAGTATACCTTACTTTTAGGGAGTATATATTCAGAACAACTTGAATTTATACTCTTGGGTTGAAAAACTATTATTTTAAAAAATGATGTTATTTGATCCCATAGTTGCACTTCTAGGAATTATTCTAAAAACATGAGAAACATGAACAAAATTTTAAGATTTTACGTAAAACAATTTTATCCTTAAGAACAAAAATCTTAGAAATGGATATTATATAAATTATAAAAATTCACAAAGTAGGATAATATACAGTCATCAAAATGTCTCAAAAAATGTGTTACAGAAAAATGCTCATGATAGAAGAAGTGAGGTAAAAGATTAAGAGCTATATATACAGCATCTCAGCTATTTTAAATATATACATTTTTAAATACTGGAAATAAAAAAAGAACAAGTGGTGATGGGCATCAGCATAATTTTTATTTTCTTTAAAACCTTTATCTCCTACATGTTCTGGAATGTGATGCTTCTATCATTAGAAAGCAGTGAGGGTTTGTATTAGCAGTCATCACCAACACCTACCTTCATTTATTCCCACTCCTTCTAGGATCAAGCCTAAGGCCTCAGTGAGGTTTGCAGGATCTGGCTCTCCCTCTATACCAGCCCCAGCTCACCCCACAGCCCAGCCAAGCAGAAGAACTCAAATTCACCACACTCCCCCAGTGCTGCTCCACACTCCCGCCTATGCGCAATGTGCTCCTTCCATGTAGAACACCATTCTCATCTCTACTCTACCAAGGCATCCATCTCCCTCTGAGTCACACAGCTACCATTTTTCATCCAGTTTACCCCCTGAAGTGTGAGATCACCCAACCCCACACTCAGTGCCTTAGTTTAGACCTTCACCATCTATACTAATCAAGACCCCTAAGGTTGCAAGAGACTAATTTAAACTAGCTTAAGCAAAACAGAAAAATGTATTTGAAGGATACTGGTTTATTTCCCATAACCACACTACAGGAAGAGTGGGTGCCACTGGACCTCAAATGCCAGGAGGATTCTCTTTCTCTACTGGCTTAATCTACTTTCATTCTAGACCAACTACTTCTACACAAAGGGAAATATGGCTTCCCACAGCCATCCAGCCTCAAATCAGATCATTTATTTATTTTTTGAGACAGGGTCTCACTCTGTCACTCAGACTGGAGTGCAGTAGCACGATCATGGCTCACTGCAGCCTTGTCCTCTAGGGTTCAAGCGATCCTCCCACCTCAGCCTCCTGAGTAGTTGGGACTACAGGTGCACACCACCATGCCCAGCTAATTTTTCTATTTTTTGTAGAAATGAGGTTTCACCATGTTGCCCAGGCTGGTCTCAAACTCCTGGGCTCAAGTGATGCACCTACCTCTGCCTCCCAAAGTGTTGGGATTACAGGCGTGAGCCACCGCACCTGGCCTAAATCAGATAGTCTCTAACACCAGAGAAAGCAGGCTATTCTTTGTTCCCAGATCCAATAGTCCCAGAAAAGGGCTCTGACTGCCCAGGCTGGATCTGTTGCACACCCAGAACCAAGCAACTAGAGACACAAAGTTGGGAGGGGGTTACAAGGTCACACCATATTGGCACTGTTTCCAGAAAAGAGTAAACAGTTGTGATCTAGGCATCAATCCTAAAAACATCTACTACACCATCTCTCACCCAGATCAATGTGACAGGTTAGCAAATTTTGCCTCCTCTCTCCAGGCCTGCCGCCTGCAATCGATTTGCCACAGTGAAGCAAGAGTGACCTACAATACATCTCTCCTAAAACCAAGGTTGGGAGGACAGATGACAGCTTTACTACTTACAAGTTATTCAAGGAACTTACGCCTTCTAAGGCTTTTAAAGCCATTGTAAAGATGCAAATACACAATTCCTACGGAAAGCTTTGCTCTCCACTGAGCAGAGTGAAAACTCAGTAAGTTCAATTCTTGATTATGATGAGAGCATGCAGATCCTTGACAATCTGGCCCCATCTTACCATTCCAGCCTCATCTTTCTCCCCTCCTCAGCCCCATCCCTCCCACCCTCTACACAGTCACATCTACACCTCCAGCTCCAGCCAGACTGATCTACTTGCAGCTCCTTCACTGCCCCACACTTTGTTCTTTCCAGACCTTTGCACTTAATGCCCCCTCTGCTTAGAAAGTCCATTCTCCACGTACATATGCCTGGACAGCTCCTACCCATCCTTAAGAACATGGCTCTAACAGATCTTCTGGAAGCCTTCATTGACTGGCTGCTTACCCCAAGCTGGGCCAGGCCCTGGGCTCCTCCACACCTGTGTATACATCTAGTTGTAGACTGCTCACATCACACTCAACTCTCCTCTCCATTTTACTTACTCTCTCCACATCTCCCTTAGACTAGAAGTTCTTGCAGCAGGATCTGCTTTATATCTAGCACAATGCCTACACAACAGGAGGTGAGAGAGAAAAGCAGCCCCTGACTGTCGGGAACTGACCCGGCACACACAGCCAGACTTGGTGTTCTAACATAAATGCAACAATTTCAAAGAATGCCAACATCAAACAAGGTCACTCTGTCACCAGGATATGAAGACAAAAATAAGACTACTCTGGAATCATATCTGAACATAGACAAAAACATGAACATCACCCAAACCACAAAATGCCCAAACATCTTTCTATCGTGGCTAATATGAAGGACTGCTGCTTCTTTATCAATTACAGCTTTAGCCTTACTCTATACCTCTTGCCTTTTCTTTAAGATTTTAAATATCCAATTGCAGAATTCCCACTCCTCCTTATTCCTGAAGCACCCAAGACTGAGCAAAGCTTTGCTTCCTTGAACTCTTCCCCGAATCACCTAACATCATCTCGAATCTTCTAAGTCCTTTCTAACAACCTCTTACAGAGACCCCCAACGTTCCCTAGGACAGGCATTCTCCTTCATTGCAGGGAGTTAATAAGACCAACTTTGTTCAACTAGAGGTATGTTCCTGGCAGTCTTTGACTAGAGGGCACTGACAGTGTTTAATGAATTTCACTGAATAATTGATTATTAAATGTCATAAGATGTTTGTAAGCACATATGTAAGTGCCTAGAAATTACAAAATAAAATTAGAACATTAAATCCACATCTGTTGATACACACAATAGTAAAACCAATGACACACTGTCATGTTTAAGAGCACGTGTGTAGTATAATTCTATTTGATAAAATAAATAAGACCCCCATATATGTATCTATGCAGTGTGTACACATGAACAAAAAGAAAAGTGTGGAACGACACAAACCTGGCTGTAAAATTTGTTATCTTACCATGTAGGACTAAAAGGAGGAGATGATTAGCTTTGCCTTCACGTGTCTTTGTGCTATATTGTTTTACTTGATATATTAAGTCTACGTTCATTTTCAATAGAAAAAAAAATGTTTCATCACAGGAGGAAAACTACAGCTTCTCATCTTTCACATTTCAGTTCAACGTTCACTTCCAAAAGCCCTTTCGGCTTAAAACGAAGCTGTCTAGTGGTCAAAAGTATGGACCCTAGAGCCAGACTACCTTGGTTTGACTCCTGACTTTACTACTGACCATTATATCATCCCCGGCTAGTTTCTCTTTTTTTCTTTAATTTTTTTAACTAATACATAATAATTGTACATGTTTATGGGGTATGTGTAATATTTGGATTACATGCATAGGATGTGTGACGATCAAATCAGAGAATTTAGGATATCCATCACCTCAAACTTTTATCATTTCTTGGTGCTGGGAACATCTCAAATCTTATCTTCTAGCTACTTTAAAATATACAATAAAAAATAAAATACACAATAAACTGTTAAGCGTAGTACCATGCTGCTGAACACTAGAGCTTACTCCTTCTACCTAACTGTATGTCTGTACTTATTAACCAGCCTCTCTTTATCACTCCCTGTCCCCTGGGCTAGTTTGTTCACCTCAGTGTCTGAGTTTCCCCATCTTCAAATAACTGCACAATTACATGCAATGGGATTAAAATAATACCTAACCCATATGAAGCCAATAAATATTAGCTGTTTTACATAATAACAGAATATGATCATTTCTTAACCACCCTTTCTTGGTTGATTCTCATAACCTGGATTGTTCTCTATTATGGAATCTTTTTTATTCCTTCATAACACTTTACTAAACTTGTAATTTACATATTTATGTTTTTTTAAATTTGTTTTTTTTTTTTTAGCTACACCTGCTGGAATGCAACATATTTACCTGATTAATAGCTGTCTCTCCCACTAGGATATAAGCTTTTAAAAGGAATGAATTATTTTCTTTTGTTCTATACCAAATACCCAACACTTAGCTTAATAGCTGGCCCATACAAGACACTATATTTCTTGAATAAATGGACATCAGTTGAATCTAATGTCCACAGCACTTTCTGTCTAACGGGAATATAAGGCTATACATTCTTTTGCACAATTAGCAAAAAAATTAATGTCTTGCCACCCGTTTTGAAAATGGCAGATGTAGCCAACAGCAATGTCAGAACAAAAAATTTATGTTGTAGTAAGTCCATTTTTAGAACTTGCCAATTTAATAGGCAAAATCTCTAAATGTATTCAAAATGCTTTCACCAAAAGGCCAATCGGTTAATAGACGCACCCTATAACTTTTCTCTGGTTACAGACACAGTGCATGAAAGCAACAATAGTGGCCATGCTGCCCAAGGCTTACTTATTTCTTATCCTCCAGATAATGACACAATAAGTTCCTGAGTGTGGCCCCTCCCATGGTTCTCTATCTCCAGCCCCTCTTCTCCTCCTCCCACTTAAGTCTCCAGCAACAATCACCCCTGTGAAGTCCCCAGAGCCTACCCTGGTGCTGACATTCCTGGGCCTGGGTGGCAGCGCTTGCCCCCTCCACACAGAGGCCTAAGTGGTCCTCCTGAATCGTGTCTTCTTACAACCATTCTGTGCTCAAAACACCCCAATGGTTGTCCTCTCACTCAAAATCCCAGATCCCTACCAGGGCCAAGGCCTTGCTTGATCTATTCCACCCCTTCTCCACCTCCCTAAGCTCAACTCTTGCTGCTCCTTCTCCTTGACTCTGCTCAGGCCACAGTGACTTTCTGTACATACGTCACCTGATCAGAGCTTCTCTGACCACCGTGTATAAACGGTGTATACCATTTATACGTGTATAAAACAGCCCTCTCCCCTCTACTATATCCCCCTTCCACAGCCCTACTTTAAAGGTCTTCTTTACAACACCTAGCATCACTCCACATACCACATACTTTGTTTTTGGTCTGCTTCCCCTAGCCAAACAAATGTAGCTCAATGAGAATAAAGACTATCTGTTTTGTTTACTGCTGAATCTCCAGCACTTAAGAGAAGTGCCTGGTACACCACAGAACCCAGTATCGGTAGAATGAATGGACATGCCCAAGCTGATCCAACCACCTGGAATGCCTGACCCAACTTTAACATTCTTAACAAGCCAAAACACACCCTTCAAAACCCCCCTCGCGGGTCACCTATAAACTAACTTATGTATGTATATGTATGTATGTATGTATGTATGTATGTATTTAGTTATTTATTTTTATTGAGACAGGGTCTGGCTCTATTGCCCAGGAGGGAGTGCAGTGGCACATTCATAGCTCACTGCAGACTCAAACTCCTGGACTCAAGCGATCCTCCTGCCTCACCCTCCCTGAATAGCTGGGACTACAGGTGCATGCCAACACACCCAGATCATTGTTTACATTTTTAATTTTTGTAGAGACAGGTCTTGCTATATTGCCGAGGCTGCTCTTGAACTCCTAGCCTGAAGTGATCCTCCTGCCTTAGCCTCCCAAAGCACTGAGATTACAGGTGTGAGTCTGCATGCCCAGCCTTGAACTAATTTATTAAGGGCTGTCTCTCTCCTTCATTCTTACATCCCCAGAACCTATTACAGATCTAGAACAGGTAGAAACTTAATAGATAACCGTCAAATTGAATAACTGCATAGGTATGCTAAAGATACCTCTTCTGAAGGACTGTGCCCACCCACAGCCCCTGCTACCCTTAACAGCCTTGTTCTCTAGCATCAGCCATACCCAGGGATGGGCATATGATCTGTGGCATGAAACTGTTGAAAAAGATAAGCTGGGCCAATCAGACTTCTCTCTCTAGAACTGGGAATTAGAAACCAGAGACTGGGCCAATCAATATGGGTCACACATAAAATGATACAGTTCTGAGACAGCCAAACAGCAAAGAGAGAATACAACAGATATGAACAGAAGAGACTCCTCCTAAGTAAGAACAAATGTGGCCCCTAAGAGGAGGTCAGGGCTGCAGTGAGCCAAGATCACACCACCTGCACTCCAGCCTGGGCAACAGAGCCAGACCCTGTCTCAAAAAAAAAAAAAAAAAAAAAAAAAGTTGCCCCAGGGAGATGTAGAAAATGGAGGTACCTGGGATCCTGACTTCTTTCTGACTCTCATTCAATCCTATTATCTCCTTTTCCTTGAAGTAAAAGATTTAAGTTTCTATTGTCTTCTAAACAGCCCTGACAAATACAGTAGCACATAAAATGGAGAAATTGACCATTCTTGAGCAAAAGCAGGAAGAAGGGGATGGCACATTCATACATGATCCTATAAAAATTAATCTGGCAGTGTATGTGACCCAGACTGGAAAAATACAAAGAATCAGGGCCCTAGATACCAGTCAAGGAATCACCAGACAGTACACGAGAGAGGCAGTGGGAATAGAGAAGAAATGAGAGATATTAACTTGAAAAATATAAAATCCCTGATATTTGAACTTTCTGAACTACCAAAATATCCAGAAGAGATATTCTGGATATAAAGATAAAACCATGTGACTGGTTGGAAAAGAAAACAGGTGGAAGATGACCAGATGCCCAGCATAGGTGACTGAAGAATGGAGCTGCCCTTAACCAAAAAAAAAAAAAAAAAAAAAAGCAGGAGAAAGAGCAGACTTTTCTCTACTTAAGTTATGCCTCCTTCCTCCTACCACCCCAGCTGGGTGAACGGGGCTTTGGCCAGGCTGAATTTGAAGTGTCCCAAAAGAACTAGGTTGGAGAAACCCACCCAATACTTGGAAAAAGATACCGTTCACACTGTGTGTGAATGATCTGGAAATTATTCACACAAAGGATGTAGAACAAGGATTCTCAAACTTGTGTGCACCAAAATTATTTGGGAAGCTTGTCAAATACGCATATCCCTTGAGCTCCTCCCCGGGAGAATCCCATTCCCTAGATCTGGGGTGGTGCCCAGAAACTGACATTTTAACAAGCACCCCAAAATGATTCTGATGAAAGTAGTCCATGCTAGTAAAGCTAGAAGAGAACAAAGAACACACCTGGCCACGGCATTTCCCAACCTGGGCTCTGCACTCAATACCCCACGGTGGTTTAAAAAGGTGTAGATGTCTGGTCCTCAGTGTTGTCAAAATGTGGACAGGAACGAACCTGAAGGGGTGATTCCCGAGCCACATCTCAGGCCGAAGGAATGGGAATCTTTAAAACGCTAAGAAATCTACATTTTTAACAAGCGCCCATAGGGAGCAGAGATGGCTGCATAGTTATTCATAAAAAAATTTTTCATCGGTTTAAACCTGTCAACTTGAAAGAATAAAAATTCCAACATTACAAAGTGATGAAGAAATTATTTCCCTATAAATAAATCTTGGAGGCGTGGAAATCAATGGCTTGCACTATTTTGCCAGGCGTTTAAAAGCCTGCACAGGACAATGGAGCAATGGAGCCCACGATAAAAGCAAGGGAGAAAACAACACCTCCCGGCCCATGGAAGCCTAGGAGGAGGAACCTAGAACGACTAGCGGTACCAGCTAAGAGGGCTCTCAAGGTGGTGGATGTGCCAGAGGCTGCTTGGCAAAAGAAAAAAAACGGTTTTACCAACACTCTTCACCCCAACCCACCCGAGGGGCCCCTCAGGAGACAGACCACCTGAGACTCCAAGGTCGGAGACCTTCCCGGCGCTCCAGGAAACGCGGACTCGCCCCGAAAGCCGGGGCCCGAGCGTCCGGGGCCCGCGCCATGCCCTCCCCGGGACCCCCGGTCCGAGCTCGCCCCTTCCGCGCACTCCTCGGCTGTCCCACCTCCCCGCCCGACTCCCCGAGCCCGGCCTCGCCCCCGACTGCTCCCCAATCCCGCGGCAAAGCCTCGCGGACCGGCCTCCACACTGACGGTCTCCCAACCTGGTCCTCAGCTCCGGCGGAACGGGCCCGCTCGGCTGCAGGCGATGTCAGAGGACGGGGAAGCAAGAGACGGCGACTGCAAGCGCGTCGCCCTCACCACACCCGGCGGCCATATTCTTCCCTCTCCGCGAACTGACAGATCACGTGCCCTGGGTAGGGGCGGGACTCCTGGTTGCCACGCCCCCTGGGCGTGGAGGGGAGGGGCGTAGAGCAGGCGGGGCTGGAGGGGCCGCGGGGCGGGGACACCCAGGACAAGCGCCACAGGCAAGGTTTTTCAGTGTCAATGTCACTCTTATTACAGTTAATTTATTATCCCTATTTGCCATTATAATCAAGCTTATTCAGAGAAATAAACATCAATTATATCTTCAGAAGACACTGCACATACATAAGAAATGAAAGCCCGCTCAGCAGCCTTCTTCCGGATCCAGGAGCGAGACCTCTGCCTTTCGCGGGGCCTGTAGTTCACACTCCCGGCCTTCCAGGTCTCCCAGCACCTCCCCTCACCTCCTTCAGCCTCCACATTCCTAGGCCTTGCTGCCAACAAGCGTCAATCTTGATTTTTGAAAAGGTCCAAGGATGATTACGACGTGCGTAGGTTGCGAACCATCGAAAAGCACCCACCAATGTGTCAACCTGGCAACTCGGGAAAAAGCAATAAGGAGCCTGACTTCATCAGAAGTTGGTGCGGGGTGGGGACAATGGCTCACACCTGTAATCCCAGCATTTTGGGAGGCCGAGACGGAGGATCACTTGAGCTCAGGAGTTTGAAACCAGCCTGGGCAACATGGAGAGACCTCTTCTCTACAAAAAAATAATAATAATACAAAAATACAAAACTTAGCCAGGCGTGGTGTTGCACACCTATAGTCCCAGCCACTTAGGACACAGAGGTGAGAGGATCACTTGAGCCCAGGAGTTCGAGGCTGCAGTGAGCTGAGATCACACCACTGCACTTCAGCCAGGGCAACAGGGCAAGATCCTGTCTCCAAACAAACAAACAAACAAACAAAAACGGAAGTTGGTGTGCCCCTCATGAAACAAGGAGCAAATACCCCAACGCGTACAGTGGAGTCCTAAATGGTGTGATTTCTTCGATAATGGCTTGCTAAGGCCAGCCACTCTTGTAAACAGGGCAGGGTGGGTCAGGAGTTGGGGGTTAGAAGTATGGTAGGTGTATTAGCCCGTTTTCACACTGCTATAAAGAACCACCTGAGACAGGGTAATTTATAAAGAAAAGAGGTTTAATTGACTCACAGTTCTGCATGGCTGGGGAAGCCTCAGGAAACTTAAAATCATGGCGGAAAGGGAAGCAAACACGTCCTTCATCACATGGCTGCAGGAAGAGAGGTGCCGAGCAAAAGGGTCAAAAGCCCCTTTTACATCCAACAGATCTTGTGAGAATTCACTCACTATCACGAGAACAGCACGGGGGAAACCGCTGACGTGATCCAATCACCCCCGACCAAGTCCCTCCCTTGACACGTGGGGATTATGGGGAATACAATTCGAGATGAGATTTGGGTGGGGTCACAGAGCCAAACCATATCAGTAGGATAATAAGGATGAAGCCAACCTTAGAGTAGGGGAGAAGACAAGGAAACAGGTTAAATGTGCGTTATTTAGCACAGCCTTTCTGAGTCCTGACCATGTCCTAGGCACTGTGCAGTAAGGAGGTAAGCACAGAGGATGGAGTTACCAACTCTGCTTGGGATCCACTAGGAAGGTTCACAAAAGAAGGGACCCCCCCGCCCCCACCTCCAGCTGTATCTGAAGTATAGTTTGTCCATCACATCAGTTGGATGGGGCTAGGAAGAATGTCCACGTCGGGGAACAACACTTTGGAAAAGAATAGAGATGAGAAGGAGGGTGGCCCAAAGTTCCAGGAACTGTCAATATTCGCCAGCCTTGGGTCTGGGGTGGCAGCATGGGAGGGGGCAGTAGACGGAGCAGGGGTCAGCCTCTGAAGGGCCTTGAGTGTTAAGTACCATTTGGGAATTTGTTCTAGGGAAACAGAAGGCCACTGAAGGGATTGGAAGAGTATCAAATTTGTCCTATGGAAATAGAAGGCTGCCTCCCCCAGCATCCCCTACCCTTCCCACCACCCCCCAACCCCATCTTTCCATAGCCTCCAGCTGTTTCCCTCAATCCCCTCCATCCTCCTCTTATCCACTCACTGCTTCCTCCACCCTCTGCCCCCACATCCTCCCCCAAATCTCCCCACCCCCCTCTTCCTCCCATCCCTCCATCTGTCCTCCCGTCTTCCTCCAGCCACCCAAGCCTCTCCAATCCTCCCACCACTTCCCCTAGTCCTCCTTCTGTCCTCCCTCATCCTCTTCCCTCCCTCTCTTGGTAGCACAGTTTAGGACTCCCTCCTGGAAATATTTCTTTTTTTTTTGGAGACGGAGTCTCGTTCTGTTGCCCAGGCTGGAGTGCAGTGGCGCAATCTCGACTCACTGCAAGCTCTACCTCCCGGATTCACGCCATTCTCCTGCCTCAGCCTCCCGAGTAGCTGGGACTACAGGTGCCCGCCACCGCGGCCGGTTAATTTTTTGTATATTTAGTAGAGACGGGGTTTCACCGTGTTAGCCAGGATGGTCTCGATCTCCTGACCTCATGATCCGCCAGCCTCAGCCTCCCAAAGTGCTGGGATTACAGGCGTGAGCCACCGCGCCCGGCCCCCTCCTGGAAATATTTCTTCTCCTGGGCTTCTATCCCATTCTTCTGGCAGCTCCTTCTCAGATTCCACCTCCCATGAATTGTTGGGGTTGCAGAGTTCTGTCCCCACTGAACTCACCCATACCCCTCCCACCCACCCTTCCTCCTGTGTCACTAGTTTCAGAGCCCTGGCTCCAACCCTAACCACCAAAACCGGAAGTTGGAAGTCATCTTCCCCCTGATTAAATGGTCAGTTAATCAGCCCATCACCTGACTGTAGCCACTTTCATCCCAGTGATCTGTTTAAAGGCCTCAGAGCTCCCAACCAGGACTATCCGAATACCCCCAGCAACTCTCCCAGCTAACCCAGTGGCCCCGCTAACCATTTCTCCACAAGCTTGCCAGCTAATGCCACTTCTTTCATTAAACTCTTCAGTGGCCTTCTGTTTCCCCAGAACAAATTCCCAAATGGTACTTAACACTCGAGGCTCTTCAGACGCTGGCCCTGCTCTGTCTCCTGCCCCCTCCCACGCTGCTACTCCCACCCCAAGGCTGGCAAATATTGACAGTTCCTGGAACCTGGAACTCCTTCTCATCTCCATTCTTTTCCAAAGTGATGTTCCCCAACCTGGACATTCTTCCTAGCCTCATCCAACCGACTGTGATGGGCAAATTCTATTTAAGATACAGCTGAGGGGGTCGCCTCTTTTGTGAACCTTCCTAGTGGACCCCCACAGAGTTGGCCATTTCATTCTCCGTGCTTATCTTCGTACTGCACAGTGCCTGGGACAGTGTCAGGACTCAGAAAGGCTGTGTTAAAGAAGGCACATTTAATCTCTGTCCTTGTTCTCTCCCCCACTCTAAGGTCGACTTCATCCTTATATCCCACCATACCTCCAACAGCCCCTCCTCCACCCCGCCCTGTTTACAAGGGTGGCTGCCCTTAGCGAAGCCATTACCAAAGAAATCACACCATTTAGGGCTTCATTGTATGTGTGGGGGTATTCTCTCCTTGTTTCATGAGGGTATGAACCCAAAATATCTGAGACAGTCTCAGTCAATTAAGAAAGTTTATTTTGCCAATGCTAAGGAGCACCTGTGACATACTCTCAGGCAGTCCTAAGGACATGTGCCCAGGGGGATCAGGGTACAGCTTGCTTTTAAACATGTTAGGGACGCATAACACATCAATCCATACATGTAAGATTTACATTGGTTCCATCTGGAAGGGCAGGACAGCTGGAAGGGAGGGGGTGCTTCCAGGTCATAGGTAGATTTAAAATTTCTCTGATTGACAATTGGTTGAAAGAGTTATTATCAGTAGAAAGGGGTTTACTTAGTACTTTTTAAGACTCTACTTTTTAAGTCCAAGGTTTTATTATGCAGGTGAAGCCGCCAAGTATCAGGCTTCAGAGAGAATAGACTGTCAATGTTTCTTATCAGACTTTATGTCTGCATTGATGTCAATGCTGGAGGGATATAAAGAGGCCTGACTCCCTCTTCCATCATGGCCTGAACTAGATGTTAGGGTTAACTCTGGAATGCCCTTGGCAGAGAAGAGGGGTCCATGCAGACGGTTGGGAGGCCTTAGGATTTTATTTTTGGCTTACAAGCGTCACGTCAACTTCTGATGAAGCCGTCCATGCTCCTCACTGGCAACTTCTGATGAAGCCATCCATGCTCCTTGCTGGCTTTCGCCTGAGTTGCCGGGTTGACACATCGGTGGTGCTTTTCAATGGTTCCCGACCTATGCACACTGCAATCATCTTTTTAAAATCACCTTCTTAAAAATCAAGATTGACACTTATTGGCAGCAAGGCCTAGGAATGTGGATTTTAAAAGATCTCTCCAGCTGATTCTATTGAAACACCCTGTCAGACTTGGTTTCAGTTCCATTGTGTCCCAATCAGTGATTTCAAATACCAACATTCTTTTTTAAGGTCAAGCAATGTTTGGAGGACCCACAGAGGACAGCAGGTGTCCTTCTAGTCATCACCGATTGTGAAAGCAACACGGGAGTTGCAGTTTGTGTTCTCGCAGGGATCTGTAGCCCCAGAATGGGAAGCTGTGCTCCAAACATAAGGAACTACGCGAATAGTCAGCAAGGCATTTGACAGCTTTTCTTGGTGGGTTTGTGGACACAGGAAGTGTGGGTTCTCTATCAGAGGTTGGTCACTGAAAGGGGTCACCGAAAGGGCTCACTGCAGTGTGCTGGTTAGTGAAATGATGACCCAGGAAGATGGGGCTCCTGAAGCCTGCACCTCCCCCATCAAGCTCCATTTTGAGAAGGGCCGCCCTCATTCTAACCCCCACCCCACCTCTCTACCCCACCTCTCCCCCCAAGCCCCCTAGTGCCTCTGCCCTCATAATTTCTGTAACTCCATCCCTCTACAACAAGCCCAGGAGACTGGCTTTAAGCAGTTCCAGGCTCATGCCCAGGCCGAGCTCTGCCCACCGAGTGTGAGCCATACTGGGTGTGTGTGAACCTGCACAACTGAAACACGTCTCTTTGAGGAACTTGGAACACAACAGTGAGCAAGGCAGGAGGAGAGCGAGGGAGTGCTAGGCTCTCCAGCTTGGGTGGTCCAAACACTGCTGAACTTTCCTGGGGGTTCTCAGTGAAGAACTCTGCAAATGTCCATCTCAGAAGACACAGGAGGTTCAGTCCCAGACACAAATAAGACAATGCCCGTGCCACCTGAACCTCCTGCTCCTCTCCCCAGGAAAGAAAAATCCCTGAGGATACGCAGCATGCAACTTGTTCTTTCTTAGGAATGTTTTGGAAAGCAATCCAGATAACAGCCTGGAAAGAAGTTATTGGAAACAGGCTCGGCTGTAGCCACATTTTGATGGAGGAGGAAAGGAGGGTCAGACGCCAGGTGTGGCAGGGGGCAGATGATGGCGGGCTGGCGATGAGAAACCCTAGCCCCTTCCCCCACTGCAGATCTGAACTGGAGAGGGGAGACCCTTGGGTTCACTATTTTTGCTATTATACTGGGCCAGGTATTTAATTACTAAAAATGATAATTTGTAATGACTAAAAGTGGCAAGATAACATTTTATGATGTAAAAGCGACAAGAAAAATTATGAGAATGATGAAACCTACTCAGAATTCCTCCAGGGATGGGAGGCAAGAGGTCTATAGGCCCAGGCATTCGCAGGAGCGGTCCTGAGGAAAAGGCAAGTTGCTTTGCAATTCTGCTGTACTGCATTCACCTGTCTCAAATGATGGTGACATTAGGCCAGGCGCGGTGGCTTGCGCCTGTAATCCCAGCACTATGGGAGGCTGAGGCGGGCGGATCACCTGAGGTCAGGAGTTCGAGACCAGCCTACATAGCAAAACCCCATCTCTACTAAAAATACAAAAATTAGCCAGGCGTGGTGGCACATGCCTGTAATCCCAGCTACCTGGGAGGCTGAGGCAAGAGAATCAGTTGAACCCAGGAGGTGGAGTTTGCAGTGAGCTGAGATTGCACCACTGCACTCCAGCCTGGGTGACAGAATGAGATTCTGTCTAAAAAAAAAAAAAAAAATTCATATGATAGTGACATTTAGTAAATTATATCTATTTTAATCACAAATATTTCCTTGCTCATGCCAAATGCTGTTTATTTCTTTCATACTTATGAGCTCTAAAACTCATATTTTACAAAGATATAACTGTTGTAAAGTATAACAAAAATTATTTCTCCTCAGTTTTGTTTCAAATATATCCCTCTTTCCACATTCTTTAGTTTTTCTCATGGTTCCTGGAGCCTAAATCTTTTTGGCAAACACATCCCCAGGGTTTCACTCCAGCAGAATCACTCATATCAACTGAAGGGTCTGTCTTCTGGACTTGCTATGTGGTTTTTATGTAGAGGGAAAAATAGGAGTTATCTTTCCATTCCTCACCACTCTGCCCATCAAGACTATAATTTAATCGCCCTTTCATCTTTTTTAACAGTATCAGCATACCGAGATGATGATTTCAGCAGTCCAGGTTTCAAGTTCATGGTAATTACATTTTCCATAGAAGTCTGAAGATGTTTTGCGTACTGCATTGCTTTAAAAATTGTTCTTCTCTGATTATAAAAGGAATATGAGTTCATTATAAAGAATTTGGAAAATATATAAAAATTTGAAGAGATAGCTCCCCTAATCTTATCACTCTGACTTCTTAAACGGAGATTTAAAAAATAATTTTTATTGACTGGGTGAGGTGGCTCAAGCCTGTAATCCCAGCAGTTTGTGAGGCTGAGGTGGGCAGATCACTTGAGGTCAGGAGTTTAAGACCAGCCCGGGCAACATGTCAAAACCCCATCTCTACTAAAAATACAAAAATTAGCCAGGCATGGTGGCACGTGCCTGTAATCCCAGCTACGTGGGAGGGTGAGGCAGGAGAATCGCTTGAACCCGGGAGATGGGGGTTGCAGTGAGCCAAGATTACGTCACTGCACTCCAGCCTGGGCAACAGAGCGAGACTCCATCTCACACAAAACAAAACAAAAACAATAATCATTATTAACCAAACTCACTATTGGAAAGGGGAGGGGTAGGAAGGATGCTCCTGAAATGTTATGTTTTGTGGGGTATGATGCTGTTGATGTCACTTCTCTTGATATCTTTGCCAGCTGCCTCCCTGACCCCTTTAATCAGTACGTTCCTTCTACAGAAAAATATGTAGAAGGAAGTTTGCTTAACTCCAGGATGGCAGCCGAAAGAAAAGGAATACACAAGAGGACAACGTTTAGAACAAATATGAGAGGCAGGAGAAGAGAGGCAAATGCACAACCCTGTGTTCAAAGGCCCAGTTCAAATGGGGAGACACAGAGAGCAAGAGACAGAGACAGGGAGAAATGGTTAGAGGACAAAGAAAGTGACAACTGAGTTATCTGTTGTCTGCAGGTCATATTCATCAGTTCATGTGAAAAGCTGTCGGGTTTCAGTGGGGTTTGGCAAGCTCAACATACAGGGCAGACCATGTTCATGTTGCCCACCCACTGCCTGGCCACAGCTGCCTCACACTCTAGAGCTGCTTGCTTTTATTATTATCATTTTTTGAGACATGGTCTCACTCTGTCACCCAGGATGGAGTGCAGTGGTGCCATCAGGGCTCACTGCAGCCTCAAGCTTCCAGGCTCACGCAACTCTCCCGCCTCAGCCTCCTGGGTAGCTGGGACCACAGGCATGCATCAGCACGCCCAGCTAAATTCTTTAATTTTTTGTAGAGATGGGGTCTTGCCAGGGCTGTAAAGCTGTTTTCATCATCAAATTCTTACCCATTAATAGAGATGGAAGACTTAGAGAGTCCTTCTTCTTGGGAGTACAATCTAGTTAGTGAGACAGGTGATATACTAATGGAAGATATTATCAGTACAAGATAGTATAGGCAAGAACCGAAGAAGTGGCAGCTCAGAAGAATGAGTGGTCTCCGGGGTTAGGGGGAGTTGCGTAAATGCCCTCAAAGAACGGGAACGGTCCGGCAGGGGTCAGGTGAATGTCAGCAACCATAAGGTGGGATAGGCACCGCATGGCCAGGAGTTCTGCTCAGGACGGCCATCCAACCACACTGGCTCACAGTCTCAAACCAAAAGTATTTTCAGGGCAACATCAAGTTAGCAAGAGGTTCAGTTCCTTCCTCTCTTTCTTGAAAATTGGGATCTTTGCTCATTTCCAGGGTCTTGGCATCTCACCCAATGTAGGTTGGCACCTTGAATCTCCATTAACCTCCAAAGCCAGAGTTCACTCACAGCACAGATTCCCATGAAAGGGAACAAGAACTGGAATAGAGACAGTTAATATTGCATTCGGTCCACTGGTGCATTTTTAACCCCTTCAACTCTATGAGAACTATGGGTTAATATTAATTTTGTGCCATAAAAAATTTGTAATTTGGATCTGCTAGTTAGCGTGTTTTGAAATTTCACCTGCCTCCTATCTTCATCATAAAATTTAGCTTCATTTGATCATATGTTAAATGATCAAACAATTTTTTCTTGCTAAAGATATATTAATACTTTAGGTCAGCATGTCATTTAGCAGCAGCAGCTTCTGTTTATCTTATTGATGATTGAGTGGACAGGATGTGCGACAGATGGGATGAGAGAAGGTATTAAATCATCTTCTAGGAGAAGGGAAAGCAGAGTGACATGGGCAGAACCGCCTGGCACTGCTAGGCACTACTAAGGTGAAACTAGGCAGCATGACGATGTCAGCCACCCAGGTGCAGGAGCGCGTGCAGCACAGGACGCCAGTGGATTTCAGGGAGCACTGGCTTAGCTTTGTCAGGTGAAGCTGATGGAGGGAAACAGGAAGGACTTGAAGGGATATGCAACTGATGATTAGAATTTCGCCCCACTGAGTCTCAGTGGGGTCCTCAGTAGGACATGAGCTAAGATCAAGGGGATAGAAGTATGGTGGTGAGCTGATACAGTCTGGATGCTAGAGGGGGTGAGATGGAAAGTTGGGAGGTGGTCGAGAATAGAATGCTTGAAATGAAGACTACTGGTAACAACAAGGGCTAAAGCATGTCTATTGGCGGCTTATGTAGAAAGGGGGGAAGATCACTGTAGGACTGCAAATCAGGGAACTGAGAGGCCAGTGTGTTGGAAGGTTTTTCTACAGGGATACTGAAATCATTAAGAATCACGTGTTGTGTTGAAGAGAGTGACAATAACCAAATTCTAATATTTTCTATTTTCTAGTAGGGGGTGACCCAGAAAAGTCTGTAGATGGTGGCAGCAAGGAGGAATGGGAGGTTTGATGTCAGCTAGCGTGAGCTGGACGCTGGCATCTTGGGAAGGAAGAAGAGACAGTTGTTTGCAGATAATATGGAGGAGGAAGGAGAGTACTTGCCTCCCCTGAAGGCCCAGTGATGAGAGGGTTCAGAGAGACACCATCACTTCAGAGGGCTACAAGAGAAGCTATGTCCTTAGGTGAGATGTGGGTTTTCATTAGACCAAAAGGTGAATGGTAGAGTGCGAGGAAATGCGGATTGTTTTTGTTTTGGTCTTACTGGTCATGCGCCATGAATTCCCAAGGACAGTGGTAGTGTTTGGGGAGTTGGAGGCAGGGGTGGTGGATGGACTGCATAGAACTGCATGGGGGATAGCAAGGTTTCAATTTGAATTTTTTTTTTAAGAGACAAGGTCTCACTAGCAGGTTGGCCTCAAACTCCTGGGCTCAAGCAATCCTCCTGCCTTAAATTAGGCATGACCTGGGTCTTATATATCCCTATGGTTGGGATAGATGCCACCCATGCCCAGCTCAGTTTGAATATTAACAAAAGTGGAGATGATTTGGCAAACCTAAACATATTGAATGCTACGACTATGGACAAAGGAAAAAAAAAAAAAACAGTCCCGTGTTTACAACAGCAGCATTAGGCTCTGACTGTTGAGCCATTCACACAGCAAGTTCCAACAAAGAGCACCACCATCGTGTACTTAAAAAGCACGACTCACATTCTAGTTTATGGGTCCAAATTCCTTATGGAATAAAATGTCAGGAACACATGATTGTTGGTGCAGCGTTTCCTAGTTCTTCATCATTCGTCAGTTTTTCTGTGAGCAAACTGACTCAGAAAGTCAGATGATAAGTCAGACAGGCTGTTTCCTTATATTGGGTATATCCTGAATTATTCCACTGTCTACTTTTCTATTATTCTGGACAAAGTTTTAATTTTTTTCTGTTTATGTTCCTCCTGTCCCCCTGGAAAAAATTTTTCGGGAAAATACTGTGCACCAGGGTCAAGGAAGAGAAGTACATACCATGGCCCCCGTGTCTGGAATTTGCTTACCGCTTCAGTCTACAAATGTAACTTGACAGCTCATTTTCTGTCTTGATGGGTTGCAGCAGGGTTCGTGCACATGTGGCTTAATCTGCATATTAACTACATCTATCATTTTGCTTTTGTCTTGCTGTCGTCCTTTTAATTAAACTTAGGTCCAGCCTGGGCAACACGGCAAGGCCCCGTCTCTACAAAAAATTAAAAAATTAGCTGGGTGTAGTGGTGCACACCTGTAGTCACAACTACCTGGGAGGCTGGGGTGGGAGGATTGCTTGAGCACGGGAGGTCGTGGCCACAGTGAGTCGTGTTCTTGCCCACTGCACTCCAGCCTGGGTGATAGAGTGAGACCCTGTTTCATAAACAAAACAAAACAAAAAATGTTAAGTGTAACAGGAAAAGAGAGGAATTGAAAATATGTTCAATCCAAAATGAAGTTCACAAATTACTTTGTAAAATATATCTCCATCTTTTTTTTCTATCGATAGAAAAATGATTAGAAAGAAATCTACCAAAATGTTAAAGTTGTTTATCAGTGTTAGGACAATGGATCAGTGAAGAACTAGGAAACGCTGCACCAACAATCATGTGTTCCTGACATTTTATCCCCTAAGGAATTTGGACCCATAAACTACTTGAATGTGTTTTACTGCCCAGGTCATGCCTAATATAAACATCAGGGAGGGAGTCACCAATTTGTGTGTGTGGTGAACCGATTAATTCCTAATCTGAGGGTTTAGGTGAAAAATATTTAATCTTGTCCACAGGACACCTTCAGTCTTAGTATTAAGCTTTTTTTTTTGCCTTACTGCAAATTTTCTAAAATTTATCAAATTTCACAAAACTCTGTGGTTTGTGTGAATATGAAATGTATGTAAGAAGTATAGGTTATTTCAGTTTAGCAACTGTTTAACAATGACTGATTTTCTAAGTGATTCTGCTTACACCCAATTCCAATGTATGTGTTTTAAGTGTTTCTCATGCTTTCAACATAGCCTCCAGGTCCTAAACATGTTGACAAAATGTGGCCGGCTACCATGAATCAGTGTAGAGACTTTGGGAACTGTATCTGCACATCAGCTATAACTAGTGGCTAGTAATGAAGGCCCTTGGCAACAGAAGTCCCATAGCTGAGTGAATTAAGCTGAAGTAAACGTTAGATAATTCATGAGTTTGTAGACTGTTCTATATTGAGTACTCTATCTCCTTCTTTGGTTGTGAAGTACTTTTTGACTTTCTACAAACATATATATTAACAATGACAAGACCATGTGGTTAGTGTAAGGCACACATGAGAATACTGAGCAGAGAACTTGTGTCTGGAAGACACAGGAAAAGCTGCCTGGAGAAAAACATCTTCTCTTTGAAAGCTTAACATGCATCATAGTGCTTGGAGCATAGTACCAGTTCATCGAACGTTTCCTGATTAGTGACAAGGAACCTGAATCCTGGTGATGAAGCTGGAGCCAGCCAGGGAGGAGGGGTGGGGTGGATGTGGGGAGGAGGGGAATTCTGGGTAAATGGAGCAGCAGACACACAGGCTAGGAGGCAGGAGCAAGTCAGACAGTGGGGCAGGTCCAGCTACTCCGCATGGCTGGAGGATGAGAGTGAGCATGTGTGTACCGGCAGGGCAGCAAATCAGAGGGAAACATGACGAAGCAAAGGCAAGCAGCTGCCAGACCACAAAAGTCTTTTATGTCACATTAAAAGTCTGCATTTATCACAAGCATTCCAGAGAAAGTTTCACCTTTTTTTTTTTCTTTTTTGAGACAGGGTCTCGCTATGTTGCCCAGGCTAGAGTGCAGTGGCAAGAACACAGCTCAACCTCCTGGGCTCAGGCGATCCTCCCTGCTCACACTCCTGAGTAGCTGGGACCACAGGCACACACTACCAGGCCTGGCTAATTTATTTTTTGTAGAGACAAGATCTCACTATGTGCCCAGGCTGGTCTCGAACTCCTGGGTTCAAGTGATCCTCCTACCTAGGCCTCCCAAAGTGCTGGGATTACAAGTGTGAGCCACCGCGTCCAGCCCAGTTTCACTTTTGAAGCAAAATTAAAAAAAAATCTTTAGAAAGATGACCCCATTCTGTATTGCAGAGAATGGACTGAAGGAAGGCATGACTGGAGAATGGAAGTCCGGTTAGGAGGCTGTTCCTATAAACTAGATGAACAATTGGGAGGGAGGGCAATGAGATGGAGTCAGTTATCTGGGGGGTGGGCACACAGGGTTGATGAGGTCAAGATGGTACACAGGTCTCTGACTTGGGTAGCCAGGGAAATAATAATAATTAATGAGATAGGGACTATAAGAGTTATCACAAGCTTTGGGGCTGATGGAATGAGATGATGGGTTTCGTTTTAGATGTTATGAGTTGGAGGTGCTTTGAGTTTTGTATGGAGATACTTAGCAGGGAGTTGCATACATATTGGTCAGATATGGGAAAGGGAGGAAGGGCTGGCGGGAGGGGAGTTAGGCAGACAGATGTGTGCTGGAGGGAGGATCCGCACAGAGGAGCTGGAACAGTAGGTGTGTATGCTCTGACAGGAGGAAGAGGAGTCTCAGGAGACTGAAAATGATTATCCTGAGAGGCAGGAAGAGAAGGAAAGAAGGATCGTTACACCGAGCCAAGAAAATAACTTCAAGAAGAGCATTTGACTCGTCAATATAGTCAAATGCTACAGAGATAAAGTGACATAAAGAATGAAAACCATTGAATTTGGCAACAAAGAGGCCAAAAATGACCTTTGTAAAAATGGTTCAGTAGAGTGTTGGGGACAAAAGGAACACAGAGGTGGTGTTGCCTACTCCTCTGAGAAGCTCCGTTGGAAAGGCTAGGGTTGTAGAACAGGTTGCCATTACTTTTTAATTGGTCCTTCCCTCCTATGAAAGAGGCTTGATCCTAAGGCAATGTGAATATAGTATTCTTCTTGAGGCTAATGATGCATGCATTAAAAAAGGGTGGAGTGACAATCAGGATCTCAACTCTCCAGTCTCTGGTGTCGGGCAGCCGACTTTCCCAGTAATGGCTGAAAACAGCTGGCATCTAATCTCAAATCTCAGGCCTGTCTTTCTAGGGTCACTCTCATGTTCACCCCTCACAAAGGGACGGCACCCAGGAAATGGTCTCCCTGTCCTGGGCCACAATGCATCCAGCTCCGCGCTGCTGACCCATCAGGACCAGAGCCCCTGCTAATGGTGAGGCTCAGCCTGGACCAAAAGATACAACTGGGATCACTCAGGAGGAGGTAACAAAAAAGAAGATTCAAGCACAAAACAAAGCAAACTTCAACAGTAGGTACACAGTCGGAAAACAGAAAAGCGTTCACCAGGAAAGAGACGTGCAGTATTTAAAGACTTAAAATCTGAGCTGACATCTGGCTCCAGCAACAAGCTGAGCCAACACAACCCATCATGCCACAAACACTGAGAAAAGCTATCAGAAATGTAACACCAAGTTATGTTGTAAAATCACACAGCTAAGCTCACAAGAAAGGCAGCCAAAGGCAATGCCCCCCAAAGAGGCCCAGGCTGACATCGCCGGTACCCCTCGGGAGGGAGAGAAGGCCAGGACAGGGGGGTATGCTGTCCTTATGTGCAACATTCTTCTCATGCGAAAAAAAAAAAATGAACCTAATGTGGCAAAGCAGTAACATCTGTTTAGTCTGAGGGTGGGCACACAAGTGTCTATTATATTGTTCTGTACTGAACCACCTGCGTGAAATATTTCATTGACGTTTTAAAAAATTGGCTAATTTCCTATTACTCCTTTTCCCAGTTGTGGGAAATGTTATTAAACAGACAGACATATTGTTGGTACATAATAGAGCTAAACTTGCTTAACTCACTTTTTATTATATTTGTGTGTAATACTTTATAAAATTCTTGGCGTAGCTTTTCTTTCTCTAACTCCCCACCTCCTCTTTCTCAGGCCAGGAAAAGCCTTCCTCAGGGGTCCAGGAGCCAGCTCCTCTGTGGAGCTCTCTCGCACTCAGCTCTGGGTCCTCACTCCTCCTCCTATTGCCAAGGCCCCTTGTGAATGCCTCCAATAAAGCACTAATGGTGTCACATGGTCACTATTCACCAACACCTTGAGGACAAGGGTAATGACTTATTCTTCTTACCCAGCACGTGGGTAGGAGGGATTCTGAGTCTGTACTGCTTTTGGTCATGGCCCAGTTTCAACATGGTCTTGAATCTCAAAATGGGGTAACTTAAATCTGGCATGAAATTCTAAGGTCTTCCAGAGAGAAAGCACTAGGAATGGACCTGTGAGTTTGCTCAGCCTAGCATCTCTATACAAGAGTAAAACACAAGACGTTTCCCTACAATTGTTCACAACGGCATAAAGGAAGAGCCCCCAGGCACGCTCTGAAGTTCTTCTAGGTCTGTTATGACACAGAAATCTAGCAGAGTCCCAGCGCTCTGCTTCCCAGCAGCCACACCCACGTCCTCCCACAGGAGTGCTGCAAACCAGCTAACTGCAGGGCTGGGAGGTGGGCGTTCCCTTTCAGCTGAGCAAAGTCAGTATCTTCTTCACTTGACAAGTCTGTTTTAGGAGAGAATACAGATACTATACACTAATTTAAGGTTGTTTTAATTACCTTCCAAAGTGCTTATGACATGACAATAGTTTCTTTTAAATAATCTTTAAGCAGTTAAAGAGTCAATGACTCTTTAGAATATTATCACCATATTACTGAAGAATCCTTCAATAAAAATGACCATTAACTCTCGTAACAGGGCCAGTATTGTTCTGTAAGTGGAATTAAAAGCCTAAGATATTAGCAAACACACACACGCATATTTTTAAACTACTGTTTAATCAGTTGTAAAGACACACAAATTAGAAAAAAAACCATGTCCTAAACATGTTACATGTAAGTTAAAAACACCTTTAAAAACCAGCAATAAGCCACCAGTGCAGCTCTGACAGACTAGAAATGAGTGGTTATGAAATGAGCACATCTCAGTTTGACTGACACAGTGGGAGTTTTAATTTACCATACATCAGGAACTAATTTATGAATCTGTTGAAAAATAACATTCTTTAAAAAAATATTTTGGAATAATAAAAACAGAAAGCACAGAACACCACATTCTATTCTCAACTTGGGAAGGCAAATGTAAATACTAAATTCTGGCTGCTGGAGTTGGGTCTCTCCTCATGTTTGGGCGACTGAGGGCTCAACTACTACTAGGCAGAGATCAAGACAACGTTTAAAGGCAGGCAGGAATGAAATCACACATTTTCACTCTGTATATGGAAGAATTTCTCACTTCACCTGAATGATTTACTTTCATTCCTATGGCCTTCTATCGTGCCCCTTCTGGTTCAGAGGAGCAGTCACATAAAAGTGACAAGATGGACAAGACTGGTTTGGAACACATTTGTGTTCAATGTTTGATTCCTTTTTCCTTGTGATAAAGTCAGAGGCAAATGTACTTCATTGATAAATCTGTGTGCGCAGAACCAAAAATACATAAAATTGGGAAAGAGGTATATTTAAAAAGTCTGTCAAACTCTCAACATATATTTTTGTCCTTTAATGCAAAAGGACAGGGAGGAATATTCAAATTGATTTCCCAAGAAAATTAACCTAAAATAGTGAACGTGAAACAGCTAAGACTCTAGTGAAAGGCAGTCAGTCACCTTTCCCATTTCAAACATGTTACTAAGAAACTGCTTAGTCATTTTACTTATGTTGCTCTGTAACTTTTGGTTTTTCACTGTAGCATTTCCATTTATTTTTAGTGTGTGATTTGATAAAACATGGCTGGAGATGGCTATGAATCGCTGAGTAAGCTTCAGACAGCGGTTCTGCATGGGTCATCACACTATAATTTACAGAACATATAGTCTTAGTGTTGTATTTTTTCTTTATAAAAGTTGTACTTAAAGAAGAGTTACAATCAGTTTTAAAGGCAAGACAAATTAGTTGGTGTAAAAACTGTGTATTTAGGCTGTGTTTCACAAAATTGCCCAGTCAATGGCCTATGGAACGTGTCAGTTCTTTATTGGGGTTTGCATAATGTTAAAAAACCTATTAAAATAAATATTTTAAAACATACAAAAACATTATTCAGCAGCCTACCAATTAAAATGTAATTGGCTGCAACCTCTGTACAAGAAAAGCCTCAAAAAGCAGCTTAAGCATTGATTATAAGAGCTTTCCTACAAAATACCGATGTGGAAAATTTCATTTTAAAATTTCTGTTGTAATCAGAGTTTCTATAAATAGATTTGACTACTTGGTGTTGCAGAAAAACACTGTAGAGACCCTCTATGTTCTAATCTTTCAAACTCAAATTTCAGGGTGTATTTCTCTTCTTAAACGCAAATCTTTCCCTTCAGCACTGGGAGCACGCGTTCATCAAGAAACCCACTTTTACAAGGGCTGGAAACAGAAATTTCAGCATCTAAGATGAGTGTATCAACGACCAGCCACTCATTACATGCACACTGGGTTAAATGCAGCAGTTTTATAAGGTATTGAGGGCAGTTAAGATTACATCTCACAGTGTTATTTAGGATTCTGCACCTATATTAAATTTCAGCCAGGAAGAACTATTAATGCCTGGATAAAACCCCACAAAATACTAGCTTATATCTAAAACTCTGGACAAATTTTTAGCTGACACAGAAATAGTAGGCACTATTCTGAAACAATTATTTTCTCAAGTAATTTTTCTTTCAATTATAATGTAGAACTGTTAAGACCAATTAACTAATAATTGTGAACAGTTGATAAGGAAACAAAAAAAAGTATAAATGTCCAGATTTGTTCATGAATATACAAACTAAATACTTACAAGGTATAAACTTTAAATAGGAGAGATTTTTGTCCTAAAACTGTGATCTAGTCCTTGAGTAAAAGTATAAATTTATAATTATTTTAATAGCAAAAATTTTAAAGCTATTGTCTTCTGCGGTTTAAAATAAGGTGTAACTAAACTAAATATGCTTTAAATATCCTTGAATAACTTTGAGATGTTATATAGTGGTAAACCCTGTCCAGTAGTCAGTAATCTGTATTAAATATTTCAGAGCATATATCTTCTCCAATTCCACACAGCACAGAAACCAACAGAGAGAGCAAAAGGAAAACATGTTTTCTTCAGCAGAGACTATTTCATTATGAAACACTCATTGTAAGAGCTATTGCCAGTAGAAAAAGTATGTTGCCATGCCTTCTGATTTAAGGGATTCAGAGGTTTCACTGTTATCATGACAACCTTTTGAAATGTCAGGGCTTTGAACTCAAGTAGTAAAAGTCAATGACCATGACAATAGTGTGGACTGTGAATCTGCCCAAGTCCTTGAATCCTACAGACCTTGCTAATGGCTCCGTTCACGACACCCAACTGGTCCTGAACTCTTAGGATTAACCCGTTTGCTTATGGCTGAGGAACTTGGGGTCTACAGGACAGGCGGCTCCTCCAAGTCTTAAGTCTCATGAAAGGCAGAACGAGAATGAAGATCCAGGTCTCCTCCTAGGTCAGCTAGTGCTTAAATGTGAGTTACTGTCACTTTCTAGAAACCTCCTTTTTACTGCACATTTTTCTCAAAAGTGGTATGTTTGGAAATCCTGTGTGTGTCACACATGGTGGAGACCAATAAATATATTTTTGAAGCAAATGGGCAGTAGTGGCTAATAAGAGAAGTGGTCACCAGACATTTTTGAAGCCAAATAAATCTTCTCTATCCTGCCGGATATTTTAGAAGCTAAATAAATTCCCCCAATTACCCTGAGTTCCAATAAAAATACTTACTTTAAAAACAGAATGAGCCACTTATAAAATGGTGATAGCTGAGGCATACCAAATTATACTAACTCTGTTTCAAGAAAATGAAATTGAAGGATGAGTAATTATTTTTGTTCATTTTTTCCCTGAGTAGTATATAATTAACCAAAAGTATAAATATGATGTTGATTGATCATCTCTGGAGTGATTTCATGATACCTGAATAGTGGAAAATATATAACATAAATATGCATTGAATCTTATTCTATTGATTAAAAAAAAGCAAGCACATAATACAAAGAATCCCCTTTCTATTTAACAGGAGTAGACGTACCAGTTTAAAATTCTTCTACTGTAAGTACTAGAAGCAAAATATTAATCTTTGTGATTATTACTTCTCCAAACTAGAGGAGAGATATCCAAAAACCATTTCATGAAAATAACTAGTTGATTCAGGGGTATGAAAATCAGTCAAACTGGATATGGAATTATTATCTTCAAAGGAACTGGAAAACCAATCAAATATCTTGCTTTCTAGATGACAGTGCTAAGATTATATTCACTAAGCAAGAAACAGGTTCACTCAGTGACTAAAGTTTACAGGCTGAGAAATAAATTCAGGTAACAGAAATGTGATTATTTGTAGGTGGCTAGATAGGCTGAACCAAAACACACACACACACACACACAAAACCCAACAAGTTTGTATTAAGCCTTCTTGTTTTCACTTATGACATGCCTGAACCTGTCTTTTAAATTCTTAATTTGTTCACTTTCTCTTAATAGCAGCCGGATTCTCTGCAACATTAATGAAAATGATCAAACATTTTACAGGGCAGGTACTTTCCATGAACATTCTTTCTATTCTCTCACATTAAACAGCTGGCATAATTTCTTTTTTCTTTTTTTTTTGTGAGACGGAGTCTCCCTCTGTCACCCAGGCTGGAGTGCAGTGGCGCAATTTTAGCCCGCTGCAACCTCCGCCTCCCAGGTTCAAGCGATTCTCCTGCCTTAGCCTCCCGAGTAGCTGGGATTACAGGTGTGCGCCACCATGCCCGTCTAATTTTTGTGTTTTCAGTAGAGACGGGGTTTCACCATGTTGGCCAGGCTGGTCTCCAACTCCTGACCTCAAGTGATCCGCCCACCTCGGCCTCCCAAAGTGCTAGGATTACAGGTGTGAGCCACCATGCCCAGCCAACATAATTTCAATGCATGGGAAAACAGAGGAAATTTATTTAGTTATCAATCCTTTCCTGAGAAGGAATGGTAGGGTTAGCCTTATCAGCTGGAAAACCCTTACTTTTAGATAAATAAAAATAGATTAGGATATTTCTAAACTTCAAAAAAGACACATGCCCATTTTTGCTGAGACCTCAAAAGTTGCAAGTGCATTTGCTTTTCCTTTCTTCTTTAAATGAAGTATTATATAGCATAAGCCAGATGGTTGCCTTGTCCTTAACTTCATTTGCAAATTTATTAGTGACTCCACCCCCCGAAAAAAAGAGAGAACCCCATCACAGAAAATTTGCATTTCATTAAAAATTTAAGGCAAAAAGTAAAAGTAAGTTCCATACATAGGTCAAATAAAGGTGAAGTCAGAAGGCTTTGCCCCCTCCCCTCCTACAGGGCAGGAGGTACAATCTGGGGCTGAGGCCGCTCCACTGCCTGGCGTCAAATCCCACTCTTCTGCTTTCAGCTCCTGTGGCCACCACAGTCCTCTGTGGGATCGCAGGAGACGCTTAGTAATCCAAGGCAAGATTAATTGTGGTAAAAATGGCCCATAAAATAAAAGCACATTTTTCCACTTACAGAACCTAAAACTCATTTTAGTAAGAGTTCACAGCAAAATTTTAATGTGAGAAGAGTTTGAAACTGAATTTATATTACTCTTAAAAAATGTCACCCAGACTCAATGACTTTTATTTTTCATTTCCCTAAAAGTTTCCCAAATATGAATTAAATTGTCAAGGATAAGAAATGGATTAGCCAGATAGTAACCTACCTAGCGATTTCTCTTTCAAAACCTTTGAGCAACCTACCAGTATTATTTTCAAAGCCTCTAATTCTACATAATTTATGCCTGATAAATTTAATTTAGAAGTCCAAAGTATCACGAAGTCATTCAACTTTTTTTTTAAGTCTCACATGATGGCACACAGCCCTGGCATGGGGGGAAGCGGCCTGCAGAGTTGCGGCTGTGCCCCGTGCATTCCACCAGATGCCACGCAGTGCTTCTTCATTCCTGCCTTCCTTCGTCACCTCTCTCTTTTAAGAAAAATAATAAGCTTAAAATATCACATTACCAAACCTCTCATTATGTTTTAAGAGATTCCTTCTGGAAGCGCTCTTTGACTGCACAAGGTAATTAAACTCTCCAGCAAAATCAGCTACCTATAATTTGGCGTCCATTACTGTTTACAGTTTCACTATGGATTGTAGTCATTTGACATACTTTAAGAAAACCCTTCAAATACTGAGATGTTTATTGCATTTTAAAAATATCCACACTCTTAAATATCCTGTTTCAAATTCCTCCTAAAATCCTTTACAGCACACAACATCAACTACTGCAGTAGCGTTCTCACAATATTACGCTTGAAAATACCATTTAGGAACAATATTTTAGGAAATAGAGGGTTTAAGGCAAGACATTCATTTGGAAAAGTTAATTTCTCTCTATCATCCAGATTGACACGATTATTTTTCCACCTCTTCAGTGCCTTGGGATACGCAACGTACATTCAGCAACAGGGCACGCGTGTGACCCTACGGACAAGTGCTGAGGTTGGGTGTGCCCACTGAAATATGGAAATATTCTTACATAAGGCGTGGCCCACGGGGACATGGCATGGGAGGGCTTGTTTCACTCCATTTCCAATCTGGTGTACAGGAAATTCCTTATCTATAACTGTCCATTTCCCCCTAGTTAACTGCTTTTCCAACAAACTCAAACCCCTTGAAAAGGTGCTAAGATCGGTTTCTGTTAACATCAAAAAAAAAAAAAAAAACAGCCCTCAGAGCCTTCCTGATCACTGCTTTAGTAATGAATGTCTCGAGGCTATTTCTTGATTCTGATTGCAAACATTGTTTGTTGTAGAAAAACTGTTCCGTCCCAAAGAATTTTCTCCTTCATCAAACTTTTTGGATTGTGAGAGCTGAATGTTTTCATGTGTATTCTTTCTTCTTTGAGTTTTTTTCACTGGCAACAACAATAATACTAAGATACCAAGAATGTGCAGGCAGTAACACCAGGAGCTAAAAGAAAAAGGGAAAAAGTCTATTAAAACTTGATAATTAATAATCCTTAATAACTGCACACTTGTCAAAATGTCACATGGCCCACCTTAGGATGTATTTGTTTACTACATTACTACATTATTCTTTTATTTTTCCCCCTCAGGAGAAGAAACCTGACAGTGTAGGCCAGTGGGTATTTATAGCACTGGATAAATCCAGGCTGATTAGAAGCCTGATTTTCTAGATAGCATATTACATTCCTTTGTAAGGGTCAGAAGGCCATGGTTAAACAGAATAAAAACAAAAAGGTACATATTAATACCAGTAGCAATCTGAAAATCTCCCCAATCCAGATAATCAAAAGTTGAGTCAACAAAGAAAATGTGGAGATAGTTAAGACTTTTACCAGTCTGGCCTCACCTGCTATTTACTGTCTCTAAGTTACAAATATTCTAACGGAGGGGAGTGACAGAGAAGCAATATTGCTTCTTGATGGTTACTTTCATGAAGCAAAGAAAGGCCACATTATTAAAAATATTGAAAACATCATTTCTCAAATTATATAAACTAAATGTAACCTAAACTGTATCTATAGCTGTAAGTTCAAGTGATTCTGAACAAAGTTCCTGGGATAGAAAATCTAACCCACAGCCCAATCATATTTTTAAACATGTACTAATTTTGTTAAAATGGAAACTGTAGCAGGACTTATTTAATGTCTTCCTGTATAATTATTGTCATATTTGATTCAATAATTTTTTTACTACTCTGTGCTAAGTCATTCTAAATGCTAGAGTAATAAAGAATTTATAAAAGAATAAAGTTTTTGATCTCTAAAATATCACCATCTAATATGGGGAAGTGGAATTTGGTGGGCAGGGAGAGGAGATAAGTAGATTATAAAAATACAGAATTCGAGACAAGACAATTTCTATAATATACAGATCACCACAGTATCAATCAAACATAAAAGACACAGTGAAAAGGAACAAATAAAATATAATTTATTTTCCTTAGGCTGGGTGTGGTGGCTCATGCCTGTAATCCCAGCACTTTGGGAGGCCAAGGCGGGTGGATCACGAGGTCAGGAGCCTCAAGACCAGCCTGGCCAAGATGGTGAAACCCCATCTCTACTAAAAAAAAATACAAAAATTAGCCGGGTGTAGTGGTGGGTGCCTGTAATCCCAGCTACTTGGGAGGCTGAGGCAGAGAATTGCTTGAATCTGGGAGGCAGAGGTTGCAGTGAGCCGAGATTGCACCACTGCACTCCAGCCTGGGCGACAGAGCAAGATTCCGTCCCCAAAAAAAAAAAAAGATAATTAATAATTCTTTGTAAATAGCTGGGTTTTTCCCCAAAGAAGTTCAGGACAATTAAGCTAACAAGTTTTTTGTTAAATTTAGGAGAGGTTAGCTGGTTTTTTCCCCAAAGAAGTTCAGGACAATTAAGCTAACAAGTTTTTTGTTAAATTTAGGAGAGGTTTGAGGCAGTGGTTACCTAGCTGATATTTCTCTGTCTAAATCACTCATCTGAGGGTTGAGTAGTATGAGTCATTCCACAGAGAAACGCTGAGACTTGCTTGGTTCAGAATTAAAAAGTAACTGATAATGCATTTATCAGCAGGAAATGTGGCTGTGGTACTATTTTTCTATTCTATCCAATAGCAAGAAACTTTCTTTTGAAAATAAAGTTATTCCCACTGACAAAGTTTTAAGAGTAACACTTACCTGTAAAACGTGAATGATGGTTTTATAGAAAGAAGTACAAATGGCACAACTGTGTAACTTATTGCTACTTGAGTTACTATCCATGTTATAACATCATAAAATAATTTCAGTTGGGAAGGTTCAATGAAATAATGTCTAAAGTTATTTCTCATCTGAAATAAAGAAACAAAAACATTTGCTGTATCTTTAAATTAACATTACTTATGCAGTTACACTGGTGATATCAACTGTTGGAAGGATGTGGAGTGGAGTAACTGAAACTCTCCTAAGTTGCTAGTGGGAATGTACACTGCTACTATGGATAAAGTTCGTTCTAAAAAAGCGAATATACATTGTACACACTGTGTATAAAAGACAGAGAGAGGGCAGATGAGGAAGTAACAGGGAAAACATAAATGACTGGTGAGTCTGGGCAAAGGGCATATAGAAGTTCTTTGCAACTTTTCTGTAGATTAGATTCTGTATTAAAATAAAAGTTTCCAAAAAAAAAGAAAAGTTTAAGACAACACTGCCTAGAGATCCTTAAATCATATTTGGTAAAATATAGTATATAAATAAAGTTTGGTTTACCTTCATCCTTAACTCTTATTTAACCTCTGCATTTGTGAAAGACAAACTTGGCTTTGCTAATATGCAAGTGCATGGTGTATTTGGGGAATGACAAGTAAATCTAATGGAAGCAGAGAATTCATGTATGCATAGATACAGGGTAATTCTAGAGAGGCAAATGGGGGAAGGGAGGAGAGCATTGGTAGAACTTGAACACCAGGTGGGGAAGAAGCCTATCCTATTCTGTCTGCTATGGGAGGGAGTTAGGTACAGTTTTTAAGCGCAAGAATGGAATGCTGAAAGCCCGTACCTCAGGACAAATGGATTTGTCATTGGTGAACAGGATGGAATCAAGAGCAGGTGACTGCCATGGCGGTGAGCTAGGCAAGAGATAGCAGAGCCTAGCCACTAAGAATTATGGGTTTTGCTAATGTCCTTCCGATGCTTAGAATGTCATTTTCTTCCCCATTATACTTCACTCACTATTGAAATAACTTTCATCTCTCAAAGTCCAGATCCAAACACCTTCCTAATGGGGCCATCTCTAATTAACCCAACCCAAAGAGACTTCTTCCATCTCTAAACACTATGCTACTTAGTATTTATAACACCCACGGAATCTATCTTATGCACACACACACATGCATAAGGTATGCACACACATATATACCTTATCCCAAATTAGACTACAAACTACTGGAAGCTACCCTTAGTTAATACTTCTTGAAATTTCCCTCATATATCCCCAAAGTACCTCAAAATGGAATACAGTGAATATCTGCTAGTTTGTTAAATGAAGCCCTCTTACCTGTAAGTGCCATTAGCAGCTTGTTCAAACATGGTTTTTGTCATGTCACTTTCCTCTAACTGGTTTTCAAGGGCTTACACTAAATTATCCTTCTCCTTATTTCTCTCATGTCACCAACCTAATTTCTCAATTGTTTCCCCAAAATATTACTCTATGTTCTGTCTAGGCAAATACTCTAAAGAACTGTGCCCTCTTCCAGTGTGGCTCATCCACTGTCTTGGCCTAGCACAGCCTAGTCTAGTCTTCATCTCAGAGAGGACTCAAAGGTTACAGCTTTCAGGAAACATTTCTAAAATAAACCTACCCATTCTGATCATCTTTATTTAACTCAGTTTTTATCTCTCCTTCAGAAAATTCTGTAAAGACAAAGTAACATTTTGTGAGTGCCTCCTACCTGCCGGGCACATAGAAACGTGTTTTCTCCTCACAGGAACTGGGCATGGAGCCTAGCCCGTGGTGAGCGCTCAGCAAACATGCACGCAGTTACACACCTCGCTTCTAGTGGAAAGGACAATACTGACCACGACCAAGGAAAGAGAGTCTACCTTGTAAGAGAGATGTACTCAGCCTTTTTAACAGTTCAAGTGGACCATTGAATTGTAAAATAAAATTCTTGATACTTACAGCTCGTGCTGCTAATGTCATTAACACCCCTGTTAGAAACGTTAGATAATATCCTGGGTATACCCCGTGCCAAATGGCAGAGAGAATGAACGTCTGGATAGTTGGACTGAAGGAGGTTCGTTCATAACACACCCTAGAAACCATGAAAAACATGGAGAGCCAAGTGGAGTGAGTGACCCGAGTTTACAAAGCCTGCAATGATCATTCTTTTATTACCTGACAGGATTTAGGGTAACTAGAAAAACAAATACAACTTATCTTAGGCAATCACTTCTCTATGATCTCAGGGAGGCTATAGCTATTAAGTGTCAAATTTAGGAACATAAAGTTAATTCTCATCTTCTTATTGGTATATGTAGTAACTTAAATGATCATTTCTAGTATTTGGGAGTCTATACAATTTACAAAAAGAGTAAGGTTGCTTTTATCCTACATTATTTTATGTAAAAAAAAATCAATAACTTTCAACTGACCTAACAACACTACTCCTTCTGGCAGATAGACTGTGCTTAGTCTACAGTTTTTCTATGACAGGGATAGAGAACTCAGCTGAAAATAAAGTTTCCCTAAGGTATCAAATTTAAATTATAACAATAACAAAAAATAACAACAGATTAGCTCAGAGGATCTGCAGCCACTGGGGAGACTGCCAGGCACTGTGAAAAGATGACAGCGTATGCTAGCCATCTCAAGGGATAAAGATGTTTAATTTGTCATTTAAAAAAGGACACTATAAAAAAAGGCTGCTTATCACCCTATTGTTATAGGGGCCGTTTTTTATGAAGTAAATTCAAGATAGGGCAATGTGCTCACAGGGACGATAAGAGAACCCCTGGGAGAGTGTGCTGTTCCCCAGCTCTGTCCTTCGCACCTGTTACTCCACCCAGCCTGGCTTGCCTCTACCTTGCCCTGTTCACGAGACACACTCCTGACACAAACCTCAGCTCAAGCACCCACACTTGCAGGAAGTTCTTCCCGCATCCCTCTGTGCCCTCGCTGTTCCTGCTTTCTCTCTCCTCATCCTCACCACAAGGAACAGCACGTGTCTGATTACACCACCATGTCTTTAATAAAACTGTGAACTCTTTCACTTTCAGGAGCTGAGTCTTTTTATCTTACTCATGTTTGTTTCCCTTGCCTAACAAATAAAGATTTGTTGAATTGAAATATTTAAAACCAGGACTGTTCTGGAGTACCCAGGCATAAGTACTGTGCTTGTGCAAGCACTTGTTAATTTAAACCACATCTCTACTGAACACAATCAGGAGCTGCAAAGGAGGATACTGGTGACCTCTGACATTGGCAGAGGCCTTTAAAGGAGGCTTGAGAGGGCAAGATAGCTGCACCTGTAGGATAGCTGCATTCGTGACTCAAGCCAAAATAGTTCTCATTCGATACCGACTTGCTTAGGAGGAGGCTAACAGTGTTTCCCGGCTGACACTGAGGTCACAATGTCACTCAACACCGTTAATTTAATCAAGAACCTGAACTCAATGAAGCTCAACCTCGAGAACTAGACGCCAAAGCACATCTAAAGACTGTTTTTGAAGGAACGCACCTTTTGAGCCAAAGAGCTGTCTGAATATTCCAATTATCAAGAAACATCTTGAAACTTGTTGACATCTGAAAAAAAAGGAAACTTTTTTCTTTGTGTCACAAAATAATGAAGCTTTAAATATAATAATATATTATTATGCTAAAAAATAAAAACAAAAATTACTTAACATCGATGGTAGTATAGTGATTTCTCTTTCCTTAATCTTGTTTTTCTAATGTGGTAACATCATTCTACATAAGACAAGTTTATTTATTGTTGGGAACATCTATGAGGTGATGGATTATCATCATTTTCTCCTGTATGTTAACATTTACAAGGTATGTCATGGAATTCTTCCAAAGACATTCCTGAGAATGTGTACAAATGCCTTTCGATGGCCTCCCTCTCACACTGAAAACTGGGGCACCCACCTTGTTACCTCCTTCCCGCCAAGCTCCGCCATGGTCCTGGGTGAAGCAGACATCCACCGCGACAACCCGCCCTGCCATCGTCTCTCGGTGCCCTGGCTACTCTCAATTCTGGCGCTGCCTGGCTGTGCTGCCCCTGAAAGAGTGGATCTGCACACCCAGTTCTCACAGGGCATCCCACCTTCCCAGCTTCCTCTCTCAAGTTACTCCCACTAAAGCTATTCTTTGATCTCAGAGGGGGCCTTTCATCTCCCACCCTGTCTACTTTTATCCTATGTAACTCTCTCCTCCTCTGGTCTTCACTTCTGACCATTTTAGATTTTGTGTTCCCTTATGTAAATTACTACTCTTATGTCAGAATCTTCAATGCTTCTGTTTCTTTTTCCTTTCCATTCACCTCCCTATCAAAACCCTAATTCCAGATCAACCACACCGTCCACTTTCCCCACTGGTAACATTTGTGTGCTGAGTGCAGAGTATCATCACATTTCAGACCTTTGTCTTAAGTTCATGGTTCTCCACCACGACTGAGCCCTCACCTACAATCCTGTTTTCCTAGACAGTTCATTCTCCTCTTCCTGAAAAAAGCTACTGGACTGAACCATTTGAGATTTTCTTTTCTCTTTTTTTTAAAAATAAAGTCAAGAAGAGGTAAGTGTCAGCAATTTCGCATGATTCAACCTAATACCCCATCTATATCTCTGGTCCTATCACCTCCTTTCTCCCTCACAACTGGTAAGTTGGCCTCCTACTTTACAGAGATGATATAAAATCATCAGACTCCAAATTCTCACCATCGAACTACACACTCAGCTGCACACACACGTATCCTGCCCTCCTTCCTGTCTTTATAACAGGAGAAGTGGTCCTTCTCCTTTAGGGCCAATGTCTCCACTTCCATCTTCTCCGGGACTTCAATCAATAGGTCTCTCTCCTTCAACTGTAGGAGAAGCTTCACACTCTCCCCTCCAAATAATCTCCTAATCACTAAATATGTTTTACTCTCTCCATTTTAAAACAAAATTAAACAAACAGCTCCCCTCAATTCCCTGTTCCCCTCAGCTACTGCCCTATTTCTACCCTCTTCCCTTTATGGGGAATGAACTCCTAGGAGTTGTGTAATCTGGCCTTTATGCCAATCCCTCTCCTGAAACGGTTGTTCATAAAACCATAAACAAGGATGGGCACGGTGGCTCATGCCAGTAATCCCAGCCCTTTGGGAGGCCGAGGTGGGTGGATCTCCTGAAGTCAGGAGTTCGAGACTAGCCTGGCCAACATGGTGAAAAGCCGTCTCTGCTAAAAATACAAACATTGGCCAGGCGTGGTGGCAGGCACCTGGAATCCCAGTTACTCAGGAGGCTGAGGCAGGAGAATCGCTTGAACCCGGGAGGCAGAGGTTGCAGTGAACCGAAATCGCGCCACCGCACTCCAGCCTGGGCAACAGAGCGAGACTTTGTCTCAAATAAATAAATAAATAAATAAATAATAAAGGCATTTATGTCCTTCTCTTACTTGGTATCTCAGTGGCACTTAGCATTGATGACCATTTTTTCCTTCAGAAAAATTAACTCCTTTCTTTACTTTTTCTCATGCCATGCACTCTCAGCAGGGGTGATATCACCCCCAGGAGATGAAAATTTGTTCTTAAGGGGCAAAAATATCTTTTTTTATGTATAAAGAACATATATACATACAGTAGTGTATCAATAGGTATACAGATATACAGTGTACCTGTGGTATTAAAATTTCAGGAGGGAAATTATTAGGAAAAGAGTGTCTCAAAAGTCCCCTTAAGGTGTCAATAATAAACAAAGGTTAGAAACACTGCTATATCCATCATTCAACTTCAACAATGATCAATTTTTCCCTCTCCTTCTCCATTTTTATTGCCAACGTTGTTAAGAATATTTCAAAGCAAATACCAGACTTATTTCACCTGCAATTAGTTCAGAATATCTATCCAATAAATAAAGACTTTTTAAAAGACCATGATCAGACAAAATTAATAATTCCTCAACATTATCTAATCCCCCTTTGTATTCAAATATTCCTGATTGTTTAGAAAAGTCTTTTCCAGTTGGTTTGGTCAATCAGCATCCCAAAAAAGTTCATACAGTGCATTTGGCCACAGCCTCTTTTAAGCTGTAATAGCTTGGGTCATATGTCCCATAGAACTTCTCACTTTTGATCTGATCTGGTGTTTAACTTACCCTCTATACTCCACATCCCCTCTAAATTTATAAGTAGCTAGAAATCCGATTCAGATTTGGTTATCTCAGCACACTTCAGTGATGGCCTGCATTTCTTATGGCATCCCGTCTCGGGCACTTACTACCTGACTGCCCACTTTTAGCAATATTAGGGCTCATCAGAGGATCCAGCTTGACCTCTTCACCTCAAGTTTTAGTAATCTCTCCTATTTGGAATGTTGGAATGATCCTTTTCACAGGCTAGCAAAACAATGGTTTTCTTTTTTTTTTTTGACAGGGTTTTGCTGTGTCACCCAGGCTACAGTGCAAGTGGCACGATCATGGCTCACTGCAGCCTGCTGAGTAGCTGGGTCTACAGGTGCTCACTACCATGCCCAGCTAGTTTTTGTATTTTTTGTAGAGATGGGGTTTTGCCATGTTGCCCAGGCTGGTCTCAAACTCCTGAACTCAAATGATCTGCCTGCCTCGGCCTCCCAAAGTGCTGGGATTACAGGTGTGAGCCACAGTGCCCTGTTGGTTTTCTCCTTTTTTCTTTCTGGCTACTCCTGAATTCCTTTGCCCAGCCTCTCAGTACTGGTGCTCTTTTAGAGACTCTCACCTCTTCTGATTCTCTCCTCCAGGGCCTGAACTGCCACGTGCTGATAGTTCCCAGATTTCACTCTCAAGCTCAGGTGCCTCTGCTGAGTGTCTGACCATGATCTGCCTGGTGGACAACTCACTAAGTCTGTGATTTGAAGATATTATCTGTCCCTTCAAACTCGTATCTATTCTCTGTTCCTTATCTAAGTGGAAGGTATCACCATAAACCTAGATGTTTAAACCAGATTTCTGGGCCTGATTCATAACTCATTCTCTCTTGCTGATCCCAATTTATCACCAAATTCTGTTGAGTCTCTTACACATCTCTCCAATATATTTATGTGTTTCTAGCCCCACTGGCAGTATATGGTTTAGGTCACCATTATCTTGGATTAACAAAACATCCTCCTAACAGAGCTCTCCGCCTCTTGAGGGAAATACATTCTACATGCCAGATCCTTCTAAAACACCTATATGATCACCTCACTTGGCTACACATATAATCCATCCACAGTGCCCCATTGCTCTTATAAGAAAGATCAAAACTCTTAATATGGCCTGTAAGAGTGTGGCTGCCTGGCCTCCACTTCCCCAACCTCATCCTTCATGGCTCCGTAAACTATGAAGCAACATGAGCTGCACAGCTCTCGGCTCCCAGGCTGCTCCCTCTACTTGGAGTGTCTGGTTGTGTCTTACTTCTTTGGGACTCAGCTTAAGCATCATTTTCTTTAGGACTCTCTTCCCCCAAACACCTCAACTAACCTGGATTCCTATTTCATGAATACCCACATGCCTTACCCCTCTCTGATCACCACCTGTTTTACCTTATTCTGTAACCTCTAGGAAACTAAAGCTCCATGAGGGCCTGAATTGCACCTATCTTATTCCTTGTCTCCAGTGCCCAGGGCACATAGTTGACGACCAATATGTATTGGTTAAATGAAAGAATGAGTGTTAATATTAAAAAACCTTCAATACCACTCCTAGGACATCACACCATAACTTATGAAAGCAAACTATGGTACTTAAAGTACATAGTAACTAACTTCTTAAAGATTGACTCACCTCTATTTGTTGAATTCTCAAATTGGAAATTAAGTCCCAGCGAGCTGCTCCATTTTCGTCATACCCTCTGAAACCAAAGCCTGCAGCATTATTAATGGCATCAGCTATAGAAAACAACATTAGAAAAAAGTATTAAGAATCTCCATAACAATTTACCATATTCTCCCAGAAAGTATGTGTTATTATATCTTTTATTCTTAAACAGTAAAAGTAGATTTATTCTGATTTTTAAGTCAGAAACAACATCACATACAATGAAAATAACACATCTAGGACAATTTGGTTAGTCAGTAACACATGAGATATCATGCATGAGTTGGGGGCGGGTGGAGTTTAAAAGCTGCTGAGGACCAACAGGTGAAGGTGAAGACTCAAACAAGAAACGCTCCCCAACATTAGCTGTGCCACTGGAACACAGCAGAGTACGCTCAACCAGCTGCCAAGAAGTTGCTAAGGGGATGTTTTTGCTCTGGGAGCACCATGTTCTTTTTAATCATATATTTGAAGTGTCCTATAAACAATAATATATAAGTGAGGAATAATATTTTCCTTCCATTTTTTTTCTTTCTTGGTTCACCAGAACCTACTCTGTGTATATGTCTCTAGAATTTTTAAAAAATAGAGACAGGGTCTCCCTGTGTCACTGCCCAGGCTGGAGTGGCAGGATTATAGCTCACTGCAGCCTTGAACTCTTGGGCTCAGGCAATCCTCCTGCCTCAGCCTCCTGAGTAGCTGTGACTGCAGGTGCACATCATCATGCCTATTTTTTTTTTTTTTTTTTGTAGAGATGGGGGTCCCACTATGTTGCCAAGGTGGTCTCGAACTCCTGGCCTCAGGCCATCTTCCCACCTTGGCCTCCCTAAGTGCTGGCATTTCAGGCAAGAGCTACCGCACCCGACCCAGAATTTGTTTTCTAATCCTTTTCACCACAATGCTCAATTAGTTATTTTTGCTTTATGTACATGCTTAAGCTGCAAAGAAAATTTCTGCCTCAAATGAGCCCTTTTCCAATCAACTGGAAAATTGTTCATGCTATTTGTATCATGACCAAAGAAAAAACAAACAAATCCATCAAAGCCCAGCAAAATAATATGCCTATATAGACATGTATCCTTAAATTGTTTTATTGTTTATTAGTGCTTTTTAGTACATCAAACAAAATCCTTTAAAAATTACACTTTGGGGGAAAAGAATAAACAAGATTTACTCCTCTGTCAGGTTTAATGAGGTCAGCTGCCTTTGTTCAATTCACATAAATATGAGCCTCTAAGGTAAGCCTGTTAGCATAGTAACATATTCAACAGAATTAAAAATCTATCAACCACATGGGCAGCATACCCATAGAAATGGCTGCTGGGGAACTCCTTCCCTCCCTCATGGTTGCCACCACTTCTGATTTGTTCATGTATTCATCCTCTCCATCTTTGTTAGCCTACTGTGATCTAAGAGCAATGAAACTCCTAACCAACTTCACATGTGACAACAAGATTGGCCCAGGGTATGGTCAACAGCAACAAAACAAGAAGAGAACTGGGGATATCAAACTGCAGGAGTCCACCTTCCATGTTCCCCTGCCCCCCAGTCTCCCGCCACAGACCCTGCCTAATCTTTACCTCAGGTAATGTAAATCCTGAGAGAGCTTCCAAGTTGTCATTATATAGAGATATTCCAAATAACTGACCATTAACATCAATTTAAACTTTAATCTGTCCCTACATGAACTAAATGTTTTTCAAACTTGAGTTAAAGGGAAAAAAAGTGCTCAGATCCCAGTAAATCATTTTTTTGAGGTGATAAGGAGAAAAGGGCAGGGCCACAGGGCTGTGGAGATGAGAAGCCTGATTCCCATTTTGAGAAGCCTGAATTAAGGAATTAAATATAGTCTGCCTAGCCACTAGTATCCATGAAATTATAATTTGAAAAATGTACATGTGGATACAAAAATCAGAAAGTAACTGTCCATATGATCCAGAATACATTCATACTATTTTTATAAATTATTAATAAAATACAAAAACAAAGTTAAAGAATTTTGGAACTCTTGGACTTCCCAAAAAACAGATTTTTGGACCTCCAGAGATCATTAAACTCCAATTTTACAACCAAATGGACAATTACAAAAAGGTAACAGGGGTGGAGATGAACGTGCGCACATGCATGCTGAGCCTCAGCTGGCTTCTCCACTGACAGAGTTGAAACCTGAACCTCAGCGCTGAACCATTACCAGGAACTCAACCATTACTTGTGTTAAGACAGTACAGACATAGTACAAGTATTTATTGAATGGAATAACTTTATTGCCTTACAGCTAAAAATTCTTTAAATTCTTTAAATATAGTTCAATTTCAAATTCTCATTCATATATATTCTAATATGATTATTTCTTTAAGGAAGAATCAGGGAAAAGGAATTAACTCACCTTTGGTTTGTAAATATGTAAAAATGCACAAGATTCATTTTTCAAACCAAATATTGGGGTCGGAGGATCAGAAGTACCCTAAGAATCATTTTAATTGTCATAACTGCAAATAAAAAATTAATGATAAATTTGGTTGTTTTTTTTTGAGGCAGGGTCTCACTCTGTTACCCAGGCTGGAGTGTAATGGTGTGATCACAGCTCACTGCAGCCTCAACTTCCCAGGCTAAAGCGCTACTCCCACCTCAGACTCCTGAGTAGCTGGGACCACAGGTGTGCAACACCACACCTGGCTAATTTAAAAAAATTTTTTTGAAGAGATGGGGTCTCACCATGTTGCTCAGGCTGGTCTCAAACTTCTGGCTTCAAGTCATCCTCCTTCCTCAGCCTCCCAACATGCTGGGATTACAGGTGTGAGCCACTGTGCCCGGCCTAATGATAAGTCTTGTATATTTTTACATATTTACAGAGATCTTGTGATTTTTCTCAAAAGCCTTATAAATTCAACGACCTCGTTCTATTGATAAGATTTTCAACAATTAGATGTCCAACCGAATCCAAAAACATGCAGAACTCTCATATTCTATAAATCTAGTGGTTCAACCAACAGGTCAGAATTCTTACAAAACCCTAAAAATACCAGGTTTGTTTAGGAAAGTTCTCAGTCTCAATTTAAAGTCAGAATTTAAGTAGTACAGGAATTTAATTCAGTATTATTGATGTCTAAATTTGGCTACAATAAAAATGTTCAATCCTTAAAGAAATCTTAGATTAAAATCCATAAGGTAACATTATATTTTAATTGGCCATTAACTCACTAGGTTAAAGCAACTTTTAATGATGCTATTGTGCACAGCTGTATGATGAAAGACTGAAAATGATGAAAGACTGAAAATAATGAATCCAGCCCCAAACTGTAATCATTGTAATCAAAATAAAACCGACAGTAAAATGCTAATCCTTAGAGGCCTAATTATTGGCTGATGTGTTTCTTTGTGCATTCATTCAAATATTTGTTGAGTAACAAATATAAACAAGGCAAGCAGAACACAATCTTAAGAATAAAGGAGTTTATAATCTTGTGGGTGAGATAAAAAAGACAATACGTATATAAAAGAGGTTTCAATTTATCCAATGAAGCATTCTCTCTACTTTAGTCTAACCTTCAAAACGTGGCCAGAATCATCTTCTTCTGCCACAGGATCAGGCCATCAGCCTGCCTGAAGCCTTTTGTGGCTAATTCAGCAGAGCAGGCAAGGTCCTGTGAAAGCCCATTTCACCTGACCAGGTCCCTCCTTCCCACATGCCCCTGCTAACATCTGCCACGCAAAGCGAGGTACCTCCATGTCTCTTTGCTCATGAGTGCAAAACTAGCCATTTTCCACTTGCTGAAATCACATTCCATCTTTTTGTTTTTGTTTTTGAGACTACCTAGGGGTTATTGCTCAACTCATATTAAAACCTCATTCTGTCGCTCAGGCTGCAGTGCAGGGGTGTAATCACAGCTCATTGCAGCCGCAAACTCCTAGGCTCAAGCGGTCCTCTCACCCCAGCCTCTCAAGTAGCTGGGACTACAGGCACATGCCACCAGGCCTAGTTGATTTTTAAAAATCTTTTTGTAGAGAGAGGGGTCTCACTATGCTGCCCAGGCTGGTCTTGAACTCCTGGCCTCAAGTGATCCTCCCACCTTGAACTCCCAAAGTGCAGGGATTATAGGGGTGAGCCACCATAACTGGCCCACATTCAATTAAAGCCACGATTGCATGTTATCTTTTCTCTAAAATTTGTTCTACCTGCCAAGCATAACTGATGACCCCCATCAGTGTGCCAATATCATTTTATTCACTTTGCTGATAAACTACTGATCATATTATACTATGGTTAATGGTCTACTTAACAGGTATCATAACTGTAAGCTGAATACAATCATACTAAATTATAACCATCTGGAGGATAAGAACTATGTCTTCATCTGGAGGATAAGAACTATGTCTTATACATACTCATATCTATCCTGGCTAGCACTGAATCTAGAATATAATACGCATTCAACAAATATCTGTTGTCTTTCATTGATCCATGTATTTTTATTTTGTATTATAATAAAATTGATTCAGTTTTTAGAATATACTTACATATGAGTTGCGAGGGCTGTTTTTTCTACACAGATGACTTAATTTTTCCAATTGGTCTTTATGTATCCTCAAGAGGGCGCACTGATAGCAATCTATCGACAAGGTAAGAAACGCTTCAACCAGACACAGGGAAATCTATTTACATGTTACTTACCTAGCGTCCATGCAAAATAGTATTTGGGTCTGGCAGCCAAAAGAGAGATATACAGATAGATAATCTTTGTTGGCCACGAAGCTGCAGCTTGAAAATGCTCATCAATGTTGTACTCCACAGGTAATGTTGTACAGATGGTCAAGTGAAATAACAAGGACAGCCCACAAACTAAGAGCTTCTGAACAACCGCAGTCTGAAAAGTGCAAGGCGAGACTTCATCAACTTTATCCATGCTCCTTTTAATTCATTCTATGTATTATCGACAGATTAATCTTCCTGAATGGATCATCAGTCCTACAATTCTCCTGGTCAAAATTCAAGAGCTACATTGCACTTGGCATTTAAAGTCTTTCATGGTCTCATGGTATGAACTTTTCCAACTGTATCTATAAGTACTACCTAGGGGTTATTGCTCAACTCATACTAAAACCTCCATTTTGTATTCAGAACTTTCAGGAAATAAAAAAATCTAAAAGCAAGCATAAGTGTATTGGTGTGAATGGAAGTGAATATAAAAAAATTAACATTAATTACTTTTGGCAATAAATTTTATATGGATATATGTATGTTTTCCATTGTGTCTTTTCTGTATTTTCCAAATTCTAGGCATCTCATGGATGTTATTTTTACAATAAACAATCTATGCATCTCTGTAAATCTGAAAGTTAACACAACTTTGTTCAAGAATAATAAAAACCAAAAGAGCTATACACCTGAGAAGAATAAGAATTTGCATAAAAGACCCTGGTGAAAGGAAGAGGCTATTCTTGGCAATAGTGCGGTAAGGTTGCATCACCAACTCATGGTATTTTGTATTTTTACAACTCATGCTGTTTTTATATTTGTAGAAGGCCAGAATATTTCAACTTCATTTGGTATAAAAGAGATTATATAGGCTAGGAAGAAAAAGAAACAAGCGAAGAGAAGGCTAGATCCAGATGAAGTATGCAACAAAATATCTGGATTTAGAAGTGCTCTATACAGTAACCAAATAGTATTCAAATTAACTGCAGTAATTTATCAATGAAGCTCCACATTTTAACACTTTATATAATAGTGCCAGAAGAAAAGCTCCAAGACAAGAGCCAAAGCATATGCCGGATGCACTGCACTTCTGAGAACAGTATTTTATTATTGGTTGCTCCTGCGAGGTGGAACTCAGTGTTCAAAGACTCCTTGCAGCAGTTGTTATTCTCATTTTCCATTGTCTTTTATCCCTTTCTTTAATAAAATAAGGCTACTCTTTCTTCAGTGCCTCCCAAATATCTTACCTATACATTTGAATTATGAGATTTTAAAATGGTAGAGAAAAAAATTGTAATTATAAATGAAGCAAGGTGAAATAAATGGCCCCATACTTTAATTTTAAAATGAGGCATATCATTTTAGTAATGTAATAAGAAGTACTGTTGCCACGAGACTATATGGTTCTGAAGTAGGGCAGGGATATGGTGCTGCAACAAAAATGTAAAGAACACGAAAACAGCCTGTATCCTGAGAGGTGATATCCTCAGCCCCCTTCCCCGCCCAGACCCAGAGTCCCAGCAGTCAAGTTTGTATGCCCTAGGCAGAAAACTGGAGAATACTTCACCCAAAAAAACCAAAGAGCCCCAGAGAAATGGCCTACAGACATCATGACAGAGACTGCCAAGTGTTTCCCAGGAGCCCTCCTCCCCTTCCTGCACAGAAAAGGAAGTTTCTCTTGGGTGCTTGGAAGTCTAGCTAAAGATGACACATCATAGCCTTTGGTGCACCCGAGTGTGGCTATATGATTAGGTTCTGGCCAATAGGATGTGAGCAAAAGTAATATGTACAGGGAAGATGGAGCTTGGATCTCTAACACCTTGGGGCCCCCATATTATCAATGCACTGCTTACAGGTGAGCTGTCCCACATATAACATAAAAACAAATTTCCACCTTGTTTAAGTTCCTGTTATTTTGGTCCTTGTTTCAGCAGCCAAACCCATATCCTAACTGATGCAGATAGAGGAGAGAACAGTGGAGAGGTCCCCAACAGAAGAGCCAGTGGGCTCCGTGAGCATCCTCCTTAGGATCCTGAGCATCTATGCACTTCACTGATGCACAAGGAGCTTCCAAATGCCCCTTGAGGGACTTATGACTAACTACCGCTATTTGACTTTATAAAGTATATGCACGTGAAATTTAAATAAAATATATTATTAAAATGGTGGGAAAATACATGAAGAATATTTGCCATTATCAACAACCTCTGATTTAGGATGTCTATAACCCAAAAGAGGAAAGTGACATTTTATGAGAGTAAAACCCATAAAAACTCAGTGAAGTGATAGAATATATACATTTGTATTATTCTTTGTCAAGTTTGATTTACTACTATCACTTTTATAACATTTGATATTTTCAAGTATTTTATAAAGTCATTTGATCTTCATACAGTCTGTAAAATGGGGAAGACATTAAGATTCTCCTTTTGCAGACAAGGACTCATACACATTAAGTGATGTGCCGAAATGATGAGCCAAACTGGTCACTGACAGTCCAGCATCTTGACTCCTAGGCTTTTATTCTCCTTCCAGCATTCCCGAATAAACTTCTAAGAAGCTGTCTACAATTGTCTTTACCTTCTCTTACAGCAGGGAGACCACTAAAAGATTAAGTGGTCATCCTGGAGATACAAAACAGTCAATGAAGAGACACCAATTTCAAGTCTGGAATCCCACTCAGTTTGATATGACATTTCTCAACACTTAACCAGTAATAGAAAATATGAAGACAAAACACCTTTTTGGTATAAAATACAATGAGCGACATGGTAGGAAAGAGGTAATATACTATCTTTTGCAAGTGCAGGTACATTTCTACATTGACCCTTTGTTGCCCACACAGTGGAGGGTGGTAGATTTGCAGGAGAAAGAAGGTGACCCCTTGCTCTAAGCCCTACATTCACAGAAAACACACTAGCCCCTTTCCTTCATCTCACAGACTTCCTGATTGGCCTATTCTTTTTCATGGAAACTTTATAGATTTTACCAGATGAAATCTAACAGAAACTTAGCCTATATAGAGCCTCACTGCCTTTCTTTATGAAGCAGCATCCCAGCAATTTCAAGTGCCCCAGTGGCTTAAAGAAAATAAAAATTATGTTTGGTTGTAAGGCAACTTAGCATAGACTTGAAACCAGATTGCACTGGTTTGAATTCCAGTTCTACTGCCAACCTGGGGAATCTTGGTCAAATCACTTAGCCTCTGAGTCTCAGTTTCCTCAATGGTGAGAAAAACAGTGTCTACCTTGTATGAATGCTGTGAGGGCTGAAAGAGTAACTACGTGTGAGGTGCACACCACAGTGCCTGGCACATGGTGAGCACTGTCAAAGTGTTAGCTATTATTAATATCTTTATCATATTACTAATCTCTTCATTGTGGGAATCAGGAGCTGTTTTGTGGAAAAAGGTGGTATTTGAAGTAGGCTTTTAAAGAGAAGAAAGATTTCAACTTGCAATAATTAAGAAGAGGAGAGGGAAAGCAAAAAAGAAATGGAGGATACAGAGTGTTTACAATCTGCTGGAACACAAGGCATAGGTAAGAAAGAAATAAGAAAGAAAGAAAAGGAAGGGAAGGAAAGGGGAAAGGGGGAAGGGGGAAGGGAGCCTGGAAAATTGTTAGGCTGGCCAATTCCATGATAAGAGCTTTCTTGTAAAATCCCCTATAACCATAAAGCATTATTCTCACTGAGGAATTTACCACATAGTTTCTCAAGTGACCTTATTTGTGTTCTTAAGCATGACTGTACTTCTACTAGGTGCAGTGTGAAGTCATTTATCTTGAAAAGTATTTTTAAAGAAATAGATGGATAAGTTCACAATGTGAAAATATTTGTATCTTTAAATAAGACTAACCAATACATGCTATAAAGGCTCCAGATAAATCTCATGACCTTACATTTGGAGATGGCTCTGTTCTTTCATACTGCGTCTCTTCTTTTCCATTTTCACCAGATTGTGTGATATGGTATGATCTGCCTTCAATGAAAGTAATGTAGTCTTTGTAAGAGCAAAGTGGGCCTGCCAGGATCCCCATGAAGTTACAGTTGTAACTCAAATACTCCAGTAAGCTTGGCATGCGCCTGCAATGAAAAGACATGCAACCAGTGAGATGCAGCATAAGCTTCAGAACATTTGATAGAATAACGATCCACCTCACTGCTCTCCATTTCCAAAGTAAAACAAGCTTTCATTTTCATTTGCACCCATACAATAAGAATTTTAAGGATCAGAACATAGTCATGCTCAAAAGTATGTCTGAATAAGAGTTTCTATACAGATCCTTATGAGCAAATATGAAGGTTTCAACTTAGATTTCTCACGATGAGACAAATCAAAGATGGACGCACTATCTGCAAAGTGCTGTCTCCTCCTAGGCAATCATTTGCTCTTCTAACAAACACGTGCTGTGCACGGTGTGCCCCACCTGCTGCAGGGCCTGGATACGGCAGTAAACAAAAGAGAGGACAATCCTGCATCCACAGAGCTTCCATACTGGTTGCAGAAAACAATAATAAAATTTATAAAACATATTTTCAGAAGTGCTAAGTGCTACAAAAAGAAGGAACTCTTTTATTCTATTAAGAAGTCAGAGAAGGCCTCTCTGGTAAGGTGACAGTTGAGCAGAGACCAGGAAGAAGTGAGAGGAGTTGTGTGGATGTTGGTGACAGGGGTTCCAGGCAGAGGGAATGATGCGTGAAGACCCCTGAGCTGGGCACGGCTGGCAGCAAGGCAGCCGTGGGGCTGGAGCAGAGTGGACCCAGGGGAAGAGGTGGGAGCAGGGAAGACAGCTGAGGTGAGATCAGACGGGGCTTGCCTTACAAGCCATGGCAGGAACTTCAGATTTTATTCTGACTGAAATGAAAAAACACAGCAGGGGTTTAAAAGATCTATGTCTCAATGCGTCACTCCAGCCCATGTGTGGGGCTCCTGCGGTCTCCAGGCAGGAGGTGACAATGGCTGGAGGAGGGGGCAGATGCTCTGCACGTATCCTGGCAGTGGAGCCTGAAGGCTACGCAGGGATTGGCTGTGAGGTGGAGGAGAAAAGGGAGTCAAGTCAATTCCACTCCTTAGAGGTCTGTCCAAATGATACATGGTACCTATGGGTAACACAGTGAAAATGGGTAGTTAACACAGGAGACTATTTAGACTATTTATGTTACCATATAAATGAATAAGGAGTGTATTTAAAAAAAAAAGCTGCATTAAGAAAGCCTACTGTCCACTGTTAATTATAAACCATCACAAAGAAAGCACAACTGCACCTGTGGACAGCAGGCAGGCTTCTTGAACATGTTACAGTCCATGCTCCTCTCTCAATATGATAAGCTGTCTCCTTAAAAAATACAAACACTCTTGTGGACAAGAGAGGTTGAGAGAATACCCTCATAAACAGTTTTTTAAAGAGCTAGGTCTTGTTATGTTGCCCAGGCTGGACTCAAACTCCTGAGCTCAAGCAATCCTTCTGCCTTGGCCTCCTGAGTAGCTGGGATGACAAGCACACACCACCTTGCCTAGCTTAGCATATATTATTTTTCTTTGATAAATTAAATAGAACAAAATAGTGATTCCTGTCCATCTGATACTATCTGGGTTACCACTCAGCCCAAACTACTTTTCTAACTTTTCCAGAATTATTTTTCCACTTTTAAAAATGTCTTGAACCTTAAGTATTTTCTTTTTAGGGCTTGAAACTGATGACAGAAAATGTTTCTGGCAGATTTTCTCTTTTAGTTCTTTCTATTTAATGATGAAACAGCATGCTTTCTCACTGTATCAAAGACCAGGGTAAGTACCCTGCAGTCACAAGGTTACAAAAGAACTCCCTGTACTCCAGCAGCAGAGCTCCATTCTTAATACCAATTATTTTAACACCAAGTCAAACTATGTATCACCGTTAGCAAGGACAGGAGATAGTTCTAAACCATGAAACTGGCTTAAGTAATTTTTGGCTCAACTGTCATATCAAACAACAAGTCATTTTAGGTACCGAAGTAAGTAACTGTATTTATTTATAAAATGAGAACTTAAGTCTAATTGTAATGTATAATATCAAACAAAAGACTCATTCATTCATTCCATTTGATATTTGATATCAACTGTGTGTTGTCTCAAGCTTGGGCTTCTCATGTACAGAATTACTGACACTTTGGACCCATGATTCTCTGTTGTGGGGTCCTCCTGTGCAGTGCAGGGTGTCTAGCAGCACCCCCTAGGCGCTACCCACCAGATGCCAGTAGCACCACCCGCCTCAGCAGGAACAACCAAAAATGTCTAGACATTGTCAGCTGACTCTTGGAGGCGAAATCACTCCAAATAATGACCACGGTTTGGATGATGGGGACAATAAATGAGACAAAGTTCCTGTCCTCAGTGACAGGGGCAGGGAGAGGGACAATTGAAACAAATGTCTTGTATAACATCAGACAGTAATACCTACTATGAGGAAAACAAAGCGGAGCAAAGGGAGGGAAAGTGATGGCAGGAAGGGAGGGGTATTTTTGATAGAGTGAGCTGCACAGCTAAGAATGAATTGAGTGAGGAAGCGTGGTCGAGCTCTGGGCTCTTGCTGGGCCTTATAATGCTGTGGTCAGGGGTTTGTAATTCTGTTCTAAATTATATAGGGGAAGCCACTGGAGGATTTTCATCAGGGGACGGGAATAATATAATCCAACGCACATTAAAAGCTTCTCTGGCTGCTAGCTGAAAAGTAGGCTGCACAGGGCATGGGAGAAAATAGGGAAGCCAGGAAGGAAAGCTACCACAGCAGACCAAGCAGAAAATGAGGGTTTGTACTGGGATGTGACGGGTGGAAGCAGTGAAAATCAGTCAGATTAGAGATTAATTTTAAAGGAAGGGCTAACTTGACTTGCTGGTGAAATGGATTTGCTGTAAGAAAATGGAAGTCCCCCCAAGCCACCAGTGATAATGGTACTGCTATTAGCTAACTGGGTGATAATGGTGGAGGAACAGATGCGGGAGGAGGAAGGAAGAGGGAGACAAATCAGAAGTTCCGTTTTGAACATGTTCTGTTCGAGCTGCCTGTCACTATCCATACAAAGACCTTGAAATGGCAGTTGGATAAATGAGGCTGGAGCTGAGGGGAGTGGATTAGGCAGGAATATAAATTAAGGAGCCTTCAAATACGAAGATGGCCTTTCAAGCCAATGGATGTGACCACCTGGAGAAAACGAAGTCCAGGGCTGAGGCCAGGCTAGTGGTAAGGCAGAAGCAGGGGCAGAGGATGCAGCAGAAGAGACAGAGAGAAAGAGCCAGTGAAGGAGGAGAAAAATTGAAAGAAGGGAGTGTCCTGGAAGGAAGTGAAGAAGGTATTTCAGAAGAGTGGCCAACTGGCCAATGCTGCGAGGTTCAGCATCATGCAAACAGGCTGACAATGAAATCGGCCAAGATTAAGGGCAATCTTGAAAGAATGAGTTCAGACCAAGAGTGGGCACAAAAATCTGAATGCAGGGGGCTGAGGGGAGAATGAGGGGAGACACTGAATGTCGACAAAGTCTTCAAGAAGTGCTCCTCTAAAGGAGCATGCAGTAACGGGGTGATGGCCAGAAGGGAATGAGAGGTGTCATGAGCTTGTTCTGTTCAGGTGGTGGGGATGGCCCAACAGAGAGGGAGAAATCAGTGAGTGAACAGGCAGGAGTAACTGACGCAGCTAAATCCTTGAGAAGGAAGTGAACTCCGTGCAGCAGTGAGAAGCTGGCCTTCGATTAGATGATGGACAGCTAGTACTTGACACCAGGAAAGAAAGTAGAGCACTGTGTTATAGATTCAGGCAGCATGGGAGACTTGGTGGTTGCAGAATCAAAGTAGGATTGCTTTTTTTTCTCTCCAAAAAATAAAATTTTGCTACCAACATGAGTATGGGGGACGGCGTGTTAGAAGTCTGGGAGGAAGGAGAATATATCATCTTAGAAGAGTGTGGGCAAGTTGAGTGGACTGAGGAAATGCAGAACTACTGACGATACTAAGGATCCTAATTTTAAATTGGGGTAACAAATTCAAAATGAGTCCAGTCAGCAAGACAGTGTTTTTCCACTCAGCATTCTTCCCCTGTTCAGGTAGGTGAAGAGGTGGGGTTACCCAGGTCTGGGGATTTGCTCTCGATGTGAGAGGCACAGGGGAAATGGCAGCTGAGTGTCTGTAAATGAGTAGCTACTGGGATGGCGCAAGGGCTCCTAAAGATCAAAGAACCAAGACCAAATCAACCTCTCGTCAGGAAAGCTACTCAAGTGTCTATTTATTGATACATAAAGATTGACTATAGGGGATATCAGAATAGAACATTTTTAAAGACAGGAAAATACAAAAAGACCCCCAAGACATGCTACCTGGGATGAAAGATGAATACTTAGTGTAGTTCTAAATAATATCACAAACAATCTCATTCTTCTAGCAGCTATGCACTTATTCATTCTAGATTTGGAAACAAGGTAATCCGTGGGAATTTTTTCTTTAAGTATAATGAGTATTCCATCTCAAATTATATTAGTTGAGATAGACACTGTGAAATTAAGCCATTCCTTAGATTAGTCATCAGAGTGCCTTTAATAAATGAAGTAGAAGCTTATCCCAGAATGAATTCCTCAAATAATAATGAGAATTATCTGACTGGTTCTTTATTATTTCAAAATATGGCATCGATGTGCTATATTAATGTATTGTATCTTAGCCCAGTACCTGCCATCAAGTTATTGGCCTGTAAATGGTAGCTGCTATTACCAGTAATTACTACATGGCAGACATGAAGACAATACTATCCTCCTGTCTTCAAGGAACTCAGAGTCTCATAGGGATGAAAACTTTAGCAGCTAACCTCGTGGCCCATAGGAGGCGCAAATGTACAATCGCAGAGGCAGGGTGCTACAGGAGCCGTAGAAGGGATGCCCAGCCGGGCCCAGCAGGCTTTGGCAGGAGGAAAGTGCATGGAGGGAGTGAGGCTTGATTTTCAGAAGTTAAGTACCTCTAGAAGGACTAGTCAGCCTCAGCCACAGAAGGAACGTGGGTCCTAGGCAGGAGCGCAGGAAGCATGGCAGAATAGGATGCAAACGCACGTACCTTACAGCTAAATCCCTCTGTGAGGAAGTCAGTTCTTCATCCTTCCGAAACATCCCTGAGAAACAAAAACAGGTACTCTTATCAATTAAGATTTCTCCCCAAAATGGCATTTTTGCCCATGCACACTTTCATTACTTTCCTCATTTGAAATTCATGCTATTATATTCCTAATTTTGACATAATAACTGTTCCTTTCCTTCTCATGGCAACACAGCCTCGATCATGTGAAAAGTCTCTATAAAATAACACATGGTTGGGTATCTGACTCCACTCTAAGGGGAGTTATAATTAAAGAATTCCCAAATGCTGGCACTTTAAAAATTATAATGTTATTATCCTTAATCGTAAATGCTATGACTTTTCGAAAAGGGGCATTACAATTTTTCTATTATGGGATGACTTAAATGACTACACATGAGTACTATAAACTAGAAGATCAACCTAAAGCAAAGAGCAATTTCCTTACTCCTCCATGACTCCAATGCATGAAAACCAAACTCAAATACATCATCTTCATCCATCTATTTACGTTTCTCTTCAAAGAGGAGGATATATTATTTAAGATTACACATCAATTTACTAGATCCATATGCTTTAAAAATATATACCTCAAATCCAATTTAAAGACCAAAGGGGAATGAAATTAAAAAGCAAATAGCAACATTAATATTAATAAATTAATAAATTAATATTAGTACAGTAGTAATATTCCCCCAAAGAACCAAAGCTAAAGCAATGAAAAAACAGTGAAATAAATAGACAAAACTAAAAACACGAAAAGACAAATCGTAGAATAAATACATGTAGCCAACTAACGTGAAATGTTAATTTCACGATTAATAATGTTTTCATTATAAATCATTACATGTACGTTAAAAGAGCAAGATGCCATTTTCACCTGTTATAAGTACGCAGAAATTTTAAAGGGCTCTTACTCATATAATACAATCTAAATTATGTAAAACACACATTGTATGTATTTTATATGTATATAAAACAAAGATGAGAAGAAAATAATTACTGTCTTAAAATGCCTCAGGAACTATTCTATGCACTGAGGAAAGAGCAGAGGAAAAACAAACTCCCTGCTTTTATAGCACTTATATTCTAGTAGGGAGACAGAAGATAAACAAATAAATGAGGTACCAAGAGGAACTCACATCATCTTGCTGTAAACCAGTATAGCAAACACTTTAGAAATCTTTCTACCCTCTATTCCTAAAACTCTAGCCCTAAGGAAATAACTGAAGGTGTGATTCAAGATTTATGACAAGGATCATCACAACTTTATACATAATAACAGAAAAAAAGTAACAACCTATATATGCAACAATTGGGGAATGGGAATATATTACACATTCCACTTTTGACAATTATGTAAAAAGAAAACCATGCCTCATAAGATGATAAAGGAAATATTAATAAAAAAGAAGGGGCCAGGCGCAGAGTGGCTCATGCTTGTAATCCCAGTACTTTGGGAGGCCAAGGTGGGTGGATCACCTGAGGCCAGGAGTTTGAGACCAGCCTGGCCAACATGGTGAAACCTTGTCTTTACTAAAAAAAAAAAAAAAAAAAAAAAAAAAATTAGTTGGGTGTGGCGGCGGGTGCCTATAATCCCAACTACTCAGGAGGCTGAGGCAGGAGAATCACTTGAATCTGGGAAGTGGAGGTTTCAGTGAGCCAAGACTCAGCCAAAAAAAAAAAAAACTCTGGCTCTGAGAAATGTTGGGGGAGGGACATGGAAGATTATTTTTTCTTCGTATTTCCAATTTGTATTTTTCAAATTTTCCTCAATGATCACATACCTACTTTTTATAATCAGGAGGAAAAAAACCACTTAAAAAAAAAAAGATGATCGAAGATTAGAAAACGGTAAAACATTATCAGGATTTAAACCCCAAAAAAGGGTAATTCCTACTTGTGACAACTCTACTTTCTTCCCCCATATCAGATATATGTTGTCCACCTTTTCCTTAAAAAAAAAAAAGAGCCATCTTTAGAAATGAGGATAAGTATTCAATTTTTAAAAACTCCTTATCCTTTTTTCCCTCATGCTTTTACCAGGCAAGTGACATGTTAATAGCCTTCTTTGTGATTTCAAGCTTTGCCATACATAAACTATGTCATTATATTTAGTCAGCATTTCCAAGTGTTTGGCATAGGGTGGGCCTCTACACCAGTTCAGTCTGCCATGTTGCTCAGAGAAGCGATTACTGCTTTCGAAGTGTAAACTAACCAAGAAAAGTAGACACAGAGCTTAAAGGATAGAGTTGCATAGAACAAACTTGTGTCAAAAGTCTACACACACAAAAAACCCAGCCTTCCTTCTCAGTTCAAAACTTGGGAACTTGCCAAAAGAATCAACAAAAACCAATTAAAGACAAGATATCATTTTTTAAAGCTAGAAGTCTAACCAAGTCCAAGTGAGGCAGTGCAGCAAACAATGGGGTATGACAAGACTTCTGAGCCCTGGCATGACACCACATTGCAGGTGGAGACTGAAAGCCTGCCACTGCTGCTGTGTCTAACAGCTGATACAGGTAGTCCAGTGATTCTACTGTGCTGCTTAGTTACCCTGAGCATACCATTTTTTCACTGAATTAATGGAATGGCGTATCTTCCACTGTTTAGTACTTATGTATGAATAGGTAAAAGAAAATGATTGCTTATCATTTTCATGTAAATTCGGAGTCAGGAATCATGGCGATGCCAAACAACCACTGATTATCTCCATGGGTGGCTGCGACAGTGGCATCTTTGGTTTCTGATGGTTCAATGTACACACATTTTGTTTTATGCACAAAATTATTAAAAATAATGTATAAATTACCTTCAGTCTATGTGTATAAGGTATATATAAAACAAATTAATTCTGTGTTTAGACTTGGGTCCCAAGATATCTCATTACATGTATGCAAATATTCCAAAACCTGAATAAATCCAAAATCGGAAACACTTTTCTCAAGTATTTCATATAAGAGATATTCAACCTGTACAAACATTCTGTTAGGTTCAAGTATTCCTATTGTGAGGTGACATCAATGAAGCTGCCAGCAAGACAATCAGCTACACTATCCCTAAAGGCCACAGTACAAGCCAGACTTCATGAGCAAACATGCCAGCAGGTTATTTTAGTCATTCATCCTAAGCCCTCAGCAATCTCATATACATGATTCAAAGCCAGAAAGGCAAGCAGGCTCTATTATATGAGGGTGATGAAATGTCTTAAAAACCATGCCTAGAAATACCCAAAGATAAAATAACACCTGCTTCCTGAAGATGCAAATATGAATGATGCCACTGGATTGATAGCTGAGAAACAGACACAGCTGTAGGTAATTTATTTGGTTTCATCTAGGAGTGGTCCTGAACCAGGCTGTGCAGAAACAAGTTAACATAGTTCTGAGAATGCTATCCTTAGAAAGGCCTGCTTATAAGGTGTGCCCATGGCTGGTGCATGAGAACTTGGCTGGTCCACAGTCCCCTACACCGATAGGAAATGTCCCCCATGTCTAGCCTATTTGTGCCAACAATGTGGTTTATTCTGAACACCTGCTTTCCTTCTGGGAGCCTAGAATTTTGGTGTGCGCTAGGCAGCGGGGGCCTATGTGACCAGCCCCCAGTAAAAACTTTGGGTGCTGAGCGTCTAAAGAGCTTCCCTGATGGACACTTCACAGGTGTTGTCACAATTTGTTGCTGGGGGAAATAAGTCCATTCTCTGTGACTCCCCTGGGAGAGGACTTCTGGAAACTTGTGCCTGGTTTCTTCCAGACTTCATTACAGGCACCTTTGTACTTTATTGACTTTGCTTGGAATCTTTTCACTGTAATAAATGTTAGCCATGAATTCAACTACATGCTCAGTCCTGTGAATCACCAAACTGGGAGTGGTCTTGGGGTCCCCCAATACAGATAAAAAGGCCCTTCTCTGAAAGATTAGCTGAGAAAATATGGCTTAGACAGGGTTCAATCTATCCCTTGGGAATAAAGGGGTAGCTGGTATGGGATGTGGCAGACCTGCAGCAAACTGTCTCAGAGGATGTACTGAAGCAAACTGGAAGAGGAACCTAGTTTGAAAAGTTAAAGTGTATGAACTCCTCAAATGCTGCCAAGACTAATCACAATCTAAACTGTTCTAAAGAGATAATTACCATTAAATCCATTTAAAAGAACAGGTTACAAAATGGGGTTTGTTGTTCTTCTGAGTTGAATATATATATTGTCATCAGATACTTCTAGATCTATGGACAAAATTATATCCTTGATCCACGACTTTCCTATACTCTCTTTCCAGTGTCACAGGAGTAATCTGTTACCAGCGTACTACAGAAGTGTTAGCACCTGAAGATAATTATAGGCTTTTACCTACAGTGTTTCCTAGTTTAAGTTTTATAACTACAGTCTAGTAACAGGGTCGAGTGAGTTTCACCCACTTCATTGATCACAATGCAAGAACTACAAGACACTGTGCATAAATTATAATCCAAGAAAAAACCCTCCAAGCTGAATCATACTGTTAATTGACAAAGGAGAAAACTGAAGCAGTAAGAAGCTGAACTGGAATCTGAGCGTACATCTGCCCATCCATCAAAACCCACACTCCAACCACATCCTCATGTTCCCTCCTGTATGCAGAATTTTCCCTCAGTGCTGTTTCTTTTTCTGAAGGGCAGAAAGATAGTTGCTGTTTAACCTGCAGACTTGATTAAACAAGTAGCAGAGAGTTTTTAATCTACCTCCTTCCCTCCACCACCCCCTCAAAAAACTAAGTGTTAATTTTGCTTGTTAGTAGCCAGAGGGGACAAGAGGAAAAATTCTCCTCTCTCTCTCTGCACAGTACTGTCAAGGCTGGTTCTCTGACAATAAGAGGGAAAACCTGCCCGGGGAGTGGGCACAGGATGGGTGGAGACACAGTAGGGCTCAAACTCATCTCAAAAGCTCCGCAGGCTACATACAAATGACCATTCTAACAAGGATGCTTCGTTTCTTCAGTCTTCGAAGGAATCAGAGCCCAAATCTCACGACTCAGAGTCCTGTTAGGCCAGGACTAGATGTCCACTGACTGAAGACAGAAATATTTCTAATAAAAATATATGGAAACATGTAATTATGAATGTGTGTATATCAAGGAGAAGAGGTGGGGGAAGGCACATAAATTATAATAAAAATTTAATGAGGAGCTGAAGCAGGAAATAATAAAACCTGATCTAGACCAAATGTCTCTTTCCTTTATATGTCAAATTATCACTACTGTGGGCCATATGACTAAATCACACTATTCTACTGTCACTGCACTGAATTCAAAACGAAGATAAAACACTGAAGGAAAGCAAGCATTTTTCATAATCCTAAGCACAGTTAAGTATATTTCCCTATCTTACCTCCCTCCATTTCCTTACTCTAATAGCAGAAAGTTATGGCAATATCTCAAGCAAAAGATTATTGGAATTAAATTTTTTCAGCAATAAAAATTAATTTCAGAATTCTTACCATCATGAATTTCGCAAGCCAAACTAGTGATCTTCTGAGTAATGATCATCATTGGGCTGTGACAAGATAAAAAAAATTAGTGTTTTAAAAGAAGAAAGTTAAAACAATACTTATGACATATGAGTTAAGAGTTTATTCTGCTTTTATCACTACAAATCCTGAAATTTTTAACATAAAAAAGACCTCCAAGGGATTTCAGCAATAACTCAGGAGTTATGTATTTGAGGACAGCATAGGCGATGGGGATCTGGACTTTCTCCGAGGCTTCAAAAAATGAAAAACAAAAGAAAAAGGCTCCACCCCTAAAAGAAATCTCCAGTGACCCAGTGATCTAACCCGGCCTCCTCATCTCACACATTAGAAAACAAGGCCCGGAGGTAAGAAGCACGCAGGCATGAGATGTGGCCCCAGTCTTCTGCTTTCCGCTCAGTACTTTCTTCAACATATCATGGACAGACTCTCAACTCCCTATTCTAAAAACTAGGCACCCAGGAGTTACAGACTCTAAACACAGCCATCTAAGGCACTGAAATCATGATGTATTTTAAAGGAAAAAGGACTTTAAAATCATAACAAAAAATGGCATTATTTTCCCATATCTTATAATTACTACAATTGAATGAATAACTTAGAAAGGAAAAAACACATCCACATAAGAAAACCACCAGGATGCATCTTAACCTTTAAAGATTACATTAGCTTACAGACAGTATTAAAAAACAGTTAAGGCTGGGCACGGTGGCTCATGCCTGTAATCTCAGCACTTTGGGAGGCTGAGGCGGGAGAATCGCTTGAGCCCAGGAGTCTGAGACCACCCTGGTCAACACAGCAAGACGCCATCTCTATAAAAATAAATAAAATAAAATAAGAATAAATAAAACCACCAGGAAGGCTTTTATCCTTTATTACATTAGCTTACAAACTATATTGAAGAACAATTGACCAGAAGTTATTTAATTTTTTGAAACAATAATATAATAAACCCAGAAAATTGTGTTTTGCCTCAAGGTAGACTGTGCTCTATACACATGCAGAGGAGAACACGTTTCATGGAATCCTGAGGACGGTGTGGCGCACACAGCATCACCCCATGCACTGCCAAGGAAAGGGGCCAGGAGGGGAAAGGACCCCAGGCTAGGGAGGCTTAGACCCCCGTGGGTCTAGTTCTGACCTGCTCTCTTCCAGCAGTCCACACCGCTCAGTGCAGAACCTCGAACTGCTGCCTCTGGCAAACAGAGGTGTCTTTCTCACAAGGTCAGCAAACGGCAGCAAGGGTTTGCTTTAAACATTCCTACCACCGGAAATTTGATTCACAGACCTGGGCCCTTGAGAAGCTACAGCTCATTCTCCTCAACTAACGGGAAGGTCTCATCAATGACAAATGTTCTTAAACTGGAAGTGCTTAAGGGAGGAGATTTCTCTTAGGTTCCCTTAAAAAGTCAGTTCTTGCATTTACACACTCACTCCTCAGGAAATCACGCTTCAACCCACCTAATCCCCCAGGTGGCTTGGAACACCTGATTGCTATTTCTGCTTTGCAAGATAGATACCCTTCAAGCCCTTGAAAATGATAAAAATGCCCTATAATTTCCATTTCCCTGGGGGAGAGAATCATTTTTCTCACACTGCCTAATTCTTTTCATAGTTTAGCTCACTGGTGAGTTATAAAATTCTCTTCAGTTCTAAATTCTAATTTCCACGTCACCTTAAAACATAGTAACAACTGATAAAATAATTATTACATTTATTTTGTCAATTCAGTGACACAGTAAGCTGTCAGGTATACATAGACAAGATGTTTAAAAAATGCAAATAAGTGCTCTGAGTGTCCTTCTTGTGCCCACTTGGGCCCCTGAACCCACATGCAACTTCTATTCCATCAGGTGCAAAGGACACAGAAACTCTTATGAAAGTAAGCTGTGCTGGGAGGACGGGTGACATGTGGCTGGCAGGACGGGTAAGGTGTGGCTGGGAGTATGTGTGACATGTACCTGAGAGGATGGGTGACGTGTAGCTAGGAGGACAGGTGACATGTAGCTGTATTGCTGGTTCCAAGAATCATGCCCTAACAGAGCGGGAGGGAAGGCAGGAAACAGACCTGAATACTCCAGCCTCTCTCCAAATGCTGCTCCCTTTACCCAGACAACTCTTCCTCGAAGCATTTTACAAGGATAAGTTACTCCTCCCTCTTCATGAATCAGCTGAAGAGTCACTTCACACAAGAGGCCCACTGGACAACTCTATCTCAAGTAGCCTCCCCTCTGCCCACAAAAACACACACACACACACACACACACACACGCACGCAAATACTCTTCATTTCATCTTAGTCCTTGTTTGTTTCCTTCAAGGTGTTTTCACATTCATAGTTGTTTTCTTTATTAAATCTCAGTGGTTGTTTTAAAATCTCTCCCTTTTTAAGAAAGTCCATGAGGCAAGGAACCTAACAATCTTGTTCACCACTGAATCTCCAGCATGTAGCACAGTGTCTGGCACAAAATATGTGCTAAATTTAAAAAAATGTCTTTTTCATCAGGGTCTCGCTCTGTCACCCAGGCTGGAGTGCAGTGGTGCAATCTCGGCTGACTGAAGCCTTGACCTTCTGGGCTCAAGTGATCCTCCCACCTCAGCCTCCAAAGCAGCTGACACTACAGGTACATGCTACCACACGTGGGTAATTTTTAAATTTTTTGTAGACACGGGGTTTTGCTATGTTGCCCAGGCTGGTCTCAAACTCCTGGGCTTACGCGATCCACCCACCTCAGCCTCTCAAAAGTACTGAAATTACAGGTGTGAGCCACCGTGCCTGGCCAATAAATATTTTTAAAATATCAAATAAACTGAATCTAAGTGTCCAGTCAAGATCTATTATTCCTTCTGTAGGTTAATTATACTCTCTCCCATCTGTTCTTTCTCATCTGTGCTTGAAAGCATTTATTATATATTGTAATGATTTGTTTATTTTTCTATTACTACAAAAAACCCATGAGCTACTCAACAGTTAGGAACACCGCTTTAATTATTTCTGTGCCTTCAGTACCTGGCACCTAATACACTATCAGTGTGGTGACTGGTTTATAGAAATGCTTCATCATGTTTTGGTTTCATTTCTTGATGGTCATTAGCTCAACACATTCCCTTTGTTTTAAGTGGATGGCAGTCCCAAGGCTCCTGGTCCAACCCATCAGCCGGTGCGTAGCACATGGAGAAACAGAAAGACAGAAGACAAAATTATCATAGGGAACTATGCAGGAGTATGTTACGGATGAAAATAATAAAGGATTATAGGAAAAGTTCAGTAAGGGATGAGCAGATTAAAGAGAGCTCAGAAATGCAAATTGGAGGGCAAAAGAGACATATGAGTCCAACGCAGCAGGTATATGGCTGGAAGACAAGAAAGACTGATGGGAAAGGGCATACCTCACCCTTCCGCAGCAGGAACGACTGTGCAGGAAGCATTTACAACAAAAACAGTGCAATGGTGCACAGGGAGGTAACTGCAGTGGGCTTTCTTAACAGCATATTTTGTTCATAAATCTCTGGTTCAGGACAATTAGGGTGATTCACACAACTATTTCACTTACATCTTTACTGACATTTTAACTATTAAATATCTATTGACTTTGTATTAATGGAGCTTCAGTATCTAACCACTTCCTGGGCCCTAGGAAAGTCTGGGATACCTTGACACGAATTGGAAAGAACCTCCTGTTTCCCTAGGATGGAAATGGGAAGCTGGAGAAGGTAGGAGAAGCAGAAGGCTTTGGAACTTCCAGAGTGAGGTCAGGGCCTCAGGATGGAGCTTCCGTTTCCTTCTATAGGACAACATTAGTATATTTAAGTGGTGTTACCGAAATTTCCTTCCAGTGATACTCTGCTAAGAATGTGGGAAAATATGAAATATAACTGTCCAAAGTAATACTTCAACTGATGTAACAGTTTCAGCTAATATTAAAAAATTCAGCTGAAGTAAAAACTCCAGATTTTCTGAAATAAAACAAAGGATGAAAAAGTTAAAAAATATATTCACACACTTTTTTCTCTACAAAGAACAAGAATAGTAGGATTTGGTTCTATTACACAGTAAAACTCAAATGTAGTTAAACATTACAAGATAATGAATGCTAAAAATGAACAATTACTTTAATGATTGTTCCATTATCTTTGGGAGACCACTAAGCTTAAGGGAAGTCTGTATATTAATGCTACAAATCAACTAAAAGCATCTACTAGGTGACAGCTTGCCACCAGGACATGTGTTACCCAGCAACGGAGGCAAACTGTTAACTGTTCACCTCAGTTATCCTAAGTGTACAAGTACCCTTTCATCCAAACAAGATCCACTGACACCAAGTAACCCCACTTACCTAACACCAAATGAATACAAAGTGAGAGATAATGGAAAAGGCCATTGGTCTTAGTTATCCATTCATTCATTTACTTACTGCTTCATTCAGAAAAAAAAAAGTATTTAATTAATGAGCACCTACGATGCACCAAGTACTGTTCTATGTGCCAAATATACAATGTGAACAAGACAGGCCAAGTCCTTGCTGCTATGAAATTTATACTGTACTGGAGAGAGACGGATTATAAGCAAATAAACAGGTAAAAGACACAGTGTGTCAGATGCTGCCAGTCCTGGGCAGTGAAATGAAGCAGGGTAAGGGGCCTAAGGAATACAGAACACAGGTGGGAACCGGCCTCACCCAGAAGATGACAGTGAAATAGAGGACAAGCTCTGTGGAGGCCTGGGGTAAAAATATTCCAGGAAGAAAGAAAAGTAAGTTCAACAGCCCCAGGAAGAAGTGTGACTGGCATGTTGGAGGATCAGTACGGAGGCCAATGTGATGAGCAAGGAGGACAGGAACAGAAGCTAAAGATGGCAAGCAGGACATCGGATCCAGCAGGCTGTGCAGAGCGAGGACACAGGCTTGGATCTGAGTGACACGAGAAACTACTGGAGGATTTTAGGCAAAAGAGTGACTTGGTTTTAAAAGAATATATTCTGACTCTAGGTTGAAAAAAGACTGTGGGGGCACCAGAGGCAGGGGGAGGGGGTGGGGGAGGAGGCAGGGGAGGTGGGCAGGGGGAGACGGTGGCTCAGATCAGGGTAACAGCACAGGAGGTCTGAAGTCACCTCTAGATCTATTCTGAAAGGAAAGTCAATGGGATTTGATAATGTATCCAATGTGGGGTTTCATACCTGGAACCACCAAGGTTCTTGACCAGGGTAACTAACTAGGAGGAGAAAGCTGACTGAGAAGGGAAATCAGGACTGCACCTTCAGGCACGCTTGGCACAAGAGGCCCTTGGCACCTTCAGGCAGCTGGACATAAGAGTCAGAACACTTAATCCTGACCCCACATCAGCTGTGGAAGACAAGGAAGTTATTTAACTTTTCTCAAAACGGTTACCTATAAAACACAAGGGATAATAATGCCACTGTGTGGATTAAATTCAATAGTATCTGAGACACAGCAGATGTTTAATAGGAGCCGGGTCCCTTCTCCCATTCACACCTTTGCATAGTAACTGCCAGAACTGCTAAGAAGCCAGTGGCGCTGAAGGGACCTAATAATCAAAAGGGAAGTGCTGTTTCTGGAGAAGCTTTCTCTTGAGAACAGGAAATGGAAGGTATGTGAATAAACTACATAACAAAGTATCCACTGCCCAGTGAGCTATTTGAAGATCTGCACAGAGAGAGTGAGGGAATGCATTTCAAACAAGAGTCATTTAGTTTGGGCCTTTAAGACTGCAGAAGTTTGGACATGCAGATATGGCTGGAAGGATGTTCCAAGGAGAGACACTGGGATAAGCAGCAGAACTGAAGAAGAAAGAACGGGTGAGAGGGCACACATCAAGGAGGCCCTGCAGGCCTGTCACCAGCTTCTCAGCCTCAGGAAAACACTGCATTTTTTTTTTTTTTAATACTCTAAGTTCTGGGATACATGTGCAGATCGTGCAGGTTTGTTACATAGGTATACATGTGCCATGGTGGTATGCTGCACCCATCAACCCCTCATCTACATTAGGTATTTCTCCTAATGCTAACCCTCCCCTAGCCCCCACCCCCCGACAGAACCCGATACGTGATATTCCCCTCCCTGTGTCCACGTGTTCTCATGGTTCAACTCCCACTTATGAGTGACAACAACACTGCATGTTTCTGACGAACCTTGTACCACACTGCTTTGTGAACACACATACATTCAGGGAGAAAGGCTTGGTTGGGTAGGGTGGGGAACAGACAAAGCAAACCATAAATGGATCCATCTCTGTTTACTCCTGGTAACTTGAATTACATTAGTGGCAGCTAAACGGAATGTTTCCTGTAATCAAATGTAGGTCAAGGGCTGGGAGACACTCCCACAGAATGGGCCAGGATAAAGGCCCACTACTTGCAGGCAGTTGAATGATTCATACCGACCCTATTTACAACACAGTTGCTGGGCGCCACGTGCGGGGAAGATAATGAAGGGCCAAGGGGGGCCTTCCATGACTCATTTCAGAGAACACAGAAACACATCTACAATTAGACTCTGAACGTGAATAATACTTTCTAAAAAGGAGTGATGGACATGACAAGCACACCTGTGGCTATCAGATTGTGTGCAGAACTGGTGGGTTCTTGGTCTCGCTGACTTCAAGAATGAAGCCACAGACCCTCGCGGTGACAGTTCTTAAAGATGGTGTGTCCGGAGTTTGTTCCTTCTGATGTGCAGACGTGTCCAGAATTTCTTCCTTCTGGTGGGTTCGTGGTCTCGCTGACTTCAGGAGTGAAGCTGCAAACCTTCACGGTGAGTGTTACAGCTCTTAAAGGCGGCGTGTCTGGAGTTGTTCGTTCCTCCCAGTGGGTTCGTGGTCTCCCCGACTCGAGGAGTGAAGCTGCAGACCTTCGTGGTGAGTGTTACAGTTCATAAAGGCGGCATGTCCGGAGTTGTTCATTCCTCCCAGTGGGTTCGTGGTCTTGCTGACTTCAGGAGTAAAGCTGCAGACCTTCATGGTGAGTATTACCACCTCATAAAGGCGGTGGGGACCCAAAGAGTGAGCAGCAGCAAGATTTATTGCGAAGAGCAAAAGAATTAAAACTTCCACAGCGTGGAAATGGACCCTAGCGGGAGCCACTGCTGGCTCACCTGGCCTGCTTTTATTCCCTTATTTGGCCCCACCCACATCCTGCTGATTGGTCAATTTTACAGAGTGCTGATAGGTCCATTCTACAGAGTGCTGATTGGCCCATTTTACAGAGTGCTGATTGGTCCATTTTACAGAGTGCTAATTGGTCCGTTTTACAAAGTGCTGATTGGTCTGTTTTACAAAGTGCTGACTGGTCCGTTTTACAGAGTGCTGACTGGTGTGTTTACAATCCTTTAGCTAGACACAGAGTGCTGGTTGGTGCATTTACAATCCTTGAGCTAGACACAAAAGTTCTCCAAGTCCTCACCCAATTAGCTAGACACAGAGAGCTGATTGGTGCAATTTACAAACCTTTAGCTAGATACAAAGCGCTGATTGGTGCACTTACAATCCTTTAGCTAGACAAAAAAGTGCTCCAAGTCCCCACCCAACCCAGAAGCCCAGCTGGCTTCAACTCTCAATCCCCCCTCTAAACAGGACACCCCAACTGCTATTGGGAATTCGGCCAATGATCGCTCTAGCTACTTCCTGCTGGATAGGAGTGAAGAAGGGGCCCTGCAGCTGTAGTGTCCTCCAGAAAAGTTGTTAGTTGAGCTCATTTGGGGTTCCGTTTGTAAGAACATCTGTAGGTTGATGGCCTCGATTCTAGAGGAAACAAATTTGACAAAGAGGTTAAAAATACAGGGCCCGAAGGCAAGTAATAGCAAGATGGCTGTCACAGGACCTAGAAAGGGGAGAAGCCATGTTGCCCAACTCCAGAGGTTGGTATAAGACTTGTGAAAGGGAGCCGGGCACGGTGGCTCATGCCTGTAATCCCAGCACTTTGGGAGGCCAAGGCGGGCAGATCACGAGGTCATAAGATCGAGACCATCCTGGCTAACATGGTGAAATCCCGTCTCTACTAAAAATGCAAAAAAAATTATCCAGGTGTGGTGGCAGGCACCTGTAGTCCCAGCTACTCAGGAGGCTGAGGCAGGAGAATGGCGTGAACCCGGGAGGTAGAGCTTGCAGTGAGCCGAGATCGAGCCATTGCTCTCCAGCCTGGGTTGACAGAGTGAGACTCCGTCTCAAAAAAAAAAAAAAAAAAGAGTTGTGAAAGGTGTTGTCTGATTGCAGAAGCCTTTTCCCGTAAAGGCCAGGTGGCATCTCGTACTATTCCTGACTGGTTAGTGTAAAAACAACACTCTTCCCCTAAGAAGGTGCACAGTCCTCCTTTCTCAGCAGTGAGGAGGTCTAGGCCTCGGTGGTTTTGGAGAGTCACTGCTGCCAAAGAGTCTATTTGGGATTGTAGAGTAAGGATAGATTTCATCACTTCCTGCAAACTGTCTGAGAAATCCTTTGAGAGTGTGTGGCAGTAGGATAATGCATGTTACACTGTTAACTTTTAGCAAAATTTACTTTAGTTGAAAACCTTGTAAGTTTGGGATTTTAATTTTTCTTTACTATTAATAAGACCTTGTTCAGTCCATATTAACTTAAAATTGGTATAGACGGCTCCTTCCTGATTCTGTAAGTACTTTAAGGTTTGGCTGAGTACAAACAGCTCACACGTTTGAGCAGACCAATTATTAGGCAATTTTCCTAACTCTGCTTCTATAATAGTTTCCTTGTCACTTACTGAATACCCATTGTGTCTTTTTCCTTAATCGCCTGGGAGGAACCATCTATCTCCTGTCCTGAAGGGAGTTCCTCCTATGCCTGATGGGACCTTTGTATGATAATTAAGATTTAGATCCCCTGTTAGGAAACCTGCTGGGTTAAGGACTTTTGATAGGAAGGCTACGGGCTGTCAGTGGCCTCAGTGCTTTCGGGCTATGCCCTTGTTTACACTGATAACAAGGTGGTATTGGAGTGTTACAGGGTTATAGAGAAGACCTTCAATTATCAATTATAGGTTTTAAAATTTACCCTGGCATTTAAAGGAAAGGGGTACACTGTTTTTTCTTTACTACTTCTCTCTTTGACTTCTTTGTCTCTGTCTCTTCCTCTCTTTGACTTTCTGTGTCTCTTTCTCTCTGACTCCATCTTTGTCTCTTCCTCTCTGTCTCCTTCTCTTTGTCTCTCTTTCATCCTCTCTCTTTCTCTGACTTTCTGTCTCTTTCTCTCTTTCCTTTCTGCTGCCTCTGCCAGCTGCTTATGCTGCTGTTCTCCCCTCTCCTTCCCCTTTGGATGGCTTCGGCAGTGTAAGACTGCCACCTCCTTGGGTTTCTGCACTGCATGCAATAACTCCATGGTTTCCTTGTGGTATTTAATGGAGGGAACGTTCCCCTAGAGGTTAGGAACTCCCTTTCTTTCCATATTGCATCATGGGCATGTAGGATTAGATAAGCATACTTGCTATCTTTATACACATTTATTCTTTTTCCCTTTCCCAGTTCTAAGGCTCAGGTAAGTGCCACTAGTTCTGCTAATTGGGCACTGGTCCCTGGGGGAAGAGGCTTACTTTCAAGTACGGTTACATCACTAACTATGGCATAACCTGCCCTTCATATCCCATTCTCCACAAATGAACTTCCATCAGTATATAGGTTAAGGTCAGGATTAGCTAAGGAGACTTCTAAGAGATCATCTTGGGCGGCAAAACTCTAGACTATAATTTGTTGGCAGTCATGCTCGATTGGTTCCCCATCCTCTAGGAGAAAAGTGGCAGGATTGAGGGCCACACACGTACGTATCTGAAGCACTGGTCCCTCAAGGAGTAGCGCCTGGTATCTAAGTAGGCAACTGTCTGATAGCCATAAACTTCCTTTGCCACCTAGTATGCCATTTACATCATGAGTAGTTCAGATAGTGAGATCCTTTCCTTGTATTATTTTGATAGCCTCTGACACTAAGACGGCCACCGCCACAACTATCCGTAAACAGTGAGGCCAATCTTCTGCTACTACATCAATTTCCTTACTTAGGTATGCCACTGTTTCTGGGGTTGTCCCACGAGTCTGAGTAAGGACTCCAAGAGCTATCCTTGCTCCTCTGTGACGTATAAAGAGAAGTTTTGTCCTGTCGGAAGGCTTAAAGCTGGAGCTTGTACTAGGGCCTGCTTTAAGGTTTTTGAAGGCTGTTTCTGCCCCTGGTTCCCATTCTACTAGATGAGTATTTGTCCTGGGTCTCCTTGATTAGAGTACAGAGGGGCCTGGCTACCTCACTGTATCCGGGGATCCATAGTCGGCAAAAGCCAGTGATTCCAAAGAACCCCTGCAACTGTTTTAATGTCTTAGGGCACGGATAAGCCAGTACAGGCTGTATTCATTCCTTGCTGAGGGCCCTGGTTCCTCTAGCTAAGATTAGGCCTAGATATTTGGCCTGCTGTAGGCAAACCTGGGCCTTCGACCTAGACACCTAGTACCCTTGATTAGCTAGAAAGTTCAAGAGATCTAGAGTAGCCTGCTGGCAAGAGGCTTCTGAACTGGTAACCAAAAGTAAATCATCCACATACTGAAGGACCAGAGGGCCTGGACTTGAGAAGTGGCCTAGATCTTGGGCCAATGCCTGACTAAACAGGTGAGGGCTATCCCTAAACCCTGGGGGCAAGACCGTCCACGTAAGTTGGGACGTGTGGTCTGTGGGATCCTCAAAGGCAAAGAGAAACTGGGAGTCAGAGTGCAGGGGAATACAGAAGAAGGCATCCTTGAGGTCCAGAACAGTGAACCATTCTGCTTCCTCTGGTATTTGAGAGAGCAGGGTATAGGGGTTGGGTACAACTGGATATAGAGGAATTACTGCCTCATTGATAAGTCTAAGATCTTGCACTAGTCTCCACTGACCATTCGGTTTTTGTACTCCTAAAATTGGGGTGTTGCAGGGACTGCTGCATTTCCTTACTAAGGCTTGAACTTTGAAACGTTTAACAATATCTTGCAATCCTTTATGAGCTTCAGGTCTTAAGGGATATTGCCTTTGATAAGGAAAAGTGGTGGGGTCTTTTAGCCTGATTTGGAATGGGCGGGCATTTTTTGCCCTTCCAAATTGCCGTTCCAATGCCCAGACTTCAGGGTTGATTCCCTCTTCAAGTAGTGGACAACAAATGGGTAACTTGTTCCCCATATTCATGTAGATAATAGCTCCAGCTTTGGCTGATATATCCCTCCCTAATAAGGGTGTGGGACTTTCAGGCATAACAAGGCAGGCATGTGAAAAGAGCCAAGTCTCCCAATTACAACTGAGGAGGTGGGAGAAATACCTGGTCACAGGCTGTTCCAGGATTCCTCGGATGGTAATGGACCTTGAGGACAGTCATCCAGGACAGGAGATTAGCACTGAGAAGGCCACGCCAGTGTCCAGGAGGAAGTCAATGTCCTGGCCCTCAATGGTTAAACCGTACCCAGGGCTCAGTGAGGGTGATGACATGAGCTGGTGCTTGCCCTGGGCACCCTCAGTCCTGTTGTTGGATCATCTGGTTGGGGGTTTCTGACCCAGAGAACCTTTGTCTTATGGAGCAGTGCACCTTCCAGTGATTGCCACTGCATAGCGGACATGGATGAGGGGGCAGCTTGTTTCTCGTTGGACAATCTTTTTTAAAGTGTCCTTGTAAACCACATTCTTAACAAATCCTACCAGATGATTGGCCTGCTCCATTTTCTGTCCTCTCTGAACCACCAAGGTTTGTTTGTCTGAGGGCCATGACTAAGGCTGCGGCCTTTCTCTAATCTCGCTTTTCCTTTTGGGCCTGTTCCTCTTGGTCCCTATTATAGAACACCGAGGTTGCCAGGTTTAATAATGCCTCCAGATTTTGTTCAGGGCCCAGGGCTTGCTTTTGGAGCTCTCTCCTGATATCTGCAGCTGATTGGGTAATAAACTTATCTTTTAGAATCAATTGACCCTCAAGTGATTCGGGTGACAGGGGAGTATATTTTCTTAAGGCCCCCCGTAGCTGTTCAAGGAAGGCAGAAGGATTTTTTTCCTTTCCCTGAGTTATGGTGGACATCATTGAGTAATTCATGGCTTTTTTCCTAATTCTTCTTAGTCCTCCTAGAACACAGGACAACAAATGTTTACGACTCCAGTCCCCATAATCTGAGTTGAGGTCCCAGTGGAGATCCATACTGGGGATGGCTTGCTGACCAGTAGGGAATTTGTCCCTTTCTTCAGCTGTCATTCTATCATTTACTTGACTAAGATACCAAGTATCTCCAAACTTTGGGGCTGCAGCTAAAGCCACATTCTTTTCATTAAAGGCCAGGGTTTGATCTAATAATAGCATGACATCTCTCCAAGTGAGCTCAAAGGTTTGCCCTAGACCCTGTAGGACATCTATGTACCTATCAGGAGCATCTGAAAACTTCCCCAGGTCTGCCTTGATCTGCTTTAAATCAGAGAGGGAGAAGGGGACATGTACCCAGGTTGGGCCAAATTTCCCTCCTCCTACAGCTTGAAGGAGACATATCCAATAACCTGGGGGGTTTTGTGGTACTTTGGATATTTCTTTGCTTATTTCCTTCTGAGTGGGGGAGATTAGAGGAGGATTATCATTAATAGAAAGGGGAGCTATAGGGAGGCTAGGATATGGGGGTAAGCTGAAAGGTCCTCCTGTGGGATATAAATTTCAAGCTTTGCACAGTTGTGTATTCTCCTTCAATGAAAAGAAAGCTCAGACATAAAGTATTTCACTCCATTTGCCTTCCCTCTTACAGAAAAGATCAAGCTGCAGGATAGTATTGTAATTTGTACTTCCCTCAGGTAGCCATTTTTCCCCATCAGAGAGAGAATACTGGGGCCAGGCTGTAGTGCAGAAAAAAATGAGCTGCCTCTTTTTCAGGGTTTGTGGGTCAAATTGATCCCAATGGCTTAGGATGCATTTCAAGGGTGAGCCTGTTGATGCCTGAGTGTTTCCCATCTGAAAGACAAAACCACCCATGGTTTTGGTTTGTTTTGTTTCTCGCCCTGCCCAAGAAACCCGCAACATTCCCTGGACCCTGCTGATCGGAATAGTTGTGCTCACTGACGCAGCAGCAGAAACAACCCCTGCCCAAGAACCTGCAATGGTCCCTGGACCCTGCTGATTGGAATAGTTGCGCTCACCGATGCAGCAGCAGAAACAACCCTGCCCAGGAACCCACAACAGTCCCTGGACCCTGCTGATCAGAATAGTTGAGCTCACCAACACAGCAGCAGAAACATTAGTTTTCCTCCTAGACCACAAGGAGGACCAAGGAAGGTCAGATTTAGTGGCCCTTACCGACGCATTCTCAAAAACGTGCACCCTTGCCTGTCCTCCTAGACCACAAGGAGGACCGAGAAAAATTGGATTTAGTGGCCCTTACCGACACATTCTCAAAAACCTGTTAGAGTCCTAAGCATTCTCCTGTTAGTATTAGGACTTTACCCATGTACTATAAAGATGTCACGCCCCAAAAATGAAGTGGAGGGCCATACCCTGAGGGAGGGAAGGGATCTCCAGAGTTACAAGAGTGATGCCTTTTGTCCTCACTTATATGAATAGGAAGGATACAATTTCTGAGGCACCCCGTATCCTAGCTTCAGGAATAGTTTTTGTTAGGCCTGCTTGTCTGAGGAGGGATTCTAAAATTCCAGATAGTCCCCCCTACGATAGGGCTTTGGGCAAAAATTATGTCTTTCTGATTAGTGAGCCCGGGTGCCTAAAGAAGGTAACAGAGTCCTGAAGTTTATACTAGAAATCATTCTTACAGGGGAAACTAGAAAAGCATCAGAGACAGGGAGTGGTTTTTAGAAGCAGGACTAGCCTTGGAGAAGAGAGGCGAGAGGAAGTTTGTCTGACAGGCATTAGGACCCAGGAGGCAAGGGTCAGGATAGATAGGATAGATGGGTGAGTCTCGCTTGGGCGACATGACTTTGAGAGTTCCGCTCATGGCCGCAGGGTCAACCAACTTGTTGTCGGGCCCCCGGAGCTGAATGGCTTTCCTCTCTGTCAACCCTCAGCTCAGCCCAGAGGTACAGGAAAAGTGGAAGCTGGTTCCAGGCAAACCAACGCTCCCAACTCCTAAGAGTCGGGGGTTGTTAAGAGAGCCCTTTTCCAGAAAGCCTGACACCCGTGTCCGTAGTCCAGCGGCCGTGCTAGTCGCTTTTAACTGGCCAACAGGTGCCCAGTATTTAGCCCCCAAAATCTAAGGAAAAATAGGACAGAATAGCAAATGAAAGGGGTCCGATGGTACTCACCACTTGGCGATAATCAATGGTCCCTTCGTGGTCACCAAAATGTGTCTGGAATTGGTGGGTTCTTGGTCAAGCTGACTTCAAGAATGAAGCCGCGGACCCTCGCAGTGAGTGTTACAGTTCTTAAAGATGGTGTGTCCAGAGTTTGTTCCTTCTGATGTTCGGACGTGTCCAGACTTTCTTCCTTCTGATGGGTTCGTGGTCTTGTTGACTTCAGGAGTGAAGCTGCAGACCTTCGTGGTGAGTGTTACAGCTCTTAAAGGCAGTGGGTCTGGAGTTGTTCATTCCTCCCGGTGGGTTCGTGGTCTCACTGACTTCAGGAGTGAAGCTGTAGACCTCTGCGGTGACTGTTACAGTTCATAAAGGCAGTGCATCTGGACTTGCTCATTCCTCCCAGTGGGTTCATGGTCTGACTGACTTCAGGAGTAAAGCTGCAGACCTTCACGGTGAGTGTTAACAGCTCATAAAGGCGGCGGGGACCCAAAGAGTGAGCAGCAGCAAGATTTATTGTGAAGAGCAAAAGAACAAAAAGCCTTCACAGCATGGAAGGGGACACAAGTGGGTTGCCACTGCTGGCTCGGGTGGCCTGCTTTTATTCCCTTATTTGGCTCCACCCACATCCTGCTGATTGGTCAGTTTTACAGAGTGCTGATAGGTCCATTTTACAGAGTGCTGATTGGTCCATTTTACAGAGTGCTAATTGGCCCGTTTTACAGAGTGCTCATTGGTCCATTTTACAGAGTGCTGATTGGCCCGTTTTACAGAGTGCTGATTGGTCCATTTTACAGAGTGCTGATTGGTGCATTTACAATCCTTTAGGTAGACACAGAATGCTCATTGGTGCATTTACAATCCTTGAGCTAGACACAAAAGTTCTCCAAGTCCCCACCCGATTAGCTAGACACAGAGCGCTGACTGGTGCATTTACAAACCTTTAACTAGACACAAAGCACTGATTGGTGCATTTACAATCCTTTAGCTTGACAGAAAAGTTCTCCAAGTCCCTACCCGACCCAGAAGCCCAGCTGGCTTCACCTCTCAAGATCACATGGTCTGTCACTTCTTCTTATACTTGAAAAAAATGCTGCCTACAAAAGTACCTGGCTCAGCCTTCAAGAACTTAGCAAAATGCACAGTGCCTGCTTAATAAACCTTAGTGAAGGAGCACACACGACTGAGCAGTAGTAAACATTTACCAAGCCTCTGATATGGTTCAATTAGCTCTAAGATATATTCTTGATGTGAATAAACAATTATTTCACATAGATTTTTTTTTTGGTGGGTACACTAAAAGCAACTCTTTCAGTACCACAGAAGTCAACATATTCCAATCAGAACGTTTTTGCCAAAAAAATCTGTTCTCACTTCCATCTACAATCTATTATCTCTACGTGGGGCAAGGATTCACCTTTCTCTTCTCTTTCCACACGTCCCAATACAATTTACTGAGTACAGCCTAGCTTTCCCCACGGATTTCTGATCCCACCACTGCTGTTCTGTATTTTTATTTCTTAGATCCGTGAGTCTCTTTCTCAGTCCGTCATCTGGGTTTCCTTGGTTTGCCTATTCCTGTCAGTCCAGAATATTTTAATGACTCCTGCTTTACAGACGGCAGTATGTCTTTATATCAACTTCACTACACTCAAGCATTTATTCTTCTAGAGAAAAATTTTCAATTTATTTATCTAATTTCCCTCAAAACTCCACAATTTTACCTGCATTAACACCAACAGATTAACTTGGGGGAATCAGTATCTTTTTTTTTTATTTTACTTTTTTATTTTTTTGAGGCAGCTCTGTCGCCCAGGCTGGAGTGCAGTGGTGTGATCTCAGCTCACTGCAACCTCCACCTCCTGGGTTCCAGTGATTCTCGTGCCTCAGCCTCCGAAGAAACTGTGATTACAGTTGTGCGCCACCACGTGGCTAATTTTTGTATTTTTAGTAGAGACGAGTTTTGCCATATTGGTCAGGCTGGTCTCAAACTCCTGGCCTCAAGTGATCCAGCTGCCTCAGCCTCCCAAAGTGCTAAGATTACAGGCATGAGACACCATGCCCAGCCCCATTCGTATCTTTATAATACTGAAGGTTGTTTTTATTTTTTATTTTTATTTTTTTTGAGATAGGATCTTGCTGTGTTACCCAGGCTGGAGTACAGTTGTGCGAACATGGCTCACTGCAGCCTCAACCTCCGAAACTCAAGCGATCCTCCCACTTCAGCCTCCTGAGTAGCTGGGACTACAGGCACACAGCACCATGCCAGCTAATTTTTAAATTTTTTGTAGAGATGGGGTTTCACCATGTTGCCCAGGCTGCTCTTGGGAACTCCTAAGCTCAAGTGATCCTCCCACCTTGGCCTCCCAAAGTGTTGGTATTACAGGTGTGAGCCACCGCACCCAGTCACAATACTGAGTTTTATTATTCAAACAAACAGGCTGATTTTTTTTTCCAGTTACTCTATGTTCTACAGTAAAAATTTATAGTTTTCTGCACAGGTTCTGTACATTTCTTTTTACACATATTACTACATATTTCATGGTTTTTCTTGCTTTTGAAATAGGATCCTTTTTCTATCATATTTTCTAACTGATTACTGCTGACATGAAGAAAGCTATTTAGTTGTTTTATACTTCTCTTGTATCTATTTTCTGAGGCTAACATGAAACCGAACAACTTCAGTAGCTTTTCAACCTTTCTGTAAACAGAAACTTGTATTATGTATTATGGTATAAGTTTATCTTTATCTAATCAACATTTTAAATGTATCTTAAACCTAACAATTTACACACACACACACACACACACACACACACACACACACACACGCAGTTTCTCCATACTCTTGTGCAAGTAAAACTGTCCCATAAAAGAGAGATTCCACACTGATTCCTCAGCAAGAGTCTGGGCTTTGCTTCTTGCACTTTCTAGCATCAGAGCAACAGACCAGCTCAGCAATAAGGGTGAGTCACTATCCAATCCACCTTTTTAGCCATCTAACGTTCTGAATAGCTATGATATTCACTCTAATTAGGATCAAGTCAGGATCTTTTCTGCTCATGTATTATAACACATTCAAGGGTTCCCTGTGCCTGAATACTTCATCAAGGGGAGAGTCTGTTTCTAGGTGGCTTTTTCTCCCTTGTGCCCATTAAAAAACAAAACAAAAAAAAAAAAAACAAGAGTCTTCAAGTTCATTCTGCCACAATGATCTCCTTCAGCTAATTCGACTAACTAATCTTTATCAGTTCACTGATAATGGTCAAAAGTTTTCTCCTATACTATGCAGCCATAAAAAAGGATGAGTTCATATCCTTTGTAGGGACATGGATGAAGCTGGAAACCATCATTCTCAGCAAACTATCAGAAGGACGGAAAACCAAACACCGCATGTTGTTATTCACAGGTAGGAAGTGAACAACGAGAACACTTGGACACAGGGAGGGGAACATCACACACCAGGGCCTGTTGTGCGGTGGGGGGATGGGGGAGGGATAGCATTAGGAGAAATACCTAATGTAAATGACAAGTTAATGGGTGCAGCAAACCAACATGGCACATGTATACATATGTAACAAACCTGCATGTTGTGCACATGTACCCTAGAACTTAAAGTATAATAATAAAAAAAGTTTCCTCCTAATGGATAAAAATTATTCTTTAAACTTGGAGATTTATAAACAGGTTTTCTATCTTAAAAAGTCCAGGTTGTTTTTCTTCTACATATTTAAACATTTAAAACTGCATTTAAGTATTTAACTGGCATTTTATTTTTATTTATTTCATTTTTTTGAGACAGGGTCTCACTGTGTCACCTGGGCTGGAGTGCAGTGGTGCAATCTCAGCTCACTGCAACCTCTGCCCCCAGGGCTCAAGCAACTCTTCCCACCTCAGCCTCCTGAGTAGCTGGGGCTACAGGTATGCGCCACCATGCCTATTTAATTTTTTGTATTTTTAGTAGAGACAGGGTTTTGCCATGTTGCCCAAACTCCTGAGCTCAGGTGATCCACCTGCCTTGGCCTCCCAAAGTGCTGGGATTACAGGCATGAGCCACCACACCCAGCCTTTTAAATGTCAGCAAAATACTTCTAAAGTCACGTCCTATACAGCTGTTTTTTTAAACATGCACTATGCTCTTAATGTCAATTGTCCTATGATCTATGAGGCCACGTGACTCATGCCTGCTGACAGGATGCAGGCACAAGTGTTGTGCAGGCACACCCTCACTTTGCTCACACTCACCACCCTGCCCTCAACTTCACCTAGAGGATTCCAGAGCCTGAAGGAGGTGGAACCACAAGAAGGAAGGAGTCTGGTTCCCTGAATGACTGTGTGGAGCAGAGACTCCCTTCTCAGTGAACTGTAATGTGAATGAGAAATAAACTCTTATTAACGTTGAGCCACTGAAATAATGCTACTGTTTTAAATGCAGTTAGCCTATCCCTAGATAACACAGAAATGTGAGGTAAAGGTCTTGAGACCGACAAGAATTTGGAATAGCTGATGAGGAAAATAAAAAGGGTAATGACCAAGATCAAACTGATGGAGGGGCTGTGAGAGCCCAATAAAGACTGAGTCACACAAATCCATAGTAACACCAATCCACATGGTTGTACAATAAATTCAATTTGGCTACGTAAATCACTTTTTAAATCAAATGGTTAAAAGAGCAACAAAATATTTTTTAATGAAATATCATACGGAATCCCAAAATACAAACTAGAGAAATACAGAGCAGATGTGGCTGAAGCAAGACTGGAGGACCTAGAACCTCATCTGCTGAGCTCCTCCGACACCTGCAGAACCTGCCTGCAGAGTCCCAGGACTCTAAAGGTCAGTGTGAAAATTCATGATTTTACAGTATCGTTAACCTTAAGTTGCTAATGTTAATATTTGTTATCAACATTAAACTAAATTAATTAAAAGTATGCTTTTTGTTTCTATTTTCTACTATTAATAAATGCTTATTTCTCACTTATTATAATTCAAGTATTCAAAGCTCTTAATTTCTCTTTCAGATGGCACAGCTTTGCCCACATGGCTCCAGTTTCTCCATTTGTGTTGTCTGTTACTTTCCCCCATTTTTCTCACTGTATTTTCAACTTTCTTCTGTACTGAAGTATTATTCCCGACTCAATATATATTTAATGCCACTGTGTGCTAAGCACTAGGATGCATGATGAACAAGACCAATATAGGTGCAAATTCTCAGGAGAATTTAATTTTCTAAGTGACTGCAATTCTTTTAAACTTATATAACTATTTCCCAATTTCATTACACTATGATGACAATGTGACCTGGGCTACTTCCTCAAGATCACGAAGGTTTTCACAGTGGCCCAGTATCTACTGATCCTGCTCATGAGGTCATGTTTTCCAGGAATACCTACTATCCATAAACTAGATGGCCAGCATCTGCTCTCCTTTTCTGCCCTTCCAGGTGTATCTCCCAATTGCACTCAATAGCTTCGATTAACTAGTTTTTTAGTGCATTTAAATTGTTTTGTTTTGACCTGGGTTTTATTTGTTTTTGATGTAATTTCCTTTCATCTGAACCTATTTTTAAAATCTGTGTAGTAAAATATACTTTAATCTCATTAGGGAGAAAAAGGTATTTCCTCTTTCTCTTCTAAAACTCTTGTTTTATAGAAGTGATTTTTTCCCCCTGAGCTCATACAACTTTGGTCCATTTCTATTGCTGAACAATTTTTTTTTCAGAGGTAACATGATTTTTCCAATACACTTATCCTTACACTGGATTTACTGCTCATTACTTACGCTGTCCAGATGACTTAAGACTAGCCCAAAGCAGGCCTACTGTATCTTGTTCACCGGAGAAAGCAGTCAAGCTTGACATAAAAATATATGTATATAGGTTTATCTTCAACTTCCCCATCTGGTACCAAAGTGTTAGCAGATGTCACTTTATAAAGATGGAAAGCAAGTTACTTCGTAAGAGCTTGTGCATTTATTTCACAACAGACATATAATCAGTTTTGTTACAGGACAAAGATTCATCTAGTACCAGGAAGAAAATACATCCCCTTTGAAGGAACAAACGCCAGAAATTATTTCCACCACTCAACTGAATACTGGTGTTGAATGGAGAACACTGAAAAGAGGTGAAATGCATAGAAGTAAAACGCATTCTTGAGTGCCTTCTCTAGGAAACTCAGACTGACCTAGCCCAAGGACCTAAGAACCAAAGGAAGTTCCATTAGGCAGGAAGAAGCAGAACAAGGCTCTTACTGGCTTAGATAGTACTAAAAAGACTACTTACAAGAGAGAAATTCTAAATTTAGAAAGAAATTTTCAACTAAAATGTTTAATAATAGCTTTTCACTTGAACTACTAAATGCAAATATATTTTGTCCTTTAACCACCTTGTTGGAATGGATAAAACAGGCTACTGAATCAAAGTTTTCATCTTACCCTGAAAAATCAGCAGAATATTGTCCATAGTCAAAGATATAGACTCGAGTAACTTGGCACACTGTGAGGTATCCCAGAGCAAACACAAAGCAGTAACTGCAAAACAAAAATAAGCTACATTAATGAAAATAAGACTCATTTTGTTAAAGAGTACATTTTAAAGTAATTTATTAGCTAAAAGATATGGTTCAGAAATTAAATATTACTAGATCTACTCTACAAACACCCTTCTTTAATAAATTATGAAAACTCTTTTCTAGTATCCACTTCAGTTTACTTGACTATCACCTTCAATGGTAAATTCATTTTATTCATTTCCTTCTGAGAGACATACACACACCACTTCACATATTTGAAATCAGGATCACAAGCATAAACCTGTGGTTAGTATGCGTTCCATTTATTCCTCCTTTCTAGGACACAAAAGTTAGCACAAAAATATTTGGCTAAGGTATACATTAAACAAATTCTTAATAGAATTTTGAAAAAAACTTGTCCTCAATAGTCTAAAAGCATACCTTCTAAGTATGAGTCGGGTGGCATTTACACACATTTCATAGCCATGAACACTTACTGATTTCTACAAACTTAAGCTGCTTGGAATATAGTTACAATTAAAAACATAGCATGGGAAAAAGAACTTATATATCAACAGGAGAGAACAGAAACCCAGAAACAGACTCCAGAATATTTAACATTGAATAGGATGAAGGCTGCAATGCAAATTATCAGGGAATGGATGAGTTGTCATCTAACTGGTTCACAGTCTGGGTGGGGAAAAGCAAGCTATGCCTTCATCTCACACCGAAACAATTCTATGTGGATTAATGAATTATATGTAAAATATACAAGTACAACAAATAGGAACTGTGACTAAATATTCAAATGTTCTGAAATTGGGGAAGGACTTTCTAAGCCATATATGATATAGGAGAAATCAAGGGAGAAAAAAACCTTAACTAAAAAAAAATTTGACCAAATAAAAATCTTTGTCATGTAGGCAGTTCAGGTGGTTTTATGAAAGTTCTTTCAAACTTTTGACAAATAGTTAATTATAATCTTTTGAATTATTCCTGAGCAAAGAACAGGGAAGGAAAGCTTCCTAATTCAAATGTTTAACAAAGTTAATATATTCATGATTGCTGTATCTGACAAAAATAGCACATATGGATACCCATACACAAAGCGTTGAGAAATCAAATTTAAAATAATTTCTAAGAATCATGTGGCAGACTGCACTTTCCAAAGATGCCCAAAACAGTATCTCCCATTTCATACACTCTTCTGCAGCCTGTGCTGCTCCCCGTCAAGAGGAGGAGTCTACCTCTCTGTCCACCTCTAACTGCCCACTTCTGCGGGCTGGCCTTCTAACTGCACAGACCAGCGGATTACAGAAGCAACATTTTGCTAGTTCCAGGTGTGAACCATAATTAACCTGGGAGTTTCTACTTTTTGCCTTTTAGAAGTTGGTTGTTGGGAAGAAGTGTGACCATCCTGAGACCACTGCATGTAAAGATTCTGGAGGATGAGAGACGATCCGGAGAAAGACAGAGAGAGAGAAAGAACAAGAGAGAAAAGGTGGGATAAAGGAAGGGTTGGGGATTGGGTTGGGTCTAGGTCCTAATCAAGGAACTGATCACACACATCTAGGGGACAAGGAAGGAAGGAAAGAGGGGTGAAGGAGAGAGGAGCGGCGTGGAGATGGAGAGTGAGGCACTAAGGAGCACCAAGTGGTTAGACATGTGAGTGAGGAAGCTGATTCCACATGAAAAAGAGATGATGCTATCCAGTTGAACCCTTCCTGAACTGCTTATCCACAGTCATAACCAACCTAATACAGAGTATCAATTTGTTTTAAGCCACTATGTTTTGATGTAATGACATAATCAAAACAGAAACTGGTAACTGAAAATGGGGTGCTACTGTAACCAAACACCTTTATGGAACATGTCAGATAAGAAGCCGTTTCTAAGAATCCTAAGCGCATGCCTCTTAGACATTCTCTGATAGATAAAAAAAAAGTTTTTAAGAACCTCAAGGGTGTTGTCACACAGCACCCCAACTCTCAAAGTAGAAAGGAGGCTGTCTAAAAGAGATTTGTGGGTGTAGTTTCTGTCTAATGTAGAGGATTACAATTAGATACACAGGAAGCCCACATAGTTTTCTAATGGGCTTGTAAAATATTCGACTGAAAAGGAGAGACAGTTCAAAATGAAAAGAGATGTTTAGGTCCCCAAATTTTACCCACAGGAAGCAGTCTAGGAAAGCTATTCAAATGTAAAACCTGGCCATTTCTTATGAAAAAGAACGACGAGTTCAGGGTGTGGAGTCAAGAGCTCAGAGGATGAAGCCAAACACCACACAGATGCACTAGAGGGACTGGGTCTGGGCCCTAAATCAAGGAACTGATCACACATATCTGTCTAGATTTCACAATCACCATGGACTAGGGACTGAGAAGTGCCTTACAGTCCAATCATTTTCATTAACAATAATGTCTCCTACAGTTGTCCTATGGCTGATCATCACTGGATACTAGGTGTGTGAGGGGCAAAACACTTGTCCATTAGTCCACTGGTCCTCAAATCAAAAAGAACTGTACTTGAGGACCCACTCCAACAACCCTCATCCAGACCTGACTTAGATGACAAGATCAAGAACTTGAGCTTGATTCCCTAATGAAATGAGACTTTGGGGATCTTGGGAGGAAAGTGGGTAAACTTTCATGTAGGATTCATGTGAACTGTGGGGGCGAGAGGGCTGGCTGTTTTTCAAGACTGCTGCCATCAATAACATCCCTCCCTGTTGCACATGTCTAACTCTTTACATCAAGAGCTGAAAGAAAATTCTTGCTACGGTTTGGATGTTCGTCTCCTCTAAAACTTCATGTAGAAATCTAATCTCTAATGCTGGAGGTGGGGCCTAATGGGAGGTGTTTGGGTCACGGGGGCAGATCCCTCATGAATAGGTGAATGCCTTCCCTGGGGGATGAGAAGGTGAGTGAGTTCTCACTTTATTTATTCCCTTGAGAGCTGGTTGTTAAAAACAGCCTGGCACCTCCCCGCTCTTTCCTCCTCTCTGGCCACGTGGTCTCTGCACACACTGGCTCCCCTTTACCTTCTGCCACATGTAGAAGCAGCCTAAGGCCCTCACCAGGGGCAGATGCTCAATGTTGAACTTTCTAACCATCAGAACCCCAAGCCAAATAAACCTTTTCTCTATAAATTACCCAGCCTCAGGTATTCCTTTATAGAAACATTACATTAAGACACTTTGCCGTCCCACCCCTTGAATCTATGCTAGACTTAATAATTTATTTTTACCAACAGAATACAGTGCAAATCATAAACAGAATTAAAAACAAAAATCACATGATATCTCAACAGATGCAGAAAAACGATTTGACAAATATCCTGCATACCTTTATGATTAAAACCCTCAGCAAAACTGGTATACAAGGGACATACCTTAATGTAATAAAAGCCACCTATGACAAACCCACAGCCAACATAATACTGAATGGGGAAAAGTTGAAAGCATTCTCACTGAGAACAGGAACAAGACAAGGATGCCCATTCTCCACACTCCTCTTCAACATAGTACTGGAAGTCCTAGCCAAAGCAATAAGAAAGACAGACAGACATAGAGAAAGACAGAAAGACAGAAGGAAAGAAAGCAAGAAAGAAAGAAAGAAAAGAAAGAAAAGAAAAAGAGAGAAAGAAAGAAAGAAAGAAAGAAAGAAAGAAAGAAAGAAAGAAAGAAAGAAAGGCAGGCAGGCAGAAAGGCAGAAAGGCAGGCAGGCAGGCAGGCAGGCAGAAAGGGCATCCACATCAGTAAAAAGGAAGTCAAACTGTCCCTGTTTGCTGACAATATGATCGTTTACCTTGAAAACCCTAAGGACTCCTCCAGAAAGTTCCTATAACTTATTGATAAAAGAATTCAGCAAAGTTTTCTGGATACAAGATTAATGTACACAAATCTGTAGCTCTTCTATACACCAATAGCAACAAAGCGGAGAACCAAATTAGTAATTCAACCCCTTTTACAACAGCTGCAAAAAAATAAAATACTTAGGAATATACATAACCAAGGAGTCAAAAGACCGCTACAAGGAAAACTACAAAACACTGCTGAAGGAAATCATAGACGACACAAACAAATGGAAACACATCCTATGTTCATGGATGGGTAGAATCAGTATTACGGAAATGACCATACTCCAAAAGCAATTTACAAATTCAATGCAATCCCCATCAAAATACCACCATCATTCTTCACAGAGTTAGAAAAAGCAGTTCTAAAATTCATATGGAACCGAAAAAGAGCCCGCATAGCCAAAGCAAGACTAAGCAAAAAGGACAAATCTGAAAGCATCACACTACCTGATTTCAAACTATACTATAAGGCCATAGTCACAAAAACAGCATGGTACTGGCATAAAAACAGGCACACAAACCAATGGAACAGAATAGAGAACCCATAAATAAACCCAAATACTTACAGCCAACTGATCTTCAACAAAGCAAACAAAAACGTAAAATGAGGGAAGGACACCCTTTTCAACAAATGGATAATTGGCTAGCTACACGTAGGAGAATGAAACTGCATCCTCATCTCTCACCTCATACAAAAATCAACTCAAGATGGATTAAGGACTTAAATCTAAGACCTGAAACTATAAAAATTCTAGAAGATAACATTGGAAAAACCCTTCTAGACTTTGGCTTAGGCAAGGAGTTCATGACCAAGAACCCAAAAGCAAAGCAATAAAAACAAAGATAAATAGTTGGGACCTAATTAAACTGAAGAGCTTTTGCACAGCAAAAGGAACAGTCAGCAGAGTAAACAGGCAACCCACAGAGCGGGAGAAAATCTTCACAACCTATATACATCTAACAAAGAAATAATATCCAGAATCTACAACAAACTCAATCAGTAAGAAAAAAAACAAACAATCCCATCAAAAAGTGGGCTAAGGACATGAATAGACAATTCTCAAAAGAAGATATACAAATGGCCAACAAACATATGAAAAAATGCCCAACATCACTAATGATCAGGGAAATGCAAATCAAAACCACAATGTGATACCACCTTACTCCTGCAAGAATGGTCATAATTTAAAAAACAGTAGATACTGGTGTGGATGCAGTGCTCAGGGAACACTTCTACACTGCTGGTGGGAATGTAAACTAGTACAGTCACTATGGAAAGCAGTGTGGAGATTCCTTAAAGAACTAAAAGTAGAACTACCATTTGATCCAGCAATCCCACTACTGGGTATCTACCCAGAGGAAAAAAAAGTCATTATTTGAAAAAGATAATTGCACACGCATGTTTATAGCAGCACAATTCACGATTGCAAAATCGTGGAACCAACCCAAATGCCCATCAATCAACAAGTGGATAAAGAAACTGTGGTATATATATATGATGGAATACTACTCAGCCATAAAAAGGAATGAATTAACAGCATTTGCAGTGACCTGGATGAGACTGGAGACTATTATTCTAAGTGAGGTAACTCAGGAATGGAAAACAAGACATCATATGTTCTGATATGTGGGAGCTAAGCTATGAGGATGTAAAGGCATCAGAATGATACAATGGACTCTGGGGACTTGGGAGGAAGAGTGGGAGGGGGGTGAGGGATAAAAGACTACAAATATGGTACAGTGTATACTGCTTGGGTGATGGGTGCACCATGATACAGTGTATCATGACTGTAGCCAGTACAGCATAAACAGAAAATGAACAAACAAAAAAACAAAAACAATCTCATTAACATAAGCAAAAATATTAACCAACATTCATATTGGAACTACATTCATTTGCCAATAATGTGAACAACTACTTTACTAAATAGGACAGTAACCAAGCATTTATTTATAGTCATTTTTGTCAAATTACAGTTGAATTGCAGCCATAAGTTAGCTGTGAGAGTTCAAGAAAAAAAAAAAAAAACAATGAAAGTGTTTTGTGAGAATCAACGAGCTACACAGAATTGAAAATAAAGGATATTCTATTCTCATTATTATTTGTAAATTGTGCACTAAAAGTCTGTTAAATCTGTAAAATTTACAATAAACTAATGTATGCATATTTATGCATTTTTTTCCTAGAAAGCCAGTTAGTTGTTACTTACCAATATACCCCAACTAGCCACATGTAGTTACTGAGCTCTTGAAATGTGGCTAGCACAAACTGAGATAAGCTGCAATTGTAAAATAAACCCCAGATTTTGAAGACTAAGTATAAAAACAAAAATTGTTTTCATTGATTACACTTGAAATGATATTATTTTGGCTATATTGGGTAAAATGAAATGTTATTACTAAAATATATTACTTAATGTGCTTTTTTTTCAGTTTTTAAACTGTGACTACTGGAAATTTCTTTTTTTTTTTTTTTTGAGATGGAGTCTCACTGTCGCCCAGGCTGTAGTGCAGTGGCGCAATCTCAGCTCACTGCAACCTCCACCTCCCAGCTTCAAGCGATGCTCCTACCTCAGCCTCCCGAGTAGCTGAGACTACAGGTACCCGCCATCACACCCAGCTAATTTTTGTAATTTTAGTAGAGATAAGGTTTCACCATATTGGCCAGGCTGGTCTTAAACTCCTGACCTCAAGTGATCCACCTGCCTCAGCCTCCCAAAGTGCTGGAATTACAAGCATGAGCCACCGTGCCCAGCCGGAAAGTTTTAAATTATATCTGTGGCTTGCATTGTATTTCTATCACAAAGTGCTAAATAGTTTTCCTGAAAAAAGGAAAACGGACACAGCTGGTGGGGCTTTTCACATTTTTGCCATTCTCTCTACCTAGAATATGGATCTGATGGCTGCTGTAGCAGCCATCTTGCACCCATGAGGTAATCAGCTAAGAGGCAGAACAAGGGAGGAAACCTGCTTCTTTAATGACATTGTTGAGCTGCTATATTGGCTCTGGACAATCTAACTTGAGAAAGAATTCTAGGTGGTGGGGGTTTTTTTGTTTTGTTTTGTTTTGTTTACTGTCTGTACTCCTCCAAAAGCACATCAAACTTTTGTTGCTATCTTGTCTTTTAAATTAGACTGCAGGGAAGGGTGTTGGGGAAAGCCTTTGATTTTTCAAGTTCACACATCAGCAGAGAAAGCAGACATATAAGCTACTATGTGCACAAATTATTTTCAGTGCCACAGTCCATTCATGAATTTCACTGAATGTCTTCAAATAGAAGAATATACATGCAAATAAAATCCAGACCGATCTGGACTGGATTTAACTAACAGTCCCAATCACTTTTTATTATTCCTACCTGTGTGACCTTAGAAAGTGACTATCCTTCTGCATCCTGGTTCTCTCACTTCTAAAAGGTGGACGTACTATTCCAGGGATCCTGGCTGTGGTAACCCCATCACTGTCATCTCACCCTCCTTGCAACTGACTGGTTTATGGGAGGCAGAAAACTTAGGTCTGGTTGATGAAGCATGACACAGAGCTTTTGGAAAGGCCTTTCTTACTCTTAGTGTGACACTTGCTGTTGGCACGTCTACATGTGCAGGGTCCATCTTTAGCTTACAAGGAGCTAGCCTGAGGACAAAGTCAATATGCTGAGATGGCAAAATAAAAAACAGAACTTGATGTTTTGGCGCCCTCATCAACACTGAGCTGTTGAATTAATGAAAACGAGGTGCCTTGTCTCGTGACTTCCAGCTTCGAGAGGTAACTTTCTCTGCTGTTTACACCATTCAGATACTACTATAAATTGGGATTTCTGCTCTTCACAGCCAAAAGAATTCAGATATGATTATTACTAATATCAAAATAAAATCAACAGCTTCTGTAGAGTTCTAGAACACAACATTTTCTTATTCATTGCATAAGAACTGTTGAATTGCTGCCTCATTTCAAAAGGTGAAACCACATCTAAAATATCTGTTCACTTACGTGTTAGATATAGAGTGGAAATTGCTCAGGGAAATTGCTAATTCCCATGTAGCAGCAACTATGGGAATTAATGAACTAGAACTGCTGAAGAGAACTAAAAACGAATTCTTCTCAAAAAAGGAAAAACAGGTGATGTCACCAAAAGGTTCAAAATCCTGATGGGAATGAAAACAAAAACTAACAAATGAGTGTTTGTTTTAACACGATGAAATCAAATTAAACTGTTTACTCCAAGGTTCTCAGGCTTAGACGGCTTTGGTTGTAGCCCAACTGCATAAAAGGCTTGCATATTTGAATACTAACTTTTTTATCTCTATTCTGCCTTCCCCTCTGTTTATATTTTCCAAGACTGTTTACTATGTACCTTTTGTTTTATAGTGTTTTATGCACTTATTGAAAAGTTAGGGGAATTACATTACCTGATTTCAAGACTAAGTATGAAGCTTCGGTAACCAAGACAGTATGACACTGGCCTAAGGTCAGACACATAGATCAATGAACAGAATAAAGAGTACAGAAATAAAGCCATACATAGATGGTGAATTGCAATTCAAAAGGAAAAAGTATTTGCAACAAATAGTGCTGGGACAAATGAATATACATATAGAAAAAATAAATTTCAACCCTTGTCTCTTAACATACACAAAAATTAACTCAATATGGATCATTGATCTAGGAATAAAAACTAGAAATGTAAAACTTCTAGGAGAAACTATTCATAAACCAAGGGCAGGCACAGGTTTCTTAGTAAAAGATAAAAAGCTCCGAACTAAAAAATTAAATTCACTTCATCAAAATTTAAAAGTTCTGCTCTTCAAAATTCACCACTAAGGAAAGGAAAAGGCAAACATAGGTTGAAAAAAATTTTCATAATTTATCTATCTGACAAAGGACTTATATCCAAAACATAGAAATAATGAATTATAAAAAAAAATTAAACCCAACAGTCAACAGATATGAACAAAATGTCCCAAAAGAAGATATACAATTAGTCAAGCAGTACAGGAAAAAATGTTTGACATCATTAATCATCAGAGAAATCTAAATTAAAATCATAATGAAATATCACCATATCTGTCAGAATGAGCACCATGGAAAAGGCTAAGAACACCAACTGCTGGCGGGAACAGAAAGGAACTGGCGCTCGCATACACTGCCAGTGGGAGTGCAGAATGCTACAATCACTTTGGGAAGTTTGGCAATTTCTTACTGGATTAAAATATTTTTATTCGATGCTCCAGCAATTCCTCTCCTAGGTATTTACACAAGAGAAATGAAAATATGTATCAACAAAAATACTTGAAGAATGTTTCAGAAGTTTTACTCCTAATAGCCCATTTTTGAATTTTTAAACAACTCAAATGTCCATTAATAGGTGAAAGGATACATAAATTGAGATATATTCATACAATGGAATAGAAAGGAACAAACTGTGAAACACAACAACAGGGATGAGTTTTTTAAACATTAAGCTGAGTAAAAAATGCCAGACACAAAAGATTACATAATGTATGATTCCGTTGCTATGAAATTCTAGAGCAGGCTAAATTGATCTATGGTGACAGAAAGCAAATCATTGGTTGCAGGAGACAGGATGGACTGATTGCAAAGGATCACAAAGGAACTTTTAGGGACAAGTGAAATGTGCTATATCTAGATTTAGGGTGGAAGTCACACCAGTCTACACGTTTGTCCAAGCTCATGGAACAGGCAGCTTTATTTTATTTTAGATAAGTCGTACTTAAATAAAACTGATTAAGAAATTATTTGGAAACAAACAATTTTTGCACAAGCCCTTTACAGATTCCTTCTTATCCTGGGGTCCCAGGGTTCAGTTTGAATCTTTTCTCCATTTACATTCATTTTCAAGAGGAAATGGGCACAGTGTGCAGTGCCTCTAAACAATTACAATAGTAACATCAAAGATCACTGATCTCAGATCACCATAACAGAGATAATAAAGTCTGAAGTGTTGTCACAATTATCAAATGTAACACAGAGACACTAAGTGAACACATGTTGCTGGAAACCAGCACTGATGGATTTGCTGGGTACAGGGATGCCACAAACTTTCTGTTTGTTTAATAAAAAGAAAAAAGGCAGTATCTATGGTGCAATAAATAAATGGAGTGCAATAAAATAAAATGGAGTGCAATAGAACAGGTGTGCCCATATTTGTTTAACCTGAATTATAGTTCCTATCAGAAAGGCAGAAGGAACAGTGAATTAAGGAGCTGTTACTGCTCCAGGCCTAAAAGGCTTGCAAGCCTCGCTCAAATAGGCTTTTTATTAAACAGCTTTATTGAGGTATAATTCACACACCATGAAATTTACTTATTGTAAGTGTATAATTCAACAATTTTTAGTAAATGTGTAGAGTTGTGTGACCATCACTGCAAGACCACTGCCCCAAGAGTTCCCTTGTGGTTACTTGCAGTAATCCCTAAATGTACCCTCAACCCTAGGCAACCACCGATCATTTTCTGTCTCTAGATCTGTCTTTTCTGGGAGTCTCATGTAAATAAAATAAAACAATATGTAGTCTTTTGTATCTGGCTTCTTCCACTTAGCGTGCTCTTGAGGTTCATCCATGTTGCAGCATATATCAGCAGTTTGTTCCTTTGTAAACTGCTGAATAGTATTCCATTGTATGGACATGCCGCATTTCGTTTATCCTTTCACCAGCCGGTGAATATTTGGGCTGTTTGAAGCTTTTAGCTATTATGAATAATGCTACTCTATGTGGACATACGTTTTCACCCTGGGTAGAAACCTAACAACAGAATTTTCAGGGCATATGGTAAGTTAATGTTTAACTTTCAACCAAAATGTTTTCCAAAGTGACTACAATTTTTATGTTCCTGTAAGCAACGTATGAAGATTCTAGTTTCTTCATATCCTCCCTAATGCTGGGTATTGTCAGTCTTTTAAATTACATCCATTCTAGTGGATATATAGTTGTTATTATATAAAATAGTTTTAATTTTATTGTAGTTTTAATTCGCAATTCGCTAATGGCTAGTGATCTTGAGCATCTTTTAATTTGCATATTGGCCATGAAATGTCTAACTAGCAATTCTGTCCATCTTTAAATTGGGTTGTCTTCTTAGTATTGATTGCACGAGTTCTGTACATCTTCTGGATCCAAGTCCTGTATCAGACACGTTTTGCAAATATTTTTCTCCCGTGGCTTATCTCTTCATTTCCTTAAAGGTGTCTTTTGAATAGTAAAAGTTTTAAATTCTGAAATACGAGTATTCAATTTTTTTATTTTATTATGATTTATTTAAAAAATTTTTTTTGAGACAGGTTCTCGCCATTTCCCAGGCTGGAGCACAGTGGTACAATCATAACTCAATGTACCTTGGACTCCTGGGTTCAAGTGATCTCCCTGCCTTAGCCTCCCAAGCAGCTAGGACTACAGGTGTGTGCCACCACATTGGGGTACTTTCTACTTATAAACAACTTTTTTTAAAAGACGGTGTCTCACTATGTTGCCCAGGCTGGTCTCAAACTCCTGGCCTCAAGCAATCCTCTTCCCTCGGCCTCCCAAAGTGCTGGGGTTACAGGCGTGTGCTATCACACCCAGACAATTTTTTTCTTTATGGGCAATTCTTTGGTTGTCATATCTAAGAAGTCTTTGCCCAATCACAAGTCACAGAGAATTTCTCCTGTGTTGTCTTCTGAAGTTTTATAGGTTTAGCTGCTACATTGAGGACTAAGAGGCATTTTGAGTTGATTTTTATGTATGATGTGAGGTAAGGGTCAGGTTCATTTCTGTGCATATAGAAACCTGATTGTCCCAGCACTGTGTATTGAAAAAACTATCCTTTCCCAACTGCCTTGGCACTTTTGTCAAAAAACAACTGACCATAAAGGTTTATTTCTGAACTCTCAATTTTGTTGCAATGATTTATATGTCTATCCTTATGCCAATAGCACAGTGTCTTGATCACAGTAGCATGAGTTTTGAAACTCAGGAGTGTAAATCTTCAAACTCTGTTATTCTTTTTCAAAATTATCTTGGTTACTTAAGGTCCTTAGTATTTCCATATAACTTTTAGGAAAAGCTTATCAATTTCTACCAAAAAAAAAAAAAACTGCCAGTGTTTCTGTTAGGAATTGCATTAAATCTATAGATGAATTTATGAAGAAATGCCATCTTAACAATGTAAAGTCTTCCAACTCATAAATATAAAATACTTCTCCATTTAATCTTCTCTCAGGAATGTTTTACAGTTTTCAAGTGCAACTGCAATTCTTTTATTAGATTTATTTCTAAGTATTTTATTCTTTTTGATGCTGCTGTGAATGGAATTGTTTTTATACCTGCATTTCTGGATTCTCAATTTGTAGTATATAGAAATATAACTGATTTTGTACACTGGTCTTATAAACTGCAACCTTGCCAGCCTCATTTATTAGTCCTGAGTCTTTTTCTGTGGCTATTCCAACACTCATCTGGTTTCTGTTTGCATGGCTTACATCTTTTCCACTCTTTTACCTTCAGCCTATTCATGTCTTTAATGTGTTTTACTGGTAGACAACATATAGTTAGATTTTTTTTAATCCAGTCTGACAACTTCTGACTTTTCATTGGCATTTACTGTAAGTATTTATATGGTTAGATTTAACCTGCCATTTTGCTATTTGTTTTAGCTATGTCTCAGGCCTTTTTTGTTCCTCCTTTAGTGCCTTCTTTTGTATTAAACAAATATTTGGTAGTGAACTATTTTAATTCCTCTGTTGATTCTTTCAATGTATACTTTTTAGTTATTTAGTGATTGCTCTAGGAATTACTATGTGTCTCATTTCATCATAATCTATTTCAGATTAATACTGACTTAATTCTGATAAAATTTGGCCAGCTTGCTCCAATTCAGCTTCATTTTCTCTGTCATCCTTTGAGCTATTACTATCATATATATGGCATCTACATATTTTACAATACCAACAATACAGTATTATAATTATTGCTTTAAACACTCTTAGGTCCTTTAAAAATTAAGAAAAGAGACATGTATATAGACTTCCATATTTACCCACCTATTTACCATTTCTGGAGCTTCTCATTCCTTCCTATGGACTTCCTTTTGACCTTAAGGACTTCCTTTGGAATTTCTTATAAAGCAAGTCTTTATCTGGGAATGTCTTTACTAAACCTTCATTCTTGAAGGATAATTTTGCTGGATCTAAAACTTGTAGTTGCAAATTTTTCCTTCAGCATTTTGAATATGTCATTCTATTTCCTTCTGGCCTCCACTGTTCTGATAAGAATTTTATCATTGCTCTCTCCATAATGAGTTGTTTTTCTCTCACTGCTTTCAAGATGTTCTCCTCGTCTTTGTCTTTCAGCAGTAGGACTTAGTGAAGATCTGTTTGTGTTTATCCTACTTGAGGTCTGTTGAGCTTCTTGGATCCACAGATTAATGTTTTACATCAAATTTGGGATATCAATGGCCATCACTTCCTCAAAAGCTTTTTCTGTCCCTTTCTCTCTCCCCTCTCTTTTGGAACTCGTGTTAAACGTTGTTGATGCATGGGATATTATCCCTTAGGTCTCTGAAGCTCTGTTTATTTTTCTTCAATATTTTTTATACCTTTTTTCTTCAGATTGGCTAATACCCTTAAGTTCACTGATGCTTTGGCCATTGCAAATCACTGTGTAGCACTTATCATGAATTTTTCATTTCGGTTACTTTTCAGCTTTAGGACTTTCATTTGTTTCTTTTTCAAAGTTTCCATTTCTTTATTTACATTCCCTATTTGTTAAATCATGATCCTCCTTATCTTAATTCTTTATATGTATTTATAATAGTTGTTTCGTCTGGTAAACCCAACATGTGGGTCCGTTTAGAGGCAGTTTCAATTGACTGCTTTTTTCCTCGTTTCTCTTAATTTTTTAAACTGGACATGTTAGATAATACATGACAGTAACTCTGGATTTTAATCATCTTTTTCTTGAGCACTGCTGTGCTGTTTTTGTTTCTTAGCCTGAAGTTAATCCACTGAATCTTTCTCACTCATGGTGAGAGCTGATGCAGCAGCTGATGTCTCTACTCAGTTTTTTAAAGCCTCAGTGTTGTTTTTTAGCCTCACTCCAGAGGTTGTCCCCGTGTCTGCATATCTGAGTGGTCAGTCAATGATTAGTCGGAGCTTATGCTCAAACACCCGAAGCCAGTAAGAGAGCTGTTCAAAGTTCCATCCTTTTTCCAGTCAACTCCAGCTCTTACTTTCCCCCAGGTCCTCTCAGGCCTCCTCTGTGCTGAGATGCAGCCTCCATCAGCCAGGGGTGTGTGGAGATCTTATCAAGTCCCTTGATGGCTCTCTCACTTCCAAGATCTCCCTGTTAAATGATGGACCACATCCTCAGGCTAGGAGAGCTGGACGCATTCTCTGTTAGCTACTGCATGGGGTTCTCTGCCTTTCACTCCAAATCAAGTCAGCTGGTTTTCATGGCCAGCCTTGCCCTTGAAACTGCCTTTGCAAAAATTATAGTGGTAAGGGAGATCTGACATAACTGACTCAAGCTTGCTTCTATCAGGCTGAACTGCTTTTGCTCATTCTTGTGCAGGGGTTATAATAGTCCTTTCTTGAACTGATCCTGCCCTTGTTCAAAAGTTGAAACCATATTGGTAAAGACTAACAAAAGGTCACAAGGTTAGACTTATGGTAGGAACTACATCTTTGCTAAAGAATAGGCACACTTAAACCATGACCTGCCATTGCTTAGCTTGCTTTTCTCTAAATTGCTTACTGTTTCAGAGTCATGTAACCAGGGGTTGCAAGATTTATAACTTTCTCAACTACTCCTGCAGAAAACATTACTATTGTGAAACCTAAAGAACTGGTCTTCAAGATATTTTTCAGAGTAGCACTTTGGCAGATCAGGAGACACCACCTGAGACCTCCTCCCAGGAACTGACTCAGCTATGCAAAAAACAGTTTTAGACACCCCTATGAGTTCATCCCCAGTCAATCATTACAGTTCTCCAGGCCCCTGCCAACCGAAGCACCCTTAATTTGAATTCTCAGAGAGGCAGATTTGTGAAATACCTCCTCTGTCCCTCTGCTTGGCTGGCCCTGCAATTATTAAACTCTTTCTTTGCTACAATACCTGCTGTTCTCAGTGCATTGGTTTTTCTGGGCAGTAGTCAAGAAGAACCCATCAGGCTGACACCCTGGTAGGACTACTTTGCCAAGGGATGGGGAACAGGATAACTCCAGGCAAGAATACCATCAATTCCCACTGTTTTTGATCTAAAAGTCAGCAGTTTTTTATGAATTAACATTTCTCATATTGTTGCTTGCTTTTGGTCAATTTCCAGAGCCCAAAAGTGTTTCTGACAAGTTCATCCAGTTGTACAGCCGTTTCAGGGGGAAGAACATTCATTGACCCCTTCATTATTCAATAGCTGGCAGGTGCATCAATTAAAATGGGTTTTTTTGTAGATCAGCAAGGAAACATTATTTCTGTGGGAGGTAAACTAGGGTTCCAACACAGATCCAGAAAACCAGAAACATCTATGCTTAGTAAAGTGCTGGTAGTAAGAACAGACAGCCAACCCTCACTATGAAGAGTAAACTTGAGTTCTTTAAATGAGAAATCGTCTCTATATTTGCTACTTGAATAGAAGAATTTTTTTAAACCACCTGCTTTATCAGCACAAGACAGCCATGCCATCTTCACACAAGATTCAAAGGTCCCTCCTTTTCTTCCCACTCACTTTAGAACACTTGGGGTCCTCTGTAGGGCAAATTCACCATGCCTCTAGGATCCCATTTCACTGATTAATAGCCTCACTAGGCTTTTCCTTGAATACAGAGACATCAGATTCTGGTGTCTGGTAACCAGAACACCCACTTCCTTCCTTCCTAAAGACCTGCACATAATCTTATGATCCTCAATAAAAACTCTGCTGTTCTACGAAGTGTGGGCTTGCTTGGTGATCTGCCCTGTCTCTCCTGACCAGGTGTTCTCTTAGTTGGAACAAAGGGATCTGAATGAATTACAGATAAAATAAAAATCGTGAGGGATTTTGTTTGTTCTTTTACAAAGCCCTATTCATAACAAAGAGGAAAGGAGCTTCGATGTATTCACTATGCCAGACACAAATAATGACACTGATACATGAAGTCACTTGATTCTTTCCTGTTCTCACTTTTGTTTACAGATGACAAAAATGAACCAAACCCCCACCCAGCTATGGTTCAGCTGCTTTTTTTTTTTTTTAACAAAATCTAACTTTTGTTCCCACACCTGACTCAGTAAGATAATGAAGTCACTTAATTGTTCTTCACTAAGAAAATTTCAAAGTTAGCTAAAATACACAAATAAATTGGTTTTTGGCTGTTGGTATTAAGCAAGATTATTTTATCTTTCAAAATACAACGAACAATATTGTAGTTTACATGAAGATTTAAGACCTTCAACATATCACCTGATTAACAGTCCCCAATTCAAGCTCTCCTAGTATCTCAATAAGTACACATAAAAAAACATTCAAAGCTTTTTAATAACATGAAAAACTACCAATGTAATGGCAGAATCGTGGAGCAACTGAGAAAGATGATCATCCACAAAAACACATCCAGATTTCAGCCTATTCTAGTCACTAATAAAACCAGGACTTTGAAAAAAAATGTTTGGAAAAGACTTCATATCACCCCTCTCACACCCCACTGCCAAGATCTTGGTTTTTACACCAAGATTAGAACCTATCACTGACTGTTCCTCAGGGGCCATATTTTAATAAAGGGTGCTACTGTCCAGATCTCCCCACCTGCCTGCACACAAGATCACTCATCATTCTTCTATTCGACTTTGGAAGAAAAAACCTTTAGGTGGAAAGTAGGAAAAGAAAAAAAGTAACTCAAATAATTCTGAAAACCACTTAAAAGCAAGGGCAACAAGACTATGTGGGTTACAGTTCTTTACATCCCATATTTTGGTTCATAACACAACTGAACCAGTAAATGGGAAAAGGATGAAGACACCACCATGGCTGAGCAAAAGATGAGCTGTCATAGCCTCTTAGAAATGAGGCCCTAGAAGAAAAGGTACACTCTCCAGTCTGCTCTTTGACTGCAGACAGGAGAAAACGGTTAGCATGTGAGCAGAGTCTGTTATCAGTTCTGTTAGAATATACATGTTAATCGCCTAAAATTGTCTGGCAGGGTTCTGAGGACACAATATTGAACAAGACTCACAGTCCCCATCCTGAGTTTGAAGTCCAGTACAGGAGGCAAAGGAAAATGTGTACTGGCTCATTCACACGTGGCCACTCCACTGAATATGATGCATGTGTGTTTTCACATTTTAACATCTCTGAAATCAAGAATCCTCTTCATAATTGATGGCATGTAAACCTTTTTAGTGGTACATAAAATAACGGTACATCTTACCATCAATGACATCTCATATTTAATGAAATACAGTATTTCATTTAATCTTCACTACAATCTTACGAAGTAAGTATTATTACTCCAATTTACAAAAGAGGAGCATAGAGAGGGTAAGTAACTTGGATAATGTGACAAAGCTACTGGACAGGAGAGCAAGGGTGAGAAGGCAGTGCGGCTCTGAAGTCTGGGTCTTAGCAACAGGTTTCTTTTGTTGTTTGTTTGTTTGTTTGTTTTGTTTTGTCTGATTTGAGACAGAGTCTCAATCTGTCTTGTCGCCCAGGCTGGAGTACAGTGGTGTGATCATGGCTCACTGAAGCCTTGACCTCCTGGGCTCAAGCAATTCCCCTACCTCAGCCTTCTACATAGCTGGGACTACAGACACACAGCACCACACACTGACCACTTGCAGTGTTAAACCACCTGAATACAAGTATAAGTAATACAGTGCAATATGTGAAGTATACAAGATGTACAAAGTAAAGTATGACTCTAGGTAGAAAACTCAACATAGAGCACAAGGCTGATTTATTTTATTAAGAAAAGGGGGAAAAGGCCTCGCCACAGAGGTTACAGGTCAACAAGGCTCTGAAAGACCAGCCAGAATTCATGTTGGGGGCAGGGGGCTCCCTGCAAATACAAAGGAACCAAGTGTCAAACAGTAGAGCGTGTGTGCACTACTACAAACGGTTCATTATGGCCAGGCCTGGCTCAGTCGAGGAGCGAGTGCTGTGAACTGAGAGTGGAAAGGAAGGCAGGGGCAGTCACAACGGGTGCTGCGAAGCTGCCAAGCTAACAGAGTCTGAAGCAGAAAAGAGGCATGGTCAGACAGATACTGTAAAAATCATCTGGGCAGCAAAGCACAGTACAGACCAGAGGCCAGAGGGACTGGCTGGCAGAGTAATGTGAGATGCAGGTACCAGATGGTAAACAGCAGAAATGGGTAGAGCTGAAGACCAACAGTGGATTTGACATGGATTGGGGGGTAACAAGAGCTAAGGGTCACCACCACCCACTTAGTGCTTACTACATGCCCCGGGCTGCTCTAAACGCTTTACAAATCTCAAGTCCTCAAAACAACTCAATAGGAAACCAAAGCACAGACAGGTCTTAGTGATGGCTAGATGTGGAGGTGAGAAGGAAGAAGGGATGATTTATTCCAGTTACCTGGGCACCTTAGAGAGAGAAAGCATAAGCGAGGAAGAGATCTAAGGCCAAGATGAGTGTGGTGTTAGGTATGCTGGGGTGGGAGCAGAAATGAGCAGGGCGAGACACCGGGCAGGAACATTCTCTGCCCAGGGACACCTGCAGACCATCAACCCCCATCTCCTTCTTCCAATGGCCATTTCTCTGCCTTCTTTTTCTTCCTTTCTGTTACTTCTTAAACACTTTACCCTATATCACTAAGGATTATCTCCCAAGAATTATCTTCATTTTAAAACTTTTCATTATAAATTCATATTGTCTGCTAAGTGTGGGGACAAAGATAAAGTGAATGAATTTAATAAGGTAACTAAGATTTAGATTAATCTTTGAAAAGAATAGAATGGAAGCCGAAACCCATCAGTTAAAACAATTTTCAAGAGAACTGAAGACTTAGGTAAGAAATCATAACTGCAGTAGCTCCGTCGAGTTGCGTTTCTCTCAAACACCGGGCAGCCCAAGTACAATAGAGAGCTGTGTCCAACCGAGGCTGGGAAAGTACCCAGTGGTGCATGGAGTGCCGATGAGGCAAGGGAGATAAGGGCACAAGCAGGAGGGGCAGAGCTGGTGTTCCAGGAAGGGCAGGGCAGGAAGGCACAGCCAGGAGAACTGGGGAAGGGGAAAGAGGAGGAGCATCACCTCTAGCACACTTCCTAGGCCCTCAACTCTCGAGTCTGTCACCTATCAGTGTCAGGCAGACATCCAAATGTGGGTGGTCCTGTGGGAGTGAGACTGTGTGATCAGGCTTTTCTCATGCTGCTACAAAGAAATATCTCTGAGTAATTTACAAAGAAAAGAGGGTTAATTGGCTCACAGTTCTGCAGCCTGTACAGGAAGCATGGTACTGACATATGCTTGGCTTCTGGGGAGGTCTCAGGAAGCTTATAATCATGGCAGAAGGCGAAGGGGGAGCAGGCACATCACATGGCCAGAGCAGGAGTAAGAAAGCGGGGGGAGGTGCCACACACCTTTAAATGACCAGATCTCACAAGAATTCACTCACTACTGTGAGAACAGTATCAAAGGGATGGTGCTAAACCATTCATGAGAACCTGCCCCCTGATCCAATCATCTCCCACCAGGCCCCACCTCCAACACTGGGGATTACATTTCAACATGAGATGTGGGAGGGGACACAGATCCAAACCATATCAGTAAGCAAGCCTGACTCCAGAAGAGGGGTCTCAGCCAGTTCCAGGAGCTACAGATTTCAGATAGAGCAGCACTAGACAAGAGAGTTAACAGTGAGGGTGCAGAAACATGACTGACGCTAACGAGGGGCTAAGGTGACCCCTGGCACAGAGGCTGGTAGGACGTCTGCCATCCAGATGACTGGGGAAGACTACAGAGCCAGCTACCCAAGAGGCATGAATGAATTCTAGAGCAGCTGTTCTTAAATTTTTTGGTCTCAGGACCCTTTTTACCCTTAAAAATTATTGAGGAAACCAAAGAAACATAACTTACATAAATAATAGCCATTGATATATACCATATTAGGAATTAAAACTGAGAATTTTTAAAAATCTGTTAATTCAAGAATAATTATAATAAAATTTTTATGAAAAATATATTTCCAAAACAAAAAAAAATTAGTGAGAAGAGTGGTACTGTCCTATATTTTTACAACTCTATTGAATGTCTGACTTAATAGTAGACCAACAGATCCTCAAATGTTTCTACTGCAAATCACATATCATATAGACTCTGGAAAGACCCTGTATGCTCTTGAGAGAATGAAAGTGAAAAAGGCAAATAATGTCTAAGTGTTATTACTATGAAAATAGTTTTGACTATACCACCTCCCTCCTAAAAAGATCTCAGGGACTCTCAGAGATCTATGGATCAGATTTTGCAAATGACTGATCCAGAGGATGGTAAATGACAGCAATTTAGAGAGACACCAAGAACAGAACAGCCAGATAAGCCCACAAACTGAAAGAGCGGTAAATGGAAAAGGTAGTGGGGAGGTGGGAAATTTTCTACTTATGTCAGCAGACACAAAAATAGATCCTCTAAATTGGCTGGTACCTTTTTTTGTATGCCAGGTGGGGATAAAAGAGTATAACATATCAGAATCACTGTTCCAGTCCCCCAAAATCTGGTATAACCCTTTACTTCAAAGAGGTAAAAATTACTGCTATAGAAAGTACTATTACTAATTAAAGTATGTTCTGTTACATGCATTGGGGGTAAGGAATACCACTGATTTACCCATGGCTCTTAATTTTATTTATTTGTTCATTCATTCATTCATTCATTTGAGAAAGGGTCTCACTTTGTCATCCAGGCTGAAGTGCAGTGGCACGATCTCAGCTTACTGCAGCCTCGACCTCCTAGGCTCAAGCAATTCTCCCGCCTCAGCCCCCCAAGTAGCTGGGACTGCAGGCATACGCCACTATGCCCAGCTAATCTTTTGTATTTTTTGTAAAGGCCGGGTTTTGCCACGTGGCCCAGGCTGGTCTTGAACTCTTGAGCTCAAGCGATCTGCCTGCGTTGGCCTCTCAAAGTGTTAGGATTACAGGCGTGAGCCACCGCACCTGGCTGGCCCTAACATTTTATAGGAGGCATCAAACATATGCATGCATGTATCATTATAACAGAATGATTTACATTCCTTTGGCTATATATCCAGTAATGGGACTGCTGGGTCAAATGGTTATTTGAGAGGAGGTTCCAGCTGGGCTTCCTTGCCATGCCGCTGCAAGGTTATAAAGTAGATAAAACTTAAGTTACAATTCCAGTTTTCCTCAAGATCTGAGACATGTTAATTGTCTTTGTTTCTCACTCTGGTAACATCTTCCTGCTGCACATACTTCCCACCTTAAAGAGTTTAAACGGTGATCAAAAAATCTAACACTGCTCTCATTGTTCAATTCCCACCTATGAGTGAGAACATGCGGTGTTTGGTTTTTTGTCCTTGTGACAGTTTGCTGAGAATGATGGTTTCCAGCTTCATCCATGTCCCTACAAACGACATAAACTCATCTTTTTTTATGGCTGCATAGTATTCCATGGTGTATATGTGCCACATTTTCTTAATCCAGTCTATCATTGTTGGACATTTGGGTTGGTTCCAAGTCTTTGCTATTGTGAATAGTGCCACAATAAACATATGTGTGCATGTGTCTTTATAGCAGCACGATTTATAATCCTTTGGGTATATACCCAGTAATGGGACAGCTGGGTCAAATGGAATTTCTAATTCTAGATCCCTGAGGAATCGCCACACTGACTTCCACAATGGTTTGGACACAGGAAGGGGAACATCACACACCGGGGACTGTTGTGGGGTGGGGGGAGGGGGTAGGGATAGCATTAGGAGAGATACCTAATGCTAAATGACGAGTTAATGGGTACAGCATACCAACATGGCACAGGTATACATATGTAACAAACCTGCACATTGTGCACATGTACCCTAAAACTTAAAGTATAAAAAAAAAAAAATCTAACACTGGCTACCCGCTCGGGACCCCTTCCATGCTGTGGAAGCTTTGTACTGTCACTCTGCTCAATAAAGCCTACAGCTTTTTTTTCTCTCGGTCTGATCCGTGTCTCTCTTTCACCGTGGGCTGCCGCCACACCAAATCTTTGGCGTGGCTAAGGCAAGAACCTCTGGCATTACAGGATTGCTGGGTCAAATGGTATTTCTGGTTCTAGATCTTTGAGGAATCGCCACACTGTCTTCCACAATGGTTGACTAATTTACATTCCCATTAACAGTGTAAAAGCATTATTATTTCTCCACAGCCTCACCAGCATGTTGTTTCTGACTTTTTAATAATCGCCATTCTGACTGGTGTGAGATGGTATCTCATTTTGGTTTTGATTTGCATTTCTCTAATGATCAGTGATGTTGAGCTTTTTTTCATATGTTTGTTGGTCACATAAATGTCTTCTTTTGAGAAGTGTCAGTACAGGAAGCATGGTGCTGACATCTGCTTGGCTTCTGGGGAGGTCTCAAGAACCTCAGGAGGTTCATGTCCTTTGCCCACTTTTTGATGGCTTTGTTTTTTTCTTGTAAATTTGTTTAAGTTCCTTGTAGATTCTGGATATTACACCTTTGTCAGATGGTTAGATTGCAAAAATTTACTCCCATTCTGTAGGTGGACTGTTCACTCTGATGATAGTTTCTTTTGCTGTGCAGAAGTTCTTTAGTTTAATTATATCCCATTTGTCAATTTTTGCTTTTGTTGCAATTGCTTTTGATGTTTTTGTCATGAAATCTTTGCCCATGCCTATGTCCTTGATGGTACTGCCTAGATTTTCTTCTAGGGTTTCTATAGTTTTGGGTTTTACATTTAAGTCTTTAATCCATCTTCAGTTAATTTTTGTATAAGGTGTAAGGAAGGGATCCAGATTCAATTTTTTGCACATGGCTAGCCTGTTTTTCAAGCACCATTTATTAAATAGGGAATCCTTTCCCCGTTGCTTGCTTTTGTCAGTCTGTTGAAGATCAGATGGTTGTAGATGTGTGGTATTATTTCTGAGATCTCTATTCTGTTCCACTGGTCTATGTGTCTGTTTTTGTACCTGTACCATAAATGTTCAATTTTCGCCATGAGGACTAAATGCCAGGCTCAACTGTTCTAATATCCTTTCACTAAAATGCCTGGCAGTTTTTCAGGTTCTTGGCTATTGCCTCTTTTACCCTTACCTGTCTTTTCCATAACTACTCTAAATAAGGACTATTTAATAAGCTAGCAACAAGTAGGAGGAAGTCATTTTTTCCCTACACAGTTAATTTATCTAAAAGATTCTAAAGTTATATTTTTAGTCAGTTGATATTAAAATGCTATTTTGAAGTCTATATTTATTAGTATTTTAATAAATACCAACTGCAAGCAAAGCACTTACAGAAGGTTGAACAATTTTAAATAAAGGGAGAGATTCTAGAAAATAAAATCACTATTATACTCAGATATTTATTTAAGGGTTAAAATATCTTTAAAGACTCCCAATACTACATCCTGATGAAGAAGACAGAGAAGAAGCCAGTCACAATACAATGCAATACAATGTCTCAATGGTGCCTGCTATTCTTTGAAAAAGTAAACCAAGATTTTTATGCTAGCAGGTAAGCAAGTAAAAATATCTTTGTTTCTCCAACTTAAATAAAAAATTCTTTACAAGAATCTCACTAAATAAAGCAATCTAACAAACCTCAACAAGACTAATGAATTTCACAGACTTCTAGAGCTGCCAGTTACTGGTTTTGTGACCTTGTTGAAGTGATTTAATCTTCTGGAACCTCAGTGTCCCCATCTGTACAAGTAGACAGTAACACTTCCTACACAGGATTGTTTCAACAGTTAAATGGGATACAGTATTTAGGAGAAAAAAAACAAACACTCAGTAAAGTGGCACATAGAAATCACTCCATCATTCAAATTCCAAAGTCAAAGGCCAAAGGCTCTTTCTATTAAACCATACTCTTCCTAACACAGTGACTACAGAACATGCACATATCAAGTCTATACACTTATAACAACACACCACATCACAGGTAGAGTTCATAATTTAGCAAGTCCCAACTGTCTAAGACAATTTCCTCATTTACTAACCAAAAGTTGAAAAAATACCCCTTTCACTCATGCTTCTTTTCTCACAAAACTTCAACATGAACCACAATTTTTATATAAATGGCATGGTATTGTAACAGCTGAATAATTTTTTTTATCATTCTAATGGATGGTTGCATGGGCTCTTAATTTTTCTTTCAGTGTTCTGGCAAGGATTAGGATCTTGGTGTAAAAGTAAGATTAGTTTCTAGAAGTACCCAAAGGCAAAAGATGCATCCTTGTACTTTATCATAAAGAGTAATATTCTTATTTTAAGTTACTACAACTACCTAGTTATGTTTCAGTAATATATAATTATTTTCAAGATCAGATATATCATCAAATTGGATGTTATCTTGAAAATTTTTTGGGTGGAAGAGAGGGCAGAAACAGGGTCTTGCTCTGTTGCCCAGGCTGGAGTACAGTGGCACAATCACAGTTCATTGCTGGCTTGAACTCTTGGGTTCAGCAATCCTCCTGCCCTCCTCAAGTAGCTGTGACTACAGGTATATCACCAAATCTGGCTAAGTTATACAATTTTTGTAGAGGCAGGGTTTCACTATGTTGCACAGGCTGGTTTTGAACTCCTGCCCTCAAGCAGTCCTCCCACCCCAGCCTCCCAAAGCACTTGGGGTTACAGGCATGAGCCACCACGAATGACATCTTTTGATTTTTTAATTGATTAATTTGGGGCATTAACTATCAAACTGACCTTTTAGACAGTCCTGAACTGGCAGAGGCCCATTCTATCAGCAATCTATGTGAACTTCTTTTTACTCTAACAGGTTCAGAATGTCCAAAGTAATGCCTTTATTTACCAAAAACGTGTATTAGTCTTATCAACCCTCTAATTAACAGAATCCCCCCACTTCATATAAAAGCCCTCGATCCAAGAAAAAAAAGTGCTTCCCTTACTTGCTCAAGAATGACTGAAACCTCAACAGGGATTCAGTTTACAATTTGAAATAAAGTTAATTCAAATGTAACACCTCCAAAAGAGACATTGCATTAACTTACCAGTATACAAAGGAATCTCAATCACACCCTTTCCTGAGTGCAGGATTTGATGGCACAATGCTATGTTCTGAAAATCTTTCAGAAATCCAACAGGACCTGGACATCCTATTACCTATTACCAAGTAACTCCCTAAGGGAACTGAGAATATTTTAAAAACCTTACATCCTAAGCACAATATGCCAAAAGGCAACCACATTCTTTTGGATAGAGATATATGCATATTTGCTCTGATGAACAATCACCAACACCTACAACCCCTGCTCTTGTTCAGAGACCCTGTTGGCTCCACAAACTCTCCTCAGTCTATTTAGAGTATTTTTTTTAATGACACAATGTCATAATCATAATGGTTACTGCTTAGAAATAATAACAAAAAGCCCTGGGTGGAATGGGACACAACTAATTCAAATCCTAGATCACCATTTACTAACTTCTGTTTCTTGGTGAAAGAGGCATAACACACAAACCTGTAAGTGCTGTTGCTAGGATGCAATAGCATGTGCTTATCACAGTGACTGATACGTGGTAATTACTGAAACATTAACTCTTAGGAGGATAAGATAATATCAAAAAATCAATTTTAGAATTACTCACAGTTTCCCAAATGAAATTCAACTTTTATCTTGGGTTAGCACAGCAATACCAAGAGGGCCTGCACCTTTATTCCAAACCCCTGAAAGGCTGGTAAATATGGTCCACAGAGAACATACAAGAAAACAATCTAAAGTCCACTTTCCTTGCCGCCACATTTTATTCTCTCTTGTGGGATCATGGGATTGTCCTCAGTGAAGTTAGTATTTTCCCCAAAGAGTTCCTGCCAAGCCACTAACCACTGCTAATTAACTCCATGAGGACACATTTTCAAATGACTTGAGCCTTCTGCCTGCTAGATGGCACTTCCAAGATCATCATTCATTCCCAGTAGAGTTGAGGCAGTTCCTGATGACATTTCTATCTAGGAAGCCACTGTAGGAGTGCTGTGAGTACCGGCAGATGACAGGTAACATGGACCCCAGGACAGTCTGCTCTTCAGGGTCATGGTGGATTGAGATAGAGGCCATGGCAGCCCGAGCTGCCTCTTCCAGCCCCGACTCCACCCCACTTTGCCAGTTACCATGTCCGCTGACCTGTGGAGAGCCTAAGAGGAAGAAAAGCAAGAGGGAAGAGAAGCAGAGAACACCAGGAGACTACGGCAAGTCAACCCATCAAGAGTGGCATTCAAGGTCAAAAGCATGAGTGAGAAGCATCTGTTTGGAAATCTCTTACACCAGGAACCAGCCAAAAAAATGTTAAAAAGAGTCAAAGGCAAGAACTCACAAATACTCATTTGATAGAACAGAATACAACAGATAACTTCACTTACTGAGCTCCTATCATCTGTATGCTCAACAGCAGGATTTTAAAAAGAGTAAAATATGCCTGCCAAGGAGTTCACACTCTGGGGAGAAGAAAATGAACTGCAGGACACGGTGATAAATATGACAGTATGAATACTTAAAAACAAGCTTTAACATCACATAATCAGGAGAGAGGAAAAAAACCAGCAAAATACTTCAGAAGTAAAAATGACCTTTGAAAGATTTGATCTAGAAGTTTGAACACCTCTTCTTGGTAGCTGAACCCATTATTCCAAGAAAAGTTTACCTACGTGCCCACAATATGAAGCATGCAGGTACCCTGCTCCTCATCTAAGTTACTGATTTAATCCAATTTAAGCCTGGAAAAGTAAAGTGACTTAGCCAAGGTTCTGAAGGTAATGGAAACTTAGCAGAGCTTGAATTCAAACCCATATATATCTGACTCCAACCAGTGCTCATAAAAATCAATCACTAAGGCCACCCAGTGGGAATCAGAGTTTAAATTCAATCTTTTTTCATGTCCTTGTCTGCTGTTCAATTTTATCATCAATAAAGTAGACTTCTGAAGAAAATATATTTCCCAATTTTTAAAATAAGTATATGTTGGCATCATTCTACTTAACACCAAATATCTGTAAATCGTTTGTAACTTTTTTATTCTACTGAATATGGTCAGTGGCTGATACACAGTTTTACTACTTTCCACCACAGCTGTTCCCTCCAGGATGCCCCCCAGCCTTTGGTACACCCTTCTTTTGTAACAGTAATTGCCTGTGGTGGGTAGTTTGACTGTAAGCTTCATGACGGGACAGAGTCTGTCTTTTTTATTCATCACTAGATCCCAGCATCAGCATAACAAACATTTGTTGCAGGAATGACATTGTAATGTTCCCAACTCAACTGTTCATTTCAGAGGGTAAGGAGCCCATCTCCTTTATCTTTGAGTTCCTGGAAATACTATGGCCCACAATAAATGTTTATTCAAATTGGTGGGCAGCTGAACCTTATGATGGGAGGTTTAAAATCACTTTCCTACAGCTTTTACAATATAATTCCATACACAGCAAGGCAACCCATTAGATCTATGCAATAATTTATTGCATTTACTTACATCTTTTACATTTTTCTTTAGGTCATTTATCTTGTTGAAAATTACTTGCCTATAATCCCAGCACTCTGGGAGGCCAAGGCAGGCAGATCAAAGATCAGGAGTTCAAGACCAGCCTGGCCAATATGGTGAAACCCCGTCTCTACTAAAAACACAAAAATTAGCTGGGCATAGTGGTGCATGCCTGTAATCGCAGCTACTTGGGAGGCTGAGGCAGGAGAATTGCTTGAACCGGAACCCGGGAGACAGAGGTTGCAGTGAGCCGAGATTGTGCCACTGCACTCAGCCTGAGCTACAGAGGGAGACTCCGTCTCAAAAAAAAAAAAAAGAAAAAAAAAAAGAAAAGAAAAAGAAAGAAAGAAAAAAAATTACTTGCCAAGTTATAAAGAAAATTTTCAGCTTAACTTCTCAAGGTTAACAGGCTTCCACTCTTGAATATCGCAGAACACGCCACATTGTGCTGCCTTCGCCAGGGAAAATATCTTCCTAATTCCAATTAGGTACGCCTGAAACACATTCCTCTTCCCCTTCTTCCACAGCCTAAGTGGAGAGGCTCCCTATGTTCGGCCCTTCCCTCATTTCCACCCCTCTGCTTCTTCCCTGGGAACAGAGAGAGTACGGTCTGGCAAGAGCTGCTGCAGGTACAAGAATCAGGGATGAGACTTGCTCCAGGGGCACAGAAAAGGAGACAGGGAGTCTACAGTGGCTTTCATGAGACCCCCATGGGGCAGGCCCTGAGGTGGATCCCAGTGTTCTAAATGAGGCAGGGGCTATGGCTGGGAAGCAGGAGTTCGAGGGGGCTCCTTGGACAAGGTGTGCTGTGATGCGGAAGTCATGTCATCACTCATCTATTCACCAGTGAACACTCACTGAGAGCATACAATCTCTTAGGTACTGACTATATTCAGAAAACAAAACAGGCACAGCATAATGGCCATCACAGAATTTGCAGTCAATGAGGACGAAACACATTCCTCAAGTTAACTCTCAAACATCTATCATTAAGAACTGAGATAGATTCTCTGAAGGAAAGGAACACAATTCCACAAGAGGATGTGTAACAAATAAATCATTTGTCCTAGATTGAGACATCTCAGCAAGACTCGCTAGGGATGTGATACGGTGAAATCTGAGAGTCAGGAGGAGAGGGAGGATGAGGAACACTCCAGGCAGAGGGAACACAGGGAACCATGCCTGCAGAAAAGAGACATTTTCCAGGAAGGAAGGAAGCGCAGTCATGGAGAACAAGGCAAAGGAGTCGGTAGAGGGTGGACAAAACCAGGCTGTATCCTAAACTCACTCTTTTAAGAAGTATTTACTGAGATCATACCACGCGCCAGGCACTCTGCTAGGCCCTGGGGATGAAGCGGCGTGTGAGACAGACAGGACGTGCTCCTGCTCTCCTATCACTCACACTCGCCAGGGAGAGACAGACCAAGACGTAAACAAGCAAGATCACGTCAAACAGTGCTATGTGCATGCGACTGCCGCCATGGTGCTGAATTTCTATGAGAGGGAAGTCCAAGCACACAGACTGCACCTACCCTGGGGCCTGGTTTAAATGGTACTGGTTGTGGCACACATCAAGACGCATGTAGGGATTGTCTCCACAGCCAGATCATACATTTTTTTACAGGCAAGGCACACGTGTCTATTTTTAAATTGCATATACTAAATAAATGCTAGATAAAAGAGAAATTTAGCACTCTCTGTATCTCTGTTCCCTTAGTACATGAAACACATATGATGCATTTGTTTCTCATTTGAGAAGAGGATTGTTACACAAACAATATACTTTGGCCAAAGGGAAATGGCTGGGAAAGCATGCCTTGAGATGTAACAGTGTCACCCCACCCCCACCAAGCTCATATGCTTGGGCACACGCTCTCTCTCTAGCATATACACACATACACACTCACACCTCACCACCCCCTATAGTCAGGCTACTTATTAAGGTGACAGTGCTTCCACACCGTGTTTCATGCCGCCGTGTTTCATTCCACCACGTTTCATGCCGCCACATTTTATGCTGCCACGTTTCATGCCGCCATCTCATACCGCTGTCTCATGCCACCACATTTCATGCCGTGTTTCATGCCACCGTGTTTCATGCTGCCACGTTTCATGCCGCCGTCTCATGCCACTGTGTCTCATGCCACCACATTTCATGCCGTGTTTCATGCCACCATGTTTCATGCTGCCACATTTCATGCTGCCACGTTTCATGCCACCGTGTCTCATGCCGCCACATTTCATGCCGTGTTTCATGCCGCCGTGTTTCATGCTGCCATGTTTCATGCCTCCACGCCTCTGCCTGTGCTGTCCACCCTGCAGTAAAGTCTGCCCTTGCTACCTCTTCAGCTACTTAAGAGTCCTCATATCTAATTCACATACCATGCCCCCCAGGAATCTCTGCCCTGAGCTGCTTGCTCCTAGCTGGGTTAGCTATTTTTGTAAACTCTCTCCCACCAGAGCTCTTAGCACACAATATTAAAATGTGTTCACATGCCTCCTGCCATACTGAACTCCTTGGAGGAGAAGCTGAGGACAGTGCCTAGGACACAGGAGAGGGGTGTGATAAATAAGACGAATGAATGAATGAACCAATACCAACAGCCTGATTTCATGATTCATCACCCTTACTGGAATTCTGTCTACCACACAACAGTGAATGAATCTTTCTACTAAATGGAGACTGATATTGGTGCATCTCAGGAACTTAATCTCAATTCTGTCCCTTTGCACTCTGGCACAGCCACTTGTCCCCCACATCCATGTCCTGTGCCTGGGGAACACACTCCACAGCTGAACCCGATGGAGGCCCGAAGCCCCGACAAGCTGGCACTTGAGTAAATCCTGCTGCTCACTCATCCTGGCCTAGAGTCAGAGGGCCTGGGACTGCTGGAGCCAAAGAAAACGGCAGAACAGAGTCCGATGGCATCAACCGCAGTGGGAGCACGGGGGAAAGATGTCTTGTGACAGGGATGAAGGGAGGTTCTAGGACAAGGAGATCAGGGCTGAGGCATAGCTTCAGGACTTATGGTGAAGCAAGCAAGCTTATGCCAGGCTGCAGGGTCAGAGACACAGTCAGGCCAAAGATGTTCTCGGACCCTCCACACCACACAGGTCCTAGGAAACGGGCTTCCATGGCTGCTTTCCAGAGCACACAATCCCTGGGGAGCAGGGAGGTCATCTGAGGTCAGAAAAGACACACGGCCAATCCTTTCCCTGGAGCAATCTTCAAGCACATACACACACAGAATAAACTCTGCAAACGGTTCTAAAACATCACATGATGTCAAAATCACTAGAAAGAAACTCACTTGAACTTTCTCATCCCATATCTCAAGAAAGATTCTCCTCTGTCTGCTGATATCTGTAATTCCTTTAACAGCAATAGTTTTTCGTTTCATAAAAAGTGATAAAGGGCAAATTACCTGTGACAGATCGTGCAAATAAATTTCAGTCAAATGAAATTAGATTACTTAAAACAGCATGCTCAGAACAGAACAGATACCAGTTCATACCCACTGTTTTCCAGCTACACGTCCTCAGTTACCTAACAACTCAGTCTCTGCTTGCTTACTTATACAATGAGGGGCCACCACCTCTCAAGCAGTAAAACTGCCAATGGGGCACACAATCAGCCCCCTCTTCCCTTCTACGTCTTAATGGGGGATAGAAAACAAGGTACTGGGAATGTAAAGAGAAGGAACGGATGTACTAAGGCATAAAAGGCAGAGAACAGGAAGAAAGTCAATGCTGCAATGACAGAACTTTTCCATTTTCTTTTTTTTCCTCTGTCTCTTTTTTGGAGATGCAGTCTCACTCTGTTGCACAGGCTGGAGTGCAGTGGTGCGATCTTGGCTCACTGCAACCTTCGCCTCCCCAGTTCAAGCAATTCTCCTGCCTCAACCTCCCGAGTAGCTGGGATTACAGGCATGCACCACCACGCCTGGCTAATTTTTTGTATTTTTAGTAGAGATGGGGTTTCCCCATGTTGGCCAGGCTGGTCTCAAACTCCTGGCTTCAAGTGATCCACCTGCCTTGGCCTCCGTAAGAGCTGGGATTACAGGCGTGAGCCACTGTGCCTGGCCTAGATAACATTTTAAAGGTAAGATATGAATCAGAATAATAAAACATACCATAGAGGCATTAAAGGGAATTACAAAAATAAAGTGTGTATACGTGTGTGTGTGTGTGTATATATATATATATATATTTGAATTTACACGTGGGTCAATCAAAGCAAGTACAATAACTACATTATGAATATCTCATAAAGAGCATAAAGCAAAAAAAATCATAAAACAGAGAGAGGCAAGAATTTAAAAACTGTTCAGTACTCAGATAAGTTCAAATCTTTCATTTTAAAGACTTAAACTCTGGCTAGTCAAAGAAATATATTAAAACGTAATGTAAGAAATATATACCATGTAAAACTAGACTGAAAGAAATAAACAGATTGTATTTGACATAAACAATAACTTTGGACAACACATAAAAATGCTCTAAGTCCCATCTAGTGTATTTGGTCTGACCCATTAAACATTTTTAATTATTGTAAAGGCCTAAGCAGGAAAAAAAAAATGAGCATATTCAGATAATAAGAAAAAAAAGTAAAAAAGTCAAGTCATAGAAAAATATATATGGGTATAAGCTGAATAGAAGGGAGCTAAAAAAGAGATTAAAATATGTACTTTTCAAATTAATTATCCACCTGCTATTTACTGCCAATCCTAGCAATTTACTCACATGGCAAACCTTACTTACCTGCCCTAATCTTCTACATCAATAGTGTCAAATTACAACACCAAGATTCTATCCTAAATATCAGTAGCATATAAGCAAGTAGCACTATCTCCCTGAATACTTACTGTAAAAGAGTAACATCACTAATTTTATACAACTGTATGTCTCTAAAGCAGCACTATCCAATATCATTTTCTGCAATGACAGAAATGTTCTCTATCTGCACTGTCCAATGTAGCCACTAGCCACATGTGGCTAGTGAGCACTTGAAATGTGGCTAGTGTACGGGCGTGGTGGTGGGCGCCTGTAATCCCAGCTACTCGGGAGGCTGAGCCAGGAGAATCGCTTAAACCCGGGAGGCAGAGGTTGCAGTGAGCTGAGATTGTGCCACTGCACTTCACCCTAGGCAACAGAGTGAGACTCCGTCCCAAAGGAAAAAAAAAAAAAAAGAAATGTGGCTAGTGTAACCAAGGAACTGAATTCTAAGTTTTAATTAATTTAAACTTACACAGTCACATGTGCACTAGTGGCTGTCGTACTCAGCAGTACAGGTCTAAAGTATTACAAAGTTACCTTCACCGACTGCAACTGCCTTTCAGAAAAAGAAACAATTTTCCATTGCTAAACATGAACTTACTAACCTTCCAACTGAAAAGCATATTACTTTTGCTTTGGCCAAAATGTATGTAAGTCCCCTGTTTTCAGTAATCTAATCTAATCTAAACCTGATTAATATCTTTTGCATCAGATATTAATTGTAGCATCACTTTGAACCCATGAGAGGTACAAGTTTTTTAAAAAATAGGGTCATAATCCTATAAAAATTGCTTCATCTGAAACACCATCTAAATATCCTTTCTCTTCTTATAAAAATTAAAATAAAAACATCAGGAACTTGTAAGGGTTGGTTTACAGAGGAAAAAGAAAAGTCAGTGCAGGCAATGTCAATGGAAATGGAGGAGACAGTACACATTACAACAGAGGTAGTGACTGACAGTGCCAAATACGGAAAATGCAAAATAGAATGAGACTTAGAAAAAAACTAATAAAAGCCATAGGTCTGATTCTTTATACAAAGTTCTTGCAGACATATGTGATTCAGAATTCAGAAATATGGTACCTAGGTCATACATCATAGCTCAGACATTGCAGAACACCCAGCAGGATCTGCTAATAGACTCTGCCCCTGGGTTTTCAATCAAGTACATTTTATCCATCTGTATTCCCAAATTTCCATCTCTAGCCCAGCTACCCAGCTCCTACTACATGTCTTAGTTACCAATCTCCTCTTATATGTCTTACAGATATCTTAAAGTCAGCATCCACTTACACAGCAAAACTTCATTGAGTGTTTACTATATACCAAACACTGTTTAGGGGCTGAATATATACCCACTTGAAATGCCTATGCCACCTTCAACATGCTCCCCACTTTCAGGACTCCCCACCTCAGAAGACAGTGCTTCCATCTACTCTACTCTTCAAGCTGGAAACACGGAAGTCATCCTTGACACCTTATTTCCTACCGGTCCTTCTAACTCTCTCTCCAGTCTACTCAGTTCACTGCATCTCTCCACTGCTATCACCTACAGACTAAGCCAGTGGTTCTTCACAGCAGGCAATTTCGCTTCTCCAAGAGACATGTGAAAATATCTGGAAACATTTATGGTTGTCACAGCTCAAGGGGTGCTACTGGCATCTAGGGGGTGAAAGCCAGGAATGCTGCCTAACATCCTAGAAGGCACAGGTTAGTACTGAATGTCAACGAATCATCCATCCCAAAATGTCAACGGTGCTTTAAGTAAAAAGAAGAATGATGCATACCAATGATTTTATTTTTGTATTTATGACAATTCTTCTTTAAAAAGTTATCACAATTCATAATTACTTTTAATGTAATAAATAAAATTCTATTTTGATGCAATTCTATTCAAGTGAAATATATATTTTCATGTGAACAAAGTGAATACTTACTTGTGCATGTTCTCCACTCCTATGATGATCATGATACAGTAGGAAATTCCACTTTGTACAAGAAAGTGTAAGGCATACCTATAAAAAGTAAGAGCACTATTAGAAGAGGGATGCCAAGTCACAAACATCAAGCTGAAGTGAATTAAGCTAAAAAATACTTATGCATAACAATATTCCCAGAAAAAAAAATAAGGAATGAAACTTCAGGAGCTTAAAATCCTGTGGACACCCTAAAGAGAGAGTCCCATACCACAGGCTCCAGAAGAGCTGGGGGGAAGAAACAAGGCCTAAAGCCATGCCCAGTGCCCAGCACTCCATGTCTCCTGGCTGCATGGAAGCTGTGTGGGATTATGTGGCTCGGGATTATAGCTTTCTTCATAACTCAAGGCACAATTATTTTAAAAAGTAATTAATACGAATTTCAGGATCGTCCTGACAGAACATCGGTTGTTTCCCCAAACTAGTTTCTCCAATACCAACTTTGTACTCTGCCTTTACCTTTTTAACAATATGACTGACAAAACAACAAAAAGTGCTAAATATTCGAATTTACAAAAGAAAAGTGTATACTCTTCTCAGTACATGATGGCTCAAGTCAAATAAACTTCCTTATATAAATCAAATTCATTAATTTTAATTTGCTGTAACATATCTACAAACATCCTGGCTAACATGACACAGTCTTTTGTTTTTTTGAGGCGGAGTCTCACACTGTTGCCTGGGCTGGAGTACAGTGGCGCGATCTCGGCTCACTGCAACCTCTGCCTCCCAGGTTCAAGTGATTCTCCTGCCTCAGCCTCCCGAGTAGCTGGGATTACAGGTGCCCACCACCACACCCAGCTAATTTTTTGTATTTTTGGTAAAGACAGGGTTTCACTATGTTGGCCAGGCTGGTCTTGAACTCCTGACCTCGTGATCTGCCCACCTCAGCCTCCCAAAGTACTGGGACTACGGGCATGAGCCAGCGTGCCCAGCCCATGACACGGTATTTTCTAATATTCCAATATTCTTGAAATCCACCATTAAATTAGATAATTTAGTCATTTCACAAAATTCAGGCAAAACATGATTAGGATGTCTGTGACTAAAATCAATCAAAACTATCCCTAATTTATGCGTGTCTGTGCATGCACACACACCCTCTCTACTTTCTTTCCCCTTTGGGGGAATGAACAATTTAAAATAAAATTTTCGAATCATCAGGCACAATTTAAAGTACTTTATTTTTTTTCTTGAACCTCTAAATCTACTTTAATCTTAAACTACTACTAAGGGTGTTAACCTATGATTAAAATAACTTTTAATCTTTATGGAATAACAGGCACCTCCAATGTGGAAAAGTTATGCAAAATTTTGAACACATTTTTCCATAGAAATATTATAAACCAGTAATAGTCTCCAAGGCAGGCCTGTAGGAGAAACTTATTTGACCCACTGTACAGAATAGGTCAGTCTATCTGTTTGACTGACACACACACACACACACACACACATGAAAATAATGTTGGCCTTTTTTTAATACGATTATAATCAGAGGAAGCAGAAAAACCTAAATGAGTATAAAAGGAAATAGAAGAAAGCTTTTTTAAAAAACAATTAAAACACACACTTTTCAAATTTATGATCTACCTCTTATGTGTTGCCAACACTAGCAATTCACTGGCTGACTTCTGACTTCGCGCGAAAGGTGACAAGGTCTGCTAGAACACCCTTAAGGGCTTCTTAAATTGCGAGTAGAACTCAAGACAGGTACTTATCTTAAACACGGAAAACACATTTTTGAGGACTCTTGGGGGAAAAAAGTGTTCCTTTGCTATGTTAAATTTCTTGAAATATGAGGGATATATCATAACTTTAGAAGCTACAAGTCTTACTTCTCAAACAGTGCTATGGTGCTTCATATCACCTTAAGGTGCCCCCTCCTCTCCTGACATCGCCATTCAGGTGATATGTTTGGCCATCTTTGGAGAGCAGTATAATACTTGGGCAGCCTCCTGCTGTGTAAACCTTCGTTGCTGCAACAATCCAAGTTCAGCAGTAGAAAGTGAATCTGCATTTACCTCTATCTCACTGACCTCCACAACAAGCATTCAGTTGCTTTTCCACTCAACGAATGCACTGGTGATATTCTTCCTAATTTTCTGTACTGAGCTACTCTGCTTGTTCTCATTGGTAAAGTGACCATAATAAACACAGTGGCCACTTGAGATTTTTCAGGATTAAGAGATAATACATTAAAAGCGTTGATGGGGTTATCTAGCACGTAGTAAGCACTCAACTATTAAGTATTATTAGTAAAGTAAAAATTAAAGATAGATATGTTAAAAGTCTATTATCATTCAACCCTCATAATTTCAGAACTGAGGAAACAAAGATCATCTATCTAGTCAGTATATTCCAACTGACATCAAAACTCAAGTTGTTTCGGGGCAATTTATCCACTGGCTGATTCTCTAAGGAATGCAGCCGGGTAGAATGGAACCCCATGGGCTGTGGATCATCATCTTTTAAGCTACCTAAAAAGTGCTTTGAAAATGAAACAATGCTTTGTCACAAAACGTTAGTTTGTTTTCAGATATCACATTTTAACTCTTCTGAATTTCAAGTCACGCTAAAGGCATAAGGTTTATTTTTAGAAAAAAAAAAGAGCACAGGTTTAAAAAAAGGTTGAAAACACCTCTTCAATTGTTCCACTAATCTTTACTGAATGTCTACCTTCTGAAAGGCACTGTACTGAACACTAGAAATACAAGTCAATGAGACAGTTTATGTCCTCACAGAGCTCCCAGTCTAGAGAGAAAGAATAAATAGATTACTTCAATACTGTACGATATATGCTAAAAAAGAGATTAGATAAACACAAAAATTTCCAATCTGCATCACTCTGGATGATGGTAATAACAGATGAATGACTCTGAGTAACTTTCCATGTTCGTAATGACTAGCTATCACGCCATGTTCTTTCTGTAGTTTTACAGATTTATTTCTCACAGTAATCATTCGTTCTATGTCACAGATGAGGAAAGTGAAGCTCAGAGTGGCTAAATAACATGTCCAAAGTCATACAGCCACCAGACCAAGGCACCCACACTGGAATACAGGTTTGCCTGACTTCAGAGTTTAAGCTCTATTCCATTACCCTATAGTGTTATTATCAAGAACATTTAAATAAATAAAGTCTAAATTAATTCTCACTTAAAAGGAACTTGCAGATGATTGTTTTAAAAGAAAAAAGCTAAGACCAAAGAGAAGCAGGTAAACGATCAGTTACAGGCATGACTTGTTTTACTGCACTTTGCCTTACTGTGCTTTGCAGATACTGAGATTTTTCCAACTAGAAGGTTTGTGGCAACCCTGCATCGTGCCAGCCTCTTGGCACCATTTTTCCAATAGCACGTGCTGAGACTTCATGTCTCTCTGGCGTATTTTGGTAATTCTCAACAATATTTCAAACTTTTTCAATATTATTTTACCTGTTATAGTGATCTGCGATCAGCGATCTTTGATATTACTACTGTAATCGTTTGGGGGCACCACAAACTGTGCCCACATAAGAACTTAATTGATAGGTGTGTTCTGACTGCTCCACTGACCGGCAGTCTCTGTCTTCCTCTGTCTCTCTCCCTCTCCTGAGGCTTCCCCATTCCGGAGAGACAACAATTATTGAAATTAGGCCAATTAATTAACCTACAATGGCCTCTAAGTGTTCAAGTGAAAGGAAAAGTTGTATGTCTCTCACGTTAAATCAAAAACTAAAAATGATTAAGCTTAGTGACGATGGTATGTCAAAAGCCAAGACAGGCTGAAAGCTAAGCCTCTTGCACCAGTTAGTCATGCTGTAAATACAAAGAAAAGGTTATGGAAGAAAACTGAGAGTGCTACTCCACTGAACACACAAACGGTAAGAAAGCAAAACAGCATTGCTGCTAATATAGAGAAAGTTTAATTGTCTGGACAGAAGCTCAAACCAGCCAAACATTCCTTAAGCCAAAGCCTAGTCCAGATCAAGACCCTAACTCTCTTCAGTTCTAGTAGGGTGGAGAGAGATGAAGCTGGAGAAGAAAATTTTGAAGCTAGCAGACACTGGCTCATGATGTTTAAGGAAAGAAGCCACCTCCAGAAATAAAAATCCAAGGTGAAGCAGCAAGTGCTGAGGTTATCTAGATGCTGCAGCAAGTTACCCAGAAGATCTAACTAAGATCACTGATGAAGGCGGCTACACTAAGCAAAAGATTTTCAGTGTAGATCAAATAGCCTCCTACTGGAAGAAGATGCCATAGAGAACTTTCATAGCTAGAGAGGAGAAGTCAACACCTGATTTCAAAGCTTCAAAGGACAGGCTAATGCAGCTGGTGACTTTAAGTTGAAGCCAATGTTCATTTACCATTCCAAAAATGCTGGAGTCCTTAAGAATTACACTAAATCGATTCTGCCTGTACTCTGTTAATGGAAAAACAAAGTCTGAACCACAGCAGCTCTGCAGCATTGTTTACTGAATATTATAAGCCCCTTGTCGAGATCCATTGCTCAGAAAAAAAGATTCCTTTCAAAATATTCCTGCATATTGACAATGTACCTGATTATCCAAGAGCTCTGACAGAGGTGGACAAGGAGATTAATGTTGTTTCCATACCTGCTAACACAATACCCATTATGCAGCCTGCAGATCAGGGAGCAATTCTGACTTTCAAGTCTTGTTATTTAAGAAATACATTTCGTAGGGCTATAGCTGCCGTAGATAGTGATTCCTCTGACGGATCTAGGCAAACTAAATAGAAAACTTTCTGGAAAGGATTCACCATTCTAGATGCCACTAAATACATCTGTGATTCATGGAAGGAGGTCAAAATATAAACATTAGCAGCAGTTTGGAAGAGGTTGATTCCAACCCTCATGGATGACATTGAGGGGTTCAAGACTTCAGTGGAGGAAATAACTCCAGATGTGGTGGAAAATAGCAAGAAAACTAGAAGTGAAGCCTAAAGATGTGACTAATTACTGCAATCTCATGATAAAACTTCTCAACAGATGAGTAATTGCTTCTTATGGATGAGCAAAGAAAGTGATTCCTTCAGATGGAGTCTACTCTTGGTAAAGATACTGTGAACACTGTTGAAATAACAACAAAAAAAATTTTTTTTCCAACTTCTATTTTATATTCAGGGGATACATATGCAGTACCTAGGTATATTCCATAATGATGAGGTTTAGGGTATGAATGATCCCCTCACCCAGGTACTGAGCATAGTACCCAACAGTTAGTTTTTCAACTGTTGCTCCCCTCCTTATCTCCCACCTCTAGTAGTTCCCAGTGACTACTGTTGCCATCTTTATGTCCATGAGTACCCAAATGTTTAGCTCCCACTTATAAGTGAGACCACGCAATATTTGGTTTTCTGCTCCTATGTTAATTTGCATAGGATAATGGCCTCCAGCTCCATCCATGTTGCTGCAAAGGGCATGACTTCCTTCTTTTTACAGCTGTGTGGTATTCCATGGTGTATATGTACCACATTTTCTTCATCCAGTCCAGCACTGATGAGCAAAGACATTGATTCCATGTCTTTGCTATTGTGAACAGTGCTGCGATTAACAGGGAAATGCATGTGTCTTTTTGGTAGAATAATTTGTTTTCCTTGGGGTATACACCCAGTAATGGGATTGCTGGGTCAAACGGTAGTTGTTTCAAGTTCTTTAAGAAATCTGCAAACTGCTTTTCACAATGGCCGAACTAACTTACTTTCCCAACGTTGTATGAAGCATTCCCTTTTCTCCACAGCCTTGCCAATATCCGTTGTTTTGACTTTTTAATAATAACCATTCTGACTGGTATGAGATGGTATCTCATTGTGGTTTTGATTTGCATTTCTCTGATGATTAGTAATGTGCAGTAATTTTTTCATGTTAGTTGAACACTTGTATGTCTGCTTTTGAAAAGTGTCTTTTCATGCCTTTTGCCCATTTTTAATGGGATTATTTGCTTTTTGCCTGTCCAACTGTTTAAGTTCCTTATAGATGCTGGATATTAAACCTTTGTCAAATCCACAGTTAGCAAATATTTTCTCCCATTCTGTAGGTGGTCTGTTTACTCTTGAGTTTCTTTTGCTGTGCAGAAGTTTTTTGGTTCTAATCAGGTTCCACTTGTCAATTTCTGTTTTTGTTGCAATTGCTTTTGAGGACTTAGTCATAAATCCTTTCCCAAGGTCAATGCCCAGATAAAATGATGTTCCTTGCTTTTTTTTTTTTTCAGGGTTCTTACAGTTTGAGGTCTTACATTTAAATCTCTAATCCATCTTGAGTTAATTTTTGTACATGGTGAAAGGTAGGGGTCCAGTTTCATTCTTCTGCATATGGCTAGCCAATTATACCAGCACCATTTATTGACTAGGCAGTCCTTTCCCCACTCTTTATTTTTGTCAATTTTGTTGATAATTAGATGGCTGTAGGTGTGTGGCTTTATTTTGCAGTCTTCTATTCTGTTCCATTGGTTTGTGTCTGTTTTGTACCAGTATCATGCTGTTTTGGTTACTGTATCCTTATAGTATAGTTTTAAGTCATGTAGTATGATGCCTCCAGCTTTGTTCATTTTGCTTAAGATTGCTTTGGCTATTTGGGCTCTTTTTTGGTTCCATATGAATTTTAGTATAGTTTTTTCCAATTCTGTAAAAAATGACATTGGCAGTTTGATAGAAATTGCTTTGGGCAGTATGGCCATTTTAGTGGCACTGACTCTTCCAATCCATAAGCTGAGAGGTTTTTCCATTTGTTGTGTCATCTATGATTTCTTTTAGCAGTGTTTTGAAGCTCTCCTTGTAAAGATCTTTCGCCTCCCTAGTTAGATGTATTCCTAGGTATTTTTTTTTTCTGTGTGGCTATTGTAAATGAGATTACATTCTTGATTTGGCTCTCAGCTTGAACATTATTACTATATAGAAATGCTGCTGATTTCTATACATCAATCTTGTAGCCTGAAATCTTGCTATAATCACTTATCAGTTCTAACAGCCTTCTGGAGGAGTCTTTAGGGTTTTCTAAGTATAGAATCATATCATCAGCAAAGACCGAGAGTTTGACTTCTTCTTTTCCTATTTGGATGCCTTTTATTTCTTTCTCTTGCTTAACTGCTGTGGCTAGCACTTCCAGAACTATGTTGAACATGAGTGGTGAGAGTGGGCATCCTTCTCTTGTTCCTGTTCTCAAGGAAATGCTTCGTTTGTTTTTTGTTTGTTTGTTTGTTTGTTTGAGACAGAGTCTCGCTCTGTCACTCAGGCTGGAGTGCAATGGCGTGATCTCGGCTCACTGCAAGCTCCGCCTCCCGGGTTCATGCCATTCTCCTGCCTCAGTCACCCAAGCAGCTGGTACTACAGGCGCCTGCCACCATGCCTGGCTAATTTTTTGTATTTTTAGTAGAGATGGGGTTTCACCGTGTTAGCCAGGATGGTCTCCATCTCCTGACCTCGTGATCCACCCGTCTTGGCCTCCCAAAGTGCTGGGATTACAGGCATGAGCCACTGCGCCCAGTCAAATGCTTCCAGTTTTTGCCCATTCAGTATGATATTGGCTGTGGGCTTATCATTGATGGCTCTTGGTATTTTGAGGTATGTTCCTTTGATGCCTACTTTCCTAAGAGTTTTTTATCATGACAGGATGTTGGATTTTATTGAAAGCTTTTCTCACATCTATTGAGATGATCATATAGTTTTCATTTTTAATTCTATTTATGTGGTGAACCATTGATTTGTATATGTTGAACCATCCTTGCATCTGAGGAATAAAGCCTACTTCATCATGGTGAATTAACTTTTTGATGTGCTGTTGAGTTTGGCTTGCTATGGTATTTTTGCATCTATGTTCGTCAGGGATATTGGCCTGTAGTTTTCTTTCTTTGTTGTGTCTGCCAGGTTTTGGTATCAGAGTGATGCTGGCTTCACAGAATGAGTTAATAAGGGGTCCCTTCTCCTCAATTTTTTTGTAATACTTTCAGTAGAATACTGGTACCAGCTCTTTTTTTTTTTTTTTTTTTTTTGAGACAGTCTCACTCTGTCAGCCAGGCTGGAGTACAGTGGCATGGTCTGGGCTCACTGCAATCTCTGTCTCCTGAGCTCAAGCAATTCTCCTGCCTCAGCCTCCCGAGTAGCTGGGATTACAGACGTGTGTTACCACACCTGGCTAATTTTTGTGTTTTTAGTAGAAATGGGGTTTTGCCATGTTGGCCAGGCTGGTCTTGAACTCCTGACCTCAGATAATACACCCACCTTGGTCTCCCAATGTGCTGGGATTACAAGTGTGAGCCACCGTGCCCTGCCACTAGCTCTTCTTAATACATCTAACAGAAATCAGCTGTGAATCTATCTGGTCAAGGGCTTTTTTTGTGGTTGGTAGGTTTTTCATTACAGGTTCAATTTTAGAACTCAATATTGGTCTGTTTGGTGTTTCAATTTCTTCCTGATTCAATCTTAAGAGACTGTGTATTTCCAGGAATTTATCCATTTCCTCTAGATTTTCTAGTTTGTGTGCACAGAGATGTTTATAATAGTCTCTGAGGATCTTTTTGTATTTCTGTGGGATCAGTTGTAATGTCACCTTTGTCAATTCTGATTGTGCTTATTTGGATTTTCTCTCTTTGTTAATCTAGTTAGCAATCTATTGGTCCTCTTTATCCTTTTAAAGAACAAACTTTTGGTTTTATTGAGTCTTTGGTTGGATTTTTGGGTCTCAATTTCATTCAGTTCAGCTCTAATTGTAGTTATTTCTTTTCTTCTGCTAGCTTTGAGGTTAGTTTGTTCTCGTTTTTCTAGTTCCTCTAGGTGTGATGTTAGATCATTAATTTGAGATCTAACTTTTTGAGGTGGGTGTTTATCACTGTATACTTTCCTCTTAACATGCTTTTGCTGCATCCCAGAGATTTTGGTACATTGTGTCTCTGTTTTCATCTATTTCAAAGAATTTTTATGCTTCTGCTTTGATTTCATTGTTTATCCGAAGCAATTCAGGAGCAAATTGTTTAATTTCCATGTAATTGTGTGGTTTTGAGAGATCTTCTTGGTATTGATTTCCATTTTTATTCAATTGTGGTCCAAGAGTATAGATAGTATAATTTCAGTTTTTCTGAATGTATTGAGACTTGCTTTATGCCTGAGCAGGTGGTTGATCTTGAAGTACATTCCATGTGCAGATGAGAAAAATGTATATTCTGTGGCGGATGGGTGGAGTATTCTGTAGATGTTTATTAGGTCCACCTAGTCAAGTGATGACTATAAGTACAGAATTAATTTATTAGTTTTCTGCCTCATTGATCTGTCTAATGCTGTCAGTGGGAGTTAAAGTTCCCCACTATTAATGTGTGGCTAAGTCTTTTCATAGGTCTAGAAGTACCTGTCTTATCAATCTAAGTGCTCCAATGTTGCACATGTACACACTTAGGATAGTTAAATCTTCTTGAGTTGAACCCTTGAGAGGGAGGATTTTATGTAATTTTATCCAGGTAGAGTTGTATGTAATTTTATGATTTTATGCATGTAGGTTTCATTATGTAACGCCCTTTTTTTTTTTTTTTTTTACTGTTGCCGGTTTTATCATATATAAGAATAGCAAGCAACCTTTGCTTTTTTTTTTTTCCATTTGCATGGTAGATCTTTCTCCCACCCTTTACTTTGAGCCTGTGGATATCATTATGTGTGAGATGGGGCTCTTGAAAACCGCAGAAGAATGGGTCTTTTGTTTTTATTCCACTTGCCACTCTGCCTTTTAAGTGGAGCATGTAGGTCATTTATATTCAAAGTTAATATTGATATGTGAGGTTTTCATTCTATCATGACATTGTTACCTGGTTGCTTTGTAGTTTCTAATGTGTGGCTGCTTTACAGGGTCTGTGGGCTATATATTTATGTTGTTTTTTGTGGTAGCAGGTATTGTTCTTTGTTTCTGTGTTAGAACTCCCTTAAGGATCTAAGGCTGGTCTGATGGTAACAAATTCCCTTAGTGCTTGCTTGTCTAGAAAAGAGTCTAGTTCTCCTTCACTTAAGAAGTTTAGTTTGGTGGGTTATGAAATTCTTGGTTGGAATTTCTTTAAGAATGCTGAAAATAGCTTTCCAATCTGTCCTGGCTTGTAAGGTTAGCCTGATGGGGTTCCCTTTGTATATAACTTGCCCTTTTTCTTGAGCTGCCTTTAAGATTTTTTTCTTTAGCATTGACCTTGGACAGTCTGGTGACTATATGCCTTGCTGATAATCATTTTGTATACTATCTTGCAGATGTTTTCTGGATTTCTTATATATGGATGGCTACTTCTAGCAAGATTAGGGAAGTTTTCCTGAATAATTCCCTCAAATACATTTTCCAGGTTGTTTGCTTTTTCTCCTTCTCTCTCAGGAATGCTAATAATTTGTACATTTGGTTGCTTTACATAATCCCATATTTCCTGAAGATTTTGTTCATTTATTAAAATTCTTTTTTATTTTTGTCTGATTGGGTTAGTTCCAAAGACTGGTCTTCAAGCTCTGAAATTCTTTTGGTCCAGTCTACTGATAAAGCTTTCAATTGCATTTTAAAATCCCTTGAGTGAGTTTTTCAATTCCAAAAGCTCTGACTGATTTCTTTTACAGATGTTTATCTCTTCCTTCATTTCCTGGATTGCCTTAGAAGTTTCTTTGTGTTGATTTTCAACTTTGTCTCGGATCTCACTGAGCTTCCTTACAATCCATGATTTGATTCTTTATCTGTCATTTCTGAGTTTCCATTCTGGTTAGGGTCCATTGCTGGAGATCTAGTGCAATCATTTGGCAGTGTCACTACATGATGCCAAAATTCTTGCACTGGTTCTAGAGATGCTGGCACTTCTAATTTTTGTAATTATTTTCATGCAGGTAAGATTTTTTTCTTTTTCCTTCCTTCCCTATAATGTTATTTCTTCTTTCCTTTTTCCTTTTTCTCCCTTCTTAATGAGTGTGACTGTAGAGAATGCTAGGTAGGGCTTTTGGGCTTTGCTTCTACAGCCCTATACACTTCTTTTGGCAGGTTTTATATCAGGCTGTGGAGTTCAACCTACAAGCCCACAGATGGTGCTTATAGGTGAAAGCCGGCTGCAGCCAACATAGCTGCGTATATACTTGATCCTTGTTTACTGGCAGAAGCTCTCTATTGCCTCAGGCAATAAGCTGGTTTGTGGAGTATATAGTGGTCTGAGCTCCCTGCTCAGCCCTGGGGGGCAGGGGCCACAAAGAGCAGGGCCAAACAGAGCAGGTTGGCCTACAGATACCCCAGTGGCAGGCACAGACACTAGCGCCAAGTCTGTGGCGCTAGGGAGAATCCAGAGGGCAGCCACCAAGAATGCAGGATTGTGCCTAGGCATGCAGCTGGGAAACCATCTGGGCTCCATGTTCTCTACACAGGAATGGGAGATGGCTTAAACTTCTAATCTAGAAGAGTTGCCATTCCAGATGCTTGGAAATCTGCCTGGGCATGGAACAGACAGGATACCCTTGAACCACAGTCTATGTCCAGGAAGACTGGGGTGGCTCAGGCTGCTGAACCAGACAAGCAGATGCTCTGAATGCCTGTAGATTTGCCTGGGTGTGGAGCAGAGAGAGCCTCACTGCACCACGATCTATGTCCAGGAGGGGTGGGGTGGCTCAGTCTGCTGGTCCAGGCAAACAGGTGCTCCAAATGTCTGGATTTCTGCCTGGAGGTGGAGCAGAGGCGGCCCTGTCATACCACAGTATCAGTAGAGCAGAGTGGGGCACCCAACAATGACACAGGTGGATCAGTTCCAGGTCGCCAAGCTGGCCTTGGCTGCAAGTGTTGCTGCCCAGGAGAAACTGCAACTTAGCAGCTCTCCTCCTGCCCCAGGCTTGCAATGGAGGAAAGCACAATTCTAGCCCTACAGCTGAGGTGCTTTCCACAATTCTGGCTATGGAGGCCCCTACACCACTCCAGGGCAGGTGCTCTAATCTCTGGCCCAAGACTGAAATGCCTACACTGCCATGCTGCTGAGTCACCAAGGAATGGCTGGCTTCATACGTGCCTGGATTAAAAATGGTGTCCTGTTCTCCATCCCAGGTCTGGGAGAATGTCTGCAGCTTTTCACGATGTCTGTCCTTCACAGCGTCTCCAACCCTCTCCCCAAATTGGCTCCAGGGCTTGGGAGAAACAAAGTGCTCTCCCTCAGACTGGGTTGCTCAGATCCCCAGTGGAAAGGTGAGTCATAGAGAAGGTCTCCCTGCCTCTCTCACACACTGGGGCTTCACTCACTTTTATCAACTGGATGCTATCACGGGGGCTGTTTGCCAGCATTCTCTTCAGGATCTGGGGTGTCCTTCACAATTCTGGTGAATTCCTGTTTTCCTTTTGAATTAAAGCTCAGAGAGTTGATCTTTATGTACTATCGTGCTATTTCCAAGTGGCTGAGGAACACTGAAAGTCTCTAATCAGCCATCTTGGACTGTAATTTTAATTCAGAATTTAGAATATTACATAAACTTAGTTGATAAAGCAGCAGCAGGGTTTGACTCCAATTTTGAAAGTTCTACTGTGGGTAAAAGGCTGTCAAACAGCATCACATGCTACAGAGAAATCTTTTGTGAAAAGAAGAGTCAATCACTATGGTAAACTTCATTGTTGCCTTATTTTTAGAATTTGCCACAGCAACCCAAACCTTCAGCAGACAACACTCTGATAAGTGAGCAGCCATCAACATCAAAGCAAGACACTCTACCAACAAAGAGATTACAACCCACTGAAGGCCCAGATGATCCTTAGTATTTTTTTACCAATAAAAAATTTTTCAATTAAGGTATGTACATTGTTTTTTTAGACATAATTATATTGCATACTTAATAGACTAGAATATAGGGTAAATATAACTTTTAAATGCACTGGGAAACCAAAAAAGTTTGTGTGACTTGCTTTATTACAATATTCACTGTATTATGGGGGTCTAGAATCAAATTTGCAACATCTCTGAGGCATGCCTGTATATTTACAGAGTACTAACATGTTTTCCAAAAGGGAAGTTGTCAAAATCAATAGCAGATACGATTGCCTTTGAGCCTACAAAAGAAAGTACTGAAATGCAAATCAAAAGAATATATCCCTATTAGTTAATTCCAGTTAGCAAAGAGTTATCTTACACATGGTACAGAGGCATAAACAATCCCTCTTTCCAAAGAAAGAATACAGAAAGCTTTCTCCTTTAAGAAAAAAATAGAGAACTCATTTGAAAAATAAAAATAAAAATCCTGGCTGGGCACAGTGGCTCATACCTGTAATCCCAACACTTTGGGAAGTCGAGCTGGGCAGACTGCTTGAGTCTGGGAGTTCAACACCAGTTTGGACAACATAGCAAAACTCCACCTCTACAAAAAATTAGCCGGGTGTGGTGGCACACAACTGTAATCCCAGCTGCCCAGGAGGCTGAGGTGGGAGGATCAATCACCTGAGCCCAGGAGGTTGAGACTGCAGTGAGCTATGATCATGTCACTGCACTCCAGCATGAGCAACAAAGTGAGACCTTGTCTTAAAAAATTGAAAAAATAAGAAATCCTGGTTATCACATATAATTTGAAGTACTTCAGACTACCTGACATTAACAATGTCGGGTTACTTGTGACATTGTGTTATAAGGCATCCAAGAAGACTTCGCAGCAAGAGAACACTTCCTCAGTAAAAGATTTCTAGGTAAAGAGATGCCTCCTCATCTTTGGCAGTACCTCCATGTTACACAACTGTAGGAGATACTGTTTATATTTTTATCTTCTATTCTGTCTCCATAGACCACAGAGTGAATGGTGTCCCCTGGAGTTGGCCAATATGAACTACAAGCCCTTCCCAATGCATTATGAAAATATGCTACACAAATATATACTGAATATCAAAGTTATTTGTGGATGAAATGTATAGACTGGGATATACTTTAATATACTCTACAAAAATACGTTGGAGAAAGGATAAAACAAGAATGGTGGAATTTTAATAATTGTTGAAGCTGAGTGATGGGCATATGAGGGCTCACTATATTGTTCTTTGTACCTTTGTGTTTGAAAAGCACCATAATCAAAAGTTTGAAAAATATACACTACTCCATGGCATGATTTATGAAAAGTTTAAATAGTATCACCTGAGAAACCTTAAAAAACTGTGATGACATAAATGTGATGTCAATGAAGCAAAAAAGACCAGACTTGGGTCTTATTTAAGAGGTCATATTTAAATCTCAATACTAACCACTATCTACCAGGGCAGTGCCTAGCACAGGTAATATGGCAGAGACTGAATAAATTGTCCCTAATTAATTTTTCATGAGTTTCTAGGAAACACTTGCAATTGCCACAGGCAAAAATTAGATTAAGAAATATCAGTGTATTCCAATCCTCATAACTATCAAAAACAACATCCTAGAACAAACACAGAAGCATCATCAAAGTCCCACAGATTCTACACTCCACAACAGAAACTACTAAGGCACAGACCAAGTGAGTGCATTTTCAACCTCTCAGGGAATTCTGATATCAAACAACAATCTGCAAAAGAGCAAGCCTAGAAGTCCTTCACTGTGAATGGCGAACACTATAGCAGATGAGCATGCAGCACAAGCGCTCACGTAAGAAAGCAAGCTCAGGAAGAGACCACAAAGAGACTGCCGCTGAGAGTTTCTGCTGTTTTGCCAAGACAATGTGCCCTTCTGATTTCTTCAGCATGCACAGCTAACATTTGTTTGTTACTTCCTGTAACAAACAGGAAGTACAGTATTTCTGTATTTAAGGCTCTCGGAGTATCCCTGAGGATTGAGAAAGAGACCTAATGAAAGAAAACACCAACATCCATTTGAAAAGTCAGAAATAAAAGCTTTCCATCATAAATAATTCTTCCCCAGGAAGAACAGACAAATGAACAAACAAAAAGCCTCTTTTTGCTAATGGCAGAATCTAAAAAATGGCAATAAAATTCTATCAATAGTCTTTATCAGGCTCTTAAAAGCTACTTGCCCAGAGAAAAAACAGGCAAACAAACAAAAACACATTTAAATGGCTTTTCTGTCAGTATAAAAGATTTGCAAAATAGGTGTAAAGAACTACTCATGACAGAATCAAACGCCTTTATATCCTTTTCATCTGTCTTTCCACAAATTATAAATAGTAAATTTTCCTCTAAGACTAAAGAGAGAGCGAGCCCATTTCCCATTCGTTATTTTTTGTTTCAAAAATAAAAATATGAAAGTTGGCCTGGAGAAAAAACTTTTTAAGTAAATATAAGAACAAAACCCTACATAATGTATCTTTCCACACACTCAATTCTCAAATACATCCAAATAGTCTTCATTTTAAAAGGATCAAAATAATTACTTACCATCCAAAGCAAAAAAGTGCAAGATAAAGGCCCAAAAGGGTAGCAACTACATGTCTTATAAAAGAGCTAGTTTTGCTTGAATGTAGATAAGTTCGAAACCAAATGGCTGCTAGCAAGGCAAAGAGTTGGCACACTACAAAGTTGACCTGTAAAGAAAAATTAAAATTTTGTATTAGCAACACAGACCTGAATTTTTCATATCATGTTACATTGAAATTCTCAGGACAAAAACACCAAGGTTACACAAAAATTGACCTTCCAAGTTAACAAAACAAAAACAAAAATTGAGGGAAATCCCAAGGATGAGCCTCAAGTTCCAAGCGATGGGCCAATGCCCACCAATACTGTCTCTGCTAGACCTGGCAGGAGACAGGTGTGGCCACGTGGGGAGAGGTGTAGAAGGACACCTGGAAAAATCTGGTTGACACTGGTTTGCAGACACAGAAACAAAAAGCCCAGGGCACCTATCGGTTAAAGGGAAGAGAAACTTGTTTTAATGACTGAGGGAACCCTGTAACCCGTGAAAAAGAGGAGCACTAAATTTCTTCGCAAAAGCTCTGGGAGGGGTCAATGTCCCCAAGTTCCCTGAGACTATAAGGGCACCAGGGCCTGGAGGATCTGGTGGGATGCAGGACAGTCTATGGCAATAGGAGTAAAGGGGAATCTACTGTGGCCTAAACATCACCACTGTAGCTGAGCTCTGAGGCATCTCAAGGATTGGCTCCCAAGGGGAAGGAATGAATTAGATAAGGGACAAAGCAGCCTTCGAAAAGCTCAAGTCCACCAACCTCAATTTTTAAATTTCCTTATAGTTCACTAGGAACTAAACTGTTCTTGACTTATAGAAGTGAAATACACTCTGGTAAGACTGCTGCTGCTCTCTTCCCTCCAAATAAAAAGACTGAAAATAAGAATCTCTCATGGTATGTAAAGATAGACTGGAGAAAAATCTCCATTTCCTTTTTTTCTTTCTTTTTTTTTTTTAAGACAGGGTCTTGCTCTGTGGCCCAGGCTGGACTGCAGTGGTGAAATCACAGCTCACTGCAGCCTCTACCTCCCGGGCTCAGGCAATTCTCCCACCTCAGCCTTCCAAGTAGCTGGGACTACAGGCACACACCACCATGCCGAGCTAATTTGTGCATTTTTTTGTAAAGACAAAGTGTCACTATGTTGCTCAAGCTGGTCTTGAACTCCTGGGCTCAAACAATCTGCCTGCCTCTGCCTCCCAAAGTGCTGGGATAATAGGCATGAATAATCACACCTGGCCAAAATCTCCATTTCTCCCTTATGAAACATATTCTCATAGAATCTTAGGAATAATAGGCCTTAAAGTCTATAAATAAAGGAAAAAATCCATTGACATTAGGAACCTGCAAAAAAAATACATAACAAAACAATCAGTGTTTCAGGCACCTAAATTGTGAACAAATCACACTATCTACATGTAGCTATTTCCGTAGACCCATAGAAATATCTCTGCCTAAAGACACAGACAAGTATGTTCTCTTTCTCGCATATCAAGGAGAAAAACAGTAGAACGTTGTCGTACACTGTCTAAGAAACAATTGTTCTTTAAAACAGACTCAATAAAAGCAAAATGTCTTTCCAAAAGGTTCTAATACTTCCTGCCTTCTAAAGGGTTCTAATGGCATTTTTTTTAATTAAGCAAAAAGTGAATAGAATGGAAAAATTTGTGTTCTTCATATTAACTACTCACATCTACACGGCTTCTTACAGTTTAAAACTTTGTTTCAAATATCTCTTATTTCTTTCTTTTTCAGATAGCTCCTAATTTAATTATTATAACAAAAATTTACTGAGCATCTACTATGGGCAAACATGGGAAATCTAAACATGCATGAGTCCCAGTCCTAGCTCAGGATGACTTTAGAACCTAATGGAAAACATAAACATATACAGAAGGAACGTCAACCCAACATCAGAGTCTTTTTAATGGTTATATAGAACATCCTTCAAGACACCACAAGAGAGCAAGCCTGAAGGGGTGCCTGCCACAAAGGATGTGAGGGGCAAGCAGGGCGGGCAGCATTTCCCAATCCCGCTGATCTCCACAACCATAGGAGGGGGCAGCTTCCCCTCCCCCATTCCATATCAGTCTATTCATACATTACAAGACAAAGTATGATTCTTTCCAAGAAAGAATATGTCGAGGACCACACACATACAGGATTTTACAGAATCTTTGAAATCATCTCTTTTCAACATTGTCATCGTTCAGATAAAGAAAATGAGATCAGGCCTCACACTGGACACTGAATCAAAATCTTTGGGGAGATAGGCCCAAAAATATGTATAAAAAATAAAATGGAAACACAGGTTCTTATGATCCTCAAGGTGTGAGAAGCACTCTGTTGGACAATAAGGGAAAGGGCATTTTAAGGAAGAAAATAACATGAAGGAAGCACTTGGACATGAAAGTGCAAACGCACCACGTGGCCAGGGATCATGGGAGATGAGGCTGGAAGCGGAGTGGTTCAGAAGTGAGGGCTTTGTATGCCACACCACAGCGTTTGAGCCCGTAGTGATGACAAAACCATGGAAGATTTTTAAAACAAGGAAGTGATGAGATTGACCCTCCACCTCTACATATCCAGAACTCTTGGATATCCATGAGAAACTATGAACCACTCAATAGAAAACTGGGCAAAAGGAATGAACAATTTACAAATATCAATGTCCAATAAAATCTGAAAAATATTCTCTCTCAACCATAAGTAACGAAGTGTGAAATAAACCATCAGTGAGGCACTGTCTTCCGCCTCTCAGTGCTGCTGGGGACATGAGAAAGCTGGTGCTCTACACTGTTAATCTGACTGTAACTTGGGGCAGCTCTTTAAAGAAAATTGGACAATGGCCACCAAAACTTAAAACATAATATCCTTTACCAAGAAACTGAACATTTACAACTTTACCCCAGATAAAGTGCACAAAAGCACAAGAGGCTTAGGCACACATGAAGATCCACTACACACTGTCAGAGCACACATGCACAGGGCCATCCACAGGGGACTGTTACACAAATAGAGCATTTCACATCTACAGAGAAGCAGCATTTCCATTCCCCATCAGTAGGGAAAAAAAAAAAAAAAAAGCTAGATATTTCCCATCAGTAGGAAAAACAAACCTAGATTATCCAATTAATGTAACTGGGGTAACTGGTTTTCCTTTTGGAAAAAACCAAGTTACACTCCCGTTTCATAAGCCACGCTGTTAATATTAATCGTGTGCTTATGTGGCAGGTATGAGTACACACCCCTCAAATCTCCACCCGCAGGGGGCATAACTGACCAACAGCATCATCTGCAGCACACTTGATACCCATCACCAGGCTCATGCCAAGGCCATGCTGGGACCTCCTTAGAACTTCACTTCTCCACAGCCAGGCTCCCTGCCCAGATTCATGCCAAGGCCATACTCCCTACAGCCTGTGCCTCCCCCTGCCCAGTCTTCCTTCCTTCCCCCTCTCCTCCAGAGGGGACTGTCCTGCAGTCCGCAGCTCTCCCTTCTTCTGCCAGCTCCCCAGAGCACTGTCTCATAGACAACTTCCCCAGCTCATCATTTGCTCATCTAATTGCTCCTTGGCACCTGCTCCTCAGAGGACCCAAGCTGACACAACACTCTAAGCAGCTTACATTTATAATCTATTTAATCTTCACAATAACCCTATGAGGAGAACTCTACTATTATCTCCATTTACCGAGACTGAAACAGTTTAACTAGTGTAACTCATTACAAATCAGGTAGTCTAGATCTAGAATTTGAATTCCTGACCACTGCATTATACTGCCTACCACATTTAAAAACAAACCCCAAACAGAATAATGGTCCATAAACAACTGTGATGGTCTTTAGTACCAGTCACCTATATCTGATTCTCTTCTCCTTCTGGGTAGACAGAGGATGTATTTCCTAGTCCCTTGTGGGGACAAGTTTTGGTTGGTGAATTGTTAGCAGAAGTGATGTGTGTTGCTTCTCGGCCAGAACACTTAACTGCCAGAACAAGAATCTTCAGAGTTGTTCTATCTGCAATGTTCCAGAAATGCTGAGGTGCAAATTACCCTGCCAGTCCATGAGTGGGCAAGTAGCAAGAGGGACCTTTGGTGTTTTGAGCCTGTGAGATTTGGAGATAGTTTATTACTGCAGCATAACCTAGCTATGAAAACTAAAACTATATACATATATATCCTAGACAAGAATGTAAGAGATTATAATCTTATGTGATATAACAATAATTTAATATAAATTTTATATATTGAATGGATTTACTCATAAAAATTAAAAACTTCTACAAAACAACAACAACAAAAAAACTAAAAACATCCTAAGTAACAATGTGGAAGGAAAAAGAACCTATATACACACATGGGATACGTAACAAAGAGTTAGTATTCAAAAGGTAGAAAGAACTCCTAAAAGCCAGTAGGAGAAAGATAAACATCAGTTCAAAGATCAGGGCCGAGCGAGGTGGCTCCTACCTACAATCCCAACACTTTGGGAGGCCAAGACAGGAAGATCACTTGAATCCAGGAGTTTGAGCCTGGGCAACATGGTGAAACCCCATCTCTACAAAAAAATACAAAAATTAGCTGGGCATGGTGGTGCACACCAGTAGTCCCAGCTACTGGGGAGGTGAGGTGGAAGGATTGCTTGAGCCTTGGAGGTCAAGGTTGCAGTGAGCTGTGATCACGCCACTGCATTCCAGCCTAGGCGACAGAGTGAGAGCCTGTCTCAAAAAAAAAAATTGAGGCGGGGGGGCAGGGGGAGGGAAAAAACTAACCGGAAAGTCACAAAAAGAAACTAATTTTTTTTTTCTTTGAGACAGTTTTGCTCTTGTTGCCCAGGCTAGAGTGCAGTGGCACGATCTCAGCTCACTGTAACCTCTGCCTCCTGGGTTCAAGTGATTCTCCTGCCTCAGCCTCCCAAGCAGCTGGGATTACAGGCATGCACTACCACGCCCGGCTAATTTTTGTATTTTTAGTAGAGATGGGGTTTCTCCATGTTGGTCAGGCGGTCTTGAACTTCTGACCTCAAGTGATCCACCCGCCTTGGCCTCCCAAAGTGCTGGGATTATAGGCATGAGCCACCACACCCAACCTGAAACTAAAAATTAAAATTAGATTTTTTAAAATGCGGTGAAAATAATTATATAAATCTGTATATTTTGATATGGAAGATTACCAAGAAATACTAGTAAGTGAAAGTTACGAGTTGTAGAAGAAAAATCCAAACTATGTATATACATTCATTTATTAAATATGCATTTATTCTGTAATTATGAGCCTACTATGCTTTTACTATGTGCTACACATTAATATAGTGTCCATATAGTCCATTTATATATACCATACTTCACTAACTGTAGGTGCTCAGTAGATACCAGATGTGTGCCAGGCAGTGCAGCGCACTGTGCTTTACAAGAAGGGGTTCATGTAATAATCACAGCCACCTTGCACAATCAGGTACCCTTACTCCAGAGCCCATGCTATTCTACTTCCATATGCACAGGCCCAGAAACACTAGACACTAAACCACTAGATGCTGTCACCTCTAGGAAGGAGGTAATGGAGAACGACAGGGACTTGAAATATTCCAGTATTTCTAATACTACACGTACAATGAAGCCTCCTGTGCAAACCCCTCCTCTGGCCCTATTCCTTCCACCCCTCCCACAAAGAGTAACTACCAGCCTTAAGTTTGCTGCAGTATTCTCGTGCATATTTTTATACTTTTGCTACTTGTGTATTTTACATATTGTATTGCTTTGAATATTTTAAACTAAAAATGGTGTAAAACTGAACGTAAGCTTCTGCAATTTTTTTCACTTAATATTACATTGCTGACATTTATCTATGTTGATACACATGGCTCTACCTTACTCATCTTGTGTATTATATTTCATTGTGTTAACACCCAGAGTAGAACCTCCAAGTCAAGCAACATCCACTTGACTAAGTATTGCTAAATTGCTCTCCTAATTATTTATCAGCAATGTGAGTTCCACTGCTCCATATTCTTGACAACACTTGGTACTGTCAGACTACTAATTTTTGCCAAGCTAATAAATATAAAACATTATTTCTCTATTTTTTAAATGTGTATTTCTCCTGATTACTAGCCAGGATGAACATTTTTCTTATGTCTATTGGACATTTAGTTTTCCCTTTATATCCTTTGCCCATTATTCTATCAGCTTGTCTTTTTCTCATTGACTTCTTTAAAAAGAATTCTTTATATATCTGAAACTGATCTTTTGCAAATAGCATCTCTCTCAGTCTACGGCTTAGTCTTGTATCTTTGTTTATGGTGTCTTTTCCAATAGTGATTTCCTTTACGGTCTGTGAGCTCTTTAGCTTTTTATTTTTGCAGTATACATACAACTGTATTACACGAATACATGGATGCGCATCAATGCACTTCTTGGTTTAGTTTTTTTAAAAAACAGAAAATAGTTCAAGTGTAATTATATCATTGAGTAAGAGAAACCAGGAATTCTGAATTTTCCACTTACGGCATTAAAACATTTATCTATACCTATTTCCTACTTAAACCAAATACCTTAGCACTCCCAGTGCTAACATTTTCCATTCCTGTGTAATAAATTTTATTACATTTCCCGAAACCTAAGGTATCCTCAATGCTCATGTGAGATCAGTGTTATCTCTACTTTAAAAGGAAACAGCAAGTATGGCAGATGTGGGACCTCAACCTCTGCGATCTCCATCTTACACTTTTTTCTTTTAGTTCCCAAGTTGAACCTGATCTTATCATTTTTAAATTTTTACTAAGGGTGCTTACACTTTAATTAACACGTGGTTAAAAAATACAAAAATGTTATCCACAAATTTACATTCTGTCTCCACAAAAGATTGTTATATTTTCTCCAGCTTTATATGCTTTAAATTTCCTCCCTCTTACTAGAACACGAGAAAGGAGTTTCTAGGGTATTTAAAATGCATATCAAACCATACACTTATATGTAATTGAGCAATCTTCTGAAAAGATCTGCACTGTTCAATATGATAGCCACTAGCCACAAGCCCATCAACTGCCACACACGCCCAACAAAAGCTTGTTAATTATCTCCACATCAGAATTAAGCATTCTACACTAAGCCAAAAATTAACCTATAATAATTTTGGAGTAAAAAAACCTTAAATTTCAATATAGCGCAAAGTGATTACAATCTTCAACAAATCAATAAAAACAGCCCCAAAAAATCAATTGTTACATCCACAACTCTACTGATGGAATACAAAATATGTTCTAATTTTTTTTTTTTTTTTTTTTTTTTTTTTTTTTTTTTTGAGACGGAGTCTCGCTCTGTCGCCCAGGCTGGAGTGCAGTGGTGCAATCTCGGCTCACTGCAAATTATGTTCTAATTTTTAAAAATAATATTAACGGATTTTTGATAACATATTCTTAACTAGTCCCTCCCAAGGTGAACAGCCAGTCTTTGTGAGACCCTGCATTGATGGAAAGGGGAGTGAGGAGGCGTGAAGTATACAACCTGATGTGAAAGATCAAAGTGTATATCAAAGTTCAAAATGCGTATCAAACTATACACTTATTGCTGAGCAATTTTCTGAACAGATCTGCATTGTTCAATGTAATAGTCACTGGCCCCATGTGGCTATGAGCACTTATATGTGGTTATTCCAAATTGAGGTGTGTTTTGACTGCCAAATACTCAACAGACTAAGAAGACATAGTATAGACAGACAGAACAACCTTCAGTTTCAAGCGCCCTGTGCTGGAATCTTATCTGTGGAAGTTTAGCTGTGTAATAATCATCTGACAGCTAGTTAGAAACAGATTATTGGATTCTAGCTCCGTAACTTTTTATTCCCCAGTCTGAAATGAGACCTTGAATTATTTTTTTTGTTTTTAATTTCCCAGGCAAAACTTATGTGCAGCTACATTTGGAAAACAAGAGTCCTCATCAACCAACCTCGCAGCCACAAACCAACTTCAAAGTTAAGTAAAGATGATAGGGCCCAAAGGCAAAGGAAAGAACCATTTTTTACATCTTTATGAGATAAAACAAAGCCAAATAAGACATCATAACACATCCACCAGATTGCCAAAAGTTTAGTGTCACAATACCAAATGCAGACTACAATGCAGAGCAATGGGATTTCTCATACGTGGTCAACAAGTGCTTTAGAAAAAAATTCAGTATTTTCTTACAGGATTGAAAATAGTCCTACCCATGACAGAGCACTCCAATACCCATGTGTCTAACATGGGGACTAGGAGAGGCATGTACAAGAATGTTCAATACAATGTTGTTCATAATGGCCAAATGCCAAGGAAAAATAAAACCTTTAACAGCAAAATGGCTAAATATATTCTGGTTTATCTATACAATGGGAAATCACACAGAACAACGAAGATGAAGAAACTATAATTTCTAGAAGAAACCATACATCTCAAGTCAATTCAGAGGAATATATACAACATATAAATGTACTTCACAAAAAGTTCCAAAAAGCAAGCAATAAACCATACTGTCTGGGAATGCCTACATAATTGACATGAAAATGACAATCACTGAAGTCACTGAAGTGTTTACCTATGAAGGGAGAGAACGGGTTATAATAGTGACAGACAACAAGGGACTTTTGTGGGCTGGTAATGTTTCTACTTTTTGCCCAGGGTGGTTACACAGATACTGACTTTTAGTTTTTTATTAAACCTTATGTATTATTAACAGTAACACTATGTACTGTAATAAATAGACACAAAAAATATGTAATGGCTCTAATGAAACAGAGGTTCACAAAACTGTCCAAAGCAGATACCCTGCTCAAAGAGCTTCATTCGAATAAATGGAAACACAAAACATTCTTGGATGGGAAGACTCAGAATCATAAAGATGTTACTTTCTCCCTATGTTAATCAATAAATTTAAGTCCATACAATAAAAATGTCAATAGGATTTTTAAAAAAGAAAATTTGATTTTAAAACTAATATTGAAATATAAACATGTGAGATAGCCAGAAAATTTATGACCTTCCTTTCACAGACTAGAACACATTTTTTAGAACCTAGAATGATGAACAGATGAACAGACAGATCAGTGAAATATAACTAGAATTCCAGTGATAGATCCAAACACATAATGGGTATTCAGAATATGATAAAGACAATATCTGAAATATTTTGAGTATAACACAAACTTTGGAAACAATAAAAAAAATAGATACAACTTCATCACATAAATATAAAAAATTCCTTCATGGGCAAAACACCATAAACAAAGTCAAAGGACAAACAACAAACTTAAAAGCTATAGTAGGCAGTTCCAAGATGGCCGAATAGGAACAGCTCCAGTCTACAGCTCCCAGCGTGAGTGACGCAGAAGACGGGTGATTTCTGCATTTCCAACTGAGCTCTGAAGAGAGTAGTGGTTCTTCCAGCACAGAGTTTGAGATCTGAGAACAGAGAGACTGCCTCCTCAAGTGGGTCCTTGACCCCCGAGAAGCCTAACTGGGAGGCATCCCCCAGTAGGGGCAGACTGACACCTCACATGGCCGGGTAGCCCTCTGAGACAAAGCTTCCAGAGGAACGATCAGGCAGCAACATTTGCTGTTCAGCAATATTTGCTGTTCTGCAGCCTCTGTTGCTGATACCCAGGAAAACAGGGTCTGGAGTGGACCTCCAGCAAACTCCAACAGACCTGCAGCTGAGGGTCCTGACTGTTAGAAGGAAAACTAACAAACAGAAAGGACATCCACACCAAAACCCCATCTGTATGTCACCATCATCAAAGACCAAAGGTAGATAAAACCACAAAGATGGGGAAAAAACAGAGCAGAAAAGCTGAAAATTCTAAAAATCAGAGCGTCTCTCCCCCTCCAAAGGAATGCAGCTCCTCGCCAGCAACGGAACAAAGCTGGATGGAGAATGACTTTGACGAGTTGAGAGAAGAAGGCTTCAGATGATCAAACTTCTCTGAGCTAAAGGAGGAAGTTCGAACCCATCACAAAGAAGCTAAAAACCTTGAAAAAAGATTAGACGAATGGCTAACTAGAATAACCAGTGTAGAGAACTCCTTAAATGACCTGATGTAGCTGAAAACCATGGCATAAGAACTACGTGATGAATGCACAAGCTTCAGTAGCCAATTCGAACAACTGGAAGAAAGGGTATCAGTGACTGAAGATCAAATGAATGAAATGAAGCGAGAAGAGAAGTTTAGAGAAAAAAGAGTAAAAAGAAACGAAAAAAGCCTCCAAGAAATATGGACTATGTGAAAAGACCAAATCTACGTCTGATTGGTGTACCTAAAAGTGATGGGGAGAATGGAACCAAGTGGAAAAACACTCTGCAGGATATTATCCAGAAGAACTTCCCCAACCTAGAAAGGCAGGCCAACATTCAAATTCAGGAAATACTGAGAATGCCACTCCTCAAGAAGTGCAACTCCAAGACACATAATTGTCAGATTCACCAAAGTTGAAATGAAGAAAAAAATGTTAAGGGCAGCCAGAGAGAAAGGTCAGGTTACCCACAAAGGGAAGCCCATCAGACTAACAGTGGATCTCTCGGCAGAAACTCTACAAGCCAGAAGAGAGTGGGGGCCAATATTCAACATTCTTAAAGAAAAGAATTTTCAACCCAGAATTGCATATCCAGCCAAACTAAGCTTCATAAGTGAAGGAGAAATAAAATACTTTACAGACAACCAAATGCTGAGAGATTTTGTCACTACCAGGCCTGCCCTAAAAGAGCTCCTGAAGGAAGCACTAAACATGGAAAGGAAGAACCGGTAACAGCCACTGCAAAAACATGCCAAATTGTAAAGACCATCGATGCTAGGAAGAAACTGCATCAACAAATGAGCAAAATAACCAGCTAACATCTTAATGACAGGATCAAATTCACACATAACAATATCGACTTTAAATGTAAATGGGCTAAATGCTCCAATTAAAAGACACAGACTGGCAAATTGGATAGAGTCAAGACCCATCAGTGTGCTGTATTCAGGAGATCCATCTCATGTGCAGTGACACACGTAGGCTCAAAATAAAGGGATGGAGGAAGATCTACCAAGCAAATGGAAAACAAAAAAAGGCAGGGGTTGCAATCCTAGTCTCTGATAAAACAGACTTTAAAGCAACAAAGATCAAAAGAGACAAAGAAGGCCATTATATAATGGTAAAGGGATCAATTCAACAAGAAGAGCTAACTATCCTAAATATATATGCACCCAATACAGGAGCACCCAGATTCATAAAGCAAGTCCTTAGAGACCTACAAACAGACTTAGACTCACACACAATAATAACGGGAGACTTTAACACCCCACTGTCAACATCAGACAGATCAACAAAACAGAAAGTTAACAAGGATATCCAGGAATTGAACTCAGCTCTGCACCAAGTGGACCTAATAGACATCTACAGGACTCTCCACCCCAAATCAAAAGAACATACATTCTCCTCAGCACCACATCACACTTATTCCAAAATTGACCACATAGTTGGAAGTAAAGCACTCCTCAGCAAATGTAAAAGAACAGAAATTATAACAAACTGTCTCTCAGACCACAGTGCAATCAAACTACAACTCAGCATTAAGAAACTCACTCAAAACCACTAAACTACATGGAAACTGAACAACCTGCTCCTGAATGATTACTGGGTACATAACGAAATGAAGGCAGAAATAAAGATGTTCTTTGAAACCAATGAGAACAAAGACACAACATACCAGAATCTCTGGGACACATTCAAAGCAGTGTGTAGAAGGAAATTTATAGCACTAAATGCCCACAAGAGAAAGCAGGAAAGATCTAAAATTGACACCCTTACATCACAATTAAAAGAACTAGAAAAGCAAGAGCAAACACATTCAAAAGCTAGCAGAAGGCAACAAATAACTAAGATCAGAGCAGAACTGAAGGAGATAGAGACACAAACAACCCTTCAAAAAAATCAATGAATCCAGAAGCTGGTTTTTTGGAAGATCAACAAAGTTGATAGACCACTAGCAAGACTAATAAAGAAGAAATGAGAGAAGAATCAAACAGACGCAATAAAAAATGATAAAGGGGATATCACCACCGATCCCACAGAAATACAAACTACCATCGGAGAATACTATAAACACCTCTACACAAATAAACTAGAAAATCTAGAAGAAATGGATGAATTCCTCGACACATACACCCTCCCAAGACTAAACCAGGAAGAAGTTGAATCTCTGAATAGACCAATAACAGGTTCTGAAATTGGGGCAATAATTAATAGCTTACCAACCAAAAAAAGTCCAGACAGATTCACAGCCAATTTCTACCAGAGGTACAAGGAGGAACTGGTACCATTCCTTCTGAAACTATTCCAATCAATAGAAAAAGAGGGAATCCTCCCTAACTCATTTTATGAGGCCAGCATCATCCTGATACCAAAGCCTGGCAGAGACACAACAAAAAAAGAGAATTTTAGACCAATATCCCTGATGAACGTCGATGCAAAAATCCTCAGTAAAATACTGGCAAACCGAATCCAGCAGCACATCAAAAAGCTTATCCACCATGATCAAGTGGGCTTCAACCCTGGGATGCAAGGCTGGTTCAACACATGCAAATCAATAAACATAATCCAGCACATAAACAGAACCAACGACAAAAACCACATGATTATCTCAACAGATGCAGAAAAGGCCTTTGACAAAATTCAACAGCCCTTCGTGCTAAAAACTCTCAATAAATTAGGTACTGATGGGATGTATCTCAAAATAATAAGAGCTATTTATGACAAACCCACAGCCAATTTCATACTGAATGGACAAAAACTGGAAGCATTCCCTTTGAAAACTGGCACAAAACAGGGATGCCCTCTCTCACCACTCCTATTCAACATAGTGTTGGAAGTTCTGGCCAGGGCAATCAGGCAGGAGAAAGAAATAAAGGGTATTCAATTAGGAAAAGAGGAAGTCAAATTGTCCCTGTTTGCAGATAACATAATTGTATATTTAGAAAACCCCATCGTCTCAGCCCAAAATCTCCTTAAGCTGATAAGCAACTTCAGCAAAGTCTCAGGATACAAAATCAATGTGCAAAAATCACGAGCATTCCTATACACCAATAACAGACAAACAGAGAGCCAAATCATGAGTGAACTCCCATTCACAATTGCTTCAAAGAGAATAAAGTACCTAGGAATCCAACTTACAAGGGATGTGAAGGACCTCTTCAAGGAGAACTACAAACCACTGCTCAACGAAATAAAAGAGGACACAAACAAATGGAAGAACATTCCATGCTCATGGGTAGGAAGAATCAATATTGTGAAAATGGCCATACTGCCCAAGGTAATTTATAGATTCAATGCCGTCCCCATCAAGCTACCAATGACTTTCTTCACAGAATTGGAAAAAACTACTTTAAAGTTCATGTGGAACCAAAAAAGAGCCCACATAGCCAAGACAATCCTAAGCCAAAAGAATAAAGCTGGAGGCATCACGCTACCTGACTTCAAACTATACTAGAAGGCTACAGTAACCAAAACAGCATGGTACTGGTACCAAAACAGAGATATAGACCAACGGAACAGAACAGAGGCCTCAGAAATAATACCACACATCTACAACCATCTGATCTTTGACAAACCTGACAAAAACAAGAAATGAGGAAAGGATTCCCTATTTAATAAATGGTGCTGGAAAAACTGGCTAGCCATATGTAGAAAGCTGAAAATGGATCCCTTCCTTACACCTTATACAAAAATTAATTCAAGACGGATTAAAGACTTAAATGTTAGACCTAAAACCATAAAAACCCTAGAAGAAAACCGAGGCAATACCATTCAGGACATAGGCATGGGCAAGGACTTCATGTCTAAAACACCAAAAGCAATGGCAACAAAAGCCAAAATTGACAAATGGGATCTAAATAAACTAAAGGGCTTCTGCACAGCAAAAGAAACTACCATCAGAGTGAACAGGCAACCTACAGTATGGGAGAAAATTTTTGCAATCTACTCACCTGACAAACGGCTAATATCCAGAATCTACAAAGAACTCAAACAAATTTACAAGAAAAAAACAAACAACCCCATCAAAAAGTGGGCGAAGGACATGAACAGACACTTCTCAAAAGAAGACATTTATGCAGCCAACAGACACATGAAAAAATGCTCATCATCACTGGCCAACAGAGAAATGCAAATCAAAACCACAATGAGATACCATCTCACACCAGTTAAAATGGCAATCATTAAAAAGTCAGGAAACAACAGGTGCTGGAGAGGATGTGGAGAAACAGGAACACTTTTACACTGTTGATGGGACTGTAAACTGGTTCAACCATTGTGGAAGACAACGTGACGATTCCTCAAGGATCTCGAACTAGAAATACCATTTGATCCAGCCATCCCATTACTGGGTATATACCCAAAGGATTATAAATCATGCTGTTATAAAGATAGATGCACACATATTTTTATTGTGGCACTATTCACAATAGCAAAGACTTGGAACCAACCCAAATGTCCATCAATGATAGACTGGATTAAGAAAATGTGGCACATATACACCATGGAATACTATGCAGCCATAAAAAAGGATGAGTTCATGTCCTTTGTGGGGACATGGATGAAGCTGGAAACCATCATTCTCAGCAAACTATCACAGGGATAAAAAACCAAACACTGCATGTTCTCACTCATTGGTGGGAACTGAACAATGAGAACACTTGGACACAGGAAGGGGAACATCACACACCGGGGCCTGTCGTGGGGTGGGGGAGGGGGGAGGGATAGCATTAGGAGATATACCTAATGTAAATGCCGAGTTAATGGGTGCAGCACACCAACATGGCACATGTATACATATGTAACAAACCTGCACATTGTGCACATGTACCCTAGAACTTAAAGTATAATAAAAATAAATAAATAAATAAAAGTAACTCAAGCTAAAAAAAAAAAGCAACAGTATAAGTCATATCACCAAGAGCTAATTTCTTTAATCTATCTAAAGCTCCCACATATCAATAATAAAAACAGTATAATAGGAAAGTAGGCAGAGCATAGGCACAGTCAGGTCTCAGAAAAAGAATCACAAATGATTCATTCCTAAGAAAACATGCCCAAACCCTATAATACAAGAAACGGAAATTAAAATCAAAGTAAAATAACATTTTCATCTATCAGATGGACTTCAGCAGTATTCTGTACTGTCAAGTGTATAAGGAAACAGGCCCACTAAACATTGTTGGTGGAAGTATCTAATATATACTGACATAACGTTAATAGGGAACAATTTGGAAATAGGGAAGACGATGTATTTCCATTTATAAACATGTACTGCAGCACAGTGATAATATCAAAATTGGAAAAGACAGAGACTACTAAAGCATGGTACATGAAGTGAATGGAATGAATGCTCTCTAGCCATCACAAAGAATGAGGCAGCCCAGTACCAAGTACCAAGTACTAAGATGAAACGATCTTTTAGATACCCCATAGCAGTAATCTTTCTCCTTGCTAAGAGAACCCAGATGTTGTTCAGTAACCAGACCAGGCAGTCATGTGTTTTAAGAAAAGCTAGACTCTTCACTAGTCTCATGGAATGAATAGTGACTGGTCTCAGCCAATCATCACCAACAACTAATTCTGGGAATGTAACTGTGCTGCAATTCTGTTCAATAGGAAATACGGCTAGGGATTACTGGGAAAGTCTTCCTCACTCTTAAAAAGGGATACAACAAAGATACTTGCTTTTCGCCTGTGGACTTTGCCAGGTACGTGAGACACACGGAAGGGGAAAGGCACCTGGGAATCATGTGGCGGGCAGCCTAGGAGAAATAAATAAGAAAGCAGAACAGAAAGATTAAAGAACCCAGGCCTTGATGAGGTTGCTGAGCCACTGAATTAACCAATCCAGAAAGCATGCTATCTCTGTATTTCCAAGAGGTAACAGACGTCTCCAGCGGAATATCTCTGGAAGGATACCCAGTAACTGGAAACAATGGCAGCCCCTGAGGGTGGAGGATGGGGTAAAAGTGAGACTTATTTTTTCATTATGTACCTATCTCCCTTGATATTTTGCAACATGGGCATTTATTATCTACTCCCAAATAGATGATTTTTTAAAATAATACATGCTTGCTTTCAAATTTCCAAACAAGAAGCTAAGCACCAAAATTTAAGATAGTAATTACCTCATCTCCCTATACTGAATCTGCTCGTTTCATCCCACTAAATTTAATGCAATGGCAACCACACCTTAAAGGATGCAAGCATTTTCATCCTAGGCATTTCTAGGCCATTGCCACAGAAAAAACACTTTTTCCAAGCATAATGTAAGCAAAAAGTTGGCTCTACTACTTAGAGCCAACTTTAGTAAGGTAATGGAGAATATCTAATCCAAAAGTATAGCCTCCTCACAAACAATGAAGATGAATTCAAAGCTACCAACTGGGGAAAGTGCTTTCTATAAAGCAACACAAAAATCTACAGATTACCTAGAAAGAATAACACTCTGCACAAAACTCAAACTGAAAACATCCAAAAACTGAATTATTTACTGCACTTGTACCTGACCAATGCCACCATCTTACCAAATCTGCCTCGTTTCCTCCTGGATCTCCTATTTTACTTAATGGGGTCACTTCTACCCACCTCTTCAACCTAGAAAGTAGAACCTTTATTCATACTTTTTGGGATCCCAAAATACTTTTAAAGTAATTTCTGTACATGCTTATATTAAACCATCACTTACTGGCCTGTGAGTCTGACTTTCCTTTTTGATTGTGAGCTTCTGATGGCTTGGGAACAAATTTTATTCATCTATGCATTACTACCAATCCCTGAGTGGAAGGCCTGGCTCCATCTGTGCCTTTCATTCACTGAAAGGAAAATGGGGATGAGCGCGTGGGGGCAAGAATCATGCCTCAAGAGTTTGCTTAAAATCAAGGGGAGCAGACTAATACAACAGCTCATATTTATCTTCCATCTTTCCTAAAGGGAAACATTAATTGCTACAACTAGAAACTTTATAACCACAAATGTAAAATAAATACATGAAGCGTAAGGACACATTCTATCAACATTCTGTAAACACTTCTTGTATAGGTACAATGGATGAACACCACAGCCATGGTTGTCCCCGCACTCACAAAACTTACAGGCCAGTAAAAGAGGACAATTAAATGAACAATACAAAAAAAAAAAAAAAAACGATGGCCACTAAGTCTTATGTTAGGCAGAGAAATAGCATCATGAGAACACAAAGTAGAGAGATTTATTTGGCATGCCTCTCTTAAGACTCTTTCTTATCTCCTGAATTATATGGCCACTGCCATATAATTCTAATTCCACCTACACCAAATACACTGGGTTCAGCCAGCAAGAAGCCCTGTTCTGCAGGACAGGCCTGGACATCAGACACAACATCCTCTCCTCTTCCTCCCCAGACAACAGCACAGAGAACTGCCAATCTACAGCCCAGACATCCATATGTTGTTAAAAACAGCCAGACTCCCAAAGGTTGATTAACTCACAAATCCCTAAATATATTCTCAGACCATCCATACAAACCAAAAAGCAGTGAGTTTTCCCAAATGCACGGAAACAGAAGCAGAAAGCGAGCGATTTAATCAAGGCACCACAGAGATTAAAGGTAGGCACCTACCCACCAGGCTAATAATGAGTGCTTGTCTCACTTTGATCTCTGTCTTAACCAACTATAAAAAATTCCTACGAACTGAGAAGGAATTTATTTACACTCTCCTATGAAATTAAAAGGTACTAGATTAACTGCATCCACAACTGCTTAACTACGAAGCCTAAGGAAGGGTTAAACTATGAAGCTTCAGTAGGCGACCTACTGAAATAAATACAAGCCAGATAAAAAATAAGTAAGGCTCAACAACATACACACATCCCAAAGCATCACACAGAACACAGACGCACAGAAAGGATGGGCCTGCTTCCTCTCCAAACACTGTCAAGCTTGCTCTGACAAATGAGAAGCCAAGCAGCCCATCCCTGAACAGGAAGAAGGGGGATGAATACCAGAACAAGGAAACCCTTCCATAAAGCACGTTCAGAGCGTGTCTCCCTGTGTGCGCACATCGACACGTTTAATCTCTTAGGTGGTTACAAATAATACCAGCAAATCAGAAGACCTGCTGAAAGGAAAAAGAAAGTAGTCTAACTTCATAATGACTGCACAAGTGAATCTGGTATAGTCATACAATAGGATATTACTTACTTAGCAATAAAAAGGAATGAACTATTGACACAGACAACAGCATGGATGAATCTCAAAATAATTATGTGGAGTCCAAGAAGCCAGAAAGAGAGAAGAGTGCCTACTGTATGATTCTATTTAGATGAATTTCTAGAAAACCCAAACTAATCTATAGCAACAAAAAGCTTATCAGTGGTTGCCTGGGGATGGAGGCCAGGGAGAGGCAGGAGGGAGACGGTACTGAAGGGCACAAGGAAACTGTTGGGGTGTCAGATATGTCTATCATCTTTATTCTGGTGACAGCCTTATGGGTGGATACCTATGTCAAAACACCAAATTTTACACTTTTAGTATGTACAGCTTTGGTGTCACTTATACCTCAATAAAGCTGTTTAAATTTTTTTTTAATAAAAATAAGTTCACATTGACCACCACTGGGTTCAACTGAAAACCTTGCAATGTGATTGAGATTACTTTCCCTCTCAGAAGGGTATTTCATTGAAGTTACATATCACACTTTGTGGACAAGCAATTGTGGAATGAATACAGATGTGGAATACTGAAATGTCTGTATTTCTTCCCCATTCATCCTTTCAATGGCTTAAAAGAAGCTAGAGCATTTTAGAGAAAATTCTCATCACTTCAAGTTTCTTACAAAGGCTCTTAGAACTCGATGAACATCTAATTTTTGGAAAAAGGAGGACCTTAAAGACCATCCTGTCCAACTTTCTCAGTTTAAGGAAGTAAACTGCAGAGCCCACTCCCTAATGGGGAGTTCATCCAGTCCTATATGGCTCTGAAGTGAGCTCTATGTTGCTGACATCTTCCTCTGTCATTTTAGTCTTGACCTCTCTGATGAACTTCAGACATTTATTCGGCTGTCCATTAAACTATCTCGCTTGACTATCTAATGAGTATCTAAAATTTACTGTGGCCAAAAGGGAACTGCTGATTCCCCTCACCACCAACTTCTCCTCCAAGTTGACCCATCTGAGTAACTGCACCATCACACTTCAACCAAAACCTAGCAATCAACCCCTGACTGCTCATCTCCTGCCCTCCACAAGGAATCCACGCTTCAGTTCCTTAGCTCTATCTTCAAAGCACATCACAAAGCTGGCCCGGACTCTGTCTCCACGGCTGCGATGGCTTCTTATCTGGACAATAGCTCTTTAAGGTCCCCATTTCCTCTCCTGCCTCTACCAGTCAGTCCCTACACAGCAGCCACAGACATGAGGCCACCAATACCCAGACCCTAAAACACTCTACAGACTGCCATGATTAAAATAAAATCTCCGCTCCTTATTCTGCCCTGAAAGACCAAGGCCCCTTCCACCTCTCCAGCCTCATCTCGCACTGTTTCTCTCACTGGCTATATTCCAATATATTGACCGTCTCCAACACACTCAACTCACTTCCACCCCAAAGCTGACACTTCCCCACCTCCACACATGGAATGCACACAGATGTTTCACCATTCACAACCCAAATAACATCTTCCAAAGCTTCACAGACCTTACAATCTAAAGAAGCATCCCCAATCACTTGTCATGGACCCCATGTTACTGACTTTATGGTATTTTTCATTATATAAAATTATCTTGTAAACAATTTTACTTATTTATTATATTTGCTAATAAAATTTATCTATTCACTCATTCATTCCTGCTATGACCATCAGAAGCATTAGCCCAAATAAGAACTGTGATCCTTTCCTAATCTAACTTGAAACCATTCCTCTCCAAGTGCCTAGGTACTATGGGGTAAAAGGCATCCACCTGAGTTGAGCAATGAGAACACAGAGACACAGGGAGGGGAAAAACACACACTGGGGCCAGTCAGGGGGTGGGGAGTGAGCGGAGAGAGAGCATTAGGACAAATAGCTAATGCACTGGGGCCTAAAACCTAAATGACGGGTTGACAGGTGCAGCAAACTACCATGGCACACGTATACCTATGTAACAAACCCGCACATTCTGCACTTGTATCCCAGAACTTACAGTAAAATAAAAATTAAAAAAGCACCCATCTTAAAAAAAAAGGTGGGGAGGGGGGAGGCAGGGGTCTATTTTGAATCCTTTTTTAATTCCTAAGTGTGATGACTGGGTTTCCACACTCATGTGTGAGATGTGCTTTCCTCAAACCTTTTTTACAACATCAGCACACTACCTATCTGTTATTTAAAAATAAAGGTCAATTTCAACAGTGCTACTAATTTTCAAGTCTTCAAATTATGCTTCTAAAGAACAAAAAAACTCCTCTACTGGCCTGCCTCATTATCATCAGATTTCCATTAGATACAATGTCAGCTTATCAACTTATGGATATGTTGATTTGATTTTGAAATTATACTGCTTCCCACTAAAATAGTACACTTTTCAAGAAGGATCAGGTCAATATAAAAAGTACTAACTTTTAATGATTAGATTGGGACCAGTGGTATCTTGCCTTTGGGATATTTAACCAATAATCACTTACATAATACACCATCTAAATGAACCAATTTAGGCATTTTTAATTTATTTTTCTTTTCTAGAGTTTTAAAGTTTCCAGACATTGCTACCAAAGAAAATTGCAATAGATTATTTTGCCTCAATGTCACACATGATGAATGATTTTCTAGGAAATCGTTAAAATAATCACTGGGATGTACATTTTATAAGGACCATGATTCTTATCTGTTTTGTTCATTGTATCCCCCAGCACCTAGTCCCACCACATTTATCAGCTTAACAAGTATGTGTTGTTAAGATACCTCCAAGCTCATGTTTCCTTTTATTTTATGCAGATCACTGTATTATTCCAAATTTAGGGGGTACTGCCAATATGTGTAATCTCTTCTTGCTATTGCTTGATGCCATTATAATATTAAGCATGAGTTTAACAGCAATTCTAAATCACAAGTTTTTGACTTCCAAACTATACAGCTACATGTGGCAAATCGATGGCAAGAGATCAACATAGATTCTTACATAAGGTGTGATCAACAAAGATTTTTTCATGTTGTGCTGACAACGCAAGACTCAACATGGAGTCCTGATACGCAGACTCCACTACTAATACGCCTAACAATAGTGTCTCTTTAGGGCTAGGGAGAAAGCCGCAGATGGAAAACCATCTGTGCATCCCAGACTATGGACTGCCAGAATATCACATTTTATACCAACCCCAAGGTGAATGTTAAATAGCCCTACACAGCTGATAAAGGTCACCATAATTAAGTAGTCAAAGGCAGCAATTGTGAATCATAGAAAAGTAGCTCAGCTTTGGTATGCTGCAAGTAATTTATACAAATGAAAATTAAAGTAGTCAAGTTTGTGAACAATTTAATAAAGATTATTCCTGAAATATTACTCTTGCCCTCACATTTCTAAGAAAAACAGCAGTAGAGATGCAACTAGGTTGTGGGAACTACATATAACACAGTGAACACAGTGGGAATGTGTGCCACAGGAATGCACCTACCACATCACAGCAGGCTGACAACAGCGGATCTGAGGCAAGCAACTCAACACCACCCAATCAACCCTAAAGACAAATCCCTGTTCTAGCCCTGACCAAGTAACCTCTGGCATTTACAACCTCTTTATACCATAGTTTCTTTATAAGAAAATAAGAATAATCCCTATCTGCACTTGTAGATTATGAGGTTTATAAAGAAAAAGAAAAACAAGCAAACATGCACTTCTGATCCTTTGAGTGACATGGTCTGCCTACCTGGCCACCTAGACTGAGGTGGAAAAG